>NW_026892615.1:0-647757 GCF_033815535.1 Pezoporus flaviventris | reverse complement strand
GGAATTGCTGCAAAGGCTCTTGTGCTTTATGACGTAAGATTTGAGTTGGTTGGTTTGTTTGTTTTGTGGTTGGTTTGTTTGTTTTTAAGGACATAATCAGAAAAAACATTTGGCAGTGGAGAGGCTGCCTTGAAGCTGCCTGCAAAAGAGTTTTTCTGCATTTTGCTATAAAGACTACAATTAAGTCAACTCCTGATTTATCCTAATACATCATTTTCCTATATTCCTATTTCCTGAATATATTCCCTATATTCCTATAGTCGTCTCTGCTGAGGACACTGAGAAACTCTGAGCAAGACCCTTTTCTAATAGACAGAAGCTCAATAAACATCCCCCAACTTGTCTTGTGTAACAAATACACTGTTATTAAAGAAAAGCTTCTGAATTGAAAATGATCAATGTGCTTTTAGGAGCTATCTAAGATGTAAGAAGAGAGACAATTTTAGAAGCTTCTGTTAAAGTCTGCTCTCTCCTCCTTTTTAAACCAAAAGAAAGCATACAAAAGTGGGACAGAGGGAAAAAATAGTTCAGGTAATGCTCAGCTTGAGTCTCCTGAGAAAGTCTTACCAAATTCATGCCATGACTTGGCATGCCATTGTTTCTCCTGGCCACTGAGGTTTTAAAGGTTTCTGCGTCCAGGTTTATGCCAGATTCATGAATACAAACAAAGGGAGGGGTAAAGCAAATGTAAGGTGAGAAGAAATGTCTAAAGCTTGAGCTGCCCCATGTCTTGACAGTGCAGCTTCCTCTCTGGATACAAAGAGACCAGCAGGGAACAGTAATAGGACAGGTAATGCAGGGTACTGTCAAGGACTAAAGATGACAGTGCAATAACTATTCTTCTTTCTCCTCCTCACCTAGCTGCCATAAAATAAATGCCATGTGCCAATTCCTCCCGGCAACACTTAAACTTCTTCTTTGAAACTGGAATTAGATTGATGGCTATTACTGAAACAACTGGACTCTCCAGAAGCTCTTAACTACCCCAGGTACCCCTGTTGCCCAGGTTTCATTAGTGTCTTTCATCTTGGGCCTTGGTTTATTTTACATGTAGTCCTACATACAAGGTTAAGATAGACTTGTGCTACTTTGCCCTTGTCACAAATAAAGGAAGGTGTTGACACAACATGTCTCAGTTTACACAGAGATAAATAGTCATTAGAATTTAGTGCAACTTCATCAGACCGCTCAAAGTCATGCCATGGGCCACATAACTCCAGTTTCCTTGGGGCAAAACATGAAAATCATAAAACCATAGAACGGTTTGGGTTGGAAGGGAACTCTGAAGGTCACCTAGTCCAACCCTCTGCCTGCCACCTTTCAAAAAGCTGTCTCTGAGCTCCCAGAAAACATGTAATACAGAATCACAGTATGATTTAGGATGGGAGGGACCTTCAGAGGTCATTGAGCCCAACCCCCTGCTCAAAGCAGGTCTAATTAGACCAGGTTGCTGAGGAACTTGTCAGTATATGCTAAACCTTGTGCCTGAAGATGACAACCAAAATCTGCATATGAGCTGGTTCACAAAATGAACAGTTCCACTTAACTGGAGAGCACACGTCTGCTAACACTTACAGACAGATGGACCAGAGAGCTTTCAAAAGAACCCCAGGGGTCCACGGACTTCACGTTTAGGGCTGCTGATCTAACCTTGTTGCTATTTAAGCCATTAATTCTTAAACACAGAAAACAGATTATTTCCTTCCCCTTGGCAGCAGCTTCTTCATGTTTGAAAGCTGTTGTCGTATCAGCCTCCTCTACTGCTGTCATAAAATGTGCACCTAAGAGCCAATGGGACAGGGCAGAAAACCAGGTTGGTGCACTGCCTTTTGCACTGTTACGGATTCATCTTTTTTTAGAAGTATCACACAAGCAGCCATTTTAGAAACAATACTGCACTAGCACCAAAAGCTTTCCAGAACTGATTCCCAGTTTCCTCCATTTACTTTCATGAATAAAGGCAGAGAGTCAAGTTGTTCTCTTATTACCAGGCCTGACGAAAGGCTGGACCAAAACAGCCATTCCTGTCTAGCAAAGAGCTCCCATGTTTTCATTCATGACTGTAGAAATAATGTGCTCTTGTTTGTACAAGCACACTGAAACTGCTTGCTCTTGAGAGGTGAGAGGGATTCCTGAAGAGTCCGACCCTTTGTGATTCACGGTGAACAGATGCTCTTGAGCAGGAGCGGGTCAGGTGGTAATCTCCTCTATTCTGCCTGCAGCAAAGAAGCAGCATAAAACACATCAAGAGTTTGCATTGAATTTCTGCTGCAAGTATGTAGCTATCTCCAGTAGGAGAGCAGCTTGTGATTTTGAGCACAGGATTATATCCAAGAATGGGGGAAGCAGACATGAGACCACAGTACAACAATGCCTGGCCTGGTCTTAACAAGTTTTCGTCCTGTATCACACAATTAAGTAAACAACAGATTGCCTTTCAAGACAGACAGTCATGTGTATCTACAAGAGGTCAAAAGGCTTGGATCCTACTTTGAGCTCTGTCATATGCTTTCTTTGTGCCCTGGATCTGTAACATAAGGGCTTAGGAAAGAACAGAGAACTTGAGCAAAATTGGAGTATTTATCAGCCACTTAATGGAAATACTTGGAGGTCCCAAGCAGGTGAGTCTTGCTGTTCCCTTATCCAAGTATTTCCAGCTTCCCATGACTGCTGTGTTATAGTTATACTAGATGAAAAACTTCTCTGAACACAAGCACTGCACACACTTGGAACGCCCAGTAAGACCAGTGGGTAGTATGGGGAACACCCCATTAAACCTGCACGCTGTCTTCAGCCTTATGCCTTTGGAAAATTCCTTCTGCATGAAATTCTCCTCATCCCCACTGATCAGCATTTTAATTTAAAGGTTTTTTTAAAGGATGTGATTTTAACGAGTGCAAGGCTCAGACCAGAAATACTGTATTTCTTTCTCCTGAGTGATGAAGTAGGCACTTGGACCCTCTGCATTGATTTCTAATCTGCTATTTCATACTCTTGACAGTGAGCCCTGGAAAGCAGGTTCATTCGGCTACACTGTGAAGGTTTCTGTAAGTAGAAGTAGCTGTGCTGGTTATGCCAAAAAGGAGGACCTGAATATCAGAGTCACAACCCTTACTCAGCCTACAGCTCTTCAGCACAGCTAACTGGAGTAGTAACAATAATAATGAGAGAAAGCGCATATAAACTCTGATAAGAAGGAACAAAAAGTGGAACTCTGCTCTTTGGGATGCACACAGGTACCCCGTTCCCACGGACAGCCGAATGGCTGAGAGGCAGGAAATCAAAATGGCATGGATCTACTGATCAGAAATGCAAATTTATGGGGACCACCACAAGTAGACTCACACTCAGATATGCTCCTGAGCATACATGGATTTTGTCTCACTCACCATGTGCACCAGACCCACAATGGGTAGTAAGCCTATTCTTGCTTCCTAACAGCCTAAGAGAAAATCTACCAATACAGGCACTCTGCGTTCTCAGAAAAGTGCAGCAATTATGCTCCCATCAAACCTTGGTTTAGGTTTTTGATGGAGAACACCTATAATCAAAGTGACAAAGATCTTCCTTTCCCAGGTGCAAAGGAGACCTTTACTGTTCATTGTGATAAGGTAAAATCTTGTTTTTTTCATTTCAGGCACTTCTGTTTCAGATACCAGGAAACATTCACTCCTCTTCCTGAATAAAGACACTTCTGAGGTTTCCTTCCCAGGCCTTCCAACGAGCCTACTCACACCTCACATGAGCTCCCTGGGTCTGGCTGCTTGCAGAGCTGCGGGTGCGGGAGATCGCAGCCACCTCACACCACCCACCACTGTCATTTTTGTGGAGCCTGAAATATTCTTTAGATTCATCCACTGCTGTAAAGTCAGAGCTGTAAAGTTAGATCTTTTCCTCCTTTAAATGTGACTAGCTATTTACTCCCTAACAATTCTGCTTCAGAGCTGATTTAGCATTTTTATTGGAATGTGAAAGCTCTTAAAAGAAGAAAAAAATCTAATCAGGCAGAAGAGATAGAAAACTTGCTGAATTTTTTCTCCCCCCTTTGCACCCCTTCAATCCTATCAAAAGCACATCTTCCATTCATTGCTTCCCGATGTCATTATGACAAGCGGCTACAAATCAATAGCAGAGGCAAAGGCAGGCCTAGCCCGCACTCACCAAGTGATAAAGATTCACTCTCAACCCCGATTTGCTAATAGCACATAATAGCAGCCATTGGCGCCCCGCATTAAATCATACATTTCACTCGGCGTTTATTATGGGATTTTTAAAACTCCTCACCAAATTGGATTTTCTCGACGGTCTCTAATTTCCACATTTATCATTTAACATTAAACTCCTCTGTGGGGAGGGGGTTGGGGAAAGGGGAAGGAAAAGAGAAGCCATGCAATTCTGTATTTTCCTCTTTCTTTTTTATGAAAACCCATAAATAATCCCAGGTATCATTGCCATCAGCCCTGGAGTTTTATATATATAAAATACCAGAACTTAGGCTAGAATAGCTTTGGGACTCAGCCTACCTTCATGCAGCCCTGCTAAAGAAGAGGAAATTAAAGAGAAAGCCATAAGGAAACACATTTTAAAAAAGAAATCCAATAAACAAAATAGTCAACAAAGTAAGATGGCATGAAAAGCATTTTGGGAAATTACTGTGGATTTCCTCAGCTGGAAGAGCCATATAGCAAGGAAAAAATGGACCAAAAACCAGAATAATAAAAAAATTACCCCCCCCCCCCCAATGAAAAACACCAAATAAAACCTTCTTAATGTCTTTTCAGCTCACAGAAAATTCATTTGACAAATAAAGTAAAAACTTATCCATAAACTCATCTTTTAAAGCAGATTTTTCTTATAACTCATTTTCTTGTGATCAGGACCGACAAAGAAAGGTGACATACATTTTCAAAAAACACTGTTTTTTTTAAATTTATCGCTTCATCCCTTTTGGCCTACAGGTGCCACCACATGTGAGGCTGCTGAGCAGATAATGAGGCTTAACAGCATCTGCAAGAGCATACACAAGTTTTGGAGCCATCTGTCAGGTGATTACCAACCAGAGCAGGCAGAGGCATAGATGGCAAATGATCTCTGAATGCGTGCACAGGAGGAGGCAACAAAGACCTGGGTTTTGGTACTGTGCCTGTGCAGACAGTGCAGTCCAAGCACCCCAACTACAAGGGTAGTTGCACAACCCCAGCAGACTATGTGAAAATGGCCTCTTGCACACTGGTACTGATAAACTGGGATTTCTCTCATTCAGGTCAGTATGATCCTATGGTATTTCATAGAGGAATGCAGCTCCAGGGATGTCCCTGATGCAGATTCAGACTGGTCATTGCTCTGATCCTTGTGAGGTGATAATTGTGTCAAGTGTGGTGTGGTCTTTAGTTGATGCCCCAGCTGAAGGGAGCCTCTTGTTCAGAGAACCTTTGCTGAGGCAGGAGAACCAGAAAGCAATTGTGCAGCTGTACAGAAAGAACATGCCACAGGCTGGTTTCAGACTTAAACACTTAGAGACCATCAGTGAACTGGTGCTTTAGTTCCAAAGTATAAAACTAGTTTTCATCTTCACATGCAAGTAAGCCCATGTGCTAAACTCCAGAAAAGATACGATTACCTGCATCTGCCTACTGTAGAGGAGCCAAAGGAAAACAGTATGAGAGAGACAGAGGACCACCCTGCTTTAGAGGGAGAGTGCAAGGGATGCAGATGTGTCTGCAATCAGAACAGATGCTTCTGCTTACAGCTGCAGTGTAATGGGCGTAAGAAGCACACGTGGGGTAAGAAACCCTGACAGGCCCTCAGAGAACTTCCTGCTTTATGAGTGGACATGAATAATACATCATGCGATCCAAGTGACCAGAGGGCTGATCAGAAGTGATCAGAGAACACCCTACCTCCACCCTGGCCCACTCCCAATATGAGAACACACATGGTGGTTACTACTCTTGCACCAAACAGAGCTATGCTCAGCTCACAAATATCAAGGTCCATATTCCTCCATCTGTCTTGGCCTTCAAAGAAGCATCCAGATCCAGGGCTATTGGAAGCACTATACGTTAAGACGTGAATGTGTCTCTAATGTGAACAAAGGCTCGTGAGTTCTGAAATATAAGATGATGTGGTAACAGGATGGTGAGTTCAGTTTTCACTGCTTGTGATTTCCAACCCTGGGATGTGAACTCCATCAGCACTCTGTCTAACTCCCAATTAGTGCAATCACCTCAATTCACAAACTACTCAGCAGTTTAACCAGGACTCTGCTTAAAAGGACTTGAAGAGTTTTGTTCTGGTAAGTAGTGTAGTGATAGGACAAGGGGTAACAGGTTAAAACTTAAGGGAAGTTTAGATTGGATATAAGGAGGAAATTCTTTCCTGTTAGGGTGGTGAGGCACTGGAATGGGTTGCCTAAAGAAGCTGTGAATGCTCCATCCCTGGCAGTGTTCAAGACCAGGTTGGACGAAGCCTTGGGTGATATGGTTTAGTGTGAGGTGTCCCTGCCCATGGCAGGGGGGTTGGAACTTGATGATCTTAAGGTCCTTTCCAACCCTAACTATTCTATGATTCTATGATTCTAAGTTTTGGCTGCACCAAAGAGATAAAATTTCTCATGAGATCTTACCAGTTCACCTACCACACATCAACCATATCACAGGCAACAATTCCAACAGCTTCTGGCCTTTTTGTGCCTGCATCAATGTAATTGCGAATCCCAGCTGGATGCAGGGACAGCTTCTGTTTTACTCTAAAATTATTTTATCTTACAACTTAGCAGCAAAAGTCACAAAATTCCAGAGCCTCTCCTTTGAAATGTTACCTGTTAGCACCTGCAGGGCTAGCAAAGGCTGGTGAGTGTAAATGCTCCTGAGAACTACTCACCTCTCACAAGGCAAAAGCATGGCCTTTCCCTCCTTAGAAGTGCTGTAACTTTCAAGAAATACATTGGCTACAGGTATTGAGCCTGAGGATTAGCCACCACTCGACTGAATGAGTCAGAAATTGGATCTCTGGTCTTCATAGGAAGCAATGTATGTTCCTCCACCTACAGCCAGAATGCGAATGTGGCCAACTCAAAACTGAATCACCACTTGCTTTCACTAGAGACATTTGTTTAAAGCTAGAACATCAGTAAGAGCTAATCAAGGAACAGAGCAGAGGGAAAGAATATTATTTTAAGTTAAGAGCCTTTTTTACTTCAGTTGTCTCATACAGTTAAGGGCAAAGCCTCAGCGAAGACAGATACCTCACTTCACAGTAAGCAATTTTAAGGATGTGCTGGGGTCCCACTTCTTTTTCTTCCTGCATCCACTTTTTCTGTGGCCTTGCCCATTCAGTTTGAGACTCCCTGCTACTGTTTCTTACTTTTCAGTGTTGTACCTGCGTTCAGGCATAGGCACAGTCCCCCAGCACTGGTCTCTTTGGGAGACAGCTGTGAACACATACACTTCCAACACCTCCCACTGCCTGCACTACTTCTTACTGCTCCAGAATCCGAAACATCCTGTGGTTTATTGATTCACCTAGCCATACTTAGCCACTAAGCTTTATCTTTTGCAATCTTCCTGACCAATGCATCAAAACAGGAAGTGTGTGACACCTGCTTAGTAAGGTTCCATGGGATATAGCCCTAGAGGGCAGGGGTGCCCAAGACTCTTGGTTGATATTCAAGGATCACCTACTACAAGCTCAGGAGTGTTGCACCCCAACTAGAAGGAAGTGCAGCAGGAGGGCCAGGAGACCTCCTTGGATGGATAAGGAGCTCCTGAGGAAACTTCGAGGGAAAAAAGAGCTTCAGCGGAAGCTGAAATCCTGCCTGACCAATTTGGTGGCCTTCTATGATGGGGCTACGGAACTGATGGACATGGGTAGAGCAGTTGATGTCATCTTGGACTTGTGCAAAGCGTTCGACACTGTCTCACATGACATCCTTGTCTCTAAATTGGAGACATCAATTTGATGGATGGACCACTCGGTGGGTAAAGAACTGGCTGGATGGCTGCACGCAAAGAGTTGTGGTCAATGGCTCAATGTCCGGCTGGAAACCAGTAATGAGTGGGGTCCCTCAGGGATCGGCGTTGGGACCGGTCTTGTTGACTGAGTGCACCCTCAGCAAGTTTGCCGATGACACCAAGCTGTGTGGTTCAGTTGATACCCTGGAGGGAAGGAATGCCATCCAGAGGGACCTTGACACGTTGTGAGGTGGGCTGATGAAGTTTAACCATGCCAAGTGCAAGGTCCTACACCCAGGCACAGCTACAGGTTGGGCAGAGAAGAGATTCAGAGCAGCCCTGAGGAGAAGGACTTGGGGTGTTGGTCAATGAGGAAATGAACATGAGCCGGCTTCAGTGTGCGCTCACAGCCCAGAAAGCAACCGTATCCTGGGCTGCATCAGAAGGAGCGTGACCAGCAGGTCGAAGGAGGTGATCCTGCCCCTCTACTCTGCTCTTGTGAGACCTCACCTGGAGCATTGTGTGCAGTTCTGGTGTCCTCAACATAAAAAGGACACGGAACTGTTGGAAGAAGTCCAGAGGAGGCCACGACGATCAGGGACTGGAGCACCACCTGTATGAAGATAGGCTGAGAAAGTTGGGGCTGTTCAGCCTGGAGAAGGCTGCGTGGAGACCTCATAGCAGCCTTCCAGTATCTGAAGGGGGCCTGTAAGGATGCTGGGGAGGGGACTCTTCATCAGGGACTGTAGTGATAACGACAAGGGGTAACGGGTTAAAACTTAAACAGGGGAAGTTTAGATTGGATATAAGGAGGAAGTTCTTTACTGTGAGGATGGTGAGGCACTGGAATGGGTTGCCCAGGGAAGTTGTAAAGGCTCCATCCCTGGCAGTGTTCAAGGTCAGGTTGGATGAAGCCTTGCATGACATGGTTTAGCGTGAGGTGACCCTGCCTGTCTATGGCAGGGGGGTTGGAACTAGATGATCTTAAGGTCCTTTCCAACCCTAACTATTCTATGATTCTATGGCACATTACTCTTCAACTCACCTGCAAGGTTTTCATACCACATCATCAAAATTCCCTGATAGCCAACATCTCTCCTTTAGTTGCAGCTGATAGCAGAGTACCCTGAACTTAGTATCATGAATTATCACAGTGATTCTACAGCTCTTGAGAGACAAGGCATGGTGACAGTGAGGGTCCTGAGGCGCTGGCATAGGTTGCCCAGAGAAGCTGTGGCTGCCTCATCCCTGGCCGTGTTCAAAGCCAGGTTGGACACAGGTTGGGCACATGTTAATGCCCATGGTAGATGGGCCAGATTAGATGATCTTTGACGTCTCTTCCAATCCAAACCATTCTGTGATTCTACGACTTCAGAAAATGGTTGCTTCCATCCTGCACCAAAAAAGATCTACTTGTTGTGGAAGAGAATCACTAAACAAGGAACAGCGAGTTATCTGTGAATGCCTCATTTAAGGAAGTGTTCTTGAAACGGACAGCGAGATGTGCAGGATACCCTGGAGCAAAAATGATTCAGAAAAGATTTCTTAGGAGCAGTGCCACAGAAACAAGGTTTCAACAGCTCTGATGGTTAGGAAATCATGTCCTGGGTTAGCACTTCTGTGGTAAGACTATGACAATAAAGGGGATCTCATTTCTCTGTTATAATCATCAAGATTTGGATATTCATCTACAGAAAACAAATCTACCTCTGCATGCATGTGTAAATAAAAGCATGGATTGCTCCGTTTTCATCCTGAAGGGGCCTGCAGGTTAACCAAGACTGAACTCTACCTGGCTCAACTTGGCACGCATCTCCCGTTTCTGCTGGAGTAAGCTTTGATCACTAACACCTTTTCTCTGTAGGAACTAATTTACCCATGAAACTCTCTAAACTACAGTCAGCACAACATCTTGTTTCAAACTCACTTGTCCAGACACTTCACATTTGAAAATGATAATACATTCTACAGTATTTCGTGCCTGCTCTCGGGTAATAAAGCACACCAGATCAAGCTGTTAAATGATCTACCTGTGTAAACAAATACAACAAGGGAAAAATAAAGCCCAAAGGTTATGGCATTAATTGCTACTGCAGAAAAAACTGCATTAACAAACCAGTCACAGCTACCATGGGGCAGCAAAAGATCTATGTCCAAGCCTGGTACTGCTGTGTTCGTACATCCCAGATGAGTACTAGGAACATCAGGCTGCACAGGGATATCTTGCAGTCTTTCCTGTTGACACTAAGGCACTTCATAAAAGAAACTGAATAATTGCTGGGCTGATGTTATAGCCCAAGGGTCAAAATAGCACCTGGAACATAAAGCAGTGAAGTTCAAGCCATTACTCCAATGAGCACTGAATGACTTATAGAAATGACGCAGCTGCAACTGAGCAGAGGCAAGAGTCTGGCTCCAGGGAGCCAGGACTGGCTCTGGCCATGTAAGGCAGCGGCACCAGCCGCAGCGTGACTGGGCTGCCAGGGTGTCCCACAATGCAGGAGAGCCTGGGCAACACCTCCGTTCTCTCAAGTCTTTGCACTATGGTTCTGTTTCTGCTGCCTCTTTCTTCACCTTCTCCTTCCCCAAAGAAATTCAGCCCCTCTGCTCTCCAGGGACACATCTGGGCACTCCAAAAGGCTCCTCAAAGCCCCTCTAGGCTGTTTCAGAGGTACAATCATACAGCAGCCTGGTATCAGCAGAGTTTTTGTTTACACTTTGGGTCTTGGAAACATACAGAAAATGGAAAACTATTATGTGGGCCCACAGAATGATTTTCAGGTTTACAACAGGAAAATAAAAAACAATCCTACAATTAAAAAAATCAGAATCTTAATGTTTTCAAATCCAAAAGGCAATCAACCTTTAAAAAATCCTCACAATTTAAAGGAGCTTGGTGTCAGCAAACATGTAAGATGGCAAAAGCTCCCCAGAGTTTCCTTTTATTCTTATTTTACCACAGGAAGTAGGTGGTTCAGCCAAAGCAAACAGAACAGGACTTCCACAAGCTGGCTTCCTAAGCTAGAGGATTGTTCTCCCAGTTCTGGTTTGGGTGAGCTGAGGCACAGCAGTTCTGCTGGGCTGTCTCCTCTGGGACAGATGGACAAGATGACAGGAAACAGAAGCTGTAACATGTTTTTATTTTCCTGCCTCACTTAAGACCACATTGAAAAAAGCTTCCCTTGCACCTTATTAAGAGACAACTTGTGACACAAGTCGAGTTGATGAAGCAGCACATGACAGGATCTGTACGGAGTGCTAATGTCAGGCAAGGCAGAGGAGAATGAAGACTGGAAACCTCACTGACACATAGCACTGGGGTTCCTTCTCACATGGAGTGGCTTGCACCATGATACTCAGTAGCTTCTCATCTCTTTTTGTGAATGATGTTCAGTATTAAAGTTTAACAGATAAATAATCAGTTTAAGATATAAATAATCAGCCACCTAGAGGCTGCATGGGTGCTGAGATCCTCCATCCTTTTGCGTGGAAGCAGGGCAGTGAGCCCCTCCAGTAACACACCTTGGCTGTAGCTAAGCCAAGAATTAGACACAGGGCATTTTCAGAATCATGTCCTCGGTGTTATAATTTGTTTCTTTCATTCTGTCAGTGCTCAAACTTGTTGACCTTCCAATCATACTTGCCCTTTCTATCATCTTCGCTTTCAGGAAGGCCAGCAGTTTTATTACAGGGCAATTGGGAGTGTTCTTAGTATAGTCATTTGTCCGAGGCAGTTACTGCATTACTGCTACTGATCAAACAGTAGCAGGGAGCCAGGACTCGGGTTAAGTGGCATTCCTACTTTTGGAACACTGAAGGCCAAACAGAGGCGCATTAGCAGAGCTATGAACAAACATGTGCAAATTGGAGGCAATGCTGTGTGCTGCCTGCTGGCAGGGTCCAGCTGGGGCAAGCCTCAGTGTGGCTCCTGGTGCCCCTGAGCACGCAGTGCTGATCACCCCCTGCAGTGCACCAGGTGGGAAGAGGACACAGGAGCCACTGCACCTGCAGTAACATGCTGATGGAAATTGAGACCTGTACCTTTAAAGTTCTTAAGCATTAAATCGCTGATGCAGAGCTGCAATTATATCAAGTTATTCTGCCAACATGAATCCTGCAGGTACAGACCCAAACCAGCAAAGCTGATTAGTATTGTGGGAGCTCCCTGCATGCTCCTTCAAAACACAATTAAAAAGAGTTTTATTCAGAGTAACACAGGGGTTACAGGGTCAGAAGAGTTTCCATTTCAAAAGACAGCAGGATACAAACTAGCAGGAAGGGGAAAGTAAATTGCCCGGATTTTGTAATGGAAATATCACAGGTATTTAAGCAGCTGGGCTTCTATTTCGTACCAAAATTTTATCCTACCATTTCTAAGGAAAATACAAAAATCAGTGCAAAACCAAACCCTTCTATGTTGTGGTGGTGCATAGCTCTTGTTCTACCTATAGCAAGTACAGATCCTGCCATCTTGCTTTAAACCTTGGGCTTCCCCATCAATTCATACAAAGAACAGATAACAATCCTTTTGACTTTCTACATTTTAAAACTTACTATGATTAAAATAGGGAAGATTTTAAAATTGTAGAAGAACCCCCAGCAAACAGTCTTCCTGTCCAGTTCTGCTTTAAGAAATCAAGAATTCAGTCTTCAGAGCCAACAGAAAAAAAAATAAAAAAATAATTGTCCAGTGCCTGGCAGTCAGCAATTCATTGTTGTGCCTCACAGTTTACAAGGGTCTGTAGGGACAGGCCAAGGGGAATGGCTTTAACCTGCCAGAGGGGAGACTGAGATGAGCTCTTAGGCAGAAGCTCTTTCCTGTGAGGGTGCTGAGGCGCTGGCACAGGGTGCCCAGAGAAGCTGTGGCTGCCCCATCCCTGGCAGTGTTCAAGGCCAGGTTGGACACAGGGGCTTGGAGCAAGCTGCTCTAGTGGAAGGTGTCCCTGCTCATGGCAGGGGTTAGGACTGGATGACTCTTAAGGTCCCCTCAACACAAACAAGCCTGGAATTCTGATTCTTTTTGTGGTCCAGTCTGGTTGTAGTCAGCTACCTTCCTGCAGACTTCATAGAAGAATCACAGAATGGAAGACTGGTTTTGGTAGATTATATATATATATATATATATATGAAACTGAAGCAAGGTGCAGAGTTTCTGTGAAACATGGCTCTGCACAGATGACAAAAGTCTGTAAGATTTGGCTACAGCTTAGAGAAGAAGAACAGTTGGATCTAACAGAAGCTAGCTAATATCAAATAATAAAAAAAGAGACTTCTAAATGTCACTCAAAGCAGCATGGAAGTTGACTTCATCTAAATCTGAATGATGGATAAATCTTGCACTGTCAACCTGATCTGAGATTTCTAGAAGCTACCTGGCTTTCTTCTGACCAGGGCAACTTTGATTCCAGCTCTCTGAAGCCATTGGAAGGGTAAGATCTTTCCTCAATCACTGTTAAAACAGCTTTCCTAATTTCCTAGCTTTTGTGATAATATAAAGGTCAGAGCAGAGAAGGGCTTCTCTCCACAGTTTCTCTAAATGTATTGATAGGAATAAAAAGTCCTTTTCTGAATAGATGTGTTTCCTTAAACTTGAAGTCTCTCTAAGTTCATTTGTCTCATTACAGGAACCCAAAGAAACATCACTATTAAAAAGTAACTCCAACATGAAGCAGACCCCAGGTATGCAGGAAGAAAGACAAATCAGGTTGGCGTCTTGCACCCAAGCTTTTGTGTTCATCCCCCTCTATGCCTCCTCACACCATGTAAAAGCTTTGCAAGTACAAACTGAGGGATGGGGAGCAGGGAAGAAGCAAATGTATCTCAACGACTCACTTTTTGTGTTTTGGAAGAAAATAACTTTCTCAGTAGTGTTGAAGCCAAAATGTAACAATCAACTCCTGCTATACAGAGAAGTTTCTCTCCATATACTTACCTCCTCCCCTGACAAGAAAATAAAGTGTTAGAATCTCATGGAGCACACAATTTCTACCTATTTTCAAATCCCTTTTCTTTACTATTTCAGACAGCTCCTACTTATGACTGGTTAAGTCTACCTGTGCTCATGTGCATTTACAGTAAACAAAAGTGGGTTTATAAATAATCAAGTTTTTCTGCTTTATCGAAAGCCTTTTTTTCCCCTTTCGGGGGGGGGGGGGGGGGGGGAATTCTCGTAAGAATAACGTAAGCTAGTTAAATGTTTTAGTAATCAGACTAGTCCCTGAAAAAAAAATAAATTATTAAAATCACTACAGAAAATACTACACACTTTCATATCAGAAACAATGAGATAGTTTAGCATTGTGCATTAAGTTTCCTAAAAAGATAAAACCTTTAGCAGTAGTTAAATCACTGCTCATTCCTTTGGTCAGTAGCAGGAAGATGAAACCTGAGATGTTTCCTCACACAAAAGACAGCGTTTCTTTTTTACTTTTATGACAACATTAAAGGTATTGTCTTTGTTCCTAAACTACTGAATCTACGTACACATTCGTAAACTATGAATGACTATTTATATCTACTTATATATATATGTTTAGTATCAAACAACACACTTCTTGCTTGCAGCAATTCCTGCCATGTGTTTCAAAGCAGCTTTTGCTGCTCCACAAAATCCTAGTTCAAGGAACATCTCACATTCAGAGTAACTTGGTGGGTGCTCACCAAGAGAAACTATTTGGCAGGAAGTAATCCTGTGATGAAAATGATGCCTGACTGTTACATACACTAATTATTTCTTGGAATGCAGAATACGTAAATCCATGTCCCAGCTTTTAAAGAACCAGCTTTCTATGGAAAGCTTTCATTGCAGTAACACTCATGAGCCTGAATTCAAACCTCCAAAAGCATGACATTCCCAGATAAGGTTGCAAACCTGCATCCCTGTGGCTTTTCTGGCAGCCTTGCCATGTGAGCACACCAAACACACATATACAGAGGCTCTGCTGCTTCCTCGTGCTGCAGGAGACCTGATCAAGCTGCAGTGCAACAGAACAGCTGAGCTCAAGTGACAGCCTTTGTTCCTAGCTTTGGGGAATTTGTCATCTGCAGTAAGGAAACGTGGGTTTCAGACTTAATTTCACAGAACTTTGCCCCTGCCTCCTGCTCTGCAGCCCACAACTCTGGCTTTTCCCATGCTTACTTCTCGAGCTCTGGCCCTTGGGAAAGAGAATGAGGCAAAATGTTTACAAGAGACAGACTTGTCACAAACGGCACCCTGCCCAAGGTTTGGTAGCAACATTCCACCCTCAGTTTAACCAACATTTAACATCTTCAGAAGTTTTCATTTTTAATGACACCGAATCAGCTTGTTTTTCAGACCAGCTAATCCAGACACCTACATCCATTGGATGTCAGTAGGGCAACATATTGTTTTTCACCCAGAGAGCAGAGCCCATTATAAATAACACTAAAACCTTTGTGAAGATGACCGTCCTCTCCACAGATTACAGCCTAGAGGCTTCATTATTGCATTGACCATAATTCAATTCATCCCTTCCTAAAAGGTCTATTTCTGCAACCAGCCCCTACCCTTGAAAACAAGTCCAACTAATAATTTCCGATTAATGCAGTCAATTACTAACTCTTTCCCAGCCCCTCACCATCACCTGATTGGGCCAGCATGGAAAGGAACTGGCAACTAACCAGGAAGGAAGAGAAGTAGGGGTAAAATAGCAATAAAAAGTAATTACATAAAAATGCTAAACATATTACATCTGTTAGTTTGCTTAGCCCAGTGGGCTTGACAATTCCAGGTTTTTGCCATTGTCCACGCTCACACAGACAAGAATGAGAGAAACAGGGAAAGGGCCTTTCAATAAGATTATTAAATCAGTGCATGAAAAATAAGTCGTCATTACATTGCAAAAGGGAGAGAGAAACTCACTGAAATTTCCTTCTGCGATTTGTCTTTGTGATCGCAAGGTGCTATTCTCCTGCTTACACTCTGTTGCCCTGGCAACGTACTCCTGTAAAATAAAGATTATTAAAGCGCATATGATTATTTGGCCGCACAGTGAATGAGGCAGCCGCTTCTGAAATTCCTTATCAGAGAAATTCAATTTTAGGCCAAATTGTGTTTTCGCTGCCTCTCAGCTTCTCTCTCCCCCCCCCCCCGCAATACCAATAAAACCATCATCTTCCTGGCTATACATGATATTTTGTCACTAACTCTTTCATGCCTTGCCTTTCCTTTCCCATTCCAGGTTTTATTTTATGGGAATGATGTTCCCCATTTGTAGAAGGTTTTCTCCAAGTTTTTTTTTTTTTCCAGCACCTTCAGTCTTTTCTCCCCTAAGTGTACACCTCTCACCAGCCAGCAGCCTGCTCGTACTGGGTGTCAGTGCCAGGCCCTGGCTGAGGAGCCAGCGAATGAGGCTGGAACACAGAGGGAGTGCTGGAAGTGTCACAAATACACGACTGCCCTTCACACCACACTTCCTTGTGGAGCCTCATCTATGTTAGAGGTGCTGTGGCCTCTGCTTGCAGCTCATCTCCAAGGCACCTTTAGGGAGCTGATGAACAGTCCAGGGAAACTCCCGACTGATGTGTTCTATGCATCAGTTGCTGAACTAACCCTCCAGCTTCCGCAGGTAACACAGGCAGGCAGCCTCTGCAGGGGGCCGAGGCAGCGGCTGTACCTTCAGTTGCCTGCCCTGCCTCACATCAGATACATCGAGGGCACAGCGCCCTTCCTGAGCACCGACCTCCGTCTCACTACAGGCAAAGCATCGCATGCAGTCTCCGCGCAGTGCCCGTCACTCCCGCCCAAGCCGCAGGTGATGAAGCTCGGTGAAGGTCGGGCACGATGTTGCTGCCAGATGCGCCCTGCTGCGTGCGTTCCACCGCACCGGGAGGCCCGCACGGGGCTCGCCTGCAGACAAGGGCGCAAGCCCGTCCCCCGCACTGCTGCACCGGCACACGGGCACCCCCTCCCTCCCCTGTGCTCTCACCGGCCGCCCCCTCCCACAGCCTCCAACGCCCCCCGCAGTCACGGGCTGAGTAAGAGGCGCCGTGGAGCGGAGCCGCGGCCGCTCTGCGGCTCCCACCTCGAGAGCAGCACGGCCGGGCGGCGGCTGCAGAACCCGCGCAGGCAGCCCCCGGCCGCGCGGTGCCGCCGCGGCACAGCAGGGGGCGCTGCCGCGCCGCCGGCGGCGTCCGCCGCAGGGCGGGACCGGGCGCGGACATGGCTGTGCGGTGCGGCGTTAGCGGAGCGCGGCTGGGCGCGCGCAGCCCGGTGCGGGACAGCGGCCACCGAGCACGACCGGGCCCTGCAGCCCTGTGAGGGGCCGAGGGCACGGAAGGAGGCCAGGCCCGGACAGCCCTGTGCGGGACAGCGGCCACCGAGCGTGGTCGGGCCCGAGCAGCCCTGTGAGGGGCGGAGGGCACCGAGCGCGGCAGGGCCCGGGCAGCCCTGTGCGGGACAGCGGCCACCGAGAGCGGTCGGGCCTTGGCAGCCCTGTGAGGGGCAGCGGGCACGGGAGGAGGCCAGGCCCGGACAGCCCTCTGCGGGGCAGCGGGCACCGAGCGTGGTCGGGCCCGAGCAGCCCTGTGAGGGGCAGCGGGCACGGAGCGTGTCAGTGCCTGGAAAGTCCTGCGAGGGCCAGCGGGCACCGAGCGCGGCAGGGCGCGGGGACCAGTGTGAGAGACAGCGGGCACGGAGCGAGGCCGGGCCCGGGCAGCCCTATGCGGGATAGCGGGCACGGAGCGCGACCGGGCGCATGGACCTCAGTGCGGGGCAGCGGGCACTGAGCGCCGCCTGATCCCGGGATCTCTGTGCAGGGAAGCGGGCACCGAGCGCGGCCGGGAGCGGTGATCTCCTTACGGGGTGGCCCCGGCCGCGATGTTGCCGAGGAGCGGGTGTCTCCGGGGCGTTCGGGAGGGGACAGGCGCTGCGCTCCGGCCCCTGCGCGTCGTGCCAGCCCAGGGCCGGGCAGGAGGCGGAGGGATGCGAACCTGCGCTGAAGAAGCGAACACCGTGGACGGGGCCTCTGCCACCTTTTTCTTCCCACATGGCGGGTTAACGGAAGCACAAGGACCTGCTGAGGGAGGGTAACCGGCGCCGGGGGCGACACCGGCAGAAGCCCCCGGTGGTTCTCAAACCGCGTGGAAGGCTCCGATTCTGCGCGCACCGTGATGCTGTGGCTTCGGATAGCGTTAAAACGTCTCATCGGCTCCAGAAAGGAAATAAGAATGCTTCTTTAACATTAAACTTGTAATTATGCCTATTTTTTCTCAATGTTTTATAAATGCAGCTACAAGCAACTTGCAGCCTTTGTGCAACTTCTGGGCAGGCACCGTGAAGCTTGGACAAGGAATGTCTTGGAGGCTGTGCATGGATGAAAGATGGAGCAGAGAGGAGGCACAGTTACCCACATTTTGAAGATCTGAGTTCAAGCACTGACCAGATGAAGCTTCCCCTGCCTTAGCTCCTTCTCTCCCTGTCTTAAAACAAGGGGGAGAGCTGTTGCATACCTTGCGGATAATTGTGAGGACAAATACCTCAGAGGCAAGGGTTGGTTGATACAACAAAAAAACACTTAACATTGTCAACACAAGATACCCCAAAACTGGCTTCTAGTTTCCTCATACTCAGCAGATATCGATGATTAATAACAAGAACAGAATAGGAAAGAAGACCAGAAAGGGTGAGCAGATTTCAACAGAAACAGGCTCAATAGGGCTACACGAAGAAAGATCTGGGTTTTAGGGGTGTGTGTCATCAACTGTCCCCTAATAAACACAGATTTGTTGCAGAGAAAAAAAAACACCACAAGACAACAGCTGAATCCTGGAAGCAGAACTAGATGGGTTTGGGAAATTCCTAGATAACAAACATCATTCCCTGTACCAAATGCAGCTTCCTGGGTTTAAGAAGAGTGAGTACTTTTCCTGAACTGTGTCCTCCAGTTTGGCCACCATCCACCTGTATAATCTCACCTCAGACTGTTGCTGAGTGAAAATACTGTTTTGGTCACTAAGATCACTTACCAGAGGGCTGCAGAAGCCCCAGTTTCACCTACAAAAGTGAATAGGCTCAGTTTATAAAAATAAATCTGTAATAGTTCCTGAAGGCCCCAAGCAGCACAAGTTCTCATTTTAGAACATAAAATACACAAAGATCCCAGTTTCAGTAAACTAGTTACTTAAAATAGTTAATACAAGCAGGCCAGAAAAGCTTAAGAACAGTTACAGAGATGAGAGCAAAGGTCCAGCCTGGCGTCAGCGCTCTGGCAGTGGTTGGGGGCACCAGGACAGCAACAGGATACCCCTCATGGGTGCTTTTAAGGGCTCTCTCTGATGGTCGGAATTTCCCAAACCAAGCATGGTATCTCCACATTTAAAGGATGGGGAAGAACATCAGAAACATCATGTGGTAAACATCAAAAAAGGTGGAGCAATTATATTTAAAGAAGAGTGAAACTAGCTGTTCTTATCTAACATCCATGCTAGGAGCTGACATGCCCCCAAATAACATTTCAGTGGATCAGTAGGTCGGAGAAGGCTGCAGAACACCCTCTGGAAAGGGCAGTGCCCGGCCTCAGGAGGAGGTTGCCTCCCAGCCTGAGTGCTGGACACAGTGCTGCTCTGTTATACCATGTCTGGCTTCTGTGAGATGCTCTTCTCTCTTGGTGATGTGTAACACTATTTCCTTGGCTAGTATTGTTCCAAATAGCCTGTAAAAATACCACTTCTCTGTCACAGGCTTTCTGATAGACTGGAGTTCCAAAGCAAGTGACAGAATTAAACAGCTTGTGGCCAAGTGGGAAAGACACTATTAACAAGATATTCAGAAAATAAACTTTATCCCTTGTATTTCCCAGATGTTGCAATTAAAGCTTCTGGTTCTGGTGAGTGCACATTACATGTTTTTGGTGCTACATTACCTATCTTGAAGCACTCCTGTCTCACCTGAAGCAAATTACATTAGTGGTCATGGTTTCTAGGAGCAAGGAATAAAAATCAAACAGGCTGGTGAAACCATACCATAGAAATAAGAGAATCTAAAGGATTTAGGGAATATGGTCAAACAGTTGACTGTAAATTCCCTGAGTGCCTGTGTTTCTGGTGACCGTATTTCCAAAAGGACACAGGAAAATTGGAGACAGTGCAGAGTCATAAAAATTATTTGAGAACTGGAATAACTGCCTCAGACTGCAAGACTTAAGGAGCTCAATCTGTTTAGTTTATTAAAAAGATCAAGAGATGGCTTGATTACGATGTATAAGTACCTTCAAAGGGAGAAAATACCAGGTCCTAAAGGGCTCTTTAATCGAGCTGAGAAAGGCATAACAAGAACCAATTGCTGGAAGCTGAAGCCAGACCAGCTTAAATTAGAAATAAGGCACAGTTTTATAGTGAGAATGATTAGACATTAAAAACCCCTACCCTATCAAAGGAAGGAGAATTCTTCATCTTTTAATGTCTTCAAATCAAGACAGGATGTCTTTCAGTAAAGTAAGCTTGAGTTTAAAAAAAGGCTCAATACAAGGGTAATTGAGTGATATTTAATGGCTCATGATAGGTAAGGAAAGCTCTAACATCTACATTTGGAATGAAGGCTTGAAATTTGGCAGCACATAGCTTTGGCAACAGGTACATGCCATTTGCACTGTACAAGAAAAACTGCCTAGTTATAGCTAAGTTATTAGCCTCAAGAAATACCAGATTGCTGATGCCAGTCAGAGACCGATGGTATAAAACTGATATCACTTCTCCTTATTTAGTACATTCCATCTCCCGAGAAGGCCTCACACTGACTAGAGCCATGGCTTTGTCACTATAAACACAGTGCTGAAGCCCCAGGCCATGAGCAGGAAGCTTTTACATAGTGGTAAATTAATGTTCTGAATGGTCAGACAGACTGGATACAGCTGAAAACACAATGCCAGCCCTTGGCTGGAACCTGCTGCTGTTCATCGCCTTTCTTGAGGAGGGATGCCCCTGACCATCCAAGCTCAGCCTAAATACTCCATGTGAAAGCAGATGGAAACAGCAAGCAGAGCCACACATCCATTGCTGAGAACAAGCAGGGAGACACAGGAGACCAGGAAGACGAGGCAGGATTTATTACATTATTTAACTGCACAGCAGCTGTGGATTTAGATAAGGCTAAAATATTCCATAGTGTAGACAAGGAAGAGTTCACGCACTTACAGGACGACACAGGGAGTACAGAACTCCCAGTGGCTTTGGCTAGGCATTTTTTTTTCTCCGTTACTTTATATCTTTACATCATATTCCCTCTTAAAAGTTTAGTATCAGTCTTTAGAATTCTCTGTGTGAAACAATGTCTTTTTGCCATGGCCACCACCCTCAGCATTCCCTGAACACCTAGACAAGTGGTCTCCAAACTTCTTTTGATCACACCCCTCACTGGTAAAAAATGTTGAGTATGCAGACCAATATATGTATAATTATTTATGAATTATACACATGTACTGCTGTATGAAGTACTTTATACAGTGTACACAAAAATAGAAATTTTAAAAGGACAGGGATGAATAAACATCATTTTATATTTTTAAAATTTTTTAGCTGTACAAAATATATTTTGCACATCCCACCTTGGAGACCACTGCTCTGGATCCACAAGGGACCATTCAAGGACAACCATTCGTCTAAACTCTTCAAAGAGGTTATGTGCAGTTCCCTCAGGCTCCCTGAAGGGAAAGCTGCAAATGACTCAAGGCTGAGAGTACAGCCCTGAAAACATGGTATGAGTGAAACAACAACTTGCTGCACAGACAGCTAAAATGGGGCAAAACCCAACCAGCCACCACCGTACAGCAGGTTTCCAGGAGCTGAAAAGTGCAGCCATGTTTCAGGTTATAATCTAAACAAAACCTGCTGTCATGACCATAGCACTGACCCAAGAACCTGTGATGAAGACAGTTGTGGAAGGAGGTTCAATAAATACTCAGAAGTTCTTTTGTGCTTAGCATGATACAAGATACAGAACAGCGCCAAAGAAACACTTGATGCTGGATGCCAAACCATCAGTCTGCTGCAGCTTTGGCAGCAACTGACTCCTGAAAGCAAGTTGCTGAAGGTGAAAAAGAATGGGACTCCTTCCAAGTCTACCACTTAGGCTTATCATCAGACAACCAGAGCCAGCATTTTCTGATGCAGTGCCACGCAACCAGACTTGACACTCTTGAGCTTCTGAAGTGAGCTGTAGGGTCTCTGCAGGGACACTCACTGGGTGAGGAAGCATATGGCTGTAGTGCTGCTTGTGAAGACTCCTTGCCACAAGCTTCAGATGGAACTTCAGGTGAGAGAGAAGCCCATGAGAGAGAAGCATTGCCTGAGCAAGCCACAATCACCCTATGACTGTACTCCTGAATTCTCACTCCAAGACAGAACCTATGCATCAGTGAAGTCGAGGGAAAACTTTGAAATACATTTTCGTGTGCCACGGTTTCACTACAGTCTGAAATGTTTGTTAGGCATATGACAATCTCCTTTTCAGGGCTGAACTGTTCTACATCTTCTAATCCAATTTCAGTTGACTCAGTCAATGGACTTTCCATCATTTCCTTCATACTCCTATCATGATGGGTATCATAAATCTTGCTAATGGAGGATATTACCTGATACCCAAGATACATTTTCCTTCTTGTATTATGATCACAATACATTTCATTTGCATTCCTTAGGCCCTGTCCAAAACAATTCTTCTCTATGGTTTCTGTTTATGCTCTTCATATGCTTGTGGACAAGTACAACACTCTTCATTTATTCTGCCAAGTTAAACATATCTAATTCTTTTCATATTTCCTCATAAATCATTACTTCCAGCCCTTAAACACAGCTTTACTCAGAAAAATTATTTTAGAAATGGTGTTGCCTGGGATGCACATTTACTAATCTCACAGCAGCTGCTCCATCATTTTTTTAACTTCCAGTGCTTTGCACTAATTCCACAATTTATTTTTTGTAGCATGGGGAAAATCTTTGGTTTGTAGTGCCAACCTTACACATTTTCACTCTCCCCATCATTCAGCGACTTCTGAATTTCTTTTTGTTATCTTGCATAAAATATTAATACAAAAATGACTGAGAAATTTGTATACATTTTAACAGAATTCTGTGATGCTGTTGTTATTTCTTCCCTCCTATTTGTGTATGTCAAACAATATAATCCTTGACTAGAAGCCACTGGTAAGAATCTTACTTATTTTTGGTGTGCCACCTACTATATATTAGGTTTTTTTAAAAAAATTCTTCCTATAAGTGCAAACCTCATTTTGTTTAATGTAATGCAAGTAACCTGATACTTTCAGTGGGGTTTACGTTACTGTGCCTGAGTAGACTTTGATTATTTGAAGACTCACTAGCAGAATAAATCCAAACTTAAAGGAATAACACACCTTAAACAAGGAGTTATTTTACTTCGTTAAGTTACCAGAGTCATTGCATTCACTAACAAGGCAAGAACAAACACCCAGAGAATTCCACCTCAGCACAGAAGGTACTCCCCAGCAGACTTGCATGTGTGACAGACATGTTTCCAAGTGTACCAGTTTCCTCCTTGGGGAAGCTTGCCATATTTTGTGTTCCCAGCTCATTTGTGGCACATTTTTCCTGCAAGGTGCTCTGCAGGAGGCAGTGCAGAGCTCACAGCCCTGCAGGCACAAAGGGAGGTAGTGCCCTGTGTCTGTCCCCCCTCTCCCACTTGGCTCCTGAGCCTGTAGAGCTGCTGCCAGTGGCTGCTCTGGGGAGGTGGGTGCAGAAAGACAACTCCAGCCAGAGTCTGGACATCAAGTCCCTGGTGCCGGTAGTGGAAAAGCCTATTTATGCCCATCTTTTCACTCCCAAGCACTACACATAGCTTAAAAGACTGGAGGTTTCAGTTGGTTTTGGGTTTTGTTTTTTGTGGTGTGTTTTTTTTCTTTTATGTAGTGAATATAGATAATGAGGCAAAAGAATTCTGACAATGTTTTACTACGTACAGAGTAATACTGACTTGAATCCCTTTCCTGAGGGAAGGAAAAGGACACACAGTAGTGCTTTGAATAGATCCTGCAATCCCTTGCTATCTTAGCAGTTTATTATCCTCCAAAATAATTCTCAATGTTTTGCAAAACACTGTAATTAATTGCTTTAACATAAAGGACACATATTGTACATAGAACTGTTTTCCTATTTATAGTAATCTTTTCCAAGTAGTCTATTACCATCCGACATCTTGAAATGTCTTCATTACTTATGAATAGGCTATCTGCTGCTGTGTTTTCTTCCCCTTTGTAAAGGCCCATTTATGAAATCAGTTCAGTAGCTCATCCATTTTAGATTACTGGTTGACTCTCCATTTAGTAATGATTTCTTTACACACACCCCCTCCCCCCCCGTAAACAATTTCTTATTTCTTTTTAGTTCTCTGCAGCATTTACTCAGCCTTTTTTATTACTGTTAGTCTCTACATCATAAATAAACCTGAATTCTGATTTTCACCCTATTTCCTTTCATCATTTCAAGTAAACGCACCTTTGTACCGTCAAATCTTTGAGCTACATCAATCACTTCTTGTGTCTTGTATCTTCCTTTATCAGATGAACTAGTTGTGATATGCTTATGATATATTTAAATCCCTGCCTGTTTTTCTCTCTGCTTGTGTTTGTTTCCTTTTTAAATATTTCTTGCACCTATTTCGATTTCACTAGTTGCTTAGTTCCTTGAAACTTACCAGAATTTTTAATAGTCCAGTATTTCCTGTTATGTGCAGCTTTCCCACACACATTCTGTAGGGTGAATTCAGGAGCTGGTCGTGTTTGAAGCTCGGACACAGCTGCCTTTCCTCTGGTCAGACTCGACAAGGCTCAGACACTGCAGATCTGACAAGCAAGTTCTCCCCCTTTTCACTCCCCTCTCACAAATATCCCAACAAAGATTAGTGCTAATGTTCTACTTCCATTATATTAGGCTGAGCAGTTGCTTGATACATCCTACTGGTACAGATTTGGAAAAGCAAGAAAAGCAAGAAACTCACTTTCATTACCAAGGACAAAATTAATACCAACACAAACTGCGGATAAAAGTGATTGTTCCATGTTGCACCTCAAATTCCTTATCAGGCATTTAAGTTTACACTAAATTCCAAGGAAACCAGGGCTGAGAAGAGTCTGCCCTGCTTAAGATCATCTTAAACATGGTTTGCTGGTTCTGTGCAATGCAATGTGTGCAGTGTGCTTTCAGGGATTCTTCCAGAACGAGCTATCATGTTTTATCAACACAGAGTACTTATTGAGTGTTGATGCAGAAAGCCCAAAGGAACATATGTAAACTGACTTCTTCAGAAGAAATCACAAGGAAGAACTGAGGGAGTTTAATATAGACACCAGGAGTAAAATTTAGTTATTAGAGACACTCCTCTAATGCTGATCATATCCAACTGACTAACAAAACCCCACATGCACTTGGAAAGGTACAAAAGAATATAGAAGAAATGCAATGCAGACTGTGAAGACAACTCTATCAGAAGATTCAGCAAGTCAGAAATGAAGTGCCAGACAAACTTGATATCTTCATTTCGGTTTCATTGGAAATCCTGGTACCTCAGGGTGGGATGAGGAGGTGGGAAAAAGAAACTTTTTAGATAAATGTATCTGACGAAGTACCACAACCCCTCATAGTCATGAGCTTGGGGTGGCATTTTTATTAATAGAAGGATTGGATATTTGCAGTCACAGACAGTGACTAAAATAACAGTATTAACTGATTAAAAATTTCTGCAAATTTAAATAAACTACAAAACTTAGAAAAAAAAAAAAGTGATGTAATTCAAGATGCAAAGTATCCAGTGACCATCCTACTTGCCGCAAGTACTGCCTACTGGTGGTTTGTGGGCTTTGACAGGCTTCTAACTGGTAATGCTGAAGTACATGAAGACACAAAAAGCTCCTTAAGGGTTCCTGAGGAACACATTTTGACTAAGTTTTTTAAAAATTTTTCTAAGATTATTAAAAAAAGAGGGGAAAAAAACCCAAACCAATACTGGCTGAAGCTGAGAGGATGGTGTATGTAAAGAAGAGAGTTGGATCCTCCGAGAGGTTGGGTGTATGATTTCCCACAGTAAAACTTGTGCATTGAAAGCAGTGAAATAAATGAAAAAGCATAAAAGTTGCAGTTTATTATGCCTCAATGGTCTCCAGAGTAAATCTGCTTAGCCTGCAAATCAAAGGAGGATTTTCCCACCTTCTAGCTATGAAAATCTGAAACTAATTCTGTGTTCTCTGGCCACTCATAATACAGGCTCTACAATCAAAACATAATTAACAACATTGCTGCTGCTGCTAATGAACAAGCTAGAAAAGAATCTACCTCACTTTTATCTAACATTAGTTTTACAGGAGAAATGGAAAGAGAAAGGCAAGAATGACAAAGCACTATTTTGAGGTCAAAGCTAGCAATTGCAATAATTCAAGAAGGTAGCCACTTTCTAAGTGTAATTAGCAATGATTAGAAAAAGAACCTCACCAAGAAAAAAATAAAGCTGCATCCACCCTTCAGACTTCCCTGGGTTTAAACTTGACAAATAGGTACCCATTCTTGCTTACTATTATCTCACTCTTGTTCCTTAAGCCAAACGTTGTGCTTGTGGCAGTGAGTTCATCTTCCACAGCAGTGGGGTAGAGATGTATTTCAAAACCAGGGTCAAGGCAGAGTGAATTGATGATGCTGTTACCAACATCCGCAAGCTGACTACAGACCCTTTCACAGCTGGATCTAGGCACAAATTGGCACAGGCAGACCAACAGGTAGAAATAGCTTAGAAAATGTTTCCTATTCATGATCAGACTTTACTGTTTTAAATTAATAGTGGTTACAGGAAATTATAGACAAAACCTTTCCCAATTTTTCTGTTACTTCTTTCCTCAGTTTTGGCTATGAATTCAACCTCTTCTGTCCCCCCAGAATCCAGAAAACAAAGCACAAAAAAGAAAACCAAAAATGTACTCCCCTCCTCCTCTCCTCCAGAACAGCACAAGCCATCCTTCAGATCAGGTCAATAACAACAAAACTAGGAGAAAGCTTTTCAATATTAATTTTTTAAGTTAGTCCAATTAAAGGTAACACCTTCAATCTCCCTTATGCTGCATTTTCCAAACATTTTAAAACATTGGATACAAAATGCTGATCATGAAAGAAGCTGAAAGCTAAATGCTAAGCTCTGCCAGGAGTAAAAACTTTGTCTCTAGGGAACTGGCTATCAGTCAGCCACGTGATCCAGTAAGTTATACCAACCTTTGTCCTATTCCAAGGGCTTCCCTTAATCCAATTGTTTTGATACATCTTGACGTTATTATCCCAGATCTCATTACCACATTGCAGAAGAGACTGTAAGTCCTGAATCAAGAATAAAGATCAGACTGCAAAACACAGTTCTAATATTGGCTAAACTGAAAATCTCTACTAACAAAAGTGCATCTTTACTTGGAGCAAAGGGTAGACAAGAGAGTGATGGTAAGAATAATGCCGATGTACTATCAAGAAGCTACCAAGAAAAGAAAGCCCAAAGCTCCTCTTCTCCAGAGGTTTTAGGTGTAGTTTGCACTTTCATGTCAAAGATAGAGTTGGTGTCAAACACTGCTCAGAGATCTACCTACTTCTGCTGCACCTACAGACAATAACACATCATGAAACCTCACTTGGAGTATTGTGTGCAGTTCTGGTGTCCTCAACATAAAAAGGACAAGGAACTGTTGGAACAAGTCCAGAGGAGGGCCACGAGGATGATCAGGGGCTGGAGCACCTTCTGTATGAAGACAGGCTGAGGAAGCTGGGGCTGTTCAGCCTGGAGAAGAGAAGGCTGTGTGGAGACCCCATAGCAGCCTTCCAGTATCTGAAGGGGGCCTGTAAGGATGCTGGGGAGGGGACACTTCATTAGGGACTGCAGTGATAGGACAAGGGGTAATGGGTTCAACCTTAAACAGGGGAAGTTTAGATTGGATATAAGGAGGAATTTCTTTACTGTGAGGGTGGTGAGACACTGGAATGGGTTGCCCAGGGAAGCTGTGAATGCTCCATCCCTGGCAGTGTTCAAGGCCAGGGTGGACAGAGCCTTGCGTGAGATGGTTTAGTGGGAGGTGTCCCTGTCCATGGCAGGGGGGTTGGAACTAGATGATCTCAAGGTCCTTTCCAACTGTAACTATTCTATGATTCTATGAAACAACTTGCTAAGAGGTCCTCCACTTTCAGTGGTCTCTTTTAAGGAATTATTTGTCATCCCCAGGGTCTTGTATTTAGATTTCTAACTGTTAAGCCATTGTCCAGAACCATCTTCAATCTCTGCAATTTGAGAGACAAGCTCAGTATTTTCTTTTCCTGAGTAATTCAAATTGTGATCATATTTAGCAGGACAGCAGATGATGGCAAAATCTTAGTGCAGCAAGCAGTCTCCGCAGCATGACAGAGTGGGAAAGCAGAGAGACTCCAACAATGAAATTCATAAGGTTGAAAATAAACACAGTGAATCACAAAATAGTTGAGGCTGGAAAGGATGTCACAAGATTGGCTTGCCCAGCACCCTTCCTCAAGCAGGGTCAGTTAGGACAGGCTGTCCAGAACCATGCCTGCTTGGGTTTATGACTGTATTCATGGATGGAGACTTCACACCTCTTTTGGCCGTCCAGTGTTTAATCACCCTGTCAGTAAAAAAAAGGGGTTTTTATGTTTAGATGGAGTTTCCTGTGCTTCAGTTTGTCCCCACTGTCACTGGACATAGCTGATGTCATGGTTTAAAACCAAGCAGTCAGGGACGGAGAGGAGAATTGAAAAGAATGCAACTGCCATGGGCTGAGATAAAAACAGTTTAGTAACTAAGGTATAACACAAATCACTACTGCTACCACCAGTAATAACAATGATAAAGGAAATAACAAGGGAAGAGAATACAACATCTCACCACCCGCCGACTGATAACTCGCCCCACCCCGCCCGACGAAGCACCGCCTGATACCTCGTCCAACCGTGCAGTCCCCCAGCCCTTCCGGCTAACTCCCAGTTACACCCTGGGCATGACGTGCTGTGGTATGGAATACCTCTTTGGTCAGTTTGGGTCAGGTGTCCTGTCTCTGCTTCCTCCTGGCTTCCCCTCCTCCCTGGCAGAGCATGAGGCTCAGAAAGTCCCTGGCCAGACCAAACATTTGAGCAGTAACTAAAAACATCGGTGCTATCAGCACCGTTCCCAGGCCGAAAGTCAAAACACAGCACTGCACCAGCTACCAATAAGGAGAAAAATGACTACTACTGCTAAACCCAGGACATTATCCACCCCTTATTCCATACCATTCATGTCATGCTCAGATCCCACATTTTCAATATAGCATCACTCTTATCTCAGTGCACTCTTACCTTAGTGCATGGACCAGTCCCTATAAAGCTGCTGAGTCCATCTGGTCCATGATGTCAGGCTCCATCTCTTGTAACAGTCAGAGCAGGAGAGGCTGTGTGCAGTGTTCACACTTGTGAATAACCTGGGCAACAGCATCCATTGTTAAGTCCACCCCTCAATCATGAGTCCATCTCTATGTTGCATCTCTGCTCTGTTGGCCTGAAGTGCCATGGGCCCACCAGGCTCAAAATAATTCACTGTCCCCTTCAGCAGTTTCTGCAGCGTGGTCCCCCAGGCTGCTCTCCCGGGCTGGTTCGGCCGCCAGTGCTCCCAGGGCAGCTCCCCTTCTGCTCCCCACAGCCTCACGAAGACGGGGGCGAGAATGAGGGCCAGGACGGTGAAGAGCAGCAGGACAGCCAGGTACAAGTCCACAGCCACGTCCATCCCGCCCTGCTGCTGGAGCCTGCCTGTATTACAAGTCATTACTGTAAACTACAGTGAGACAAGAACCTTAGCCCAAGCCCCACACTTGATAAAACTAACACAGCAAATACCAGCTGTAAGTAAGGTATGACATCCTGAAACTGTGAGATCAGAAGCAACAACTTTGAGAGCAAATAAATCAGCATTGTGACGAGTGACTATTAATCCCAAACTGAATGCTTATCACAAATACAATTAGACCAGTCAGATCTGTTGTTATCTCAACCCTTTGTGCCCCACGTTGGGTGCCATTAAGAACTGTGGACACCTTTGATATTAACAAAACAACATTCCAGGTTTACGCATATTATTTAATAACATTGTGGGGAAAAAAAAACAAACGGCTTGCTAGCGTGATTATTTAAAAAATTGCATTTAGTAACTTAAATGCTTGGCATCTAAGTAGCTCCAGCAATCCAGAATGCTAGCCAATATTCCTCCATCGCTGAAAAAACAATTTAGCTCCCAATACTATACACTTAGTCTATTTAATCTTCCTCTTTAATACATTAAATTTCTTTGTATTTGTTTAAATTCTAGGCAGCAAGAAAGAAAAATATTGTTATCCTCTTACTGAAAGCCTCAGATACTTAGCACTGTTCAATACTTGGCAAGATAAATTACATAGCTGCTCTAGAACAATCATGCCTTTTAGAAAAAAATAATGGGTATGTCTGTTGTCTTTTTCGTTAACATGAAAGGGGAGCCAAGCAAAACATGAAGTGGCAAAATACTGAGGAATGACAGAAGACTTGCCCATGTCACAATGCAATTGTAAGATTATCCCATTTCCTCTCATTTCTGAGTATTGGACATGCTTATTTTTTTGAGAAAGATGGGCAGAAGACCAGAGTAAAGAGGTTTGGATCCTGCTGGCCTGAAATCAAGGAAACAATACCTAACTTATTTTTCACCCAGGTATTGTTTGAATTTGCTGTGCTGGTGACTCGGAAGCAATTTGGAAAGGCTAAGATACTTGTCACTGGCCATCACAACAGTTAACCTTCATGACCACATGTATACAAGTGTGCTACCATGCCACTTGCCATCTGGCCACTTAGAACACCATGGCTTCTAAACGGTACCCTCGTTTGGAACCAGACTCCAGTATTGCTGCACAGGTTTCCAGAGGTGCTCACAAAAGTGATGATCAGGAGTGCCAGAACGTGGAACTTTCCACATCAGCAGCATCATGCATGGTGAGGTGAAGACTTCATTCATACAGATCAAATGGGGATACATCCCTCATAGCTGAAATTGCGCTGTGGACCAGATTATCCCATTAACGCTCCCATGTGGGGAAAAAAGTACTGTTTTTTTCCTTCAATAAAAGAACAAAGCCCATTGATTTTTCTGTTTATAGAGAGGATGAAAACAACTCAGGCAAAGTCCTCATTCTCTTGTACTTGTTTTAAATACAGTATGTTTTTGTTTTTTTTTTAATTGCTGAAGCAATTGCATCTCAAGCTATGGAGCTGGAGTGTTCTAACTCCCACCGGTGTCCGTGTACTGACCTCAGTGGAGGTTTCAGAGTTAGAGATTTCTTTTCTGAAGGAAGATGGCTGGCATCTGTCAAAACCGGCCTTCTAAGCGGAAGGGAGGGAGATTGCAAAGCTTTGATACATTCTGATTTACACTATTATTCCTAGCTACCAAAATATTTAAAGAACAAAAAGTATGATTTCAGTTCATGACCACAGAGCCATTGTAGCACACTGACTGATTGCAACTGCATTTTACAGACCCTGAAGCAACTACTCAGTACAAATTTTAGGTAAGAAATTGCTGAAGAGTTCTCATGGTTACTGTGCAAAAGACCAAACAAAGCAGAAGATGATTCTGTAAAATGCAGGCTCTCTACATAAACCCACCAGATGTACAGCTCCAGCTGAGCACTTGCCTTCTAGGAGCACACTCATTGTTAAAAGACTGTCAAAAATTCTTGTGATATTAGAACATTAGAGACTGTAGGATTGATCCCTGGCAGTGGGCAACAGCAGGTCTTTCATGACCATGTGAAGGATCCTATATTTCTGTGGAAAAAAATTCACCACCATTTGCCAAGAGTTACTGTGAGACTGGGGGACCATATTGCAAAACATTCTGCTACTGAAAGAGTTGTGTAGCTCAGTACATTTCACTATTACTTATGCTAAAATTTAATTTAGATTAATTCCTAATTAATTTGGGGAGCTTGATCCCTTTGCAAATGGTGGCACAGACACTTCATAGGTGTTCACTGCAGGATTGAAGTACTTTTTGGCTTAGTCTGCATGTAGCTCGCAGCCTCCTGGATTTATCTGGACTATTTGTTAAATTTATGGAAAAGTACACCTGCTAAATTCATTTTTTAAAAAATCGTCATAGAAGACTACTGCTCAATAAACAGGAATGCCAGAACCTTCAGTGCTAACAGCCCCCGCTGAAGCAGCTTACTTGAACAGGAGGAATTAACTTTAGGGCAATTGTCTCCTGAACATCAATAGACAGGAGCACTGACTGAGGAGACTTTCTTTTTTGTGTGCTGGTGGTTTGTGAAAAGAAATCTTTGGAAGCAGAAGACAGCAAAGAATAAAACCAAACACCTTGGTCATTAATGGATGAATCTCAATTTCAATTATTAAAGATAATTCTAGCACAGAAATAGGGGATGTTCTGGAGGGGAGGGGTTATAGGCCTTTTTCCCCTCAAATCATCTGAGGAACTTCATTTTGCAAAGACAGCAATGCTGAGAGTGTTTAGCCTCCAGATTAGGCTCCGAGTTACAGCAACATTAATGTGATTATGGTCATCATGTCTGATATTTGCAGTATGCTACCTGTAGCAGCTGTAAGTACATGAAAAATACTTGTCAAATGAGCGGCCTAGGGGAAAGCGTTTGGGTTGCACTGGCAACCATAAGAGGAGGGAGCAGCATTCCAGTGCACATGGACAAAATAGTTACAAACATGAAAGTCCAAGGAGTAAAAACATATTAAACTACATGGGCTAAATATTTGCGAGCAACTGTACCATTCAAAATGCTGTACAAAGTTAAAGTATGCAGTACTCTGCAGTTTAATATGTATTTCATAGTCCATAAAATAATATTCATTTTCCATTGAGTTTTAAATCAAATTATGAAACACCACTCCTTTCCCATTAGTATTTTGGTGAAGAATTTTGGAACAGTCAACTGCGCTATTTAGTTCCATCTGTTGAAGCTTCTTTCCTTGCCACTCCATCTGATCAAGCTCACTAGTACTTCTCCCTTGCCAACACACATTTAGTCAGTCAGTAAACCTCACTGCCACCCTGCATCTGTCCACACTGAAGAAGTGAAGAAATGGGGTGTTGTTTATTGAGGCAGCAGAGACATGGAAACAGCCCTTAAATATTTAGAAGTTTGTGACAAAGAGTGAAAACTCTTCTCCATGTTCATGGAACACAAAAAGAAGCAGGTATGAATTGCAGTAAAGGAGACTTAGATTAAATAATGAAAAAAAAAATATCTTTCAAATAGTAAAGATAATTAGCACTGGAATACCTTTCCTGTATCAGTCATTACCATAGATGGAGAAAACCTCCTGCCTTTTCCAGCCCTGTATCCAGTGACAAATCCTTGACATCCCTTTCAGTCTTTTATCTCCTCACACAACTCCAGTCAGCTCTTCACCATTATCTCACAAGATAACGAAGTTTGATTTTTTCATTTAACAAATGGTGTAGGGTTACTAAATCTTTTGGTATAAGAAATTGCTTGTCTAAAAGGCACCAGTGATCCATAAAGTCTGACAGCCTGTCTACAAGATCTGCCAGCATCAGTTTGGGGAGAAGAAACTTTTCCTAAGGGACCTGAAGAATAATCTGTCTCCATATGTCCTCCTGGTCTCCAGTCACTATTTAGCAGAAATCATGTACTTCACAAAACTGTTTTAAAAGTAAATCAGAACTGAGGGTTTTCTTGTTGTAGTTCTGAATCTTGCCATATTCTTCATCTGCATGCATTAATCCTAATGGCTAATTTTAAATTAGGTTGGAAAAATATTTCGTTTTATCTTGAGCATTGAATTGTATCAAGTATTCTTCTTTTGGACATAAAGACTGAACAGGACTCTCATATATTCCATTTTTGTGCATGAACAGTCTTTCAGGAAAGCTCCAATTGTTTTGGCGATTACACACACTGTTTATCTATGTATTCTGCCATTAAATAGGATGGTATGTAGGTTCTACTGTAAATTCCTGTAGAGGAATAGCAGAATAAGCATTCATGCCATACTCACAATGGGAGATAAGTATCTGATCTGGAATTTCAGTACTGTGGTGGTTAAAACAGTGAGAGAAAAACAACATTGTTTTGCACTTAGAAACCTGTTTCTAATCAGCTAAGCTACTCCTATGGGGTCAAATAAAAATGATTAGCTTATTAAAAGCATAGCTTTGCTATTTAATAAGCAAAAATGATTGAAAATTCTGTTCCAGATCCTGATAATTTTAGTGTTTCTAGTTAAGCCTGCAAAATTGCATTCATTATTAGTGTCTAGATTCATTAACAATTCAATTTATAGATATTAATGCTTATAATGCATGCTTCGCTTGCCAAAACTTGAAGAGAAATTGTTTCAATTAGCTTTCATGGATCATGAATCCTACCGGCTGGGTATTTTTAGACAAAAGATACAAACACATCCCCAAGCAATGCTAATGCACAGCTGGGATTCCTATGTAAGGTCTGTTAACAGTTGAAAAACAGTAAATGAGTTTTACACAGAATGGTTAGACAGGAACAGTACCAATAAAATATTTGCAGGTCACACTACTCCCCTCAAAAAAAGTCAAGATTCCCTGGCTTTTGTGCTGTGTTTTGCAAAAGCCAAACCAGGAAGATATAAACTAGTGCCCAGGTTAAAAAATATTTTCCAGCATGTGACTAAGCACATTATATGTATGTATAGGCCCATGGCAAATTGTCCCATTCTCATTTTCAAACTATTTAATTACAATCAGTAAAGATGCATGGATGTAACCAAGGACATAATTTTGCTCAATGTTTCCTCTTCTTTCCTTAAATTAGTTACAGTCAGGGAGAGGAACCCAAAAATCTACACAAATGATTTTGCACTACACATGCAGAAGAAAAGAACCCCAGGACCACAGAGCAGACCAGTCGCTGAGCTGATGACATGATGGGCTCATGCATCATGGCTAGCACCATCAGCAGGTACGTAAGGTCTGGGAGCAGCAAAACCTGCAGTCTCACAGCCACACCACATCAGACTCTGAGCTTTTACATGATTGCATGTGCTTTGCATGAACCAAAGAAAGCATGCAGCCTCAGGACAGACCAGCGATTCTATCTGAGCACTCAAAGGAAAAGCAACAAGAATCACTTAGGTCCACATGCTGGACTTCATTAATACAACTGAGTTAGCCTTTATTATTGCCAGTAATTCCCTACCCTCTCTTCTTGTCTTCTGAGCATTGTAAACACCAGTTGGAAAGTGGAAAGATTTTAATGAAGCTACTACACAGAAGGCATCACAAGGTACAACAGATATCTCTGAAGTCAGTGCAAGTCACCCCAGAGAGCTAACCTGCTGTTCCTGCTTCCTGAATACAGGGTTCTGTAGCACAAGCACTCCAGTGGAGCCAAAGCCCACAGTCCATAACTGCTACACAGCACCACAGCTGCTCTCTGATCCAGCACATCTGTCTCTGATCAGACCCTCTTCCAGTATTTATAGGAATTAACTCCTCCATGATTCCATGGAACTCAGAACTCAAATACAGTGAAAAGATGCTGGCTTAGTTTTGATTTTCTGGTTTGGTAGTTCACTGCCATTTTTTTGTGAGCGGCACCCCTTTAAAAACAGGGCAGGAATTTCCAGTCTGGTCTTTAAACAGTGCAGGGAACATAAAATAAGGAAAAGAGGTCTTCAACACATGAACAGCATATCTAAGGAACAGTCTGCTTTCAACTCATGCCCGTATTATTTGTCTAGAAGGCAGTTACTACATTCTCTCTGAAACAGACCTAAGGAAGGTGTTTTCAGGCACAGAAAACATTCAAAGGAAATCAGTGTTTCTGCAAACAGATTACCTTGTGGCTCTCCTCTCTGAGAATAAGGCAAACTAAATTCCAGGAATATTGAAGATACTCAGTGTTTTACCCAAATAGCTTAACCAACCATTCCTCCATAAAGCTTTTTTTTGTTTCAAAAGTGCCTAGACTATACAGATCAATCAAGTTATTTCTTTTGAGTTGGCTTATTTTTGGAAAGTAGCACTCTGGAGAATACCACCCTAATGGCCGACCGCATTGGTGTCTTAAGCAGGCATTTCACTGCTAGGCTTGAGCAGATCTATCTCATGTTTATTTGTAGGGCAGAAAGTCAGGCCCACACTAAATTCTTTGCCAGTGATGTGAGAGCGTGTGCTCAGCTGGAATTCCTCTGCAGAGAAAAGCAATTAAGAGAAAGATTTAGAGGACTAACATCAGCACTGAATGTAGCTGGAGCCCGGTCTACAGACCAGCAGCGTGAGCAGCTGCCCCACTGCCGCTCAAGGCAGCTCTGGGGCTAGCACTCTCAGATGTATGGCGTTCTAATTAAGCACTGTTGTGGAGTTAGGGCTTAAGTCAGGGCAACCTTGTCATAACTCGAGACGATCCGTCTTCCACAGTTTAACTTCACCCTGAATTTGTCAGTGCATTAGTAGATGATGGACCGCATTTCACTCCTAGTCTGAACCACATTGCTTCTTAAGCATTGCAAAGCACATAAAGCTGCTGGGGAAGGTGGGGGTGCAAATCAAGATCTCAAAAAATCTTCAAACGGCTCAAAATTTTCCAACCTTTATTCCTTAACTCAGGTATTTACTTTGTTCGATTCAGATTAGGGCCAAAAACCTGGGAAGAGTGGTACCAAGGAACAGATTTGTGCTTCATGCAGGGAGTATTTTGGCAAAGCAGATGGTATTAAGAAGCCCCCCCATGGCTTCTTGCACTTACACTCTTTTAATTTCAGGCCTCTAAATTCATACAGAAAAGTAATCTCAACAGTTACTTCTAACAACCCGTTGTGTGTCATCACCTGCACCAAGCAAGAAGGAACATAAGCTTATAGGCCTTAACCTGCACTATCCAAATTCGTTAATTCAAGATTATATCTTGAACAGTACGTAAAACGAGTCCACTAATTTAATAAGCAAAACGCCTCAAAACTATATCAGAAATGAAATGACAATGCTAGCCTTACTGCCAGCAGCTGTGGTCAGCAATAAAATCATTAGCAATACCACATTACTGTTCAAGGCCGTAACTCATTTGGTTTAGAAAGCCCACAGAGGACTGACTTGCTTTGCCATGAAGAAGAGAGTGCAAACAGATTCCAGTTACGACATGATCTGTTTTATGCTTTCCCCACTTCCTACAAACATGCTATGAGACATTTTCCACCAGTCCCTAAACAGTCTGGTTATTCCTTTGACTACAGAGAATCAATGAACAGCCCAGGTTGGAAGGGACCTCAGGAGATTGTTTGCTCCAACCTCTCTCATGGGAATAGGAACCTAGAGGAGGAGATTCCCTAGCACCCTGTGCAGCTGCATCTTGAAAACTCCAGTGATGGGGATTGTACTGCATCCCTGGGGAGGTTGTTCCAGTGATTGAGTGCTCTCACAGTAAAAAATATATTTCTTATATCAAGATAAAACCTCTCTCAGTGCAACTTGTATCTGCTGCCCCTTGTGCTCTCCATGTGAAGAGACAGACTCTCTCCTCTGCTGCTACCCTTTAAGTACCAGAAAACTGTGATGAGGCCCCCCGAGCCTTCTCTTTGCCAGAGAGGAAAGACCTAACTCCTTCCTCAGAGGAACCTCACAGGTTGTTCAGCACTTTGAACATCATTGTGGCCTCTCTGGTCTGCCTGCATCTTGAACTGTGGGGACCAGAACGGGACACAGTACTCCAGACATTGCACAGAAATTTCTCCTAAATCCTCTAAGCAGAGGATTTCTACTAGGAAAAAAAAAAAAAAAAAGAAGAAGAAGAAGAGCAATTTCATTGAAGGGACACACTGCATTGCTCATTATATCATTACTCCACTCATCCTAAAGCGAACCATTTGGTCACTACATTACAAGCTTAAGCAGACTGTAAGAAAACCAGAACTTGTAGTTCTTGTGCAATTCAAAAAACCCTGGAAATCTTCACAGTAGAATTGTTTAGAAATTTGTTTAGTTTATCTGTTTGTATTTGCTTTTCACCCCACTTACAAGAAAGTTTACAACACCAATGTACAATACTACTACATCTGCAGCCCAGAATTATTCAGACCTTTAACTCATTTCAGATTGGTGACCCTATTTTCCATGTATGCCTCTTGACAGGCTGTAGTCTAGATGGACCTTCCAATCCAGTATTCCCACACTAAGCCCGAAACTGGGTGATATGTACATGCCAAACCCAGTTACACTGCAGACTCGCTAATGCTAGTGACATTTCTACTCCTCACCTGTGTGGAGATACACTGGGAGCAATAGTCCTGCTCAGTGCTAGTCTTGATTTTCCTAAATAAAATTGGTTCTGATTTTAAACAAAATTCATAATTTCTCTATTCTTTATTAATATATTAAGAAAGTTTTAAACTGTATTCTTAAAGATTTTAAACTGTATTCTTAAAGATTAGTAACAGACGTGGGAGAACATGGTACACCTGTAACATGCACTTTGGAAAAATAAACTATGGCAAGTAGCTCCTTCAGAGAAGGTTTATGTAGGAACAGTGCAGAGAATGACAAGCTGCTTTTCACTGTCAAAGACTGAATCTCAGTGATGGTCAGTTTTCCAACTGGTAGGTTAGTTAGTTGGAAGATCCTGTCAGCAAAGTGCTTTTAGTTATAATATCTTGGAGAGTAATTCAGGGAGAGCATTTGTCTTTTTGTTAGGGACTTGTTATGCTCGTGTTTTTGATTACATCCCTGACACAAAGTTTGCTTCCTTTGGTAGGCAGTGTAATAATAGAGTTAGTTTCCTAACAAAGGCAGCAAATAGGTAAGTTCTTCAATAATCCTGGTTTAACACTTGTACCAGTACCTGAATAAATACACTCAGAAAGGAAGAGGACTCTGTACCATGGGATTATATTTAGGTTCAGCACTTTTAACAGATTTCCAGGTTTTGCAAGCATACAGCCAGATCAATGCTGAAAACAGAAAGAACAGCATGGACAAGTGAGCCAGATTTTTATCTTTTGTTAATTAAAAAAAAAAAAAAAAATCAGCCCTTTCCCCGAATAAACCTAGACAAGACTGCCAACAACAAAGGTGTGTACAAACATTCCCATGAATACAAAAATCATGCATAGAGTATTTGCTGGAGTCCTGTGTGAAGAAAACCAGAATGTGTCAAATTCAACTCTTAAATTATTGGGCTGTCATGTTCTGAATTTGCCTCAGCTTCCAGATGTTCTTCAGATGGCCTCAAGATGTTGGGCAATCTGCAGATCATTCCAATTGCCTAGCCCTGAATAAGCAACTGAACCGGGGTCTGCATATGAAAGCAACTATACAATTTCACTTGTCTCATTTTGAGCAGATGGGAAACCAGCACACATGCCATAGCTGTTAAGTACCCAGAAGCAGAATAAAAGCTAACAAAAAAAAATAAATTAAGAACTTATGTTATAAGCAGTTTGTCCTGCTCCCTTTGAGATCCTGGTATAAGCTTCTTCCACTCTACCAGCATTAGTCCAGGTTTAGTCCAGTTCTCATGCAACCTTACACTGTCACCAACACTTCCATTTCACCAGCCAGCTCACAACAGCAGTAAGACAAAGCTGAATACTATTAACATATAAAACACACTGAGAGATGCAGTCATGAAAAGGAGATACTGCACAAAAGGGGACCCAGAGCACATGACTAAGTGCCTGAAATGACTCAGTTTAATGGGCTGTCCCTCCATGACTTATTCCATCTACTGCAAGTACTGGAGATACAACAAAAGTTTGTCTTTGACAAGTTTTTGACTTTCCCTCCCCCATCACTTGGAGGTGATCAGCTGGAGCTGACAGTGCATCCACTCTACTGGCTGAGACTGACAGATTCTGCCTGTGAATACACATACAGTTCATCCTGTTGACTAGAGAAGATAAAATTAGAATCTTCCAGTATCTGCAAGACATCAACAGATTCAAATGTTGTGGCACTTGAAGGGAGTGAGTGACCAGACCTGGAAGGTGTTCCTGTGATGCCTACCCTGTGCAGAAAGGATGCCAATCTGCGTTCTTCAGTCTTGCATATATTAGTGTCAAATTTTAGACTGATTTCTACAGCTTGACATGAGACACACTGCAAGCCGTAAGTCCCTTTTACTTCAGAATGCAAGTTTCTCCTTGGGGTTTCTACAGGTTTATTTATATTTTTTATCTCCAGAAAGATATCAGTGTCCTGATTTTGTCACTGCTATTTGTACTCATCTCTGTCACAAGAGAGGGGAATGGTTAAAATACAGATTTATATAGAGTCAAGAAGGTCAGATTTCCAATTACAGAAATAGAAACAAGATTAAAAGTAATTAAGAACTACATATATTATGTTTAAACCAAATAGTTTCTCTTCAGTATACCTCACCTAGAACATACTTTGCAGCATCAACAGTTGTGAACCAAGTCCACAGGTTTTCCCTGGGACCTCTTCAGACCACAAGTGGTTGGAGCTGGCTGGGAGGAGTGACAAACCCTGCCCTGACCACCCCAGGCTGCTCCACACATCTCATCTTCCTTCAGAAAACCCTATTTTCTCATGCACTTCCTCTTTTTACTTTCTCCGTTTGCTTTCTTAATCCAGTAAGAAAGAAACTTCCGTGATTTACCTCTCCTTGCACTTTTTTTTTAAATTATATTTTATTTTCACCTAATATGAATAGTAAATGTGTTATATTGAAGACATCAGTGCAATGACTTGTCTTTAGTATTTAGAATGTTTCTTGGTATTGACTTTACGCTCCCAGTTCACTTTAAAGCAAAACATCTATTATCGTATTGCAGCTTTAATCACCTTTTCCTTCCATGGATGCCCAGGACATTGTTTAAAAAAACTTCTTAGACTTGCAATATTTCACAACTATTCAGTATTTTTCTAATTCTCATTTCTTAGGTTTTAGATATACCAATAGCACAGGTAACAGAGTTGGTACCAAAAAAATTATGCTTATAAATTTTCCATTATCACCACCACCTTTGTCAGTTCTAGGTGATTCTGGCATCAAAACATCACATTCCAGCTGGGGTAGAAAAACACGGACTTCCTGCAGCTGATGATACTCACTGGTTGTTGCATCTCAAATAGCCTTTGTGTCCTACACTGGCACACCTTAAATATCCTCCACATCTTTCACAAGCACTTCAGAGAGTGCTATTTTGGCAAAATTAGCCTCAGCCTGTATCAGAAGCCAGATAAAAAATGCAGCAAGCAGAAGACTTGCTTAAATACCCACATCTGTAGACTCTTAGGCCATATCCATGCATGTCACAATCCTTTCTTGCAGTTGCTAGATCACACTGCTTTGTTCACCACAGAGAAAACAAGTGAGTTTCAGTTCCAGACATTCTTCAGTTTTATAACAGCCATTTAAAACAGAAGAGTCTTTTACATTCACTTCATTTTATCTCACTGTGGCAGCTTTGCAGAGAAGATGAAGTATGTACTTTTACATGTGGTTATAGCTACAAGCTCAGTGAGAAAAGGCCTAGGTTAAAATTCTATTCTTGATCCTTAACGGGCTAAACACAGCTGGAATGGGGGGAGACTTGCCAACCTTTAAATTTCTGATTTTCACCTGAAAAAATGAGCAGCAGCCCACATTAAGAACTCAGTAAGGCTGCAAAATGAAATACTAGAAGTTCAGGAACACTTCAAGGTTCCCTACCCTACTCATTTTCTTTGGTCATATACATGGCAAGACTTTTATCTAATTCAGCTTATGGCAGTAGACCACAGAGCAATGGGCTAGAAACCTCAAAAACCACATGTCACCTCTGCTCTGTCACAACCCCCTTGCAAAAAATCATGGCTGAAGCCATACCAGAATGTGTACAAAGGAGTGAATAAAGACTTTGCCAATCAACTCAGTTTTGTGCTATGAAATTATCTACTGCTTGAGTAAAACTGCAAATGAGTTTTCAGTTTCAACTCAGACAGTAAAAACTGAAAACTGAAAAAACAAAACAAACCCAAACCAACTGCTTTTTGACAACTGAAATGAGCTTGGTTGTTAAATAATGTTTAAACACAAATGCTTCAAAAGCAAGTCAAATTCTTGTGTTCAGAGATAGAGTATGGGCATTGATTTCCTTAAGTTCCTGTATTTCCAGCTTTTTTTCCCCCTCCCAACATTTAAAGATTTAAGAAAATTATTTTTGGCAAAGGGCACTTTTCACCAAGAATTGTTTAAAAGCTTTTCTTGAACAGTTTCCTTGTGTTTTCTAGATTCAACAATTGGTTTTACAGCCTTCAGAATTTTGCAGCTCTAATTCTATGGTTACATGTTCCTCCCCCCATGAAACTCCTCGCATTTGACAGTGCTGAACACAGCTGACAATTTTTGCATTTTATTTTTTGCAAGAACAGGCAGTGGTTGGAATAAGGAGGTTTACATGGTGAGAGGGTGATGGAAAGGAAACAGCTGAGACAATGAGGCACAGAGACAGTGAAGCTGTAGAAGACAGGCAGATGTTAACAGGCATAAGCACCCCCTTTGTTTTCACTGCTGCCAGAGAGCTTGCCCATTTCCTCCCCAGATGCTTTAGCTTTCCATTGTGCTACCCCTTATGCCAAAGCTCCCTCAAACTGATATTCAGACTATGTCACTTTCCCTTTTCAAGGATCTTCAAGGCTCCCTACTACAATGATGATGACAGGAATAAGCTGAAAGGCAACTGGAGAAAATTGCTATTTGGTACATTTGGACAGAGTAACAACAGCAACACACATAGAAATTAGCAAATACTCTAATTCAAGATGTCAGATATTTGGCAAGACGCTTAGCCTTAGTTTACAGAAAAGGCTGTACACCAGGACTGCAAGCCACAAAGGTCACACAGAAGATCCAGATTTACAGTCTGCTGACCCATGCTCTGCCCAAGTCATCATCTCCTGGCATTCCATATCAGGTACAAGGTGGTAAACTGGACCAACCTTGCCATAAAGCTGCACACAGTTCAGACATTTGGCTTCAAGCCACCAGGAGATGACAAATTGTCTTCCTCTGTTTTTTGAGAAAGTTTCAACAGCCTCTCCCCACCTCCAACCAAAACCAGTCAAAAATGCTCTCACCAGATGGTAGCAGTGTAAACAGTCTAAAAAGAAAGAAGGTTTACCCCTGCTTGGGCTAATGGAAAACAGGGTCCCAGAACACAAGACAAAACATAGGTGATGAAAATAAATGGGAAAAGAAGAAGGATGATTCTGGAAAAGGTCAAGAGAGTAACAGATAAGCTGTTATGAAAAGGAAGTTTTTGTACGGGTGAGCTACTTGTAACTTCCTCTGTAAGACCCAGGTTTCTCCTTCCCTCAAGAGACAATTCCTGTGCTAAGCTCCGCAGGTCCCATCTCCTTACTGTTATTTTGTGCATTTTGAGAAATAAAACAGAGATGAATTCTCCAAATATCCCCACTGGAAAGGGTCATTTTCGGAATTCCTGAGCAGCCAAATATTAAGCCTACTCTTCAATACTTTGGTTAAAAAAAAAAATAAAAAATTAGATGATTTGGAAAACTTCCATGTAAGAAAAGCTTTGATATTCACATAATCAGAAATCCCAAGTTTTACCTTGTCACAATGCCTGGAAATTTAGTTATTTGTGTGCAGGAATGTTTGTGTGCAGGAACAACTGCCTGGTATAAAAAAAGCCACCCTTTGCCCTTCTTGTCTCACATACCCAGACCCGTGTTCAAGAGGCAGGCTCCTTGCTGGTATTTGAGCTTAGCAAAAGGAAGCCACTTCCTCATTAAGACATACCCAACTATGGTAATAACATGGAGAGCCAAAAGTAGTAACAGATTTATTATTACCACTGTGTGGAAATAAAATGTTTTTTTTTTTTCCTCTGTTACTCAATCCAGTTAATTATCCATGCAAAGTAAAGTTATTCCTGGCAGCCACAGAGGCAAAACTAACTTCAGTAATGCTGGGGGTGGAATGGTTGTTATGCAGGAGAAGAAACTAAATAGTTCAGTAAATTAGCCCAAATAGATACACACTGGGATTGGCCTTTACAGATTCAAAATATCAGATTCAATGCTTTTAGGCTTATCATACTTTTTATTTAATAGAGAAATGTCTGATCTGGGACTGCATCATATCCCAAAGACTCTACAAAGAGGTAATTTTTTCAGAGTGCCCTGAGGGTAACAGGAAAAATTACAGAAAGCTTCAAACCATTCAGCTCCCACAAGCATCCCTGCATTCTGGACTTTCACTTAAGCAACAAAGCACAACCAGCAAGGAATCTGTGGTGGTTATAGAATAGTTGGACGGGTATTACAAAGCACAGCACTAAATGCATCTATAGCCCAACATCGTCCTGGAAAAGCACAGCCTGATTTTGGAGAGGGGAGCAGGAGGCCGAGATTGCAGCACCTTCCTGATGTTACCGGCCTCAGCACAGCTCAGCCGGAAATGCCAGATAATCCCAGCTCCTGAGGCCTTCCAGAGGCAGTCTTGGAGCTTATTTGTCCTAGAAAATGTACTCACCGTCAGGTTTTACCTTAGGGGGAAAAAAGGCAAAATGAACACCACAACAAAAAAACAAAACGCTAAAAAACCCAACACCACATACAGTCAGTTGGAGGATGGAGAAGCCAAGCCAGAGGGGAAAAGAACACACAAAGCAAGAGCTGAAAGTGAGGAAAACCACAGAATCAAAGTATTTATTTCAGCTGTCCACAGGCACAGTGATTGTATAAACAATGAACGACAGGAACACAAATGAACACTATGGGAAAAGAAACCCCCCACATTTTTTCATTGCAGTAAAGTACAGACCACCATGAACAGTTTGACTCAAATACCCAGTACCAGTTCCCACACGAGAGCTGTTATTGTTGGCTTCAACACCCAGATCCAACAAGAACAGTCAGAACATGCATTCTGCTAATGTTTGAATAACCCTTGCCAACAGATCGATCCCACAGCAGCAAGGCTTGGGAGATGGGTTTAAATAAATGAGAGAGAAAGTAAAGGGAAAAGACATATGGCACTCCTCTTTTAGCACAAGTGTTCAGTGGGAGCAGTTTTCATTTCCCTTAAAAATTGACCGTTTCTTTCCCCCCTCGTCCCCTTTAGGAAAGAAACAGCCCAAAAGGGCATTGGTGAGCATCCGTAACTTACATGCACGGGAGACACAACTGCCAGAGAAATACAGATTCCACAGATGTTGACCCAGAGGACAGCCCAAATTAAGCAAATCTCTAAATAAGGTGTGGGAGGCACTTTCTGAAGAAAAGCAGCATTTTTCCAAAGCAGGCTGTCAGCTTAACCCCAGTCCAGCAGACAACCGCCTACAGTTACCTGGTTATTCTACAGTAAATCCATCACTTCCATAGGTAAAAAGGAGGAAAAGTTTACTCAGCTATGGAACAATCTCTCGTGTCTTCTGTATTTGACTTCTGTTCTATCATAGATAGTATTCTGAAATATCAAAATGGGCCTGGCTTGCAAACCTGGGAAGCCAGCCCATTGATCCACAGATGGTTCCCTGTGGCTCCTGATCCACAGGCCAAAGGCCCATCCAAAGCTGAGCTAACGAGTTGTACCACTCTGAGGGCTCGAGCTCATATTCCTGCACAGCATCATACTGTATAACTGCTACCCCAGGACCAGCTTAGCTGCCTCCTGCACAGCAGAGCTGTAAGTTACACCTCCAAACCAGTTCCATTGTCACTTCTCAAACTGCCAAGGGAGCAAATCTGCAGAAGACATGAACAGAATTGTAATCTTTTTCCTCATCGACCATCTCTTCTCTAGGAAAGATAGCTTCCTTACCTTCCTTACCCAGAAAGGGGTCGAGGACAACCCTGACTTTTGACCATTCTTTCCAGATGCTTTCATTCTTTTCCTGCTCAAACACGTTTGTCTGTTTAGTACATTAACTCATCAGAGATATGCGCATGTGCACCACGCCACAAATGCAAAGGAAAGAGAGTGAATAATTAACAATACAGGAAATTTATAATTGTTTTAAGCTGCCATGTCCCAATATAGCCTATTTCCTGAAGAGATCTCATCCTTTCAACCTTTTCAGTCCTCTGCAGATTCTTAGTATTAAATGGGACTCTGTATCTTTAATTGCGATTTTCCATCCTGCAGAAGTAAACCTTTTCCATAGTACGGTCTCTTTTAAAGTTATAAATAAAACAGCCAACTATTTTCTTTTTCCCACAGATGAGAACATTAAAACATTGACATTTTAATCTGTTCTATACAAGAGTGAGTTGTGTCAGCACACTGCTTCCAGCTACAACAACAGAAAAACCAAAGTTTAATTGAAGACAGAGTGGAGAAGCTGCATTGTGGTGTCTGAACCACAAAGATGCACAGCACAGTTTCTTGCTCACTCACCATTTTGGGCTCAGTTTTAGCCTTTGGATAACTGTTTGGCAGACAAAAGAAGATTGAAAAGAAAGAGGAAGAAGGACAAGAAACAAATATATTTTCTCAGATAGATAGGAAATGCAAAAGGTGAGACCATGTACCACAGACTTAAAAGCATTAAAAATTTTACCTAAAAATACTAAAAGCACAGCACAAACAGCCCCATCACAAAGGCAAAACAGAAGCCAGTCATATCCATGTCAGCCTTGCCACTTCAGTGTTAGGGCTTGCACTGATACAGGCTTTAATGCTGTTAATTCTCATTTCCACTGACAAGTTCTTCTCCCCAGCAGGTTCCAGTGATGCACAGGGTTTGCATCAGGTGTTTTCTTAAAGGATCGTTCCACCAAAATCATTCTATGATCATATAACAGACCTGCTTCTTGCACCCCTGCTGCTACATGCAAAATAGGAGCAGGTAGACAATAAAAAAATTAATCTCCAGTAACAAATTATGCGAGACACTGCAGACTGGAAAAATACACCTTTAAGGCTCACATACCCGTGTGTGTTTAGGCTGCTGGTAGTTCCCAAATAAACAGCTATGGCAGCTTCAGAATTCTTCATGAGAACAACTTCTCACAGATGACAGCCTTAAGCAGCCCTTGGGAACTTATATTTCCAAGTCAGGAACCTAACTTTTATGTTCAAGTCTTAGAAGTAGTATAAAAATTAATGCAGGCTTGTTCTGTATCAGGCACTTCCCAGCAGTCATCAGGTGGATGAGGATTTCTCCTTCCAAACTGCAAATGCAGTCTACCTGCACTTTTTTGTTGCTCAATAGGAAAGCCACAGGCGCTGAGTCATTTATTACAGTTTCATTACATTACCCAAAGGTGTTGTGTTTTATTATTTAACAATGCAAATCACTGAATCAATTAGTGTTGGAAGGGACATCAAGATTTTCTGGTCTAATCTTCTGACAAGGCAGGGCTACCTACAGCAGGTTACACAGGAATGTGTCCATGGTGGGTTTGGAATGTGTCCCGAGGGAGACTCCAGGACCCTTGTGGGCAGCCTGTTCCAGTGCTCTTCCACCCTCAATGGAAAGAAGTTCTTTCTCATGTTGAGGTGAAACTTATGTTTTAGTTTATGGCCATTGTTCCTCATCCTGTCACTGGGCACCACTGAAAAGAGTGACACCATCCTCCGGGCACCTGCCTTTGAGATATTGATCTGCACTGATGGGATCCCCTCTCAGGCTGCTCTTCTCCAGGCCCAGCTCCTGCAATCTCTCCCCATAAGAGAGATGCGCCAGACCCCTCACCATCTTTGTGGACCTCAGCTGGACACTCTCCAGTAGCTCCTTGTCTTTCCTGTACTGAAGAACCCAGAATTGGACACAGGACTCCAGATGTGGCCTCACCAGAGTCGAGCAGAGGGGGAGGAACCACCTCCCTCAATCTACTGCCACACTCTTGATACACCCCAGGATATCATTGACCCTCCTAGCCACAAGGGCCAGCTCATGGTCAACTTATGACCATGGTCCTTCTCAGCTGAACTGCTCTCTAGTAGTTCAGCCCCAGCCTGTACTTGGGGTTCTTCCTCCCCAGATACAGGACCCTACATTTGTGCCTGTTGAACCTCGTTAGGTTTCTTTCCACCCAATTCAAAACTAAAAAAATGCTACAAACAGGAATATTAAAGGAGTAAGATAAAGTGTACTCTATACTAGAAGTGAGATTTACCATTTCTAATGAGTTAATTTTATTAACATTTCACATCCAAATTTCCTCTCCAAGTACCTAGAAGTCCTGGCAAAATGTCTTTTAAAAGGAAAAAATAATAATAATAAAAAAAAGTGCCAAACATACCAATTCACAACTTTGTCACTCACTGGGTGGAAAAGAATATTGCTAGTACTTGATCCTGCTCTCTCAACACTTCAGTTCCAAAGTCAAAGGACAAGAATATAGGCTAGTTGATATCCCTAAGGCAGGAGATAATTCAAACGGAATAAGAAGAATTGTGTAAATAGGAACAAAATGGAAAGTGGATATGAAACTGAAAAATATGTAAAAAAATAGAAGAAAAAGTGTAGTAAAACTGTTCTTTGCTGTTAAGGATCAGCATCTACTAACATCTGCAAAACTCCACACCAGTCTAGTTCCAGTTAAATGAAGTTTTGATTGTCCAGTCCAAACTTAAGCTGGAGCATGATGTGTATTACTCAAACTGTACTACAAGTCACAGGCAAGTTACAATCCATCTTCCAAAATTTGTAAGAAAAGGTTTTCATCTAGCAGGGAGGATAAACAATGATATAGATGAGGATGAAAAGGCAGGGAGGGAATTCACCTCAAACTTTTATGGGTAGGTATGCACAATTATTTCCTGATCCATCTTTCACACAGAAAAGGTATTTACAGATATGAGACAATATATTCACATTCTTGACCAGTTTCTCAATAAAAACCAAACCCAAACCACTCAACAACCCAGCTCTCATTAAGGCACATAAAGAATAGTGAGATTTTCAATTTAACCCAGTGTACTGGATGCATGTTCACCTTCAAGCTGCTTTGAAAATCTGGCCCAGTTACAGATTCCAAGCTTTTGAAAGTGCAGCCACATGTATGGCATAAATATCTGTTCCTGGGGAATCTCTACTGAGAGCATGGAAATTGGTTTATGCATCCGCTTTCCTCAGCAGATGGGCATGTTTCACTGTATTTCCATTTTCAAGCATATCTGTAATGTCTGCAAACTATGTAATTTTTCCTGTGCAGAAGCAGTGAACATGGTATCTGTGAATGCAAATGATAAAAGGAATTTCCAATGGTGCTCTCTCCATCTACTTCTCAAGGAGAAGAAAAAAAATCCTAAGAAAGTCAGTGAATCCAAGTAGAGACTTCAGAAGTCCTTTCAGACAATCAAAAGCAGGATTTTCCAGCCAGGCAGCTGTAGTTCATTAGATCTGCCATGGACCGTGAAAGCCACTTGCCAATAGTGTCGAAAGACTATTACTCATTTCAATCTCTCTGAAGAGGACAGCTCTCTGACAAAGCATTAGTGAAACACAGAGTTTGGGCTCTGACTGTAACAGCTAAGCATGCAGATGGAAGTTCAATACTTAACGCAGAGCTGAGTTGCAAAGGAAGATTGATGGCCATGCTTTTCACCTTCAGAGAGCTCCCATCTAGATTAAAAATGGAAAAGTATTTAGGAAATAAAAATAAGCTGGCCATATGGATGATAATCATACCATACATTCTGGTAGAAGCCTATTTCAGAACAGGAAGTTTTCTGCACCAATTTGAGTTTTTCTAATCTGCAGTTGACAGCAAAAGAAATAATCTGGGACCAGCCAAATCAGCAAAGAAGTTCTCACAACCCAGCAGTTAAGTTAATCAGAAATACTAAGGTGCTTCCCAAAATAAATACATAAGGCAAATGTAAGAAGGGAGTCCATAAAATACTAATTTGGTTCTTTTCATGAATGAAATTTCCACATAATAATAACAAATAAGTTTTTTTAACCAAAATAAATAACTGGATGGGCTTGGCCCACCTAAGCATTTGACCAGCAGACGTTACGTTGTGGGTACAACACCAGAACTCACACATGATGCCTTCCCCTCTAGCTGGTTGTAATAATCTAACCCGTTCTAGTAACTGTTCTCTTTCATGCAGTAGTAAGTCTTAGAAGTAATTCTAGTAGTAGATACTGCAAAGTAAAGTTTATCTTCTGCGCTAACTTGCCTCTTCACTTTTAATATCTCTACTAGTAGCCCTCAGCACATTTTCATAACAGACCCCTCTGCTCCAGGCAGTGACATGCGGTGGTTAGACATCCCATAGCAGTTACATCACTGCCGTGTGGTCAGACCACTGCTGTGGTCAGACATCACATAGCAATGAGAAGTTTCTCTTCTCACAGAAGAAAAACATGTCTAATGTTGAAGCCTTTACTGCCATATACCGCAACCTATAACTCTTCCAGTTGCCATTGCCAAGTACATCAGCTCTGGTGTCCTGTATGTAACAGTGACTGGGAAGACCTGTCAGAAATCCAGCAGATGATTTCCCCATTAGTGTCTGTTAATCAGACACACCCCCACACCCCCAAGCATCCAGATATTAATATAAAATCCCAAGCAGTGAAAAGGATTTAACAGAAAGCATTTTCTCTTCATCCCTGAGAATCAATAATCCACTTTATGCAGTTCACTTGGATTCTGTTTTTAAAACTGTTTTTACAAATTACCAACTGGAGAGACTAGTTTTGATTCCTAACATACACCTTCCTTTAGAGAAGAATGTTTGCAGAAAGTTGCAGAAAAGCATGAGAAGTATACAGCAAACATCACAAACTAATAAAATTTCATACTTAAATATTTTCTTAGTATTTCAGAGAAGTGGCAGATTATATTTTACAGGGGAGATCTACTGCAGCATAAGCAACGTGCTCACCGTAGAGTTTTCTGTAATGTTTTGCTCCAACTAAAACATGTTCTACAGAGAAGACTGGCAGCACAGCCACAGAGCCAGCATTTTCTCAGCCCAGGTAAGTGTTAATGGCCTCCTGCATGGCAAAGTATTTCAGGAAAAGCCTTCAAGAGTCTGATGTCATGTAAGCTCCATTAAATGACCCTATATACACTTTATTAAAAAGCCAAACTCTACAGTGCAGGAACAAGTAGCAAACAGAATGCTCTTATTGTATGACTGCATATAAAAGAATCCTTTCCAAAAGGGTACCAGAAAAAAAAGACATTCAATAGTGAAGTTTATGAGAGAAGGATAAAAACCAGGTAGTTGAACAGGTTCCTGAAATCCCAGTAGTGGTCAATAAATCGACTTCTGCTTCACATTATATGAAGAGGCTGTACTTAGCAAATCACTGTGTAAGCTGCCTCAATAACAGCACTCCTGCTATCAAGTTTACTTGCAATGATTCCAACAAAGAAATTAATTTCTTAGACGACAAGAAAAGGTTATCTAGAATGGGGAAAACACAGGAGACAAAAATTTCCACTAATAAAACAAATATCAGACTCTGAACTGAATTTGAAGCTTTCTTCCTCCAATAGATTTGAAACCCCTATAGCCCAAGCACTAAAGTTACCAAGAAAACATCCTACAAACTGCATTTCTCAAACTACAAGGGAAGCATAATGAACTAGAGCTTCTTTCGATAGGTGATTCACTGAAGCATCAGCATGCATACTAGTCCTCAGGCAAAGCCCATAACAGGAAAATACACCTTTACTGCAATCAAAGTTCTAGTCTTGAAAGAAAGCCTTACTCTGAGCTACTAGTTCATTTACTCCTTTTCAAAAACTGTAGTACAATATAAGAAAAACTCTGCAAGAGCTTTCCAGATTTCAGAATGTGCCCTTTTCACATGTATAAAGGTGTTTCTCCTGACTTCAGCAAGTTATAAAACACATACTGTCCTGGTCTCAGCAATTTTATTGATTTGTTTATTCCCAAGAGATATTCAACAGGTATCACTTACCCATCTTATTTCCCAGTCAAGTTATCAAATGTTTTAAATATTCCCACAAAGGGACACCATTTCACTCTATGACACCCTTTATTCCTCTTACTGTAATACACATCCTTCAGTTATTTTTCTCATTTTATTCTCCTCATATTTCTCTTATGCATATAAAGTAGCGAAATTATGTTTTATACATATGATAACACAGAAGTTTGATTTTTAAAGTCATTAGACAAAAAAGTGGATAACCTTCCTCTATTGCCCAAACAACTTCTCCCACCTGTCCTCTTAAAGCAGTATCAATCAGTCTAAGAACTATATGATATAGATACTGGTATCAAACAATTAGCCCTGATGCTAAGGTGGATTGATTACAATACTATACTTCTTATACTTGCACGATCAATTTCTATAGATTTAGTTTTAGCTGTCAGTTTGTTGAATTTCAAAATTTCACAGCTGCAAAGATTAACATCAAATTATTAATCAATTTTAAACCAAAGCAATGCAGGTCACCTAAAATAACAACCCAAAGGGGTTTAGACCTTCATCTTCTATCCCACCTTCATCTAGCCACAGATGCCAAAAACACTGACAAGGCCTGCAAGGTCAAAATCAACCATTTAATGCTGTTGATGTGGACTATTAAGCAGAGGACCTCTAGGAAACATCATACCGATAAAGGATTAATGTGAGCTGAAGTCCCACAGGAAGTCACATGACTCTGGAAGGACATTTATGAATTAAATGAGTAGCCTGAACTAGGTCAAATGGGAAAGAGTTAAAATCTAGGTTTCAATTTCCACAGTGATTAGAAGAAAAGAGCTTGTCTGAATTGCTGTTTGGACCATTAATGCTCATTTTAGTATCCTTTGGAAAACATGGAATATTTGAGAGGACAGAGAGAAACAGTAACAGTTTGGGCTTTTTTTTTCTAAATCTGGTGACTTGAGTAACTATAATATTGTCAGGCTGCAACAGATCTCAAATAGAATGGCCAAGACAAGACTCTAGCTAGAAAGAAATGGAGAGGGTAATATAATATTAATGACATGAATTTTCAGAAAACATTCTTGGACTAGCTTGACTTATAATTAAAAGTTTATTGCTAATTAATAACACAGATATAACATATCTGTGAGGCAGCTGACTTGATGCAAAATGACATTTGATTAAGGAACTCAAAATCAACATGACACTTCAAGTGGGCTAGAGACTGACAGGCCTCAAAATGTAATTGCAGATGAGGCTAAACACTAAATAAATGTTTCCAGCTTATAGCAATTAAATATCAACACAGAAGAGAATGGTTTCTTTTATCCCACCTTCAACAGCTTGACCCTATGTTATTCAGCAGTTTTGCCTATGTTCTGAAAAAAGGCACAGGATGATTACTGAACAAATTTACAGATTAGAGTAATAGAAAACAAGGATCAGTGATAGAAAGCCATTTAGTTTGCCTGGTAAAGAAGAGTCAAGCAAATATCATAGTTTTTAATATAGCTAAATATAAGAAAACCTGCCTAAGCCACACTTACTGGTTGGAAGCCTATCCTGAAAGCAGGTATTCTAAAAGGTCATTGTAGAAAAACATTTGAAGGGAGCTTCAGTGAGATACTGTGGGTAAACAAGACTATGGAGATAATTTTGCTTTCAAATTTCCTCCAAAGCTAAAATTACACAAGCAAAGCTTAGTCGGAAAACAGCAGACAACAGCTGGTGGCAGAAAGGGCCACATGGTGTACAGAAGGCGCAAGAAGACCTGGGACACTGGCATGGGCAATAATCAAGCGCAGGAGCCCGATGGGCCCTATGCCCACTGTGCCTCTTCAACGGACAAGCAAATATACGGGTGATGCTGACTGTGTGACATTCTAATTTCCTCTAGTTTTCCCCAGAGCATCTGGATTCAAATTCAAACCTCAGGAGAAAAACCGAACCAAAACACATGGCAGGAAAAACACACTTAAAGAATATGCTATCTGTGGAGGTTGGGGACTGACCTAAACCATGAAGGGAAAGAATATGGAATGACCCAGCTAAAGGCCTGAGTGTGCAGCTTCTCCTGAAGGAGACAGGACTTTGGAAAATAAGCATATAATCATCTAAAGCTACTGCCAGTAGCGCATGCAGCGTATTTCCCTTTTTAAACACAAAGACCATGAAAGCACGAATTGCTTCAGTCTTGGCTCAAAATGAGAAAACAAGCTGGAACCACTGGTGAAAAACACCATCTTGCAGGATACAATAAATAAAAAAGAACTCTCCTTGTGTCATTTCATACATTTCAAGTTCCCTTTTGCACCTCAGAGTAAGTGTCTCAAGTTACCATGCGCCTACCACATTCAAATTCTCTGTCATGTGTCAGCCTTTGCTTGTGCTGGTATGAACCTTATTCCCATACCATTATAACAAAACTCAAGAGTTAGGAACTTTGAAATTGCTTGACACCAGCTTTGTCAAGTTACAGCTAAAATTCAATATAAACTCACACAGTTAAGAAATCAAACAGCACCCACCCCCCCCCCCCCCAGAAAGCTACCAAAAGGTTAACTGAAACAGAGGTAAGAAAAGTATTTTGGCTTTTCATGCCTTCCTTAAAGGTTGAATTGGACAAAACTCATGCATCTGAAAGACACTTAGGAAGCAGTTATGATAGTATACATCTTAACTCTAATCACAGTTTTCTAAGTAACATCCTCACATGCCAATTACACATACTCAGGCTCTCTTGCTTCTTCCTTTTGTGCCTTGCCTTTGCAGATAGTGCAGAGTATTAGTATTTCTTTTTCCTGAAAGAAATTTCATATCTTGAAAAGGTGTGTATAGGATGAACTACTTATATGTGGTACAACTGAAAATTTTTCTTTCTTCAGCAGTAAAATTTCAGTGCTAAATTTCATGTTTTTTCATCTGAGGTACAGAAATACCACTATGTGCTATGATCTTACTCACCTGTTACAAAACCAACTTAGTAAGCACTCTTAGAACCCACCCAGCTGATGACAATCCCATTACAAGACGTGAAGCATATTAGATGCATCAAGAACATCCACTTACTTGCTTTCATCATAAATCTATAGACAGAAGAGGAAAAAAAAAAAACCAACGTAGAAAATCTTGCCTAGGATCGCTGTATATCAAAACCCATCCCACCATGCTCTTTCTGCTAATCCCTCCATCTTCATACAAAAACTCACGGAACATATAAAATGCATAAGGACATGTAAGGAGCATGACAAAGCTGAGGAGTGACAGACCTGCCTCCTATTTCCCAAGCCAGGGCTGTCCACTTGTGTTCAAAGCAGTCTCTAGACCTGATGGAGCCTGTTACAAATTCTGAGCAGGGGGCAGAGACGTGGCCTCCATCAGCGTGCACCCAGAAATGGGATTCCTCACGTCCCCTTCTCTCAGCAGCTGCTGGCAACAGTCACGGCAGAACTGTTAAACAGTTCAGCTGTAATTCTAGAACACTGAAGCCAGGTACAACACCACTTCAGCAGCTGTGATTAAACAATAGTCCTGATACAAGATCTTTTAATAACACTAAAGTGAAATTTCTGCTACAAGAACCACTATGAGAACAGGACCACCTAGACATCTCCAGAACAAGTTTCCCTCAACAAAGCCCACCTGTCCAAGGGCCAGGATCCAACTACAATGAAGAAATTTGTGCTTTTCCTATCCACCACCTGCCTCCCTCCAACATCAATATACAAAGTCCAAAGGGACACTGAAACAAAGCTAGAGGGACAGAGAGGAATCAATGGCAAAACAAAACCAAATAGCTTTCAAATGATTTTGGACTCTAGAAATGAGGTGTTCTTATTTTTAGACTGCATACAAGTAGCTCAAGGTGCTTTTTCTTTCGTCCCCATGACAGTAGTTAAGTGAATACACCTGCCTCACTTCGCTCCCTTCTGATGGTAAACAGGTCTTGCATTTAAGTTACAACATGGAATACTTCAGAGCAGCCGTGTGCCAAAATAGCACATTTCTGAGGGATGCAAAGGTATTCAATAAAAAGCTTTTAAAGGCATATTTTTAAACTTGCAGCAGGAAAGCTTTTCTGTGTCAAGACAGTAATTCTTTTAACAGCATTGATCAAAATGTCATTCTTTTATGAGCGTACAATACCTTTTAATGGCATACAACAAGCCATTAGGGTTATACACCTCCGTACAGCAGACAGCTTACTGGAAAATCGGGAACACTGGCCAAGATACAGTCACTAGTTTTTATGCTTCTAATAAGGCAGTTTCTTCCATTTTTTCCAGCTCTGCTTCACCCTAATACCATGAGTGAAGTGATCCAGAAATTAAGCCGAAGTATTCATCACTTCCACCAGAGTTATTTTCACTGTAACCCACATATTTTCCCCAAGAAATACCTCTTACAAACACGATGAATATTCTGGCTTTGTAAAGTGGGATTCTACCACCAAGGTCAGATCTGCTTTGTTTTCCTCACCAGTGGCCATACTTACCCCCAGATTGTCACTGACTGATGAATCAGAGGTGGCTGAACTGCACATACTGGTTTTGATTTTCAGAAACATGAAAAAAAAACACCTGTCCTTTCATAACACTCTAAGGCATGGGACAGAATCTGTCTACAAATCATCCAGTTCTTTTCAAGTGCTCCAACCCTTCAAAAAGAGTGAGGGCACTGGTGACTGCATTTGCTCTGCTTGAATGGAAGGCGAGCGTGGATTCCCTGGATGCATTAAGCAGCACTTTATAGCTTTATTTTAGTTATAAATACCCACAGGAAAGCCAATGATTTCTGTCAACCCACCTTCAAGGGTTTTCACTTTAAGGGTAAGAGAATATTTATGGGATTTAATCATCAATGTTAACTGAGCAGTGGTACCAGAAAAAGAGCTTTATTTCACTCTCTGAAATGCTTATGGATAATATCAAGATCTTCTCAGCTACTTTTGAAAGTATACCTAAGCCACTAGTATCAGCAAACGACAAAACAGTTCCTGATTCAAATATAAGGTGAAATTGTAAATCAAAGAAAGGAAAACTGAATAGAAAGAGAAGACAGAAAAATTCTGAGGCTCCAAAACCAAAAGATGAAGTCAATTACAATTAAGAAAATTTTAAGGGAGTACTTGTCTCTTACCTGCTCACTTCTGTAACTCAAAAGCAGCTGTTGCCCCTATGACTTCCACATTTCCAATAGATGCTGTATGTCTCTTGGGTCACAGCAGTCACATAGTCACATCTAGAATTTGAAAATCAAAGTTATTATTTTTTTTCCTTTTACACAATTTAACCATACATAAACTCAATCAAAACCATTTATGCTGGAGAATATGCCATTGTCTCAGACAGAATACCACAAAGCCAACTGTGTTTATATCTGCCCTGCATTCATTATTAAACATACAGTCAGTACAAAGGTCTCGCCAGAGAATTACCAGGTCACCCACAAAGAGCAAGACTTTGGTAGATAGTTCAAACTATAATTCAGACCAAAATCTAGTCAGAATGAGACGTGACCCAAACACACCTATTGTGAACCTAGTTGTGCTGTGTTCAAATGAGGAACAAGAGCCAAGCTGGAAGCACGCTCCCAGGTGACACCTGGAAGAGGATAAGGACTACCGATCTATGACACAGGGGCTCTGGCAATTCAGTGACTGCCATGGAAGAAGTTGACAGTAAACAGCACTGGAGTGCAGGTAACAGCCTCTGCCCACTGTGGAGGCTTGGACTCCTCTCAGTGTACTTAACAAGCCTGTCTGATAATTCACTTCAGTTCTCACCTAGATTTAAGCCACACAACTTAAAGACTGGAATGTTTTCTTGAAGGCAATATAAAAGGAATATAAATGCTTTCTGAAGCAAGCTACACAAATTTCACAGTTTAATAGGGATTGATTTCTCATTATTACATACCAGAGTTCAGAGTTGCTCCTTCATGGTTGTTGCAATCAAAAAAGTACATGTTAGGGTTTTTTTAAATAAACAGATGATTTACTAGGTTACCTGATGCATGTACAAAAAAAAAAAAAAATTTTTTTTCATAATAGCAACTGATCTGTGGACCCACACTAAATCCTGTGCAATGAACACTGTTGCAGCACAGGAGAGCCTGGGACCAGAAGCTGTGTCTGACCTGGCATGCAGGGTTTCAGGATAGAACACATTCTTTGTTCTTGAACACAGGCATTTCTAAAACACAATTGCATCACTGCTTCCATTTAGAAACAAAACCGTTCAACAGCACCCTGATCTACCCAATGCTAAAGATACACATCTTTCTTCTCCTTTCAGTTCTGTTCAACAAACCAGTGGGGCTAGGAGCACTTCAGGGACACAACAAATGTGGCTAAGAGTGAACTGTGCATTTAGTTTCCCGAGTAGTAAGTGCAATTTTTATCAAGAGCTTGATTAAGTAAAAGCAACTCCCTACCTCTAATGTCTCTACTGTGATGTAAACATAAACTAAAGGTCGTGAATTAAGGAGGTCAAATAGGATCAACATAAACAGGAACCCATCTAATTTCTCACTTCAGCTTTTAGCACCTTGGTGTTTCAGCTTAAATCTCTGTTCCTGAGGGCTTTTAATAATAGGTCGGGCATACATTTTCTTTGAAAATACATAGATACATTTGATCCTCCGCATCTATTTCGCCGGAAGAAACAGACCAAACCGTAGTTCCCATTATCTCTGCAGCGCAGCTACCTGGCCAAAGAGCTTCGCACCCAGTTGCTAAAACCACTCTTGCCTACGAACAGCTCGGGAAGCTTCCTGGGTAGATGGAAGCCTCCCGAGCATTAACCTCCCACACAGCTTGTCAAGTGCTATGTTTTTACAGGTGCCTGGCAGCACAGAGGTTTCCTTCGCCTGCCGAGGTGGGCGCAGCGCCATCACCTTCCCTATGACGGCCACACAGAACCCTGAAGGAACAGCGCGGCCGGCACCGGGCAGGGTGGAGCAGAGCTCGTCAGTGCAGCACGAATCCGAGCGGGGAGCTCTGCCTTCCTCCTGCCTGCCCTGAGGAGGGGAACCCGAGAGGGCAGGTTAGAGCGGTAGCTCGTCTGCCCGCCCTTACCTAGGCTGCACGAGTGCTGAGCGGAGGGTAGGGTAGGGCAGGGGAAGGGGGAAGGACGAGCAGCTCCCGCTCTCGAAAGAACTCCATGAGCCTTCCTCCCGCCCCGCATTATATTGACCGAACCCCCGTCCAATCCTGAGGCTGGAGAGACAAGAGCGCACCCCCGGGGCCCCAGCTGGCCAATCAACACTCGCCAAAGGCGGGGACGGTCTTCCCGCCTCGGGAGGCCTCATGAGCCCTCTGGGCCCCAAGGCATTGATTAACGTAAGCGTTGCCCAACAGAAACTCAGCCTTCCTCCCTTGCTTGTCGATGATTGGACAGCAGAGGAAAGGAGGCGGGGCTTCCAGCCAAGCTCGCTGGAGGCGGGCGAGCGTCTTGTTGCCATGGGGACGGGCGCCATTGCCCTCCGCGGTCTGACGGCCGCGGTTCCGCAGCGAGCGGGCGGACGCTCCTGGCCCGCACCTAACCGAACCGCCTCGCATCGGAGCTGCACACGGGCCAGAGCTCCCAGGCAGCACCTGATTGACGTCTGTGGCAAGCAGCTGGAGGAAGTACTGCTGCCTCTAGGCCATACACTAACTCTAGGGAGGGGAAAGCATCCAAAACGCAGGAGAAGCCGAGGCTAGTTGGCTCTCCCAGTACCAACAGCAGCCAGCTTCAGACCTTCGTTCATGTTCGCAGAGAAAATCCAATTGCTGAAGGCAGAAGTTAAAAAATTACAGAGAAATGCTAAATCACAGGAGGCAAGGAACTGCCAGGCTGTCCCAGCACTGCTGACGGTGAAACAGGGAATGAATCAGGTTGCCTGAAATCCTGAAGGCATAAATAGTGACACTGGAGCTGCAGTTCTTTCCAGGCATAGCTGCTTGTCAGCAGGATGGAGTGTTGCTGCTCTAGGGGACTGCTCACAGGTCTGGGAAACTGAGCCAAAAGCACCGGGCTGTGATCTTGGTAAAGAGAAATAGCAATGGAAGTTTACTTTTCCTTCTTTTGAACTGATCTGTGACTGCAAAGCACGAGAATGCTTGGAACTTTGTCTTCTGCTTGAAGAGGAATGAAGCAAAATATTTTTGTAATAAAAATTTAGTACCATTTTTTGACTTTGTAATCAATGCAGCTTTATAAGCCATGCACGCATGCATAGTAATCCTTCACTAATCCTATTGGCCTCGGGCATACAAGATGCAATGAAATAATGAGGCAGTTTCTACTACAGAAGATAGCTCATCATAAGGCCAAACAAAAGTTCAGTGGACCATCACATGAAAAATAGAAAGGAGCTCAAATGTAAAACGTTCCTGTGTCCAAGTATATTGATCAAATACAAGGTGACATGAATGGGGTAACATTATGGTATGGTATTGGGAATGGAGGTCCACTCCCCATTCTTCTTTCAGAATAGGATGTTATTTTAATGTGTGAAATGCAGTGAAACAGCAAGAAAGCAAGAAGAGTACTGTGGGGATTAGACACAATTATGGCCAATGCTGGGCACTGATCATTACAATCATATTTCATAATAATTTCCACTACAACTCTTTCCCCCATTGTTCGTAACTTTCAGTTTCCTAACCAAAAACTTTCCTACCTTGAAAAATATTTAGACCTTTTTCTTCCTGATATTTTTTCAGCTGAAATGTGCAAGGGTCAAAGATCTGAAATGAGGCAGATTGGCTACTCACCTGAAGAGCAAAACACGCCTGTATGTAATTTGGCTGTGATTTGCTGTTCATGAGTGTATGAAATTCAGACTGTCTCTACTAAGCTGATTAAGGGAGTCAGGGACATCTGCTTCTAGCTGATGTAGCTAATGCCTTGGCCAAGGAAGATCGTTTTCTTTCTCCTTCAAGGACACAGTAATTCAACCAAGTCTGCAGAAATGCACCATGGGTGTGCCCTCTTCTGTTGTGCCCGATGTCAAACCAGAGTCTGATGTGTCCAAGCAAGGGTGTAAGGAAGCCCGCCAGAGGCCAACTCCTGGTTTATTTTATTGTGAGTAATAGACTAAGACCCATCATAGGTTGGACTCAAGCCAGGCCTGGAGCTGAAATTGCTTCTTAGTAAGTGATTTTCTCCAGTCAATGAATTGAGAGAAGACTTCCATTCTCATCCTCCTAGAGCTACAGTCTTGGCAATGTTAATAAAATAGACCCTGACCACGGAGAAGTGGCAGGATGCCAGGACAATGCATCAAAACTCTCCTTGCTGGAGAGAGCCATCCAACAGGTTGTCAGTGGGAGCTGCACCTCAGACAGTCACCCTTCTGGAGGAGCCTGTGATAACCGCAGTGAGCCTGCGAGCCCGTGACACATCTCCATGTGCTGGCAAGAGCCAGACACACGATGCTGGCTGTTTTCCCTGAAGGGCACGACTCCACTGCCATACCGTTCTCTCACTGAGGCATAAAAAGCTTGAAGGTGTGGAGACTAACAAATCTGACCTCAAGCAGGGCAGAAGAGGTGCTGACAGGCAATGAAAAGCATACCAAGCCCCATCATCAGCACTGTCTGTCCAGGTTAGAGGCAGGACCCACTTTGGACACTCCCAGGACTGTACCCAAGGTGTATGATGTGAATGCTTCTTAGGCCTGAGCTCTCAAACAGCTCCTCTTGCTCCTAGTGCTGAAGGAGACACATGTATTACAACATGATCGAGTCCAGCTAGAAGGCTCAGCAGCCACCATGGCACCTCTGGCCATGGTGGTCACCTCTGGTGAGGTGACAACAGGGACCTTACTGTGAGCACTGGAGGGGTAGCAGAGAAAATCCTGGCAGCTGCCATGCTGCCTACCAGGCCCATTCCTCCCTGCACACACTGCATATGCCTTCTCTCGCCACTACGGGTGCAAGATGTACAAACCGACACGGTATGGTTCTCGCATGGTGGGTCCATAGCAGGGACTGTACTTGCCTTGCACAGTGTCAGAAGAGCTGGCTACACGCTGGCAGAGACAAGTGAGCATTCGACTCATTCGCACAGGACAGACAGAGCTTAAGCCAGCTCAGGATGGACCATGCTTTGAGCACCTCTCCCCCAGCCCCATCTGTAGTGCTCCAGAATCTTAATGTTTTTCATTTTGAACAGATTTCCCTCAAATTCCATTAGAAAACAATCCATTACAAAAACATGAGGGTTGCAGTTACACTCAAGATGAGAAATACTATGAAGTCAAGACTGTTACACACAGCCCTTAACTCTGCCCCTTGCATGTCAGCATCATTACAACACAAGCTATTCCTCAGCTCATACAATAGTTTGTAGTCTTTTCAATTTTTCCTATAACCTTATTCATATGACACCTCGTAGCACTCTCTACCATGCAATGTAGGCCAGACAAAGAGTCCATTAAAGTAACTTATGTGAAAAATATGCAGTAAATCACAATTAGACAATATACAACTGGTGAAGTAAAAGAACAGAATAATAGCGAGGATGGGGTACTGCGTTCAGGAACCTAGAATTAGACTACCACGTTAACTACTTTAATGCCAACACCACCAACCCTTTTGTTTTAGTGGTGCCACTCTCTGAGAGTAAAAAAATGAAGGGGAAAAAAATAAAAATAGTAAAAGAAACCAACAAACCCCTTACTAACAGAAATGCTTTGTTTCTGACAATATACTATTTGTATAATGCATTATACTTGTTCCTGGTGTGACTTGCGGTGGCATGTTCTGGTGGCATGTAGGCCCCCTGTCATGGGTCAGGCTTCCACTGAGTTGTGGGGGTGCCAATATGCTAAGAAATGCTGCACAGGGCAGGGAACTGTCATACTTGCAAGCAAGTGGGCTGCCAGGAGTGAAGCAGGGCTAACACAAAGGAAGGAATAGCCGCTATGGCTGTAAGACCCCACGAAGATGGTGTGAATTCAGAGCATGTGTTTATAATGACTTTTAAAAGTCTCCAGTGTTTTCTTAAGAATATATTGATTGTACAGCTAAAGTGATCCTCTGGCTTGATCAGGCAGTGAGGCACTGGAATGGGTTGCCCAGGGAGGTTGTCAATGCTCCATCCCTGGCAGTGTTCAAGGCCAGGTTGGATGAAGCCTTCGTGAGATGGTTTAGTGTGAGGTGTCCCTGCCCATGGCAGGGGGGTTGGAACTAGATGATCTTAAGGTCATTTCTAACCCTAACTGTTCTATGATCAGCCAGTGGCTGCTTTGTGTGAGCTGAGGCAGGGTACTCACATGAACCGCCTGAACTGCACTGAACTGCCTATTTAAAACTCAAGTGCTCATGCTGATGCTGTGCTTTTAGTGCCACTGGGACACTGCAAAGCTGGATATGCGTGTGTTCAGGACGGGCAGCCCTGTGCACACACTGCCCTGAAGAGCAAGGTCCCAGACCTATGCCAGACCCATGCGAGTCTGATTACACCTCAGGGCCAAAGCGTGGCATTCTCATCATTTCTGGTATAGCTCAGCATCCTCAAACGCCCATCTCTGGACCTCAGCTTGATTGGCTTTGGTCCCCAGCAATCACATCTCTGCACTGCAGGTTCAGTGGCTTCTTTCTCAGCCAGCAGTTTCACTCCAAGGTACTCAGAGCACCAGTGGGGATGGGGAAGCACTCCAGCTACAGCCAGTGTAATACACAGCCATCCCCTGGCCATGGACAGGGCTGCAGGGCCCTCATGCAAGCACGGGGAGGGCACCTCTGGTAACTTCCAAACTGAATCGTATGCCACTGCTCCATCCTGCTTCACTCTGTCTCACAGGTCCACTTCTACCATGCTACATACAGTGAACTAGCTCATTTTTATTTTGAAGTACTCCACACCATTTTCTTCTTCTAGTCACTTACCTGTTTGTCCTCAGCTGGGCTCTCAGCTTTCCTGAGCACTCAAAAAGCCCCTAGAACATTGCAGGCACCTTTGTAAGGGATGGAGAAATGCTGCTGCCTTCCCCAGCTGGTTCATACATCATCACTACAGCTCCTCCACCAAGATCTAGTCTGACAGCACCAAACCCATCATACAGGGTCATCTGTGATATCAGAGCTAGCCACAATTACAGGTGGGTGCTTGGGGGCAGATCTCAACTTATGTAAATCAGAGCAACTCCACCCCCTGCATTTGGAGTGAGATTGAAAATTGTAATGTCAGCTACTAAAATATTAAAATTCTGCTTCCTGGAGAGCAGTGGCATGTAGAAGAAAGTTTGCTGTGATTCTCATAAGGTGTGAGGCAGTAACTAATTACTACAGAAGATGAAATACAGCCCTGTGATTTCCTGGGATATCTGCTAAACCTCAGGAGAGTTTGTATATGTCTCAGAACCTCCTTTACTAAGAAAAGATAAACAGAATGAAAGACAGCAATGAAGCAAGCAGCAGCTCTGAATAGTAACTGGTCTCAGAGTTAATCCAGAACCTGGTAAATAAAGCTGCAGACAGTTAATAAATTGGATGAATAAGGCCTAGAAATAATATTTTACAGTAGGATTAGTTCATCTAGAGGGTACCTGGTGAACTCATAGGAAGTGTGGGGAGAAAGGCAAAGAAGACACTAAATTACCTTCAAATTATTTCTGCAGATCCTATTACAGGAGAGAAAGGAGAAATGGCTGCAGAACAAATCATACGAATTCCTGTATCCAGCAGTCCAACAGTCCCTTACAAAACAAGAGAGAGAAAGCGCATGTGTGTGGTGGAAGCAATAAAAAGCACATTTGTCCCCCATTCATCACCATGTCATCTTTGGGTGCGTGCAGCTATTGCTTAGCAGGGCTGGGGGTAGGTGGGAAGGAACACAGCCCCCAACTCTGGAGCATCTGCCCTGGTTCTCTCTGCTGGGCCCTTGTAAAGCGCCCTCAGCCCTGCTGCTCCCCCAGGCCCTGTGGGGCACAGGACAAAGCTTGGCCGGCACAGCGTGAGGGAACAGGCATGACCCAAGGCTGCTCTCACATGGTGTCTCTGATCTGGGATCCAGGCACCACGACTACCCTGTCTGGGCACAAAAAATTACAAGTCCCAGGCTGTAGCATCTCCTAATTGTCTCCTCTCACTGAGCTGCCATTGCAGAGGGCAGCTCAGGTAAACGCATGCTGGCAGCAGAAGTCAGGCAACAAACTAACACAGGTATCAGAGAAGAGGAGGAAGGAAAGGGTTCACAGGAAGTCCTCAGAACTAATTGCTTCAGCAAATGGAGGGGAATTCGGAGACTGTCTTCCCTTTTCTCCTCACTGACACTCTGACTGGCAGGGCCTAGCACCGCGCCATGGCAGAGCAGCAGGCACAGCCTGCCTGGAGTGGGGATGGACATGACGTGCAACTAATTGCATGTTACCCTGGGTTGAGGGTGTTTAAAGGCTGAATGTGTTCTCAGGAGTCAGTAGTTGTTACCTGGGTGTAGGCACAGGAGTGAGCACTCCTGGATTTGCATCCAGCCTGATTCAACAGCTCTGAGCGCCAGGACTGGCCTATAATTACAGCCAGAGTGTTAGCCCCAAAGTATGAAAGATGACAGTCCACATACCTAAACTGTTAGCATTAGCACTGCTACTCTCATACAGAACCATGCAATTACTGCATTTTAATCCTGGAATATCAGACATGAAGACTCAGGTACCGTGGATCCAGAGCTGCCTGTATCAGCCACCAGTCCCTCTGCTGCCTGCAGGACACTGCTGTGGCCCTGAGCATGGGGTGCAAAGCGATTGCAATAACCTCCAGAAAAAGGAAAGGCTCTGTTGCACCATTTCCCTGCATTTCCAGTCAAGAACTGTGCATACTTTCAGATGCTGCTGGGGCCTCACGGTATATTTTTTTTATGAGAGTAATTTACAGCACCTGGGAATTTTACTCTTTCTCAATGCCATGTCCTGCTTCACGGGACATTGATGCTCCTGCATCGTTCCTACTGTGATCTCCTAAGTCTTCAGCAGTTTAACTGTATGTCCAGTGCAATGGACAAAGTGATCCACCTTCACGGGCATCTCACACACACTCCCATGCTCAGACCATTGCCTTTGGAAAATAATTACAGCACGGAAGCCGATTCTGTTAGATTAAGACAAATTAAGAATCTAATATATAGGTTTGCTGTCAGGTTCTCAGGGTCAGGGGTCGATACAGTATATTGCAATGAGGCTATAGGTTACCCTGCCCCAATATTTTATCATAATAAACCAAATGGGGACGAAACACCCAGCAGTAGCCCATAAATCTATTAGCAGTGAACTGTCAATGTCCCATATACCAGGGTAATTTGTTAATTCAGAGCTGGGTCTCTTTTTTCACTAGACCTTGTAAACTCCTTTCTGAAACATCAATAAACCATCTGCTTTGACTTGTTAATCAAACGACTTTATTCAGTCCAAAGCAATTTTTTCCTAATAAAAACAGAGTATTTATCTCCATGGCTATAAAAGAGGATTGTTTTCAACTGTTCACTTACAGTTAAGAAGCACATTTAGTTTGGATTGATTTCCAATGCTTCGGTCATATCTTGTCACTTCCCATTTCTTACACACAGCATCTCAGTTTAGCTCCTTAGCAGGGGAAGCACAACCTGACCCAGTGCTGGAAGCGGCAGTGGGGAAGATGCTGCCAACAGCAAAAAAGGTCATGCAAGTGAAACTTCACAGAGCTAACCCCGTCCCCTCTGGCTCCCAGGCCGCTCCCAGGCTCTGCGCAGCCCTTCCTGCAGCCGCAGCCGAGGGTCTGCCCCTGGGCAGTGACCTCCCAGCCAGCCCAGGGTGCGACCTGCGACAGCCTCGCCGGCTGCCCTTCCTCCCTGCTGCAGGTGCTGCCAACGCTCCCCCAGCACAACCGAGGCACGACCCCTTCCACCCGCAACCGCCTGCAGCAGCCAGCGGAGAGCGGTGCTGGGCAGGGCAGGACCGCGGCTGTGGAGGGCTTCCGCTGCCCTCCGCCCTGCAGCAGCTCCATGGTGGCATTGCCGCCCTTCTCTCCCACCCTCAAAAGCACAGGAGTGGGGTAAGGGAAATCCATTAGGACGCTGTTTCTGGAGCATGCAATTCCCTGGTGCAGCACAGAGGGGGAGATGGCGGGCAGAGGACCTGGGGGATGCATTAGAGAAGGAAAGCGTGTTTTCAGTCTGTCTGGTTGTTTTCTTTTCTCCGTCGGTATGTCACATCTGCACCAGGAGTTGTTGAGTTCAAGCAGCCCTCCAGCACCCCACAGCACAGCCAGAGAAGCTCACATAGTGAAACAGGGCGCAGTGCGGGCCAGCCCCAAGCCCTTCCCCTGCAGCAGGACAGTGAAGACTGAAGACCCTGGCCACCAGTGTGGCATGGGCAGCCTCTGCTGTGCCCGCAGGACCTGGGGAGACATTTGCAGCACCCCTTGTGTCCACCTTAGCTTAAGTGTTTCAGAGGCTGGTGGCCGTGACACACAGGCTGTGGCTGGGATCCTCCCAGGGCATCCCATGTGTCACATTGGGGCTGGGACAGGCAGGATGGGCATCCTTGCGTCCTGTTGTGTCCTCACAGCATTGCAGGCCATGGGCTACCGGGGGCTGTGCTGGGGACACGGCTGTTCCATGGAGATGCTAATCACTCGGGTGTGTTGTGGAGGTTTGTCTCCAGATCACCACGCACGTCAGGCTGGGACACAGCGCCCATCCGTGCAGAGACACTGCCCATGCAGAGCCGCATGTAGTCCTGTAGCATTGCTGGCATGAACCCAGCTCTTCCCCTTGCTGGCTTCGAGGAAACCTGTTCCCCGACCCAGTCTGATCCTAACCAGATCCTGTCCTTGTCAAGCACCTTCCCCTGCAGACTGAGGAATCGCAGATATTCTGCCTGAAGCTTCCCTAATGAATGTCTCTTACTAAACATAAAAGGTGGTTTCTCCGAGCAGGAGATCAGAGCATCAGCTCCCTGGCTGGGTGTAAGCCCGATCACCTGGCACGCACTGCACCGATGTCTGTGGGACCTCAAGGCATCTTGCCTCCTGCTGGCCATGTGTCCTCTCAGCGTGGTGGTGCTGCACCAACACTTGGCTTAGGCAGCTCCCTCTGACCTACTAAGGGACATCCAGCCAGTGACACTTGCCACAAAGCAGCCTGGGCTGCCAAATGCACTGGTAAGGGACATGTCACCAAACACCTGAGGGTGTCCCTGTGGTGACAGGGCCATCACGGTCTGATGAAGGCTCAGCCGCTGGCACAGGCCTCCTGCATCCCTAGTTAACCCAGGGACCATGGAGGCCACAGTTCCTGCAGCGCTGTGTGGCCCAACACTGGCACCCAGGGACCTGCCGTTGTCCAGCACCAGCACCCAGGCACCCACAGCTGTGCAGGTGGGGCAGGAGGGTACAGCCCTGCACCTCTTTGTTCCCCATTTGCGCATGGCACCAGAGGAAAGAGAAGGCAGATCCTTGTCCTCATGCTGAGGCACCAGGGAGGGCTGCAGCTGCTGATGGGTCCATGCCCTCCATCCCCGTGGCACTGCTCAGCCCTGGCAGGATGTGTCCCGTACCTGGCAGTCCTGGTGTGGCCACGGGACCTGTGCTGGGCAAGCTTGGCTCTCTCCACATTGCGACTACAGCGGCTGTGCCCCAGACCCAGCTCTCCCCAGGATGTGCAAATCAGGCGCCCCCAACCCTGTCCAGAGCACCCCGTGGGGGGGAACAGGCAGAGAAACAAAGTCATTTATATAATGTGTCTCCCTGCTGAGCCCCTAATGGCTGCCGCTTTTGTTCTGCAGTGGCTGGCTGGCTGTGATGGGCAGGAAGCCGCAGTCTCCCTTTGTTCCATGGCCTTATTCAGCAATTTAGATCCATCATAAAAATCAAATATGCATGTTGCAATCGCCTTGCGTACAACAGCTTCAATTTTCGCCTTTCTTTAATTGAACTCCATGGGAGAAAGAGGCAGGGCCAGGGAGCAAGGGGCAGCAAGAGAAGCGCTTTGTGTTTTTGTTCAGCGGGCTGTGAAAATAGGGAGTAATGAAAATACAGAATTTTTATCTTTGCCTCATTATTAAAAAAAAAAAAAGACAGAGATCTTTAATAAAGCCTTCCTCATAGAGGAGCCTGTGCAGGGAGAAGCCTTCATGTGCCCCCATCCTGGGCACAACAGGCTCAGCAGGGCTAGGCTTGAGGGATGGCATGAGGCTGTGGCACTGTGGCAGGGGCTGGTGACAAAGCTGGCAGCTGCCTGCTGCTGCGATGCACGTGGCTGAGTTGACGCACCATGGCCCTCTGCTCGCAGGCACGTGTTATCCTTCTAGGATGCCAAGGTATTCTGTTGCTGGAAGCAAACATGTCCTTACAAATTTTGCCAGCACCTCCCTGCGCTCCTTCCCCAAGACCTTGTTCTTGGTGCCGTTGGAAAGCAGGAGCCCAAAGAAGCAGAGCTGGCCAGGGAGGCAGCCAGCACAGGAGAGGGATGTGCAGGTCCCCAGCAAGGCTGGGCTGTGATGGTTGTGCCATCCAGCCGTGTGCATGGCCATGCTCCTGCACTGCAGGGACAGTGCTCCTGGCCAGCACAGCAGGTCTGGAACCTGCTGCTATGGAGCTGTCCCTGGGACACTGCAGCGGGAGGTGGCGAGAGGCAACAAGATGCACACAGCCACCGCCTTCGCTGCTACCATCGAGGGTGCAGAGAAAACACTCACCCCCACCTTGGAGGTGTGCTGGGGGCCGGTGCTTCTGTGCACAGTGCTGTTGAGGGCACTGGATCCATGGTACATTTCCTGGCTGCTTGGCCCCATTTGCTGTGACAGGGTCCCATGAACAGCTGGGGCTTTGCAGGCTTCCTTCTAGAAGCTGCCTGGATGCCTGGAGCTGAGTCCCAGCTCCACAAAGCCCTGCAAGAATGAGGTAAGGCCCCTAATGCATGGACTTGCTCCTGTGTGGGGCATCACTGACTCCCTGCATCCCCTTGATGCTGTTGAGATACGTGACCATGCTGGAGCCAGGGGTGCCCTGGCAGAAGGGATCTGTCCCCTGGGCCCTCCCTTGCCGTGGGCACGCAGGGGGCCCTCTCCAGCTGCACAGGGCACATCAGGACAATGGCACACACTGGGAGGCTGGTCACAGCCCATGTCCTTGTCCCTCACCCCTTTTGCTGCTCAGAAGCACTGCTGAAGCTGGAGGGATACAGCGCCATTTAATGGAAACTGAATTTCTGCTTTAGAAAGAAAAGGTGCTGCTTTGCCAAAACACTTAGCATTCCATGCACACATTAACCTGATTATGGGAGGAAGGGGGCCTTTTCCTTGTTTCTGCCCTGCTAATAATTTTGTGTCAGTTCTGATTTGGCTTTCACCTCCCTGCAAGCCCTGGTGTGTTCAGCACCATAGCATCAGGAGGTGCCAGGAACCACCCCATGACTCGGCATGGCAGGGTTTATCCCCACTGGCCTGTTTTCAGCAGAGACCCATCACTTCTGGAGTGCATCAGATGGGGCTTCTGGAATCCTATGGGAAAGGGGGGACGCAGGTCTCCAGGAAGCCCAGATGGCCCACGTGTGCAAAGCCCTGCAAAACAGGACATGGAGACCAAACTAGCAAACGTTCAGAAAACAGCAGTGATCCCCAAAGGCATGACTTCAACCCATGTAGATCCAGCCCATCCTTCAGTCCCTGCTCAGCTCCCAGTGGGCTGGCCAGGAGCAGCAAAGCCCCAGTGACCTGAGGCCCGTCATCCCTGTGATGTGCTGCAGGCAGCCAGGGGTCCACAGCTCGCAGTTGAGGACAGGTCTGTGCTCGGCCTGGCCAGCAGTGGTTTGGCAGAGAATACCCTCCCCCATGCTGAGAAAAGGCCCTTTTTCGCTGTGACAATTCAATATAATTGAAAGTTTGCTTAGGAAAGAGAGTCTTTTTAACTGAACATGCTCACAGCAGAATCAATATGAATTATATGGCACAGAAGATGCCTAGGGTATTAAAACATTAATTAAGTAACATCATGCTACCATCTAACCAACAGCACAATACCATTTATAGGTACCGCTCTCTTTTCTCTGGGGTGCAGCATGAAGTCTCTCTTCCATCACAGCAGAGGCTGCAGGAGACCCGGAGCTGTGTCACTGCAGCTCACGCTGGTGCCTTCCCCGAGGCAGGATGCTGGGCACAGGTGGATGTGTGGCCGCTGGCCCCACTGGGCACGACGATGGGCCCTGTGGTGTGGGGCTTTGTCTGTCACTTCTGCAGTGCAACCTGCGCTGCGATGGTGGGATGAGGATGACAGCTGTGTGCTGCAGGGGCATGAAGCCACTGGAGCCAGGCAGTGCCCACACTGCTGTAGTTGGATTAGCTTACCATGTTAGCCAGGGGAACTAATGCACCAATTCTGCAATATACCAAAATAGAAAGTCATTGGAGTGAAATCAGTGTCTCCACCACATCCCCTCTGGCAGAGCGTTAATTAAAATGACTCTCTAGTGCTTTAGATCATCAGGTGTACATTGTTAACGAGCTTGGAGGAGAGAATGGGCTCCACATTTGTAGTTTAAGCGCTGATGGACTTAACCCTTCACCACTGCTGGCACAGCCTAAGCCTGGTGGCAGTTTCTCAGAGCATCCATCTGCATTAGAGAAGTCGACTCTCTTAGCAGACTTCAGATGTCATTTAGCAAAGATGTTAACATGGGACCACGCTCAGTTCAGCAGGGACCTGGCTGCAGAAGTGACATGCCTGCGGCTGCTGCTGTCATCAGGAGAATGGGTCTGTGCCTGGCCCAAACTCTTCATGGGCTGCTATGACCATGCGGGGTGCAGGACCAGCCGCTCCATGGAGCTTGCCCTGTGCTGCAAAACCAGTCTCACTGGAAGTTGGCAGCTGGCAAGGTTTTGGGGTTTCTTTTGGCCTTGGTTTAGTCCTGGTCATCTGCACTTCATGCCCTGGGCACCCTTAAAAATGCAGCTCTTCTGTCACCTGTTGACGTGGAAAGTGTATCCCTGATGCTGCACCCCTGCAGGGATTTGGCAGCACTGGCCACGGTGTTGGGCTGCAGTGAGGGAGGGAAGCCAGTGACCATGGCTGCTGGTGCAGAAATGGCCCCTCCATAGTGCTGACCTGTGTGTCTGCTGATGGTGGCATTGCTGTGCCTGTCTCCAGCCCCCCTGGAGCCAACTGTGCTGCTTGCACGACACGGTGCTGCTTGCAGGGGGCCCAGGAGCAGGATGGCTTAGCCCTGGCATGGGCAGCCCAAGCTGCTGTGATGTCCTGCAGAGCTGTGCACCAGTAGCAGGCGCAGGAGAGACCATTTACTGTAGTGACAGGACAAGGGGTAACGGGTTAAAACTTAAACAGGGGAAGTTTAGATTGGATATAAGGAAGAAGTTCTTTATTGTAAAGGTGGTGAGGCACTGGAATGGGTTGCCCAGGGAGGTTGTGAATGCTCCATCCCTGGCAGTGTTCAAGACCAGGTTGGACAGAGCCTTGGGAGGCATGGTTTGGTGTGAGGTGTCCCTGCCCATGGCAGGGGGGCTGGAACTGGATGAGCTTAAGGTCCTTTCCAACCCTAACTATTCTGTGATTCTATGATTCTATGACTTCCTGAAGGCACCCTCCATTGTAGCCTCTGAGAGCTGCTGGGCCCTGCCATCTGGTGGGACGTGGCTTGTACCACGGCCTAGCTCCTGCCCCCATCGCCCATGTTTCCAATGGCACCCTTGGTGTGTGCTGATGCAGGGCTCATGCACCACTCACCTCCACTGTACACTCAGGTGGGGTTCCCTGTGGAAAAGCCAGTTGGAGACAGCTTCCACAGGGAAGCCTACTGCTTCCTCCTTCGGTGCCAGCGTATGCTGGGCATCCAATAGCACTGCATGCCAGCTGTGATGGAACCACCCAAAGCCCCTGCTCATGCTGCCTCGAGGACAGCAACACACAGGCTGCATGAGAAGGAAGAGGCATGCTCCAGATGGGAATCCTGCTCCACATCCATCAGCAAGGTAGGTCTGTAGCAGACACCCCATCACTGCTCTGTTTTGATAACAAAAGTGTATTTTTTTGGCCTAGGAAGAGCTAAATCTCTTGTCTTTTAGGTGATGTCAATGCAAGGTCAATCACACTCCTGGTCTCCTCTTACCAGAATCGCAGCATGGAAACCCCTCTTTCTGTTAGAGGTTTGCACAATCTCTACTGGTGCACAGCTCTGAACAGATGGGCTATCACTGAGTTTTTTAGTTTGCAGCTTATGCAACTACCAGAGGCCATTTACACCTTTCTGAGCATTGGAGAGGTGCTTTCTCAAGCATAGCTGTTTTAAACTGGAATTCAACCAGGAATAAATAGCAGTGTTACATAATAAACTTACAAAGATCTGTGAACAACACTGAAGTCATTAACGTGACACAGTGCAAATGCCGGCGGAAGGGTCGTGCTGGTGACCCCATTACTGCCACAGCCTCATCCACTTGCAGGAAATTCAGGATGGATTTTTGCCATTAAAAAATACTCAAATGGCTCAGCGGAAACCCAGAGCCCACTATCCAGGGTCATGATGGGAGAGCAGGGCAGGACTGGGCAGCCTGGCATGGGGCCTGTTTTGGGGTGCTGAGCTGCAGCACACAGCCAGGTGTGATCATTCCCATCACCAGGGTACACGGTCTCTTTCAGAGCTGTGCACTGGGATCGGGGCCCTGCTGCCTTGGTTGGGGTCTGCTGCAGCAGCAGGAGTCATCGGGGCTTGGCAATCTTGACCCACCTTGTTTTAGAAGTCATGCTTCTTTTGAGCCTGAATCTGTCCGAGTGCTGTTTTTTTCTTGCTTTTGTATTCTTTTTTTGTGAAGGTGCATCAGCAGCCTGGTTACTGAACTGACCTGCTTGCCAGTGAGTAACCCAATTAACTAAAGCATGCTTCCATACTCTTGCCATCTGCAAGATTTCCTCCCCAGGACCCCTGCTCGGGCCAGATGACCCTGTGGAGCTCAGGCTCTGCTCCCCAGGGAGCAAGAGGAAGCCACTCACTGTCAGGGAGGCAGCAGTATGGCCAAGGCCGCCCGTACTGAGCAGCCTGCCTGTCCTGCTTACAATGGGCTGCTCTGTTGTTTATTTATTGCTGTAATGAAATAGAGATGAACGGTGGCCTCTGTGGCTCTCTTTCGGATGTGGTCTCCTTATTAATGAATTTCAAGTGTTTTCTGCTGCAAGGGGCAGTTTTTGGTGGCAGAATTGTGTATTTAACACTTGGTACTTCATCAAGGTTTCCTCCTTGCTCAAGAGGCACTGGAAGCAAAGGGAAGAGCAGTGAGTCAGCCACTTACCTTTCTTACCTTCATCTCCTTTTGGTTTGATCAGTAGAAGAAAACAGATGGTGATTTTAGTTCACTTCTGGCTTTCAGGCTTCCAGATGACCTCAGCCCATCAAGGCATCATGCTTTCCCTTTAACCAGTAATTACAGCAGCGTGCCCAGAATTGTCACACAATCATTTAGTGAAATTAAAGCACTTGTAATGTCTTTTTCATACACAATGCATCCCAAAGCCATGAATGGATTGCGCCATTTGGCTCATTCCTTCTACTTCAGCATCAATTCGTGGCGTCAGCCCAAGAACCCGCATGTGGGGAGGGACATGGACGCATGTGCTGGCATGTGCTGGTGGGTGCACAAGAGCTGTGGGATGCAGGAGCTCAAGCCGATCCAAGTGGCACGGCACAGCATGGCACGGCACGCACCCACCCCAACATAGACCCTGCACCGCACAAGCGCGGACATCGGAGACGAGAGCTTTTGCTCATTTTTGTCTTTAATGTATCACAATGAGCAGGAAACATACGTGATGAAATATTTCCAAAGGAGTATATTCAATTACCATCTACAGTCAACTCAACTATGACAACAAAGTCTTTTGTGACAAATTCTGTAAAGTTTTGAAAGTAAGTCCCACGTGGTTTTCTGTTTATCTCCATGTATTTTGGTACAGTTTGAGATCAGCATTGTTACAGTAACAAAAAAAAGCTAACAAGACTACATTATAGAAAAACACCAAGAACATCATTTTTGGTTTCACTTGCTCTATTTTTTGTACATTGCAAAGGCTGTTTGTATCCCTCTTTACCACATTAATGCTTTCTGTTCTACCCAACCTCACCCTCCCCCCCAAATAAAAGTGAAAAAAATAGTCAAAGCTTTGTGTTCACAGTGGGCAGTATCTAAGCGCTGACAAACCAACCAACCAACCAACCAAACCATCCATCCAACCAACCAACCCAACTTCTGCTTCTATTTGAAAGTTTAGGTTTTCTTTTTAAAGCAAAATATATTTCCACGGACAGCGTGTGTGCTGGCTTGTGTCAACGCCTGCCTCAGGCATGGGCAGCCCCAACACACCCTACTCTTGATTCTCAATTGTATGAAACTTTGGCCATTTTCACCACTTAGGAAAGCTTTTTACTCAGAATAAACCAGAAACCTGTTCAATGCCAAGTTCAGAATATTCTCCTTGCGCCCATCCCAGCCCTGCTCTGACACAGGCTGGAAAGGCCATGTGTGGGCTCTGGGGTGGCACAGGGGCTCCCGAGGCAGGGTGGCCAGGCTTGTGGTAGGGCACGGTGCCAGGGGTGTCCCAGCAGGGCCGGGGGTCCCCACCTTAGGCCAGGGTGGCCAGCAGCGCTGGGGGATGGGTCCTAGCACTGCATGAGGAGGAGGCTACCTCGCACCGAGTGTCTCTAGAAACAGTTAGAAAAAATACGAGGAAATCAATTTATAAAACCTTTTAGTGGTGGGAAGGAGGAGGGGGAAGAAGAAAGAGAGAGAAATTGCACTATGACCAAGCAATATAATTAAAAAAAAAAAAAAGAAACATAATGAGACAAAACAAAAGGATTTCCAAAAGAGACCCTGTGGGATTGGACAGATAAAGCTAGTGTTAAATTGTTAACTTGGATCACACAGAATCAAAAACAAAACAAACAAAAAATTTCTATATGATACAGATAGAGTAACATACAACAGTTAAATGGCAAAAAATATATATATATATAGATTTCATAGAATTACAAACAAGATAAAATAATGGAAAACAAAAACTGTACAACTTTAGAATTTAAAAAATGTTCATCTCAAACACAGGGAGAAATACAAGAACTTTTGTTAAAAGAAAACAGTTTGTTAAAACAGCAAACTCTTTTTGTGTACTTGTTTCCATTTTTGACACCTTATGCTACAATTGGGTTCTGGTAGGAATATTAGATGGTACTCTCTTTAGTACTGTCTACTTAAAAAAACAATTAAAAAAGGAATTTGCACTGTGCATTAGCCTAGTTAGAAATATGTACAACAGCTCAGGATGTAGTCATTCATTGAACTAAACCCAAAACTCCATGAAAATAAAAGTGTCCTGCTAGAAAATGAACCCCATGTTCATCTCTCGAATGCTCCAGTCTCTCGCAGGGCTGACGAGTGGCTTCAGCACAGGGAGGAGAAGCCAGAGGCGATGGAAAGAACCTGCGTTCACGTCTTCGAAGTTCCTTTTTGAAGCAGGAGGATGATGAAGATGATGGGGAGAAGGCTCTTGCACTTCGGAGGAAACGAGGGGTGGGATGGGGGAAAGGAGATTGTTTCTGTTGACATTTGGCTACGGGAGTGAAACAGCATCTATTTGTCTCCAAAACCTACATTTTAGCAGCACAAAGTTTGCCTTTCAAAGTCCGGACCGTACGAGACGCATGCACGCGTCCGCGCATTCCACGAGTGGGGCATGGAGCGGGACGGGGACACCAGTGCCTGCCACGGGAGGGAACTTGGAAAGAGAAACCTGCCTTTTGGTGCACTGGGGTTTCGCTAAGAGTTGTCTCTCTGCTTGCAGAAGAAGCACAGATAACAACCTGGGTACTTTTTTTATTCTTTATTTAAACTTAGACTTGTTTGTTTAAATCAGAAACAAATTCTCAAGTAAAAAGAATCCTTTTTGCTCATTCTGCACCAGTGGTGAAAGGGTATGTCTTTGGATTTTATTTAAAGCATGAATTTTCTTTAGAGAAAAAAAAAAAAGTAACAAAAACTTCTCTTAAAAGAAGGAACAGAGTGCAGCCTAATTACACAAACAGAAACAAATGCTTATAGTTCAGGAACAGAGTCTTTGAAGCATTTACAAAATGAGGAAAAAAAGAAGGGAAGAAGAAGAAAAAAAAAGGAAAAATGGAAATTAAGAAAGAGATAAGTGCACAAGGGTAACAGACATAGGTAAATCGTATGTATACGCCTTAAAAAGTTTCAAACCCCCAACAAAAAATATTCTGCAAGGGATCCTACTGACCCCCCAAAACCCTTTGAACTTCTTTCTTTAGTTTTTATAAAATAATTATGCAACCACCCTCTAAGAAATGAAGGTAGCGACCATAAGTGGAAGATTACAGGATGGGGGAACGGACAGTAAAGGTACAAAGAGGAGAAAAGCTTAGGTGAGTCAATGGATTGCAATCTACCTGGCTAGGAATGAACAAGACAACATCAAATGAGAAGCCGTCAGCTGGACCATACAAAAGCTAAATGTACACAAAAGGGTTTTTTCTTTTAAATCTACCATACTGCTCAGTTCATTTCCAATGCAACAATCTACTCAACACCAAAAATGGTCATATCTATCATAAATACAGAAAGTCAGTTGTTTTAAAACTTATTTTTTAAGTTCAGAGTCTTCAACACTCTTTGTGTGGGTTTTTTCTCTGAAGAGTGGGAGTGCTTAACTCTTCCCCTTGAAATTCGCTTCAGCAGAAAAGCTACCCTTAAGATCCCCAAAAAAGCTAAAGCAGTTCACATTGTTTTTCTCTTGAATACTTTCTGCCCATTTTAAATAAACAACAATAACAACAAAAAACCCCCCCAGAAACAGCAAATCCCCAATAAACCCCCCCAAGATCCCCCAAGAACAAACAAACCAACAAAAAAGAGAAAGAGAAAAATAAAAATAAAAATAAAAAGGAAAAGAAAAAAAAAATCCTCTTCTGGAACAAAAACAAAATGAAACAAAAAACCCCCAAAACAAACGAAAGAAATTATATATATATATAAAACAATGATTCTGAAAACAGAACAAAGTGTGAGCGATTGACCTGAGAATAAAAAGACATTACATTTCTTTTTTTCTTTTAGCAAGCCATTGGTATCTGAATGCTAAGATAGCAAGAAATTTAAAACTGTAACAAGGTGGGCTGCTTTCCCATACAGTGCGTGCCGGCCTCTGCTGTGCTATCGACGTGGGGCGGTTGAAAAGGGGCAATATACAAGGGACTCAAGCTCCGAAGACAGTGAGGAGACAGCACAGGCTTTTGTCTCCCAGACCAACAGTACCTTCGAAAGGACAAATGTAACAGATTTTTTTTTCTTCTTTTTTTTTTTTTTTTTTTTTTTTGTAGTTTTATTTTAGTAAAAGGAAAGGAAAAAAAGAAATGTAAAACCCACCGGCATCGTTATATGGGAAAACAACCCACGCTTTTTCTTTTTTTCTTTTTTCTTTTTTTTGGTTAGAAGCTTTGGAATTGCAGTTAGTCTATTTTTGAAATTGGTTTGTTATTAACTTTTTTTTTTTCATTTAAATTCATTTTCATTGTTCATCTTCAAAGCTTACAATCTGAAGGTGTCCATTCCTACACTAGCTAGACCACTGTCCTTAGGGCAGCCGGGGTCCCGGGGCCCCTCCGCCGGGCTCGCCGGTCCATCTGACTTTTGGCTAAGATCCGTGTCAGACTCCTCCGAATAGTCGTCTGTTGGCATCGAGGGCTGAACCCCTGAGGTGCTGCATGAACTTGAGGTAACCGTTGAAGATGAGGAGAGAGGAGGGAAAGGCGGCGGCGGTGGCTTCCCCGGTGGGGCGCGGGGGGCTGCCGGGGGCCAGGGCTTTCTGGCGGCGTGGGGGGAAGCCGGGGGGGCCCGGGGGGGCGGGGGGCTGTCATTTGAGTGAGCGGCCGACTGCGAGGTAGATGCGGTGCTGGGGTCGGGGGGGCAGGCAGAGTGAGGTAATAGACTGGGGTGCTCTTTGGCGTTTCTTGCTGCTCTGGTGATTGTTCGGTGTTTGTGCGGGGCTGACTCGAGATGCTGACTGAGGGCTTCGTCCCCACACACCGTGCTCTCGCACGCCACGCACTGGTACGAGCCGCTGCCCTGGCTGCTGCCGGTGGGCACGTGAAGCACCATCTCTTGCAGGTTCGCCATGGACTGGCCGAAGAAGCAGAGGGACTTCAGGTGGTCGCTGGCCGCCTCCTGGTCGCTGAAGCCCGCCTGGCACTTGCGGCAGACCAGCTTGTACTGCACCTTCGGGACAATGAAGGGGTCGCAGAGGGAGTCTGCGCCCTTGCCTTCTGCTTCGGGCTCTTCTTGGGGTTTGGGCAGGAGGGGGGACACCTCGCGGGGTGCGTTCTTTTGCTCTTCTTGCTTGGGGGGTTCTTTGGCAGGGTCTTTGTCCGGGGTGGCAGCCCCCGCGGGGACGGGGGTTTGGCTTCCTTTGGGCTGCTGCACTTTCTGCTGCTGCTGCTGCTGCTGCTGCTGCTGCTGCGCCTGCCGTTGCTGTTGCTGCTGCTGCTGCAATGCCTCCTGCAGACTCTGCTGGTATTGCTGGTACTGCTGCAGCAGGGAGCCGGGGGACAGCCCCAGCAGTGCCTGTGACAGCGCTGGGCTGTATGGGAAGAGCCCCTCCATCCCGTACATGGGCTGCAGGTACCCGCTCTGCAGGGTGCCAGGGATCTGCGGGGCATAGTAGGGGGAAAAGCCGGGGACGAAGTAAGGAAGGAACTGGCTCGTTAGCAAGGTGGTGGGGTCTGAATTCAGGGCGGCCTGCAGCGCCTGGAGCTGGGTGGGCTCCACGGCGTACTCCATGGTGGGTAGTGGGGCTGAAAGGGCACCCACCGCTGCCTCCCCCTTCTCCTTCTTGGGCCCTGGCAGGGGCTCCGCCTTCCCCTTGGGTGCCTTCTCCTTCTCTTTTGCCTTCTCACTCTCCTTCTCCTTACGCTGTGGCTGGGGTGTCTGCTGCGGCTGCGGCGTCGTTGCTGGCGGCTGCTGCGGGGCCACGGCTGCGGTGGCTTGTGCCGGGGTGAGCGAGCTCAGTGTGGCCGGCGGCTGCTTATTTGGTAATCCAGAGGTCGGGAGGCCAGGCGAAGGGACGCTTGTGCTGGGCAGACCCATCAGGTTGGGTTTGGGAGAAGTTAAAGCTGCAAGGAGGAGAGAGAGGCAAGCAGTCACTTGGTGCTGGGCAGGCAGAAAGCACAAGGTGTGACAACCACTCCTCTCCCCACTCTCCCAGGCCCTGTGCCGTGGGGATGTGCTTGTCAGTCCTCATCACCAGCAGCATCCCACCAGCGACCCGGTATGCTCAGCAGAGCTGCTGCTTTACTGACCCCTCTGCAATTCCCAAATGATTAATAGCTGATGTCACGGATGGGTGCTTTTCCTACATCTGCAGTAACTGGTCCCTTGGCCAAAGAACTCCAGCAAGAAGGTATGACACTGGATGCCACAACACTAGATACTGTCAATCTCATTACAATCTTCACAGATTAAAAAACCCTGCTCGCAGCAACTGGAGAGGTCCAAACAGACTAAATCTAAGTTATTTTGTCCTTATAAGGATGATGCTCACCAATCCACAAACCTCTGATGCAACCCCATCCTTCTTTCCAGTGTAAGAGGCTTTGGGTGCTCAGCTTCTGGATAATTATCTCAAAGTTTGTGTGGTATTCGGACAAACCCCAGGGCATGAACACTGTGTTTGGGTGGAATTAAAAGGGTCACGATGCTTCCTCACAAAGGAGATGGATTAAGTGTGGGTGTGAAGTCCACCCATTTTCTCAACAGCAAAAACAGGAAGGGAAGCATGCCAGCAGGGCCATCGCTGTGAACAGGGCAGGCAGTGATTCCTGGCAGGGAAATTGAGCTGCTACGGGGCTCCTTCGCCCTGCAAAGGCAGTGTAAAGGGACTCAAACACAGCTAGGGGCTGGGGCCAACAGTCTTCAGGGGCTGGCCTGTTGCAGGACCCACCAGAGGGCTGGGAGCAGGGCGGCCAAGAGCCAAGAGCTCAGCCATGGCTGATGCAAAGCCCATCAGAAACCTGCATCTGCTCCAGATGCAGTATCAAGACAACAGTGATTTGTGACGGTATGAAGTGTATGAAGTGAGCCTCCACACAGCAGCCTTGTAGATTTCAGATAAGGGCATATTACGGATAGATGCCATTGAAACTGATGTACCCTAGCTGAACGCTCCCCAAAAGGTTCAAGTGTGGGAGCAGCAGCTAATTCATAACATTCCTGGATGCACAGCCTTATCTGCTTCGACAGGCTTTGAGCCGAGATGGCCTGACCTTTGGAGCTTTATCTAAAGGCCACAAACAGTCTGTTTGACTTTCTAAATAGCTTAGTCCTGTCGAGGCAGTCACTGATTGCTTTTAACATTCATAGTACGTAGCCCCGTCTCCCCAGGACACATACCGGTCTTTGGAGGAAAACAAAAGCAACAATATAGATTGAAGTGCAAAAAAGTAATTTTAGATCTTGTTACAAATTTGGGGTACGAAGTAAACAGCACAGAGCTGTCTATGATAGGCTGACAATACAATTTGCCAAAGAGATTCTCTTCGCCTAGTTCTGGCTTCTGAAACAAGACCTTAGGCAATAACAGAAGTATCACATGAAGAAGTCCTGGCATTGAAAGATGCCCTTGGGATGTGTAGCTAGGATTAGACTAAAGAAGCAAAAATGGGCAGCAGCCCCAAACAGAAGAATTTCTAACAGCAACTGTTTTTAAAAATGGTTTAATTACAATGACCTATCCCTCAACTGTAGTCAAGAATAATTTTACTTTGCTTTGGGGGTCGTGGGAAGACTTGTATAACTATGTGAAAAGCCTCACAGAGGCCCTAACTCCCAGCAGAAAGCTTTTTCAGAGCCCCCAAAATACAGTGAAATTTAACTGTTCTTCATTTGTCAACCAAAGATACTTCAGAGACATGCAGCAATGGAGAAAAAGGTGAACACAGCCAGCTCTAAGGGGACAGAAAGACATCCGTTTTGACTCATGGGTTTCTGGTGCTCTGTTTAGGGTGTTACACCTGAAGTGTGTTACACCACAGACACACTTCAGGTGGTAGTGATGTGATTTACAGTGAGCAGCTCAGTAGCCAGTCCTGCTGTGAATGCCAGATGAGCTGCTCAAGCTCCATGTAGCTGCTCACACTGGCTACTATCCTTTTGTCTAAGTCTTTGATTTGCTTATCTGAAGATTTACCTCCTGGATGACAAAAGAAGATGGCTATTTTATTAACATGATACAACCATGTTACCTGGCAACATCTGCACTGAATTTTTCAATCTGTTGAAAAAGGAACTTCAGAGTCAGGCTGCTGAATAAAAGCGTAAGAAAGTCTTTTAGGAGACTGAGTTTCCGATTAAGGAGCCAGGAAGATGCTCAGATCCTATTTAGGCTACACACTATGGATTACAACTCATCATTAGCCAATCAGTTCAGTACAATAAGAGAAAGTTATCATTTCAGCAAACATGATTTTTAAGAATATGCAAAGACAGGCTGCTTTATCAAGCAAAAAAAGAACAAAAAGGAATGTTAATCAGACTTTTTACTTTTTGATAAAAGTCAGCTCAGTCCCACATCTGTATCAGAGACTGTTAAAATCACGTCCTCGATTTCCATTCTTAAACCAGGTGTTTCTCTTGAAGCCACCAATACCTTTCCTCCTGTTTCCGAACCTGGAGAACCCTTGTTCTTGAGAACTCTTGTACCATTATTATTTCTATTAAAGGCAGACCTGTACAGCTGCAGAGCAGAAAACAAGGATGCACAGTGGCATCTGGTGTAACTGCACCAGGCGTTATGGTGCCACAGGCTTTCCAACCCGAGACAGACTAAGCCTGTTCTGGAGACAAGACACTGGACTCAGTTCTTGGTATATCTCTGTAAATGTAAATCAGCCCTGGTGAAAGTTAACTTGAAAAAGGATCATCAGAAGTAACGGGGAAGTCTTCCAAGTGAAAGTAAGCCTCAGAGAGAACATCAATTACTGTTACAAGTGGAATTCAGACACAGGCATGTCCCTGGGATGCCATCGATGTAGCAGGCGGTAAACAAGGCTCTTGGATCATGTTTTCTAGGCCACTGCTAGTCTAGTGAGCAGTATCTTCCACCACCAGTGTTTGCGACAAATCTTACACACTCCACGTATTCACCAGGTACACAGAAAAGGTACATCCTCAAAAAAACAAAGTCCATTATCTGGGATTAGGCCACCCAAAGGACTCTGACAAATTTTATTTTTATGAAGTATTGTTGAAAAAATGTTACTAAAATACAAAGTAGATATGACCCATGACTACACCACTGTTTGTTAAGAAGGTACTTTCAGGTTTTATCCAGCCATGACTCAGAAACCAACCCACGGCTGCACTGGGATTAGTCCTGGAGGTCACCATAAGGATATTACATTAAGATGCTCCAGGAGTCTGTCACCAGTGCTACCAGGCACATCACACTTTTGCCTAGAAACAGTTCACAGTTAGTGGAAATTTGGGATGGCACTACATAAACTGAATTTAATAGCAAAATGAAAGGTATAATGAACAATGCATTCAGCACATTAGCCCTTTTCCTGTTCCATTTGATAAAGCCTTTATTCTTCATTTTTTCAAAGGTGCTTCAGCATTTTTAGTCTGTGCTAAGGAAAAAGAGATATACAAAATGTCTACATCTTGTTCTATTTCAGACTTGGCTAGAAAACCCAAATTCAGGAATTAAAAGATAAAATACCTATTGCTCATTTGATGTCAAATCTACTCCACTAAAGGGCCAGGTATCAGCCATTCCTCAAGAGAACGTCTGCTTGTGCTAAAGATGTGTCAAGTTAAGCTGTGTCTCTGAGCAGTGTGATAATATCCATACCCACCTGTGTTGGATGGAGTGAAGCCTGGTAAGGATGGGCTGTTGAGGCCTGGGAGTAAGACTGGAGGGATGCCCTGTAGTGCTGGGTATGCAGCAGGAAGGTTAAGAGCTTGCAGAGGGGTGTTATCAAACATGCCCTGCTGTTGAGCTGCCAGACCAAGAACCTCATTGGCTTTTTTGATCCGGTCCAGCTCCTGTTGAGCCATCAACTGACGTACAGTAGCTGGGTCAAAATACTCCTTTTCCTTATCCAACTGGCTTCCAATGGTTTCTTTAACTTTGGAGATATGCTGTTGAGAGAAGATATGGTCACGTACAGACAGTCGAGCGCTGTACTTGATGCCACACAAAGTGCACTCTGTTTTGGGTCCCTCGTAACTTGTTTGGTTTATACCAAAATGCTTGGCCATGCTGAGTTTGGACTTCTTCTCCTTTGCTCTAGCATTCTGGAACCAGACCTGAACAACTCTCTTTGGCAGTCCAATGTCATTGCCCAGGACCTCACACTCCAGCATGGTAGGTGTCCTGTAGTCATTAAAGCATGACTTAAGAACTTTTAGCTGGAGATTAGTCATCTGAGTGCGAAAGCGTTTCTGCCCAGGCCGATCACCACTCTCTCCAGACTTGCTGGCTGAACCACTTGCACCAGGGTTGGGTGAGCAGGGGTCTGCAAGGCTGGATGTTTCACTATAGTCCACAGTACCTTCATTATCATACTCCTTGCTGTAAAAGCTGGGAGCTGGGCTGACCAGGCCAGAAGACAGACGATCTTCATATTCAGACATTGCTATCATGGCAGCTTTTGTGAGACCTTCACTGGGTCCCGATGTTGATTTGGTTTCGGTTGCAATCCCTGTGGCACTATCATTGTCTGCATTCCCTTCATCTCCTGTTGTAGTGTCTGTGATTGCAGTGTTGACAGAAGAGCAGTCATCATTGTCCAGCTTTGTTTGGTCAAAGCTCAGATTGACTGAGGACATGGAGGGACTCTCAAAGTCTTCCATCCCTTCAACCTTAATGGAGGATGGACTCAGCAGAGTTCGAGGTGACAGTTCCATGCTCTTGTTCACTGGGGAGAGAGGAACAGTATGTCCATCACTGCTTGTTGGTGGCATGTGGGAAAAGCTTCCTCCATCAAAGATATCTCCCTTCATTTGCAGTCCCCCATCACAATCCAAGAGCATAGCAGACAATGTCAAGTTGTACCCAGCTCTCTTGGCCTCATGCCAGTGACGGGATCGGATATGAGCTTCCAGAGCTGTCTTTGCTTTAAAGAGAGCTCGGCAGAAGGGACACCGTCTATGGGCTTGGGCAGGCCCTACGGCTCTGAACTGCCCCTTCCTTTCCCGTGCACGCGTGTTCTGAAACCAAACTTGAACCACGCGTTTCTTCAAGCCCACTTCATGAGCAATGTGATCCAACATTTTCCGCGTTGGGTTGGAGTCGAGCAAGTATTTCTGATAAAGAATTTCCAGCTGCTCTGGGGTAATCGTAGTCCTTAGACGTTTATCCCTTTGTGGTTCTTCTCCTCCAGTCCCACTGTCATTTTCTCCAGGACTTGCACTGGCCTTTTCTTCCAGCTTTCTCTTCAGTGTGTTCATTGTGGATGTTGGAGTTGATGGTGAAGTGGCTGAGCTTGCTGGAATTTGTGGTAATGCCCCAGATAGCAGCTGGCTTGCAAGTAGTGGATTACTGGGATCAAAAAGCATGAACGGCATATCCAGGGTTCTGTCCAGGAATGGGGGGTGGATAAACTGGTTCTGTGCGCTCAGAAAATGAAGTTGCTGATGCTCCTGCCAATGCTCAAATGAAGGAAATGCCAGCTTACACTGGTCACACTGGTATGGGATTAGCTGAGGAGGTAGGTTTGCCAGCTGTTGAGGGGTGGATGTATGAATGGGTTTGAGGGAGAGATGCGAGAGCTGAGATGGACTTGGGCTTGACTGTGACAAGGAGCACTGAGGGGGCTGAGGAGGGGGAGGTGGCTGTTGCAATGAAGAAGGGGAGGATAACTGTGAAATCTTTTGGTGTGCTGAACTTGTCTTTTGTTCTCCTTGGTCCTGTTGCTGTTGAGACTCTTGCTTTGGTTGCACTTGCTTCTCTTGAGTTTGGTTTTGCTGTGTACTTGGAGGTTCAGGCTGCTTTGGTTTCTCTTCTGTAGCTTCTACTTTAGAACTATAGGTGGAGGAATCATCTGCCTCTGCTGTGAGCTGCAGAAAAGCTGAGGAGGTTGCATTGGCTGAAGATGTAGGTGTGCTGTAAGCTTGTGAGGGCATTGGTGTGCTGCAGGAGGAACTGGTTGGAGTTAAGAGCTCCATTGCATCCATAGAGTCTTCATTCTGGCTATCATCCTGTCCATCCTCATCCTCGTCTTTGTAACAAAGCTTTTTCTGGTGTTTAATGAGATCAAAAATGCGCTGAAATACGAGACTGCACTTTTTGCACTGGTAGTTCAAGTTGCTTGTTCTAATATACCTGTCATTTGTAAGCTCCCGTCGTTCCCCATCTTTGCCTTCTCCCTGATTCTCATAGTTTTTCCTAGCCTTCTGACGGGCATTCTGAAACCACACCACTATAACACGTGTTGGGAGGTTCAGCAAGTTAGAAAGCTGCTCAAATTCATCATCCTTTGGATAAGCATTGGCATCAAAGAAGTCCTGCAGGACTCTGAGCTGGTAGTCAGTAAAGCGTGTCCGGGAGGACCGCTTGCTTCCCCAGTACTCCTGCTTTTGAGGTTCTGGAGAAGGAGGCCGTGAGTCTATCTTCAGTTCTTCTAGGCTGGTAATGGGAGGATTACTGAAATTGTATGGGGAATCCTTGTTGCGCTGGCGTTCTTTGAAAAGAGTGTTTCTGAACCAGTGCTTGATCACTTTCTGGGGCAGTCCAGATTTGTCCGCCATCTCTTTGATCTGTTCCTCACTCGGGGAATTGTTAATATCGAAATACTGCCGAAGGACTCTGAGTTGGTCGTCGGTGATCCGCGTCCGTGGCCTCTTGTTCTGCTGCTGCTGGAGAAGGCTAGGGTTGAGCTGATGCTGGTACAACTGGGCCAAGTCGGCAGGCAGAGGGTCTACAGGACCCAGCTGGGGTGGCAGCTGCGCAGGTAACGTCTGTAGTGGCATGGTTTGCATCATCAGTGGTGAAAAGATGGGGAGCTCCATTGGCATGGAGAGCTGGGTGAGCGGCACAGATGTCTGGGCTGGTGCGATCGTAGGAGAGGTAATCGGTGGGGCAGACGTAGGGATGGTAGGAGTTGAAGCCGGCTGAGGAGGTGCTGGAGGAAGTGGAGGTGGTGGCGGAGGAGGTGGTGGTGGTGGCTCTGGGGTCTGAGGCCGCAGTGGGTACAGTTTGTCATAGTGTTCTCTGTATTGTTTGGCAAATCTCTCTAACTGCTTGAAGGGAAAGTAATGTTGGTGAACATGCTCTTGGTGGCTCTTCAGGATGAGGATGTTTGAAAAGAACTTGCCACATGTGTCACACTCGAGCTTTTCCAAGTTCTCACCTTGCTCTGTCTTCCCATTTTTCTTCTGCACCTTCTGCTTGTTCTCATTATACTGAATGACAAGCTCAAAGCCAAAGTTTTCCAGCAAGGCTTTTGTGGCATTCCCTCTTGCATCAGAGGCAATGCGTGGCGGCAGTAAGGAAGGCTCTGAACTACTGCCTGGTACAAAGTCCTTCTTTTCTTTGGGCTTTAAGTTATCAGGTAGAGACTCTTTAGATGCTACACTACTGTCTCCCCTCTCTGCACTTTCCCTTTCCCTTGGGGTTTCTTTTTCTTTCTCCTTCAGTACGGATTTATTCTTCTTCTCAGGGTGCTGGCTCTTCTGTATAAGGACGGAGTGAGGTTGTGACAAGGAGAGCTGGCCTTGCTGCTGCTGTAAGAGCTGTGGATGGCTCTGCTGAGGGATCTGAACTTGAGCCTTCAGGTCCTCCAGCAAACTCTGACCTGTACCAGTCAATGTCAGCGCACCACTGGTGACAGGCAAACTAACTTCTGGATTGAGCTGGAACTCGGCACTAGGGATGTAGAAAGGAAACAAAAGATGCTGCTGCTGCTGAAGCTGCAGAAGGGTCTCAGTGGTCATTGGAAAGTGCGGCAAAAGTGCTGGGTTGAAGAGCTGGGACTGCAGAAGAGCAGCCTGCTGCTGCAGTTCTTGTTGCAGATGGGCCTGGACTTGGGCCTGGGCCTGGGCCAGGGTTTGAGCTTGCTGCTGCTGCTGCTGCTGCTGCTGCTGCTGCTGCTGCTGTCTCGATGCAATCATGTCTGCCAACTTCTTTCGGTTTACCTCTTTGGGCTCCGAAGCAGAGGAGCTACTAGCGCTTACAGGGTTACCTAATGTAGGAATTCCCATGTTGTCACTGGCTACCTGGTTGAGCAGGCTGGGAATGGGAACTGGGCCCGAATTACTTGTGTTGGTGGCTGTAAAAGTATTACTGTTGGTAGCGTTCACTGGACTTGGTGTGGATGAACCCAAAGAAAGACTGCTGCTACTGCTGCTGCCAGCTCCATTACTGCTGCCGCTGCCCCCAGCCGCTTCCAGTTTGGCAGCGCGAGCCTTGGTTTGGTGCAGGACAGACCTCATATGGATCTCCAAGGTTGAGCTCTGACTGTAGGCCACGTTGCAGGTGTTACACTTAAAAGGCTTGTTGTCTGGGCTGCTGGTCGGTTCAGGCTGCCCTGTAGCAGACTCTTGGAGGGCTCTTTTCAGTTTATGCAGGTGAGAAACTGAATTGTAATGGACCAGGAGAATGTTCTTTTGTGTGAAAGACTCCTTGCAGACTGTGCACTTGTATGGGCGAGACGGATCTAGGAATTTCTCCATAGTGAAGTTAGGGCCCTTTCTGAAGGGTAAGGCCCTTTTTGGTTCTGAGCCAGAGTCCTCTTGCACTGACCCTGAATCACTACCTGTTGGACTCTGCTTATCTTCCAAGTCGCTCTCCTCCTCCTTATCTTCCTCAACTATGATAGTGTGATCTTCTGCAAGCGAAGGATCACCCATCGCAAGGAGGTCTCCATTGACCAAGAGACCACCATAGAGCTGCTGAATGTCAGCCTCACTCAGCTCCAGATGGCTGGTTTCCAGGTGCTTCTTCAGGGCCTGGAAGGTTCGGAAGCTGCGTTGGCAGAGGCAGCACATGGTGGCTGCCCGGATGACATGGTACTGGGAATGAAGCTGCAGCTTCTCAATGGTTTTGAAAGCCAGGCTGCACTGGTTACAGCGGTACTTGTAGACGTGGCGATCGGACACCGGCAGCTGAGGCCGCTTTGCATGGACCTCATTGAAGTGTGTCTGCAGGGCTGCCGAGCTCTTGAACACCTGGTTGCAGCCTTTCTTCCAACAGAGGAAGCTGGAGTCCTCCCTGGCAGAGCTTGGATCGGCCAGAACCGGCTTGGGATCTCCGGTGTGCTCTGTGCTGTCCAATGGCAGAAGACCCTTTCCTGAGTCCTCAGGGATCTCTGTGAAAACAGAACGAGAGCAAACCTGACAATTACACCAGCACAGAGGGGCAGATCAATGCCCTCTTTTTGTCCTTAATAAGTCCATGTTTTTTCTCTGCAATACGATAGGTATTTCTAACACTTCTCTATCTTCATTCATTTATTTTAATAACAGCCCATTATCATCATCATGGCCCATTGCAAAAACCTACACAATTTACTTTGCTTCGCCCACTATGAATATGTGGAAATTGTTCACACACACACACATTTTCTTAGTGAATTTATCACCTTTAATGCTTCCTTTTAAGTGAAGGACATTCAGCCACCTGTGCATGTTTGCTGTTTTGCTTTGATGTTCTGCCTATTTTCCAATAAGAAAGTTCATCAGACTGAATGCAGTATTTGGGTCTTGGAACTTCCAAAGCTAGAAACAATAGGAATGAAATGTGGGTCCTTCTGGCAGCAGCTCAAAATGTGCTGTCTGAGGGAAGATGGGAGAAGAAGGAACAACCACTCAGTGCACTGCCACTTACCCAGGCTCTAAGAGCACAGTCCTGCTGGAGAAAACTCTGATATAGGTAGAGGCCAAAAAAAGATCCCCTTGCCCAGGACAGCATTAACTACCCTGGATGTGCCAGTGCTGCCTCACCAGCATCACTGCCTCAGAGCTGTCTGTCTGAAAGGAAATGACACCGTGTTCATTCCCTGATTCCTTACAGACCTTCCAGGAGGGCACAGAAGGAAGACAGGCACTGCTCCCCTGCCAAGTCCGACACCAGACTCTTCTCCCCATGCAGAGCTATGTTCTTGGGATGCTCTCATATCACACAACAAAGCCAGGACTAAATAGGCATGGATTTACAGCCATGCTTACATAACGCAGCATGGCAATGAAAAAGGCTGAGATTTGGCTGGAGAAGGACTTCAGCAGTTCAAAGCTCCTCAGACAGTATGCCCAGAGACTGTACTGAGCTGTGATGGCAGCGGAGCAGGTACAGCAGATACAGCAGCACAGTCTCCAGCCAGCAGCTGACACCTTTGGCATTTCTATTTGGATCCCCTCAGCCCTCCACCACCTCTGCTCTTCACCACTCACATCTGGTCCTTCCTTTGCAAGGATTCAACACCACTTCTATATGAATGGCCACACTGGTGACCTGTGTTCCTCAGCTCTGAGCTGCCCTGCCATGGGAACTCCTGGGGCACCAGACTGTTTGTGGCACAGATGAAGGGAGACGGCCCTGCTGGGAACTGTCCCACTGCAGTTTTCAGGAGACAGCTGGGCATATGAAGTTCATCCATGTGAAGGCGTCCCCAGATACAAGCCCTGATCAGGTGATGGAAGCTGAGGGAGTGGTGGCACTCATGGACCTCAGTGATCAGCACTCACCATGCTGCTTCCCCAGCTCCTCCGCAGCGGAGTTCCCATCTTTTTCTGGAGTGGCTGCTGGGAGAAACATACTGCTAGGCATCATCACCTCAGGTGTTGTCACCTGGAGAAAGGGAAGAAAGGATGTGGGGAGAAGAGAAACACAGGAAAATATTTTACACATCTTCAGTGGCAAAATTAGACACCACAATTGTAAAGTCAGAGGCGTCACTTTTCATGGCTCACTGAAGACTCACATTTATTAGACAAAGCTCCCATCAGTCAAAAGTGTTTCTACAGTTACATTCTGGACATAATTAGCAGTGCACACTTGAAGAATAATCTTATTATTAATATTTTTCCTTTATGTAGAATTCAGACTTTGATCACTGACAATGTTTTGTCATGGGCTGTGAAACTTCTTGTGCAACCAATTAGGTAGATAAGTTGAAAGGCCCACCTTAAGCTGCTGAAAACATAATAAGGCCCCTAATTAAATCATACCTCGTAAAGTACACTGTAATCTTGAACTAGGGAGCATTGCAGCACTGTTTTCAAAGTGTATCCATGCAGGAAAAGGAGGGGCATGAGAAAGAAAAGTACAAATAAGGAGAGAGGTGACAAAGGAAAGGATGAATAAGAAAAGACTAAAAAGAAAGCAAACTGTCTGCAAACTGCAAAGCTTTTGGTAACCTGTTCCTTGCTCTGACTGATGTGCTCCCTTCACCTCTCTTCAGGTGTTTGTCTATAACCTGCACCACCGTAACCAGCACAGTGCTTGAACATCAACAGTTTCAAAGAGCTGGAGAGTGCTTCAACTGGAGATGCTCTTTGAAAGAGTCAAATGCACATGCTCATCTTCTTCTGGAAAACTGTTTCTTTGGGTGTACCCAGTCACACACAGAACATACAAAATACCTCACCAGCAATTTGCACATGGTTGGCACTGGACACAAGACAGTATGTAACCTTCTGAACATCCAGACCAGTACCTGGCACCACCTGAAAAGCTGCCCACAGCCCTTCTCCCAGAGCAGCAACTGCACAGACAGACCCACGCCACCATCACCATCTGCGCTGTATTCCAGTGCAGGTCTGTCAGCACTGGTTAGATGCCAGTGGCAAGTGAAGACATCTCTACAGCTTGGAGTGGCTGCATGCCTCACCCCACTGATGCTCAGGGAGCACTGTCCTTTCACCAGGGCTGTGGTACTTGAAGGAACAGGAACCAACACTGAGTTGCAATGCTTGTGGTGCTTCGGCTCCCAGCCTCTGGCTGCTGGGGAAGTAAGGCATAAATAAACCTTCCTAAATGGGTATGTACGCTAGCAAAACACATCACTCCATCCTTCTGTCAGAGGGCATTTGAACCTTGGACTACAGAAGAGAGTGAAGCTGTTACCTGCACATCGTTTACCTTGCTTTCTGCAAAGTCAAGGACCACAAGGCTCGGACTGAACCAAATGAGGTATTAGCAAATCTGTGGTGAAGCTGAAGGTAAACCTATGTGCAGGACATGAAATCTTCCTTATCTATACACGTGTCAAATCCAAGCAAACACAGACTAGACCTTGGCTTCATTAAGCGAACGGAAGCAAAACCAGTCCATGAAAAACCTCAGACACAGATGCTGGTGTAGAGGGGTTGCAGGCATCTGACCCCTGATGGGGAGGGGTGCTGAGCTCCCCTCTTTACTGGGGCAACTGGTGCACAGGGGTGAGCACTAGGTCTCACTGGTGCCTGCAGGAAGAGCAGCTGACCCTGATAAATCACTGGGAGGGAAGCTGAGCACACCATGTTCATTCCACCTTTTGCTCTAAGCGGGAGCATCTGATGGCTGTGGGTGGTGGGTTGGAAGACGTGAAAGGTCACCAGTTAATTCCTGGTAGCAGGGCTCGGAGGAGGGGGACGAGCAGGACGTAGAGGGGGGAAGGCGAGAGGGAGACGTCCCTCTCAGCTTTATCAGCAGGGAGAGCGCTTTCCTAGGATCTTTAGGAATTACAAAAAATAAATCAGGAGAAATTAAAAAAAACCCCAACAGAGTAGAAAAAGAATAAAATTATCTAACACCTCAGCTGCACATCATTATAGAAACTGTGGGCTTTTTATACGTATTACAGTAAGGCAGCCATCCCCACTACCACACTCAGTACGATGGATCAGTAATTGTTTTCATACACTTTAATTAGAAAAACTCAGATGGCTATGAATAATAATGGAAAAGAGAGACTTTTGCACTTGAAAGGTTGAAGTCAATCAAGTGTGAATGACGGCAAAAAAGAAAAAAAAAAGACACCAATTCATCAGGCCTCTGTTGTCTCGCCGTGTCTTTAATCATAATTCCTGATTGGGATTCAAGAAGGCAGTAAGCAGCGGTTCTTTGTCTGCCTTCACCTTCCGTCAATTAACTCTCCCCGAAATATAATCATCAACCTCACATGCTCCTCTGCATCTTAATCTGGGGCTCCAAACCAGTAAGTCCTGCCCTATATGTGTTTAAGTAATTACCTTTATCTACCTGCATCTCCATAGCCACAGTTCCCACCCTACTTCTACCCCTCCCTCCACAATAAAAAAGGGGGAAAAAAAAAAGGTGGAAAGAAGAAAAGAGGCTGTGGTGCCCCGAATTGCTACAGGCACAAAATCCCCAAAGGCAAACAGAGAAAAGCCTTTGAAAAAAGTACAGGAAACTAGAAATTCTGGATATGGATGTAGGGCAACTGCAGGCAGTCCAGCCATCCACAGAGAGCTGGCCCTCTGTGAAACCTTGAAAACAAGGCACTGGTCTTGCTTCAGCAACTAGATCACGTCAGTCCTCTATCCGCTAAGCACCATTCAGGCTTCTCCTCAAAGTGCTGCCCGTTCTATGCCATTGTTTAGGGCAGAACGACTCTGTGTCTTTATCCCCACAACCACCCTTAAGCACATAGCACAAATAGGAACAGTGACAAGAGGCTGCCGCACATCTCAATCGTTCTACATTTACAGTGGATTCTAGACTGCCTATTTTGAACCGTTTGTCCTTTTACACTTCAAACCCATCCACGGATACACCATTTCCTTGTACGTGCAGAAAATGTCTTGCACATCGTGGCTGTTTTTAATATAAACAAATGCTGTGAGTACCAGGGGACAGGAAGGTTTAGTAGACCACGGCCACCAGCAGATAAACAGGGAGCAGTGTTCTACAACATAGCATTTTCTACTTCACATGTATTTAAATGGCATTAACTGTTCTGGTGATAGAGGGGAACGTCTTTATCTTGAGCACAGCATGTGTCAGTGCATGCGGTTGTTCAGTGATCTCTACCTCCCTCTCACCTGAGCAGACAACACCTGGCATGAAATGCTGGCATTCTCCATCCCCCTGTTTCAGTGTCTCTTCAACGCGGTTTCCCAACGGCAACGTGTCAATCACTGTGAATTGTTATTAAAAAAACAGCCCTACAGATGCAAGTTCAACAAATGTGACTGCCTTCTTTTCCTCCTCCTGCACACACTCGTTTTGCTCTAAAATTAAACTGTATCCCCTTTGCAGTGAAAAGAGCAAAGGAGGGGGAAGTCTGTGCCAGAGATTGGCAGTCCCTCCTGTGCCCCACTTTGAAACATCTCCCCTTGGTCTGTACTGGAGATGGGGATGCTGGCTAGGCAACCTCCCTCTAGAGCAGACCACAGAGAAGCCGATTACCTGCCCTAGATGGGAAGTTATTGAGAAAAGCCTCTCTGTTTCCAAGGACCCTCCTTTTCTATGGAATTCAGATCCCCTTAAGGAGACAAAATTCCTTTATGATGACAAGATTCAGTGACACACATGGGCACCCCAATTTGGTGGCCATTTCTATACACAATGTGGTCCACTGACTGACTGTACAAAACACCCAAGGGCGGACATGCCATGTCCCCGGCTCCCCTTCCCCACAAGGACCCCAGCAGATCACACATGTCCTTACACCTACAGACCTGTCACCAGTCTGGAGAACAACCTTCAGGTCCACTCCTCACCTGAGACAACCTACAGCAGTGACATGTGTGGCTCCTGCCACTCCTGACTCTACCAGATCTTTAAGATGATGAACTGCAGAACTGTTATCAGCATTGGCTGGAGGCTCTGAGTTGAACCCCCTCCTGTGCTGGCCCTGGCGGCGTGACACAAGGATATTCCTGGCACGTTCAGTGAATTAATCTTGTACAGGGTGAATAGCCAGCTCCCCCTGTGCGCTCGATCTGCCTGCTCTGACCTTCCTCTGCACTGAGTGACCAAAGGTGTGGACAGTCTATGCAGTTCCTCTGGAAATGCCCCACGCTACTGATATCATGCAGCTTTGAAAAGCAAATCTCTCAAAGGGGTCTGAGGAGGTACATTACTATCCCTATGTCCATGCAACCAGGGGGAAACACACATGCAATGCAAGGTTCCCGAACCAGACAAAGGAGGTAATTTCCATTACAAAGAGAGAGAGAGGGTGCTGGAGTGAAAAGCTTCATTAGACTCAGAGAAGCAAAGCGATGGCAGTATACCAAGGTCACTTCTAATTTAGACCATCTAATTGGCAAACATGGCTCCAAATGGCTATCATCTCACAGGGCTCAGAATTAATGAAGCCCGATTATTTTCATTACCTTCATCCTAGATGGAGAATGAGACAGAGACTGAGAGGGAAAGGGGGGAGTGAGAGGGGGTGAGAAGGAGGGAGAGAGAAAAATTGAATGACAGCAGAAGGGAGAGAGCAGTAAGAAAAGACAATAGGAAAGAGGGAAAAAATGTACAGATGGCAAGAGGAAGAAGTAAGGATGGCAGAGACTGGCAAGAATTACTCTTAAGGCCAAGGGAGAGCAGAAAAAGACGGAAAGATGGCTGAAACACTGGGAATATGTCCTAAGCCAAGGAAGAGAAAACTGACAACAGAAATGATGGGAGAGGAATGTGCAGAAGGATAAAGCTGGCTGTGGGAGGAGGGAGAGCTCCCCGCTCCCGGAGGCTCCTGGGAAGCTCTCCCTTCTCCTGGCTCAAGCCCATCAGTCTTGTCAATCGACTGTGCCGACAAACTGCACTTCACCCTCATTAAGGGGCTCTCTGCTGAAGCGGTGCAGGCCCCAGATTAGCCAAAAGGCTGTTATGTGGAAAGATAGCGATTACACCCACTTGGAGTGGCTACAATGCCACATGAAATGAACTTGACCACCTCCATTCACCAGCCCCACGGAAGGGAAGCTGCAGGAAATGGAGGGTGTTGGGAGCCCCTGCCCCATGGTGCACCCGGGGCTCCACACCACCTGGGAGCATTTCATGTGGCTCACCACTCTCTGCAGCCCCAGTCCCAGCAGTCGGGCCAGCGGGGAGGACTTGGCATCCCATGGGACAGCCAGCCTGGCTGCTTGCTGATACGAAAGGATGGAGCCTGGAACAGCCAGCTCTGGGATGCTGAGCATAAGCAAGCAGCGTTACTATGGCAACAGACATATTAGACACTGCAGGTTCCTGAAAGGCGTCTGATAAGGTATTATTAACTGGAGCCTCCTCCAAACACCCAGCGCAAAGATGCTGTGTCGAAAGGGACCTGGCTCCCATTTACTGGACTGCAATTCCCTCATGGTGGCACCAAGACCCAATTCACATGTCAGACTGAGACAGGAATCTCAACTAAAATGAGCAAATTAGGAACCTTTCATTTTGCCACATGACTTCATGAAGCCATAGTGATTTCAAAATATTTGTCATTTAATGCAAAAAAGAACCACCTTCTCAACCTACATGCTATTTGACTTGAAGCAAGAAAAGCAATCTTCCTCCGCATATATATTTCTAGGTACCAAAGAGAACAGCTGCCCAGGGCCAGTGGCAACGGCCAGGTGGAAAAACAGGAACGAGCAGGAGGATGATCTTCATGGCTAAGCCAGACTCTACAGTTCTCAGCGAAGTCCTGTGCTCCACAGCAGCGGAATGAGGCTCTGCTCCAGCTCAGTAGATGGCTCACCTATTAGGACTGTCCTCCACAGAACTACAGCTACGTTGGACACATCCTCTGCGGAGTGTCCCCAGCTCCTAATGAGTGCTTGCCCTGTATCCTGCAGGACACAGAGCGCTTAGGCAGAGAAGATGGATCAGCCCAATTGCACCCGTCCCAGACTGTGTTCTGCCAACAGCCCAGCTCAGAGACACACCATTTCACACCAGAGTAACACACACCCTTAGGAAACTGGTTACACTTGCTGGCCTAAGAAATGGGCTCAGTTTCTGTCCACTGCTCTTAAAAGGCCAAGATGTCTTCCATCAATTTTGTTAGAAGCTAGTAAGATTTGTTCCAAGTCCTCAGAAGGTATTTACAGACTAAGCACCATGAATCAAATGGGATGCAGATTGCAGAGACTGAGGTCGTTGTGCTGGGACAGCTCCTTGATCCAGATACATGAGTGGTGGGCTGAGTTGAGCTGTGCCCTGCTCAAGCCTGTGGGCATGGCCAGTTCACAGACTTAGTGATCTGCTGGTGCTCTTCTTCCCCATCTTCCTGTATTTTGTTACTTCCGTATACTCCCTGTATTTGCTGGGGCCTGTCAGCCTGGGTTTTTTAATGGGTTGTATGATGTGGCATCTACCTGGGGCATGTTCGGTTCTCACGGTTGGTTGGGAGTGCTCAGTCAAGAGGTGGTCACCACCAGCCCCTGCAGCCCACAGGGTGCAGGACACCTCAGCAGGGCCCAGACAGAGGGCAGGACAGTGAGAGGACAGGGAGCTGGGAAAGTAAAGCAGGCAGATAAAAAGCATAAAGGCATTTGAGAAGGAGCCGCAGAAGAACTGGGAGAGTAATAGAAAGAAAAGATAAGAGAACTGTAAGAAATGCTGGGCAATGCTGCATATGCTTGCTCAGATGATGTCACAGGAGGGGAGTTGATAAAGAACACTAGTACTACGACAGACATGGTGTTATTCACCTCCACTGTCGGGAACTGGCAAAGAAGGGGGAAAACAAGAAACAGGGTGCAAAAAAAGAAACCACTTTTTTATATAAAATAAACACTTATTTTATATACTTGCTGACAGGTTCTTAAAGGCAAACACAATCTTGCCTCGAAGATTATACCAAACAAATAACAGCACAAAAATCTTACAATACATTCCATTTGTGAATTTAGAAGGGTTTTTGAAAATATGTCTTTTCAATTCTACCTGTATCTTGAACTGAGACAAGCAAATGGAAAGGCGCACTCATGTGAAACATATGAAAAGGGAATTAATGAAAGAAATGTTCTGGGACTCAGAATGTTATCTACGGAAGTGAGTGCCTGAGTGCTGGAGAGTGCAGTAACCCGTTACAAGCACTTCGGCACCACGACAGCATGCACTAGTCCACAGAAGAGGTCCAGTGGCTCCACGTGTACACCAGCAGCAGAGAGGGATGCTGGGTCAGTGACAGTGTTTGAAGCCAGAGCACAAACCCAGGTCTCAAAAATGAGAACTTGAACACTGCACTGTTAATTTGCTACTTCTAACCAAGCACTAGCTCTCAAGTCAGATGAATTTCAATTCCTAGGAGACAGTGTTGGAGAAGTATTCCCATGCTAGGTGCCAAAACAAGGAGGCAGGGCACAAGAAGAGCCTGGTGCAAACATACTTGCGCTGAACCATGATCTGCCATCCGAACCTTCTGCTGCCCATTGGAAGTGCCACAAGCAATAGTTATCAACAACCCATACAGAAACACAAGGTTGTTTGACAAAACAGCTCCGGAAGAAGGGTTGTTACAAGTTTTGAGCTCTACATGAAGACAGATCACTTTAGGGAACTTTCACTCCACACTTCAGTGGCTAACTTCCTACTCCAGAGAATTTTAAATGCCTATACTTAGATTCTGAGTTCAAACCAGGCATTTACAAACATTTTAAAAACAGCACTTGAAACAGTAGGTCTAGTATTCAAAAGTCCCTTAAGGTTCCAGTTCCCCTGGGCCAATGGCAGTGTATCCCTTGCTTGTTCAGCTTACCCTGAAAGGGAATTGTTACACCACAAACCCATGGTAATATTGGATGGAGCAACTCCTCACATACCCGGCTCATCTCACACAGCTGTAACAATGATCTTCATTAAGTGAATGAAGTGTAGAACACAGGCTGCACAATAGGACTACCTCCCCTCCATGAGATGAAACTACTAAGGGAAGTTACTCTATTGGTTCTTAAAATCATATTTCAGGCAGAAACCTGGAATCTAATTTCCTGTAATGTTACCTTAATCACCCTCGCTGCCATTCTTGGGAAGTGCCCAACACACAAGCACTTTCCCTCTGCAGCAGGAGCAGCGCAGCACATCAGCTACTGCATATCCCAGAAGCTTCTGTGCAAAATGTGATCCCATGCAATGACCTCAGTAGTTAAAGGAAATCATATTTATTCTAATCTCTTCACAGTGAAATTACTCAACACTGAAACACTGCCAGTTTCCACAGTGCTCAAGGATGGACAAAATAGTCTCTGTGACAAAACACAGAGGGATGGAAAAAAACCTAGATTGACAGGGTCCTGACAGATGAAGGAGCTGCCCACTACAGCAAAGTCAGCCCGTGCAGGTCAGGCCACCCCTTTATTCTTCATCTGTCCTAGGCAGGCAGTAGACATGCTTGACTATGCAGCACTTACCGTCATGATGAGCTTCTCAACACAGTCAGGCGACACACTGTGCAGATGGGTGAGGTGCAGCTGCAAATGGATCTTGTTGTTCAGCATGTCCTGGCAGAGCGGGCAGCGGAGCATGGGCTGCACCGAGTGCTGGGTCATGGTGTGCACCCGCAGCCGATTCACGTCTGTGTTACTGTACTTGCAATATGGACACTGATACATCTGCAGAGCAAGACAAATGAATCACGCACTTGACACAGCTGCTGCTTTCCTCTTTCCTTACAGCTAGACTTTAATAATTTGATGCCTTCTCCTACCACCAGTTATCGCCTTTCATCCTCCTTCTCCTATTATATTCTTTGCTTTTGGCACATATGAAACAAATTACCTGATTGTAGATGCTCAAAAAGCTGGGCTCTTCTTCCTTACCTGCTCTGATTTGGTCTCCTCTGAAGTTTTTGACCATTTAAAGGAATGAGGCGACTCAGAGCTGCTGGGAAACGATATTCGTTTAGAGGATGCTGGAGACTCTGTCAGCTCCTTCTCTGCCTGGCTGGCTGTCGCTGCAACAAAACAAGATTTATATCAGGACATCCCCAAAGAGGCTGAAGTTGGACAAAGACAGTACTTCATTTACTCTGCTGTTGTTGCTTCAAACACATACCAAAGACTTGGAGGAGGATGTAGACTAACATACATCCTACAAAGCATGCCTGGCCAAAATAAATTAATTCTTGACTATCTTTCATAGAAAGGGAGCTGTGTAATTTATAGTTAGAAGCAGAGAAATCTCAGCTATTTCTGTGGGCTGCTTACAACTTGTTAGGTGTTGCCATCCATGGAAAGTCATGTTCTGCATTCACATCAGACTCACAAATACTGGGCTGTATGTGAAGGCCAACGTGTCAGCTCCACAAGCAGTTGGACTGACTTGACAAAGCAGAACTCATACTCCTAGCTCACTGAATGCTTTGCATATGAACACTCTATAATATGTTTGCCTTGGAGGTGGCTGGAAGCTGTGGCCGTCAATCCAAGTGAGATGTGGTCTGTGCTGGAAGCAGCGGCACATGGCCAGGGAACGGCACACAACTGAAGGTCCCACCAAAACCATGGTGGCAGAGACCCAGCCTACAGCCAGTGCTGGGGTGGGACTGGGACATCCTCACACTGTAACAAGCTGAAGGGATTTTGTTTCACCAAAACACAAAAGGCAAATGAGCACAGAAGTCAACAGCAAAGCCCTTGGCAGGTTGTGGCGCTCTGAGAAGCACATCCCTGACCTTTACTCCTCCCCCGAACCCTGGCAGCCTGCAGTACATAAATTTGTGGGACATCTATTATTTAAAAACTGTAAGGACAAGTATATTATACACAGCCCCCGTCTCCTCCTCCCTGAACACACATTCATAACAGTACTTTAATCTGTCTCGAATCGACTTCAAACCCATTTCGCCCTTAATGGGAGTTATTCATTTTCACTTGAAAGGTAATATATGACAGCTGGATATTTAATATGATGGATCGGCTGCCGATTAACAAGGCATTGTAGCATTCTTAGACCAGTCCCCCCATAGTCTTCCTCTTCTCTCTTCTTCTCTTTGTGAACCCACTGGTATCCGCTCTGTGTTTCAGAAGATGCTGCCAGAGTAAGATACAGGCAAACTGCTTCCTTCTCAAACCCTCCATCCACTGGCAGAAGCTGTATTTCAAAAGGCACCACATCACAGGAAGAACTCCTCATTTCTAACCACCTTCCCTGCCAGACCCTAACTCTAAGTGTTCAGCTAAATAGAGGCAACGTAACTTCCAGGAGATGGAAAATAGGTATTGCAAAAGATAACAATACTGCCAGAGGGAGGCAGGGATTAGAGGAGCTTGGTACTACTGACTGTCTCCTGGTAGACTTGGCCTTGCCAAAGCCTACTTAGAGGCGATTTCCTTCCCTGCAGTGTTGCCCTGCCATGTGCCAGCTGTTTCAGCCCTGGCTGATTCCGAGCCTCGAAGCACCATGTAAAGTTCTAGGCTGTACCTGACTCCAAACCCACAGGAGACCTCCGTGCTTCCCACACCACAAAAACGTCCAAACGGAGAGTTTCATTGCGTAGAACACGTCTGTGGTGGGCCAGCTTACGGACACCAACACAGAATGATAGGCTGCTTCTCCGAACAACCCACTACTTGAACCCCACACCCTCCCTGGGGTTCAGGACTGGAAAGTCATTACAGATGACTTTTGGTCCTGCAGGACCAAAGCTGGCCTTCATTGCTTCCTACTAATAAAATGTGGCTGGAGCAAAAGAAACTTGGAAGCACTGCGGACCTGCCCGTGCTGCTCCTCTGCTGAGGAAAGCAGTTCCTCCGGGTGGGTTTGGGGAGGTAGAGGCCACGACCGGAGCCAGCACTGTGGCAGGCGGAGGAATACCCTGCCTTAAAACACCCTTAACACACAGAGCCCTGTGTGGTGTGAGTGGTCCCGTAGCTACTAGACACTAGCTGTAACCCCTGGAGTCACAACAGGGCATTTCCTTATTTCCTTTCTACTGGAAAGTAGCCTGCTTAGAATTAGGGTAAAGTAAAAGTAATGAAAATTTTCCTTTACTTACCATCTCCAGAGTGCCCAGTTTTATTAAATGCACTTGATCCAACCCATAACTTTAATCTTTCAAACTCAGAATTGTTAATGATTGTCCAGACCCCAGAATAACTGCTCTGTTGCAGAGTTCTGAGAAACGTATGTGGAATATTTGTTCTAAGCATTTTTTTTTTTTATTTGACAGCTCAAGTGGGAATTCTAACACCGAGACCGAAGTTTATCACTGATAAACAGCCACCCACAAAGTGACACATTCAGTCCATGTCACAGATCATAGGAATTCAGAACTCTTCTGCCTGCAGAAAAGAGGGCACACTGCACGGCACTCCCAGCTCCCAGCAGCCAGGTCCTTCATCTGCACCGAGGGGACGGGACAGAATGTCCTTGGCTGATAATGTCAAAGGAGCCTCGGTGCTGACTGGCAGCTCAGCACCAGGGAAGGTGGAGCCCAGTGTCTGCACCCTAACCATATCCAGCATCAGGCTTAGAGGTCCAGGCCTTGCAGAAAATAAAAGGGATCAGGGTTTAAAGTATGATGTACAACTATGTACCAGTATTTTTACTGTTTTGACTCTTTAAATGGATTTAGTTCAGATTTGCTGACCTTAGAGAAAAATCTGCATTTCTCAATAAATGTACCCGAAAGCCAAGTGCAATCAGACGGTGCTGCTGCAGGCACTGCCCTGCCACAGCACTGCTTGGAGACCTGGTTGTCTTCTCACTCTACCTCAGCAAACTTCTGCTTTTCAGAGGAGGAGAAATCCTCTGGGCGTTATTTCAGAGGTGGGATGGGATGCTCCCTTGGAAGTGGGGATCCTTTCTTTTGCTAGGTCCAGAGGCAAAACCGGCAAAAGACCCCAAAGCTGCCTGCTCTCCATCCTGGTGGGAAGGGAGTTGCCACCCCACCTCCCAACCATCAGGTTCTTTTAGCTAAAGTACCACTGACAGCCCCTTCATCTAAACTTCCATCTCCCAACCCAGCAACATAATGGAAAAGCCAATTAAATGATTATTAATTCATGCTGCTTTCCGTAAGCCAGAGGTTCTCATCTCTCTGCATTCCGTAAACCAGCTTGCCACTTGCCCTAGAAATTTACAGCAGGGTTTCTGCTATCTCCATTGATTTAAGAAACACCACCCTCCCTGCCCCCAGCCTGCTGACAAACTCCTTCCTACCAAGTTCAGCAGCCAGCCTGGGAAAAAGTTTCTGTGGGACCAGGGAACTGTGCTTTCAGTGCCTGACGGAAAGCAAAATTCCATATTTGGTGGTGCCTCCCTCCTCAACCTCCCCTGATGTTTTCTTGGAGCAATTACCCAGCACCGCAAGCCCATGGACCAGCCCAACTTGCCTTGCAGAGTGCTGTGGCTGGAAATACCCCAATGGAAGCCGTCCTGCTGCATGGATCTCACGGAGGAGCATCCTCCAAGGGCTGTGGCTCTCCTTCTGAATTCTGCGACTGAAGCGTCCCGTTTTGTCTGCTTTCAGGCACACACAGCCCTCACCCGTGTGATGGGCAAGGTCAGAACTCCCCGTGCAGTTCCATCAACAGCAGCTTAGGAGCCCAGGACAAGGGCGTACAAAGTTCAGTGCCAGCCTCCCTGGCAGACAGTTGCTATCCCGCAGAAACACACAATTTGTATTAACAGAGCAAGAAGGTGATGCCACCGAGAGACCACAGTGACTGCTCGGAGCCCTGATCAAGCCTCCCCGAAAGTGCACCCAGGCACTGCTGCAGTGCTGCCCGTTTGTTATCCCGTGTCTTGAAATATATGGTTTCATTCTAAAACATTGTTTACATTCCCTATTCCCTGAAGGTACCATTCGTTCTAATAAGATGTTGTAGCCATACTAACAGGCCTGTATATTGCCTCTTGCTCTACAGTATTTTTTCAACTCTGTATTTGATAAATAACACGATCACATGATAGGCAGAAGTAAATACACAGAGACTTGCAAGCACACTTTTGTACCCAGGCCTTTTTCACCACCTTTCAGAGATGTGGCCCTGAAAACAGTCAAATAATTTGTTTTTCTAATGCTGTGTCATACCTTCAGCCTGCAGTGAGTATGAACAATTGAGTTACAATTAAATATTCGTATTACAAGCCCCAGCCACTACCAGACTTTTCTGCCATGCTATGTACAAACACAAAGCACTTAGAAAACCCCATGGTGAAGGTGCCAGGCAGCACAAGGGGCACGTGGAGGCACTGCTTGCCTTGTCATCATGAGTACAACAGGCCTTCCCCACAGCCCTGCAGAACAACCCCTCCTGAAAGAGGCCTGGGACCTGCTAGGAGATGCTGCTCCCACTGCAGTGCTCTGGTGCAGTGCTGTGCTGTGAACCAAGAGACAGGGCACCAGGGCAGAGAAAACGACCCATGCAGGGGAGTTGGAAATGGATGATCTTTAAGGTCCCTTCCAACCCAAACCATTCTGTGATTCTATGTATGAAGTTACGGATCAATCCTAAAGGTTCTGAGCATCCCGGCTCTGACCTGGAAGCAGGAGTCAGTGAGTCCCTTCCATGCTGCATGCTGGGACGGGGGCCCAGGCACTCACAGTTATGTGTGGCAGTGGCTCTGGCAGAAGCTGACCTGGCATGTAAGTAGCACAGCACCCTGGCAAATACAGCCAAAAAAACAAGCCTGAACCAAAGCTGGGAGGTTTCCCTGCCCCAGGAGCAACAGCTCCCTCTCTGCTGCTCAGAGACTTGTGCAGGGCAGAGGGAAAGACAGAAGAACATCCCATCTCGTGCCCACCATCACCCTACCTCTACAAAGTGGTACCCTAAAGCACTGTACTTTTTCTTCCAGCAATGGTATCTACGATGGTGTCTTTAGAACCAGGGGAAGTACTGTTTTTTTTTTTTTTAAATTACAAAGTGGCTGCAAGAAAACAAGGAAAAACCTTTATATTAACCTGGTTTTTTTGGGTCTTGAGCCAGTTATCAATCTGTGTGAAAGTTACTGTTCAGTTCATCTGCATAAATATGTCAACTAACTTACCAAGAGAATAGTGTTACCAGTGTTATCAGCATTATTCTCAGACTAAAGCCAAAGCACAGCACTATATCAGCTACTGGGAAGAATGTTAACTCTATCCCAGCCAAAACCAAGACACCCTTTCTCCAAGGCCTCCTTCACACAGAAGTCAGGGTCGAGAGCTGTTCCATCCCTCATAACCCACTCTCTCCGTGTCTTTACTGTGCTCCACACAGTATCCCAGCCATTAAGTGCTCAACAAACGCCATACATTAAAAAAAAACCAGAAAAAAGCAGTGGTGGGGGGAGGGGCAGTAATAGATTTCCGTCAGGATGTGCCTGACCTGTTTTTTTCAATTTCAGTAATTAGAAAGGCAGTAGGCCTGTAGGAATTATTCATAAACTGCAGGAGCTGTGCAGTATACATTTATGTTAAACATGTCAAATCCGATTGAAATCTTGCCTGCCAGCACCATACTCCATAAACACACTTTTCTGCAACAATTTCCCAGCTCTCGGCAGCCCATTAATACCTCCTTTAATAGCAATCTACCACGGATTCGAATCAGGGACGCTCCATTGCACTAATTGCTCTGTTAGGTAAGCATCATGGATTTAAAAAAAAAAAAAAATCATTAAAAAAATAAAAGGCCTTCAGGCTAGTCCTCTAGAAAGATTTCATTTCAATCTATATTTTAAGTAGAGTCTGCTTCTTGTTTTTGTGGAAAAAAAAACCCAACCCTGATATCTACATCTATACAACTGGGAGTGCATTAAGAAAGTCCCTTTCATAGCTGGGTCACTTCGGACGAAGCACTTCCCTCTAGTCAGAAAACACATACAAGCCCCACCCGAAATCTCCGAAGTCTCTTACTGATCTACCCCCGCTCTGATTCAGGCTTTAGCTGGAAACCAGGGTGTTGAATATTCATCATTCACATCCTGCCTCAAAAATGGAGTCAGGAATAGCCACGATTTCTTTCTTCCTTGCTGGTTTTCTTGTGATAAATCTCACATTAGTCACAATGAGCTAATTTCTAAATAGCTCAGCCATGAGGCAAAGAGCATCTCCCTTCTGCATAGAGGGGACGGCTCCGGAGGAGAGAGAGGGAAGCTGGCAGGGCAGAGGCAGCCCCAGTGCACCCATCAGCACTTGGGAGCTGCTTAGTCCCGCTGCTGGAGAGAGAGGAAAGAGAGAAAACAAACAGGTCCTGTCTAGGAACAGGGATCACAACTCTTTCCTCTCCATGCAGTACTTAGGAGTCACAGAAGAGGGCTGGTGCCTGGAAGCACGGCTGGCTGTGGGAGCCGAGGGGAGCAGCAGGAGCACTGCAGAAAGCAGACAGCACTGCTGCATTCCAGAAACCTTTGAGGAGTCACAAAGACTTATATGAAAATCAAGGTAAATTGAATCCCTATTTGGGATGGTGTTTTCCACATGCATATTTTAATGGAGAGCATTGCCTAAGGAAATGTTCTGCTTAAAATTATTCCATTTTAAAATAAACAAAATCTAACTGATAGATTTATTTGGCAGCTGAGACTTTCTGAAAAACATAGCATGGAAACAGAGAAGTTTTTCCTTCCAGAGCTGACACTGACACAGGCACAGTCTGACATATGTGGGCCTATGAACCACAGAGCAGCCAAACAGCTGTGATACATCACTGCTGGCCCTGGGCAGAGGGAGCCTGGGACACACTCAATGTGTCCTCAGAGGTCTCACAGTCCTTAAGAAAGGGGAAGCAACAATCACCCAGTGCACAGTCAAGAAACTGAGGCACAAAAGGTGAGTAAATTGCTATGGACCATAATGATCACACTGCATCATGATGAACAGAAAGCAGGTCTATCCACCTCCACTTCAACACACTTACTGACTTGGCGCCCGCACTTCTTTCTTGCCTATCTCCCACTTGTATGGAATTGCCTGGCACCTCCAAATGTCAGCCAGTCTACCCAAAGCAGGATAAGCTATGCCTACTTCATTCCTGACAGCAGCTCATCTCATTGCACCTTCCTGAAAGATCTCTGAGGACCTTTCTCAGACAATCTACTCCAGTGATTTCACATGCTGTATCAGGAGATTTTGGTTTTAATTTATTACCTAACCTCAATCTTTCTCCCTTCAATGTAAGCCCATTGCTTCTTGTTGTCTATATCCTGAACATGAAGAACAAATAATTTCTTACTTTCAGAAGTATTTTATGCACAAGGAGACTTATTTTGCCCTCCCCTTTGGTCTTCTCTTTCTGGGCCAAATATGCCCATTAATTCCACATTCTCCTCACAGCTGATGCTATGCAGACCACACTCTGTTCTGGGTCATTCTTCCTGTTTGGGCTTTCTGAATTTGCTCCTCAACTTTCTTGACATCCCAAGCTCAGAAATGGACAGCTTTCCAGTGCTGAAGAAATGCACCTACCACACAGTATTTTCACCTACATCACAATGCCTATGCTTTGTTTTCAGACTGTCCTGAAAAACAGAGTCAAAAGTCTTCCAAAAAAAAAAGCAAGATACTGACTGCAAAGAGGACTCTCTTCACACAGAAGGAAATTGGGTCGCGTTGACATGATTTGTTCTTGACAAATCCGTGACGACTGTTCCTCATCTCATTATCTTCCCGTCAGTACTTACAAACAGTTGTTTGGTCAATTCCCAGGGAAATCTGGGGCAATCGGAGCTGGCAGGTGTGTGGTTCCCCAGCTATGCAGTAGATAAGCTCCATCCCTGGCCCCTCGCGGGACCTCCCCTGTTCTCTGTGAATTCACCAGAGGCAGCAGCTGACAGGTCTGAGGATGCTTCAGTCGCATTCCCAGAGCACCCAGGTATGAAGCAGCAGGTCACTGATGTGTCAACACTCAGCTTAACTAAAGGCTGAAGCTTGTTCCTTCCCAGCTGGGGGACAAGCTTTCCCCGCAGCACCACTGACGTGGGCTGCTCTGGCCTCTCACACACTTCTCTGTTTAGTGAGCACGAACGCAATGGCTTTCTGCTCTTCAGGGCTCCTGACACTGTGGTTGATTGCCTTCCTGCTCCTCTGAGCTGCAGACCAGCTCTTTTCTTGCAGTACAGCAAGGGAGCGCTGTCCTGGTGCTGCCTGTTCCCTCCCTGCTTACATCTCAGTTTGTACCATGGTGTTTTGATATTCCTGTACATGCAGACACTGATCTTCTGTGGTTGTCATGAATAACCTGACCTAGTTTCCAGTCCTTTCCATGTCTGAGGTCCAGAAGGCAACACGGCCATGTTCCCCAAGGGATCTCAAAAGCAGAAACAATACAAGACCAATGTGTAGTACCTGCTTCGCTGTACATAAACATGATTAAATTTTTTTTTTTTGCTTTAAAATTCAGAGTAATGTTACATGATTGAAAGCAGAACCCAAATTCAACAACATCATGTGCACACATCTTGCTCAGACTGTACTCTTCAGCCTTGCAATAGAGTTGGACAAGGCCTGTCCAGAAATCTTTGGGCTTATGTACATAGTCTGCATATTCCTTTGTGTGCTTTCCTTTGAAGACTTGATGAAGCTGTCCATTTCTTATCTGTTGTTTGACTGACAAACACCAAAAATGGGTTAGGAATGTCCCTGGCAGGATGGAGAAGTAAAACCATCTAGATAGTAAAGGGTATAAAAAGGTCCTTCAATTCTTTCTTATGTGTTTTAATATATAAAAATTAATATATTCTCACATGGATCAGCTTTTGGAAGTGCTTCAGGATTCGGCAAAGGGCCCTACTTATCCTTACTGAGCACTTGCGGGGAGTGACATACAACCTCAGCGAGGGCAGTCTAGACTGAAAACAGGAGCTTCACCAAGCATTAAAGCAGAGCTTGCTTTCTTCACCAGTTTGGACACATCTTCCAATTGACTGAAACTGAGACAGGTTGAGATTAAAACTGTGTTGAGGTGAAAGACCACATTTCATCCTTCTGAAGACTGTGCTAGCCAAAATACCTCTTTGGCTGTGGCTCACCAAGAGGCAACCACAAACAGGTTAGGAGACGGCTGCCTGGAAGAAGGGGTCCCTGTGCTGACTGCGAGAAGCATCACATCAGGCAGCCAGGTCTGCAAACTGCCTCGGCTACCATGCAGGAATGGGGAGTCAGAACTGCTCCATTCTGGGGTGAAGAAAATGGGGACTGGCTCCAGCACCCAACACTGAAGGGGTCAGCAAGTGTCAGCTGACGGAACAGCCCTTTCCATAGAACAATCTTCAGCTGCTCTCTGCTGAAAGGCAAGGAATATTTAAAAGGTTCCTCCTGCTTACCTCTGCAAGATACCAACCATCCTCTGGGAAAGACAGATACCCAATACCTTCGTAATTAACCCAACAAAGGATTTTGCAGAGAGAAACCTTTCAGACTCCACCTCAACAATGTCAGTTTCAATGCACTTCTACAGTTCCTGTTTCAAGATGTCGTGGCTCCAGCAGAACGTGAGCAGTTAACAGAGCACAGACACAGGGTCTACCTCTCTGCACTGCCCTTCTGTGTCAAAATCTCACTACCAGAGGCAGGACTGTGATGAAAAAGCAGGCTAATAGTCTCTCAAGTCTTGACAACACAAGGGTAGAGTTTCATGATACGCTTAATCCAACCTAAGTGCTGGCTGCTGCCAGAAAGGACCATCCCCTTCTCCCTGCTTCATTCCCAGCTGCTGATCCCACTGCCCGGGTCAGGTCTGGCACCATCAAGCACAGGAAAGCTCTAACCCACTGCCACAGCACAAGCTGAGGGCTGTGAGGGAGGACACATGACCGACCACTGAGTTGGTGGTTGCACCATTTTGTGTGAAATGTGTCATAAAATTCACCCAGAGATTTCACAACACTTGTGTCAGGCTGATAGTGCTGCATGGCACACACACTGAAGGAAAGACTTTTGCAAACCGTGGCTCTTCCCACCTTCATTTCCCAGATTTAAAGAGTGGCCAAAACCCACCTGTCCATTTACTCTGGTCCTTGTCCCCTCCACCCTCCTGGTCCTTGGCAGGCTCTTCAGCATCACCAGATGTTTCATTGGGCCCTTCCACATCTTCAATGGATTCTTCTGCAACAAGAGAAGCAGAAAGTGTAACATGAAAATGGAAGTCAAAACAGAAGAGCAAATAACTGCCATTGAGCAACAGCCAGTGTTTAAGCACAAGTGTTGAGTGGTAGTTATCAATGTCACCCAGCACTCTGCCAACACTCCCTGCTAGCTAGTCAAGAAACTACAGCGGAAAAAGGTGAGAGATGAAGATCCACTTCTGCCACTTACAGCTACTGCGGTGTTATGTACAGTAAGACATTTGCTCAATATGAGAAGGCTCTTCCAACTATGTCATGGATTAGAGAAGTGTCAAAGATTGACCAGAGCTTCCAGTACCTTCAGCCTCAGCTGCCTTCTTCACACTCATCTCAAGATGTCTGTACGGAAAGGCACTGTGTGGTACTGACCTTGGTCACTGAGACCCCCAAGTTCACCACAGAAACACCACCGTTCACTTCTGCTCAGGCCAAGCAAGGAGCAGCACTGTGTCCTGCAGACATGGCTCTGACATAAGGCATGGGAGGAAGCTGCTGGGGGTCTTGTTTCCATCCCAGTCATGTGAAGAGTTTGAGCACACGGGCAGCATCACACAGGTGGAAAACCATGAAGGGGAAAAAATACTCAGTGACGCACTGAGGGTTTAGAAGAAAACACAAAGTGCTACCGCCCCACCATTAACAAGAGCACCCATGTGCTGAGGCACAGAGCGTGTCGACACAGCGTGGGCTGCTCCTCACCACATGGGATACTGGGAGCGAGGTGGCTACAGCTGCCAGACCTTGTATACCAGGGTCCAACAGTGAATTATCATCAAATACCTTGGGTATTTATGAACAGTGCAGCAGCTCGACAACTACCACACAATTGATGGGGGCTACATCAGCACTGAGAAGAAGAGTACTTTTTAAGCAACTATATCCTCTTTTAGCAGGAGAGTTTATAATTTTAACTTGCATTATCTGGTCATGGTAAATCCCAGGCTATCCTGAGGTTTTATTTGAACTACCTAACCAGTTAAAGCACCACCTCCAGCCTCTCCCTAACAAAGACAGGGCTAGAAATCAGGATTAAAAATGTGTATTCGGAGACTGCAGATGCTCAGCAGTGTCCTTTGAGAATGTGACAACCTAAATCAGGGAGGAACTTGTAAAAGCACCCAGAGATCAGCACTGACATTAAGTGGAATACTGTAATTTACACTCTACCTCTCTTCACGCTTCTAAAAGATGGAAGCGGTTGGTAGCTGCAGCGATCCCCAATGGTCTTCTCCTGGGAAAGCATGACCCCAGGGTAAGAAGTGCAATGGGTGGCATCGCTACGCAAAGGCACAAATTGCTGCTGCAGGGGTGAGATTAGTGTCTGCCCTGTGAGACCAGCGCTCAGGTTTGCTCAGAGAAGGGCTGTGAAAGCAGCAGCTGCATTCACATTTCAGAAATTAAAATTCCAGTATTTTTTAATTCCACTGTAGGGAAAAACCCAACAAACTGCTCAACCTAACCTAACCCAGCCCAACCACCTCGGCCAGCCTGGGAAGCAGGCACTGCTCTGGGCTGGGTACGCTCCCCTCCTGCCCCTCAACCCGGAGCCCCTCAAACAACAAAGGGTGCCCGGCACGGCGGCACTCCCGGCTGTGACCCGGAGGTGTCAGCACTGGCATGGGAGGAAGGGTGAGCCCGCTGCCGCTCAGACGCTGTCTGGGCTCTAACCTGAGCATGTGGAAATAATATACATCTTCAAGTGCACTGTCTGGTTTGAGGGGAATAAAATAGGACATTCATAAGCAGTTACACCATCTGTCTTTATACCATCATCATCATCAACAACGGAAAAAACAGCTCTTTAAAATGGATGAAAGCCCAGGCTGACAGTAACAGGAAAAATGTGAGCTATGAATACCAATAACAGCAGAAAATGATTAAAAAACAAGGCTACGAACAGCAAACGCTCCTGCCCGCAGCCCCTCCTGCTCTCAGGCACAGCTCAGCCCTCCACAGCCCCTCACACCGAGCAGCCACTGCACCCCGAGCCAGGACACGGCTTCCCACTGAAGACGAGATCTGCCTCCCAGGCTCCAACACCTCTTTGCTGGGATGCAAAAAAGCATCTGCATGCTTCAAACCTCCTCCTCCTCTCTCTGCTCTGAGCTGATTGTTTCTGACGAGTGTTTCTGTTAAAGTGAGCAGAGCACAAGACACATCTGCCCAGGGAGGCTCCGAATCAGCTGGGAAAGGTCCCTATGTGTCTCCTTGCTCCCAGGGCCTTTGCTGAGGACAATCCTCCTCTCTCTGCAGCACACCCTGGGCCCTGGGGATGCAGTGCCTGGCACCGTGAACCAAGGAAGGGGAAGCCTTAACTCCTGGGTGCCTCGTTTGGAAGGCTGGGTGCAGCTATGCTCATTGCACTCAGCCCAACTTAGAGCCACCAGTGCTCAGGCTGACCCCAGGGATGGTCAGGAGAGCATCCTCCGCCACACCACAGCTCAGGTGGTCATGTGCACTACGGAGGGCTCTGAACTGCAGACAACCAGTCTCCAGCAGGCTGGATGCAGGGCTCAAGCGTGAAGCCAGCTTGTAACAGTGAGATCCTTCAATACTGAAAACAAAATGCAGAACAGGATTCCTGTTCCCGAGGATCTACACCCATGCTCCCTGATGACAGCTCTGCAAGTGGCAGCTCCAAATGCACTGGCAGGTCTGGGTAGCAAACACATGCATGAGTGGCACCCAACCTCTGGTATTTCCTGGGGGCACCCTTCTGAGAGGACGAGGCCAGCATCACATCTGGTAGGGAAAGGTCTGCTTTTCTCCTCAAGGAACTGCACATGCAACAAAGAGCTCCTGAGCTTCCCTTTTCATTGTCTGCAAGTCCCATTGTTGAGATGTTCCCATCCTGCAGCCCAGAGCTGACCACCAGCTTCCTTAACATCCACAGCACCCAGAGCACGAACTGCAGCTGGTGTGGAGATCACCTCATGGCCAGCTCCCAGAGGCTGAACGAAGCTGTGGTCAGCAAGAAGTAGGCAATTTATCTACAAACCACCGTGACCCTTTTGTAACTGTTTGACCGTACCTCCTTGAGGCTGTACACACTATTAGGACACATTCACTTAACCTCTTGACTGTATTTTACTTAACAAGATGGATAAAATCACCAGTCCATTTGTAGTTACAATAGTACTCAGCTTAAACTCGTGCATCCTAACAAGTGTCCCTGTTGGGGCTGATATCCAAAGGGCAAGAAGTCCCTGCAGCATGTTGGCAGTATAATAGGAGTCTCTGCCAGTCAAGGACTACAACCAGGAATTTCAGAGACTGTAGTGGGGAGGCTGAACCTGGAGATGTGGAGCTCTGCCATAGGAGATGGCTTGTAAGAGGACATGGGTTTGACTTCTAACCTGGGAACCTTAGTAAGGGGCTCTGGAAGGCCAGAGATGCTACTGCAGGTGTCAGACTGGTGTCTTTGGTTTCCAGAAACTCCAGCTTCACAGCTCAGGAAGGATAAATGGACTCCATCCTCTGAAGGGAGCTCACCAGGGGAGGTGCAAGAGCTGCTGCTGTGAGAGTTGCATGGGGGATATCATGTCCCATTGAAATACAAAAAACACAATCTACACACAGGCCCCTGTGCCTGAGTGCCATCCACGAGGCCATAATGCTTTACGAATAAATTTACTTAAAGGAATTTTCCAGCTGCTGGGGTTGAGGTCAATACCAAGAGCAAGCAAGTATAACCGGGCACCTGAGTCCAAGGAGCTTGTTCTTACATCGTACCAAATCCGCTCCATGCAAAATTCTACAAAGCGTCTTTTCTTCCTTCATGAATAAATAATTTTAGACAGTGGTATTTCCTTTTAATTTAAAATTAAACCATTCACTGGGGAAGGGCGATGGGGGAAGGGGAATAAGAGTCTGGAAAATCATGGGTACTGACATCTGGAGATGCCAGGGAATCTCTGACTCAGTTATACACTGAAAATGTGCCCGAATCCCCACCAGACCACGCTGCTGCAATGCTGCCACTTTCAAAGCCCAGGAAGTTTGAGGGTTGAAGAAATCTGCAAACCTCAATTGGATCCAGGTCAGCTTGAACAGCCCAAGACCTCTCATCTCTCCTTCTCTTAGATGGATTTTCCTTCATAAAGCCAGCTCTCTCATCCAAAGGGATAAGGGGCATTTCAGAGGTGGCGGAAATGTAGGGATGGAAGGGAAAGAGCGTGCACTGCCTCTCCACCCTCCGGCAGGCTCAAGAGCTGAGAAACATTAGCTGTCATGAACCACAATCAAATCAGGTTTGAAATATTTAGCAGTGGCTTGGAAAATGCGGTGCTGCAGCTCTGACAGGCGAGATGTGCAGACACCCATTTTCCATTATAATGGAAATATCAAGCCTGTTCTGAATATGTATAACCTAGAAAAATGTATTGATTTTTCATTTGGCATTAAAAAAATGAAATACCCTGCAGCTGTCAAAAGCCTTTTGTTAAAAGCTCATCTTTCCTGGAATGAGGTTTACCAGAAACAAGTTTTAATTGTACACAGGGTCTCTCCTTTGAAACAGAAAGAATGCCTTATGCTCCCCTTTTCAGGATAAGTAGTTAAGAGCCCACAGACAGACAGGATTGAGACCTGGGTGACTTGAGCAAGCTGACGCTGTCAGGGGAGGTGACAGCCTGTGTGCAGTTGGCTGCACATGCACAGACACGCGTGTGGCACTGCCAGGAGCTGCTGCTGGTGAGGGGCTGCATCGCGCTGGGGCTGGGTCACAGCACTGCTCCATGGCCCAGCCTGTTGCACAAGTTCAACTGCTCCAAACTACTTAGAATATGAAGTCCCAGGGCCCTGGGAGGAGATGTGCTGTGGTCTGGGTCCTTGTGGGAGCAGGGTGGGGGGCTTCAGGTGGTCCATGGGGGTTTGATGCCTTCCTAGGCCCTGGGAAAGCCACAGGGAGCTCAAACTGCTGGTAATGATTGTTGAGGGCTCCAGTTGCACAGCCAGAGGCACGGTTCTTGCTGGGGGCACACAGAGCTTCCCAAGCCAGAGGAGCAAACACTGTTTTTTGCCCACCTGCATTTCAAAGCACTCACCCTAAGAGGGCTGTACTTAGTGCACAGGGCTGCAGTGAACAGCAGCACATGTGCTGCTGAAGCTGGTGGTGACCCACAATGGAACAGGGCGATGGCAAATCCTGCCACTGCACTTCAGGCTTCTGAAATCTGGGAGAGAGCACAGCCTCGAACAGGTCTGTGGGAGAAGCTGGCCTGGCTCAGGACACATAGCAGCACCCTGGACACAATTCCACTGTTTGTTTGTGACCAGCCCAACAGAAAAATAAATGTTTCCCACCTCTGCCTGCCTTGCATGTGAAGATGGGACAATCCATCCACATGGTAATGTAGGTAAATCCATGTTTGGAGGTTTCGTGCCATCTTGTATCTCTCACCCACCTCGAGCTTGGCTGGATTTCCTAAGGTAACCTTGGCTACTAGGCAGTCTCTGCCCTTGCAATTCAGATTCAGGATGCATGTATATGCACAAATACACTCTGTGCTCGTTCTAACTGGTTTATTCTACATAGACTTGTCTATTCCTATTGTCTTCCTGAATGGAAAAGCAGTGAACAGAAAGCACAAGGCAGAGGTTATAAGAGTAAAAACACAGAGCTCCAGCCCTGATGCAAAAGCTGGTGAATAAGTCCTATCATCTGACAAAAGGCTGCAGAAAAACAGTAATAATCCCATATCTTTGATTAATGGCACCTATGTCCATGCTGGCCCTGTTACAGAGCATGGATAGAGCGTATCTATGCTGCTTTTGCTAACAAAAAAGAAAATACTGCCTATGAATGTGTCCCCAGCTGATAAAGCCATCCTCAGTTGCCTATCTTCTCAAGGCAAAGTTTATCTGGCTTTTGTGCCGTTAACTATAAAGGCCAGTGTTCAGATAAATAAAACAAGAAATTCAAGAGCAGAAGAACTGTTTGTGAACTTTTAGCTTCTATTCCTTTGTTTTTTCATCCAAAGAAAAACCTCAGAATTTCTGGCCAGTTTCCCTGAACAGATCTGAAATGCCTCCAACAACATCCAGGTCTCTGGTTATCTCTCAAACAAGTTTCTTGCTCCACAGAAGTGAGATGACCCTCTGCCAGATGTTCACATCTTTTCTTCTTTAATGCAAATGCTTTTCCGAACACAGATGTTATTTTTGCAGTTGCTCCTCAGTGTTGGTTCCTCAGGCACGTCTCCAGGGGCTCAGCAGCACCATGGCCATCCCTAGAGATAACTCTGAAGGATGCTGGTGCCTCCACACAAAGAGACACAAGTCCAACAACCCCTTCCCTGAGCCAGCACTGTCTGCTCTCTGTCCCTAGGAACAAGCCTATTTTTTTGTAAACTGGGGTAAATTTTAAGTCAGTGGAACCCAAAAGGGATTTGCCCGCTTGAATTTCAGCAGGACCAGAAAGGTTGCTGCTATTTTCACACACAAAATGAAAGAAAAAAAGGCAAATTCCTTGAGCATGTTTGTAGTGGAGCGTGATGTGATTGTGTTGTCATTTATGGGAAATAATCGCAAGCCCATCTCTCCCTTTCCCCCCATTTTCCAGTCCAAATAACCATGAAAAATTACACTTCAATGTCAGGAGGACAACAAAGGAGGGGCTTTCTGCGGCTTGATGGCTTTCAGCCTCCTCTTCTTTGGACAAAACCTACCTTCAATTCTAGTTCATTTTAAACGTGATCTAATAAATGCATCTTGACAAGTTCCTTTCTTTTTTTTCCTTTTAAACAGTATTTTGCACAGTTTAACCTAGCTCCAAACTGGAATCAGCTGGAAAGGAGACTCATGCAAAAACACAAACACAGATCAAACCACAAAACAAAAGAAAACGCATCTCCAGCTTCAGGTCTGTGGGAAGAGGATCCAAGTCTACCACTAAACCACGTCCCTAAAGACCACATCTCCATGTCTCTTAAATACCTCCAGGGATGGTGACTCCACCACTGCCCTGGGCAGCCTGTTCCAACACTAGACAACACTTTCAGTGAAGAAATCTTTCCTAATCTTCAGTCTAACCCTCCCCTGGTGCAACTTGAGGCCATTTCCTCTTGTCCTATCACTTGTTACTTGCAAGCAGGGACCAGTCCCGCCTTGCTACAACCTGCTCTTGGCGAGCTGCACAGAGTGGTAAGAGGTTGCCAGCATCACTGATCTGCTCCAGGCTCCCCATGCAGTGCAGCATCACCTGGGCCAGGCTCGACAGCGCTGGGAAGTGGCTTCAGTGACCTATGGAACTGTGTGGACACAAATGTGGGGTTCAGAGAGGCTGGGGCACTGCAAGATGTTCATATTCCACCATTTAGAAAATACACTGGTGCTGCGCATCCGCACGTCCTCAGCTATGCGAGCAGAGCTAGGTGTTCAAAGGAAGAGCTGCTTTGTGCTCATGGTGAATAAGCTCACTCTAGAAAAGCTTTTTAGATTCACAAAACCCCGCAGTGATAAAGCCAGGCTGAAGTTGAAGCTAACTTCAGCAACTCTGGGAAAAGGCACATCTTGAGAACACTGTAACAAAAATGAGCTATAATTAATTCATACTTAGCCATAAGGGTTGGATATGCACAGGGGTGCTCCCAACAACCTTAGCTCTGCCGTGTAACATCATCATAAATTTTACTTAAATCAAGCACTGAAATGTCCCTTTTCTGGCTAAGTTGCTTTTAATATACAACTCCTACAACGCCTACTCTGTTCTCACTCTCCATGGTATCGCTCCAAGGAAAAGTTAATTAATGTGTGGCTGACCCTCTTTCTCCCCCTCCCCACGTGCTTCCCAACTCAGAATGCTTGGAGTTCTTTCAAGCTTAGCTAAAAACTTAGGAAAGCCATAATTGTAGTGCAACATAATTGTCGGTTCAGGGACAGTTAAAGTATTCTTGGAGCACACCACACCATCAGGTCCTGATGCAGATGGAGGTGGCCAAGGAAGAGGGGTAAGTCTGTCCCGGCAGCAGGGGAGCTTTACCAGCCGGCAGCTTGTGGCTGTGGCGTGGGGTCTGTGGCAACTCGACATTCCCCTATCCCTGGTGATGAGGGCAGGTTTTTGTCACAAAGAAAGGGAGAAGATGATGAGTGGTTCTAAGCAAATGTCTGTAAGGACTGCTCACATATGGGGTGAGTCCAAACAGGTCTGGTGAATGAGGTCTGATCCGTTCATTCTTAAGTAGATTGCAATAATGTCAGTGGTGTTGTCATGTCACTAGGCTGTTCCTGGAGGTACATCTAGGAACTAACAATATGTACGAACATGGGAAATCATAAATGGCCATAAATAATATGCCCATGAGGCAAAGCAAGGTGTGAAAGAGGTTTTAGCAGGGTTGCTTGGACCACCAGAGCCAGGGAGCAAAAACGGGTGACTTTTTACTGAAGCACAGAATCACAGAATGGTTTGGTTTGGAAAGGACCTTACAATCATTCAGTTCTGACCCCCTGCCATGGGCAGGGACACCTCACACTAGACCATGTCAACCAAAGCTCTGTCCAGTCTGGCTTTGAACACGGCCAGGGATGGAGCTGATGAAACAGATGAGAAGTGCTGCTGTGCTGCAGAGGTTGGACATGCAGCCTGTGGTGGCACTCAAAGATATTTCTGCAGAGAGCCTTGCAGGCTTTTAATACTACTGAGGAGCATCCTCTAGGACCTCTGGAAGGACAGAGCAGATACACCCAGCAGGTATTTGCCAGCAGGTAGATGTAGACAGAGACTACACTCACTCCGGTCAGCTGAGGGGCTCTTGACACTTTGGTCACCAAAGCACGTTACCTCCATAGGTTAACTAGACATAAAAAGGAGCCTGGTATGAAGTTGCAATACCAAAGCACCTTGGTGGGAACAGCCATGGTGTCATCCGTCTGCTGAAGGTCAGAGGCCATGGCAGCAAGGCAGCCCCACAAACACAAAACTTTATTTTCAACTGTCAGTCAACAGCACATGAGCCATCCATCCTCTCCATGCCTCCCCTGCTTCACTGGCCTCTACATGAGCTCCAATTCAGCCACAGCTCTCTGACAACAAACACAGCTTGGGCTGGTGTGGAAGAAGGAGTAGAAAACATGCACAGCAAACACCTGCTGATGAGAAAAAGCAGCAGAGATCCAGAAAACTCACAGCTCTACAGCTCTGGAGCCATCCTTGAGGACATGCTTGAGAATTCCCACATCACCCACCACGACAGAGATGGCCATGTCCTGAACTGCCCCTTCCCCTGGTTTGGGTTAGTGGCACTGGCAGAATGTCAGTAATTGCGTTTCCCTTTGTACTAACAAGCTTTCAGCAGCAGCAGATTTCAGCTTCCTGGAGCCAACAGGCCCTTTTTCTCCACCTCTCTTGGCTTCAAGTAATTGAAAGCGACTGCAGTTTCAGCCCTGACTCTCCGGTATTCAGCTGCACCAGGGAGGTCAGGGAATGTCAAGTGAAGCCTCTCCCTTCACCTCCCCACCACTGGCTCTGCGTTATCAGTGGCAGCCGATCCGCAGCCTGGAGGAACGGGCAAAATGACAGGGGCTGCTAAGAGCCATGGGAATGGGAACACAGCCTCCCGCAGCAGGGAGGGAGGGCAGGCTCCTGCAGCAGGGAGGGAGGGAGGGCTTCCCATTGCATTGCGCGCCATATCCAACTGCAGAGGCCTGCTGACCCCTCCACCAGTTTTATTTCCTCTTAATTTGAAATAAGAGATAGTCACCTTTTCAAAGAAACTGAGTATTCATCCTTTCAGGTTTTCTTTGCTTCTTTTTTTTTGCTTTTTTTTTTTTTTTTCCAGCAAGGCAAAACTCTTTTCCTCTGTGAGCCCATGTCCCGCACGATGCATCTGCAAAGGATCTTTCACTCGCCACCAAATCTAAGGTAGAGATGGAGGATGCTGAACTCCCAACTGATGAAAAGAGAACTAAGGAAGAGCACAGAGAGGCTCCCAAGAAGCTTCTGAACACAGTCATGGCTCACAAGCTGCTTGCCCAGCAGCTCAGCACATTGGCAGCACCAGGTTGGTAACAGCCGGTGTGTGGGTAGGACACCCTGGGCCACCCCTGAGTGGCTGCAGCTCCCTGCTCAGCTCCCTCAGGTGCTGACGGGGGTGCTGCCTATGCTCCAGGGATTCAGAAAGTGCCTAAACATGACCACAGCACATGCAGGCGGCAGCTCCAGCACCAGCATGTGATAAGAATTTATTTCTCTCAATTACGAGCGCTTGTCCCCAGTCTCAGTTCATCAGTGCGGCACGGCTGAGTCAATGGAAGCTTAGTAATGCTCCCATTGCATGCACAACGGCTGCCTGCAGTAGCAGCTCTGGGGAGCAGGTTCCCAGCCTTCCCACCCCTCCGCTCCTGAACCATGGGCCATGCACGGTTTAAGGCCAGTTCTGACACAAGCTCCCTGCAGGGTCTGAGGTGTTACCTCCACACAATCGGCACACGTGCTCCGAGTGGGCAGCACCCATCCATGTCCATACGCTTTATCTCCACTACCCGTGCACATCCTTCTTTAACAGAAGGCATCCCAGGGTGCTTTATGTATTTTCAGGTGAAGTTTTTGGCTTTTTTATTGGAGTTTGATCTGAAATATCTTTTTCCTTCAAACCAAGACCATTCAGAAATAACCTGTGAATGCCGCAAGTAGAGGGAGAATGAATCCAAATATTGCCCTCAAAAAGCAAATATAGGACAAGAGCACCAGAAAAAAAAAATTACTGATGAGATCTCTTCAGGAGACCTCAATAAAATAACTACCCTGCTCTTGGAAACCTGTATTCAAAACAAGCACAACAGGCTGCACGTCACAGGAGAGGAAGATGGAGGGATAAAAGTCAAGCATGGCTGTAAGCCCCCCTGGCCCATGTGCCCTGGAGGCTGGACAGCTTCGCCCCTACTTTGGGATGTCTCTGGGCTTCAGCTGTTTCGTTTAAATAAACAAATAAGCAAAAGCACCTCTCCTGCTCTCATTCCACAGTGAACCATAGGACGAGGCTGTTAACTCGCTGCTATGACTCTGTTCTGGCACTGCTGGCGTGCTGCCACCACCACAGAGCAGCTCCCGAACTTCCCAAGCATTAACCTCTCCTGGAGAGCAGCGTGGGGGGATGTCCTCCCACTGCAGCCTGCTCAAGAGCATTATTGATCCAACACACACTTGGTGCCTTCAAAGTTGTTTATGATCAATATGCAAATTGCCCATGGCATTGATCTGGTATTAATTTTCAATTAGGAAACCCACAGGGGGTCTCCCAGGGTCAATATCTAACAACACGAGGTAACTCCACAGCTCAGCAGCAGGACTGATGCTGCCCAGTGCCTCTGGGGCTGCTCCTGCATCCCCTGCCCCGATCCCTCTGGATGCCCCAGGCACTGCAGCCTCCTAGAGAACAACCAGTGCCCCACAGCCCCCAAGGCTCCTCATCCTCATCCACCCGCAGCTCATAGGGACATGTCCCCCCAGCCGCAGGTATTCTGCTTCCCTGAGTGCAGGGAGCCAGCCAACTGCTTAAGGCAACCCCACTGCAATTGGTTTTAGACATCAGCCTTCAACAGTGTTTTTAGCACTAATACAGTTATTGATATGGATGGTATGGACAAAGCACAATGCAGCAGTGGCCACAACACCCCCTGCAAGCTGGACAGAAGAGTTCCAGATCTAGGCGGAACACAGAAGCAGCTTTCCAGTGGTGCAGAGCAGGGAACCAAGCACTGCATTCTGACATCTGAACACCAGCTCCATAAACCTGCACATCTTCGGAATACATGCTAGAAGTGGAAAAGATCCTCGCATGTGCTCCATCAGATTAAATAAGAGAGAAAGAAATCGTTGAAATTGCCTTGTAAATCTAAAGAAATGTGTCCCTTTCCAGCAAAAGGGACCCACGCCATCAGCCACCTGCTCAGCCTCCTTCCTGTCTGGGTGGCCCAGAGGGGGCCCAGGGTCGCACTGGGAGGTGATGCCCTCGCTGCAGCGGGTGGGCCAGTCTGCACACACCCGCACTCTGCCACTCACTGTGCTAACCAGCACATTAGCTACCCAGGCTAATTGGTTTATGGATAACATTAATTACCATGTTGCTCATTAATGGATGAAATCTTTATTGGTTCCATTGATCAGCGGGACTTGTTAGCCGGCCTCCTAACCAATGGCGGATGTAACAAGCTCTCTTATTGGCATATCAATTAATGCAATCAATTTCTGGCCAGCGGCTGCCATTCGCTTCCCTGCTTGTTAGACTGTGGAAGACAGAGTCATGTCAAGTAAGCATTTATTTAAAGGGTTTCTAATTCTTCTTGAGCTGACTTCCCAGCAGGCTTTCTGCCACACAAGGGTTTTCTGCCTCCAGAGACCTTCCCTTTTCCTCCCATTGCAGAATCAAATCTATAACAGCCACTGCAAACTAAATAATTTCTGTAAAAATATTTGAGTTACGCAAGTAGGACAGCCAGAGGTATCAGGTTAAGAAGTCAGACTGTAGGACTACCCCAATTCAACACAGATAGTCAGGAGCACAAACCCACTCCCAAAGGACAGGCAGGGCCTCAAGAGCCGTGCTAGAAAGCCTCCTTGCACACAGATTCATCTTAATTAAAGGGTCAGTCCCCCAGAGTCTGCCTGGTTTTGTCAGCGAATAATAAGCCCTTCATATTCCTGCTCTACCCCACCTTCCAGAGTGAACATGGACCACTTTCTATCTTCATGCCATCCTGCCACGTGGGTCTACAGGCCAACCCATCCCAGCTGGTGCCTCCATCCCTTTTGTCAACCTCAACCTGAAAAAGCAGAGCAAAACTTGAGCTGCTCATGTGCACAATCAGCTGATGCTGGGAAACAGATGGAGAATATCACATGGTCTGTATGGGCTCGGCAGTCTTGGCTGCAATGCTACACAGAGTGATGGGAGTAATATAATGAAGCCCTTGCCCAAATCTTCGGGGGAAGAAACACATATAAAGAGCACAGGACCTAAACCTCCCATGGTCAGAAACTGAAGATATCAGCCCTCCTTTCCTGAGAAGAGTGGCAAAGGGGATGACCTGACAGAAGAGCACAAAACTGGAAGTGGTCTGAAGAAGAGAAAGATTTTCTGAGCCATTTCTCCCATGAGCAAGAAGAATGGACTGTCAGTTAACTTCACAGAAGACAAACAATGTTTTCCATTGGTCTATTGGCCAAACAGATTTCAACAGCAGAACATGTTCAGAAACAGCTCAAACCTCATCCTACTTGGGTTTAGTTTTTCTCAGCCTGTGAGAGGACTTGGCAGTGATCATAGCTGATTCCAGCATCCAGCTGTTGAATTTCCAGTTGGTGAGACTGAACAAAGAGGGTTCTTTGTGCCCACCCCACGATGGGTTCTGTAGCCCAGAAGGATGACGGTGCTCTCACACATCAGCTCACTACTAGAGAGAACAAGGGGCTCAAAGATGTGTCACATCAACTGCCTTGATGCAGTAGGTTTTGTTTTCCTTCAGAGCCACATCTGCACTGTAGCAGTAAGGATGGTAGACATTACTGCAGCCAGAGAGGCAGACTGAAACAGCAGCACGGCACTGTGTTCCTGACCCCTGCCCTTCTCCCCAGCTGCTGGCTGCCTTGGTTCTGCCTGTGCAGCTGTGTAAGTGCAGGACACACAGCAGCTAAGGGAGCAGAAGAACCCTGCAGGTGAAACAAATATATTTTCCTATAAAATAAGATGTGGTAATTAGATGGTGGCAATCACTGCCACAGGACGTTGCTATGGACAAGAATTCAGCAATGTGCACAAATGGGATTAGAAAATTAAGGTTAATGAGAATATCTAGAGATATAATTTCTAAATATAACAAAAGAATTTGGAAGGAATATAAACCCACAAGCTTTAGGGCACACACGACCTTTGCCCTCACCGTGAGGGTCTGCAGGGCACCCACCTGGCAGCAGGCGAGCTACAGCCGATGGCTGGGTCTCTTCTCTCTCCCTGGCTCTCCAGCACACTGTCACCTCCCAGTCCCTCCCAGTCCAGCTGTGACAGCCTGACCCGCTCCATGTGTCCTGGAGCCTCCGCAGCTCAGGGAACGCTGCTGGGTGTCAGCTCGCAGCCCCCATGGCGAGGCCACCGCCTGCAGCACATCTCCAGCAGGGATGTGCATTCACAATGGTGATTATGAGGAAAGATTAGGTTCCTAGTATTAGGAAAGATTAGTCCCTGTAAAGGGTGACTGCAAAAAAGATGGTGAGTCCCTTTTCACAGAAGTCTCATGGAACAGATGATGGGTACAGGTTACTCCTGGGGAGATTCTAACTGGACACAAGAGGGAACTTTCTCACACTGAGACGAATCAGCAACTGGAATAATCTCCCAAGGGAAGTGGTAGAGTCCCCAGTGCTGGTCACTTTTAAGATTTGTCTTGTTGGGGTTTGGGACATCCAGTCTAATTCATGCTGTGCCAAGAAAGGTTGGACCAGATGATCCTTGAGGTTCTTTCCAACCTGGTACTCTATGAGCTCCACCAGAACACTGGGGTGCCCCACGACACGCAGCAGCCCCGTGCACCTGCAGCAATTCCCAGCATAACCCCTGCTCCAGGTCTTCACTCAGGTCATTATGTAGGAAGGATCTTCCCCACCAAACACAATAATATATCAAACCTTATCAGAGCTGAACTATAAATCTGTGAAGACTCCAATAATTTCTAGCCATGGGAATAACACCACAAAAGTACTTTTAAAACTAATTACTCAGATTTCGAAGTGCTGCCCTAATGAGCTTTCCTTCTGCCCAGAACTTACTAAGAGAAAAAAAAAAAATCTACCTTCAGTGCAGTAATTACTGCTTTCCCCTTCAAACTTCTAACTGGAGATCAATGCTGCATTTTAAGACTCATTGATTTACAATTAGCCTGGCTTTCCTGCTAAAGTGTTTTTAAAGCACAGTTTATTTTTATTTTATTTTGAAATCTCAAAGATCTGGTTCTTGGATTTTACATCCTCATGAGAGGTGTGCTGGAAGCTGAAAGAGGAAGGCAGGCACACATCTGAATGAAGAAAGGAAAATGGGATTTTTGTTAGGCTGAGACTAGAAGTAAGAGACTCTTAGGTATTTAAGGGATAAAGATGGAAAAATAAAGATGGAGGAAAATGAAGATAGAGGAAAGGAAGAGAAAACAGGAAAAAAGGACATGTAAATGCAAAGAGAACAAAAAAGGACTTGCAGGCTAAGAAAGCAGAGTCACTGTCAGGCAGAGGAGAAAGCTCTTCCTGCCTCTGCTGTTTATTAGCATCCTTGGGAAAAAAAAAAAGCAGCAGCTTTGTGCATCTTTGCAAAACAAAGTGCTAGTTAAAAATAGTGAGTACAGCAGGGACGGTGCTGACGTGAGGGTCCTGGCAGCACCTGCCTTTGTACAATCTGTCCCACGAGGAGAGCAGAAGTAAGTGAAGCAATTAAGAATTCCATGCTGATTGCTTCAAACATGTTTTTCTATGCCATAAAGATAATAGCATCATGGATACATCCGCCTCCTCTCTCCTGCCTCTTTCCAACCCAACATCATCTACTTTGCATCCCTTCCCCTGGACTCCTAGCTCCTGAGGAGCTAAGCGCTGGAACAAGCCCACAGAGACTGGAGGACCACAGTCTGGGGACATATTCCAGCCGCCACCAGGGCAGATCCTGGCCAGTGGGTGTGTCTGGCCTGGCTTCAGGACCTCCAGAGGTCTCTCCCAACCACTGCTGCTTCGGGAGTCCCGGACTGTCGGGAGTATCACAGCAGTGCTCCGTTCTGGATTGCTGTTGTGTCATTTCTGCAGGAAATGAGCTACACTGGATGAGCCACTTCAGTGCCCCTCGACCCTCCTTCACCCCCTGCTTCTTCCTCCAAAATACACATTTGGAAGGTCTTCTACGATCAGCATCAGCAGCAATACAACAGGAACCAGACCCAGGAGTAGGGAGGCAAAGAAAATTGCCTGCAAGGTTTACAGTTTACAGTTATAGGAGCTTCCACAGTGGTCCAGCCTGCCATTGCCTTTGCTGCTCTCATAAATTTTGTTCTTTATGACTGCTGGGTCCCAGGAGTCATTGGCAGATGATGATCCTCGAGTGATGAAAGCAAAGAAAGAAAATAGGAACGCCAGCAACGTCTCTCCTTTTTTATATTTTATATTACAGAAAGCTGCTTAGCCCCATTTCAAAGACTAATACGAAAAAAGTGCAATTAAATCCTGGGAAAACTGACAGATCAGCAAAACAAAACCACCCGGAGGAGAGCACGATTGAGCCTCATTAGGAAAGAGTTCAGTCTGTTTTTAAAACCTTTCTTAACACTTAGCTGGGTACCTCTCAGCAGCAACCGCTCCCAACACGCCTGGCATAATTAGTGTCAGAACGGAAAGGAAAAAATCAACCTAGGAACCAGAAATTAAAACACCAGATTCAAGAGAGAGAAAAGGTTCAGCTGTAGCGAAACCATCTCAATTCTAACAATAACCCCTCCTCTCAGTCTGCGGCAAAGAGCTCCAGTTCCACTCCGTGCATAGCCAAACACATGCCAATTAAAAAGTGGCTGGGGCAAATTCGTGCTGTAAAATTTCTCTGACTAACCACTCCCAGTCCCCAAACACTATCTGCATGGCAGTCACATCCACCCGTGAGGTCAGGTTAATGACAGATGGACAGTAAATTACACTGACCTCGACCGCAATTACAGCTATCATAGTTGACAATAAGGAAATTGAGATACAACGGCCGGGCCCCTCGCAGGCTGTGTGTGCAGGTGCTCACACCTACCCTCCATGTTAAATTGTCAGCCTCTAACAGGACGCTCTACAGCCGAGATCTATTATTTTGCAGTGGGGGTGGGGATGAAACGCTTGGGAGATAGAAAAGATGGCAGAGAGATGAAGCCATTTTATTAAATCAGGCAAATTCTAATTTATTCTGGGGAGATGGAGGAGAGAAAATGGATTCACTCTCAGCATGCTCACTCTGTAGCGTCTGATCCAATCCCTACTGCCTTGCCGGAGGGGGAGGGGGCCTCGGCGTTCTGCAATTCTCCCACAATCCCACAAAAATAAGATGATTCTCCTTTCGGGTTTTTCAGCAACCATAGGGGAAAAATCTTCTTCTGGGAACATGAGGTGTCATGTTCCCAGGTGTCAATCCCTGGTGTCAGCAGCGCCAGGCTGGGGTTCAAGGGATTTGCTTCTTGGGGATGTTAAATTGGCAGCAAAAGGTTCAACGCTCACCCCAGCGCTCGCACCATGCCAATGAACACGTATACAGAGATACACACATGGGAAGGACAACCTGTGGTGGTCCTGCTCTCTTTGCTATTTCTGGTGCATGTCACAGCACCACCCTCAACAGTCAGCAGGATTATCACTCTCATTCTTCATTGAGTAAGAGACACTGAAATAAAAGCGTCATGTGGCAGAGCTGCCGAGGCTGGTGGTGCCTCAGTTACCCCTAATACCATTGAGCACCCCATAACACTACTGAGCACCCCGTAACACCACTGAGCACCCTGCAACACCATCAAGCATCCCATAACATCACTGTGCCACCTTAACACCACTGAGCACCCATAACACATCTCCGGGCAGCCCCACTGGTCTTGGCTAGCTAGTGCTGGTGAGCATGGGCACTCTGCTTTGCGCTGCAGCGTCAGCATTGCCCTTACACAGCCCTCAGCAGGAACTGGGGACTGACACAGGCATCTGTACCATCCGTGGCTGAGTGGCTCAGGTTATCTGGAATGACACAGAGAACCTGGGGACTGTCATGGGTTTGCACGCTGTTGAGACTGTCTGCGGTGACAGCCAGGTGGGGACAGCTCATGCAGAGACGTTTCCAAGTGAGACTGGTATCTGAGCTTTGTGTTTTATGGACCAGCGTGATGTGCACAGCTGCCTGACATGCAGAACAAATCCTAAGAGGCTCCCTGCTCAAGAGAAGAAATGTCATCGAACGGTCCTTCATGGGTTTTGGAACAGGGACCAAGTGGAAACACAGAGTTTGGTTAATTTAACGACACCAACAAAAAGCACCACAGCTCCTGCTGCAGAGAACAGCAATCACTCAGTCTCACGTTCATCAGCCATCATCCCAAAAGGAGCAGACAACTGCAACACCCTTACACCCTTATTTGGGGAGATGATAACTTGGGATAGGCAATGCAGATGGCACCCTGGTGAGCAAAAGGTGGGATGTTGTTGCACAGAGCTCCACCGGCACAAGAATATCTCCCATTTCAGAATTAACCAGCAGGAGAAGGAAACAATATGTAACTAACTATCAATGGCCAAAGTCCAGAATTGCAAACAAGACTTAGGGTGAATTAGGAAGATAAATAGGGCAGAATGTCCTGGGTCATCACAAGGCTGTCTTTCCACACAGAAATCATTCTACTTAAGCCTGCAGTGATTAAATCAAAACATTATGCAAAATCCTTCAGAAAACACCTCCTGCAGGACACCCTCTCCCTTGAAATCATCAACATCGGTCACAGAGCAGAACAGAAGAACAGAGCACACACTGCACTCGCACACGGCATCCTGCGGGCAAGCACGCAGACACAGCACCCCAGCAGCCAAGGTAGCTCCGAGGACGCTGACACTGCAAAAGCGGCCCCGCGGCAGGCTCAGGACACACCGAGTCCAGGCTCTGATCCTTGTCCTGGTGCGGGCAGGGCCCGGACAAGGCTGCAGTCCCCGTCTCCAGGGCCAGGGCTTGCGGGCAGCTGTTTGCAACAAATCTCTGCCGGCGGCGGCAGTGAACTTCCAGCCTCCGCCTGGGGCAGCGCCGAGCCCATCCCCGAGGAGGGAGAGCTCTTGCTGGGGAGAGGGGAGGCGTGCTGCCGGCCGGGGGGCTGTGGAGGAAGCAGCTTGGCAGGAGGGAGCAGGCCCGAAGCATGGGGGAGAAGGGCTGAGCAGCAGCACCTGGAGCATAAATTCCTGTTTTGCATCCAACTCCAGCGTGGGCAGTGAAGCCGATTTTATGACTTATTTATTTATTTTGTCTTTGATGAACAGAAGGTTAATATAAGAACAACTCCTTGGCAAACCTTTAAGGGTAATTCAAGCGACACTGATGTGAATCAATGTTCCCTTTGTGAACGCATTACTTGGCAGAAACTGGCTTTTTGTAACCCCCTTAAACCTAGCTGGCAAAACAAAAAGAGAAAAAAAAAACCAAAAACGTCCTTCAAACAAAAGGATGAGGTGAAAATAAAGAGAGAGTCGACTGCACTTTATTCTCTTTCATAGAAGCAAATGGATTTGGTGCTTTTTATACATTAATCAATCAATATCACTGACTGTACATCAGCGGCGCAGCCAAGTTATGAATGACCTTTCTGGCAAAGAGGACACTTTTAATGCTCATAAGACTGCTCATAGCTTAGCAACTTTCCGAATTTATGCCTGCATGATTACCCCTTGGAGGCAGGCGCCCGTTAGCGCTGCACTAGATATGACAAGGTTAGTCCTTGCCAATTTGTGCAGAAGAAAGGGAACTGTTGACTCTGTGTGTGCTCTGTGGCTGCAGTGGGCTTGTCCGGCAGCACCGAGCCTGCCACGCTGCTTTGGAACAGGAGGCTCAGTGGGGCCTGATGCTGGCTGAGGGCCAGCAGGTGAGAGCCATCGTGTGCTGAAGCCTCAATGCTGAGAGGAAGGGCCGAGCCCAGAGCAGCTCTCCCAAGGGCTGTGAGCAGCTGCGGGACCTGCCGACAGGAGCTGGCAGCAGCGAGGGACATGTGGGCACGTGCCGTGGGGAACATCCTCCTTTCCTCACTTAGCTGGCCCTAGCTGCACAGGGCCAGGGCAAGCACTGCCTTACACCTTCAGCAGCAGCAATGGGCTGTGGGCTTCCAACTCCTCTGCTCTTTTTCACATTACTGAAAAGAAAAAAAAAGAAGGATACGGATCTCGGACCACAACAGGGTCACCGCTTCCCCATGAGCTGTGGCTCGACACCAGCAGGAGCATGGTGGACGTGAGGGTCCTGCAATGCATGAGACTTGTACTTCACATTTCTGACTGTCCCTGGTGCACGTTGCTCATCCGCTCTAAGTTCCCCAGTGAAATCCATGCTCTGTCTTGGGTGCACTGGTGCAGCAGGGTCTCTTTGCCCCATATCACCGACCTCCCTGCTTCCCTTCGCTCGGCATCCAGGCCGCAACCTCTAACCCCCTCCAGACTGACACAAAATACACCCCGAGCAATCCTCCACACCACACACACACGCACACACACACACACATGCACAGAAGGGAAGGAAAAAAAAAAGAATAGTAAGAGAAAAGTGAGTAGGTGATGTGGAAAGGTGAGGTGGCTGCACAAGTGAAGTGGAACGGACAGGCACTGTGCACTGCCAGATTGCCTGCCCACCCGCAAAGGCCAAAATTAATGCCATTGTTTTGCCACAAAGGAGGCAGCAAAGTAGCAGTGGAGGCCAGAGAACAATCCTAAACACCAAGCCCTAATTCACTCTTCGTAACAATAAGAAGGAGGATGGAAAGGGCCAGAACATGTCAGCTTAATTGGTAACCAAATGAGAGAGAGTAGTTCCCAGAAAAGGAGCATAAATGTCTGCCCCGCATGAATACCAGCAGATGAGGAAGGCAAAGAAAAACGCTCCCAAGTCACGCTCAGTCCATCCCCACGTTCTGTCCCTGTCAGCCTGGAGAGTGGTAGCAGGGGTCGTGCAGGGGCCCCCATGCTCCACTCCACAAGAAAGCTGAGATTTAAGGGCTCAAGGCCCAAGGCAGGACCAGGGAGGGCATTAAGTGGGATGTAAGTGGTGCATCATGCCAGCTTTGGGAAGGCCAGAACATCCCTGCAGGCAAACCAAAAGAAATCTACACCTGACACACTGCTTGGGAGAGAAATGGCATGTTAGGACATGTGCAACAGGACAAAAAAAGTAAACACAGTCATTTATTTAATGAAGTGGCCATGGGTGAATGAAAAGGATGAAAAGATGGGTAGGAAAAGGAACCCACACAGAAAAGGAGATGATTAAAGTTGCATTGTCTGAAAAGAAATAAGGTGGCCTTGACAGAAGGATCCAAATGAAGGTTGATTTAAGGAAGCTGGACCAATACTGCTCCTCTCATCTTCCAGTCTCTGGAGGACTCCAGTGAACATGGAAGAAATGCAAATTTCAAGCAAATGTAGGTAATACTTTCTCATACAGCTACCATTTAAACTTTGGAACTAGGGGCCTTAAGAAGTCACTGAGGTCAAAACAAAATACATGGCAAGGGCATCAAGACATACAACTCAGAAAAGCAAACTGACTGGAAGAACTAGAAACCCTCTTGTTTAAGAAAGCCATGGACTAAGTTTTAGTAGGAATAAGGATAAGACTTTTATTTGAGGTAGGCTGTTGTTTGTTTACAGGCCCCCAAATTTCCTTCTGAAGCAGCCAGAGCAAGACACTGGCATTGCCAGACATGGTACCAAACAGTCTCAAGTTTTTAGTGGAAAAATAAATGCGTGTGGTAGCTCCTTCTTAGGCAGTTCTGAGGAGCTTAACGTCATCATCAGAGGATGAACAGGCCTTAGAGAAGGAAAAGGAAGCATGTATATATGAGAAATACAGGCAAACACCAGTCCTGCGCCAGCTGCTGTAAACCCCCTTTCACAAATCAACCCATTGCCAATGTATACGATCTCATTTTGCCTATGGCTCTTAAGGAAAACCAAAATCCATTTCAGAAGCCAAGCTATGTATCTCTTGCAATTAAGTCTATAATCCTAACAAATGAGCTGCAGAATGAGAATACTTTCCATTTTCATAATGCCTCCTCTGAGCAAAGTTCTCAAAGCCCTTTTTTGTTTAGGTCAGATACTCTCCTGCTCCAGTCTGGCCAGTTAAAAACCATCAGACATGTGCTCCTGCAGCAAAATGAAGTATGATAGAATCAGGACAGGGAAAAGACAGAAACAAGAAAGGAATTGATGGTTTAGTGTGAGGTGTCCCTGCCCATGGCAGTGGGGCTGGAACTAGATGATATTAAGGTCCTTTCCAACCCTGTTCTATGATTCTATGATTCTCTGCAAGGATATTCCCTGAAGGGAGGAAAGGTGCAGAACATTCTCTTTGAGTGCGGAGCGTAAGCCTGCAGACGTGCATCAGCTTCTCTACATAAATGGATGTCAGCACAGGTCTGGGCCCCCTTGAGCTAGAAAGCTCCTGCCCACTGCGTCCTGATGCCCTGTTGATGCTTCCTGTAGAAAGCAAACTGCAGCTCTTGGCCAGGACCAGTGCATCACAACACCTTTTTGGTGTCAGCATCAGAGAGAAGTCAGCCCCGTTTCTGACCCTGAACAGCAGCAGTCAGAAACATGGTCGTAAGCCTGGAGAAGACGCCTGGCTTCAAGCACAACTTCCATTTTTATCCCCAACACAGAAACCAGCCACAAAAGTTCACTCCTGACAGCGTGTACAGATGGGCGGAAGGGAATCCTGCAAACTGCCACCTCGCAGCAGTGCTGCTGCCACACACAACCCAAGCGTGCAGACAAGGCAAACACCATCCCAGGGAAATGGCCTTGGCCTCTGATGCTGCACAATGACGAGCTTATACGACCAAGCAGAGCACTTCAGTCCCAAGCTTACCAGCACCCTTCAGGAGTTGTTCGGCAGGACTCCAGGCTGCCCACCACAGAGAGACCAAACTTCAGTGTGCATGGAGCTGCAGCAAGCCCTGACATACCATCTGGGACTGGGGTCCTGTTTACATTTCCTACCTCTCCTCCCGGCAAGGAGATGCTGCAGTTGAGGCACAGCTGCACGTCCACAAGAGGAGAAGAGCAAAACCCAGGAAGCACGAGCAGCACTGACAGACCAGAGGGTTTGTTCTTATCCACCACAGAGTCTGGTAAGGCACCTGATCTGAAGCACATGTTCCTGTTCTGTATCAATGCTGACACCCAGGAACCGGCAACTTCCAGCCCAGCTACTGGACCTTGCCATACAGCAGCTCCTCAGGAAGGGCATGAGCATAAAGCCCGGCAGGCAGCTTCCCTCTCACGACCCTTCCTCACCCTACTCCACCATTTATTTATGAACGAGTTAAACATCCTCACTGTATTTGAACACAAAGCCTGTGCATAGTTAAACATGACTGAGCTTTTCTTTCTGCCACTGTCCCTACCTAATCTGTTATTAGGCAGCTTAGGAAAGAAGGCAACGAGGTATCAGCAATTCTCTGTGCTGGAGCTCCAGCCCTTTTCAGCTCAGGTCAACAGCAGAACAGGAAAAGATACTCCAAGCTAATACACCCACAAAAGCATGCAAGAGAAGCAACTTGCTAAACTCATTAACCTGTTAACTCAGAAGAAGGCATGTTCATTTCAGATATATTTAATTTGAAAGGGAGAAAACAGCCTTGCATTAATGGCCAGAACAGTCAAACCTGTAGGAAAGATACTGGAGATGAGCTGCTACCATACAACACTATGCAGATGAACACCATAAATTAGGGCTGACAGCGGAGGAGCAGTTGCTGGAGCATGTGTGTCTAAGTTTTTGGAAGGTTTCTTTTTCTTACCACCACCAGAAAGTGAAAGCAGGGTGCTCAGTCAGACATGGCACCTGGGCAAGTGCGAGGCTTGGACAGAAGCAGCTTCATTGTTCTGATGAGACTTCAAACATGACCTGAATTTGCTGTTAATACGAGTTCTGTGTCACTCACACTGACATCTAACCCACGCATCTTGAGACCCAGCTGCAGTACCTACTGCTGTTCAACCTGCAGTGCCTTCAGAGATTTACTGATCCACCCAGAAATGGGAGAGCCTTCAGTCTTGAATTTAACTTGCACCACTGCAACCACCATCTTGAAGTCCTCTAGAGAAGAGTTTCCTATACTAAAACTGGAAAGGAGAGAGGGGGAAGAGTGAAGAGAAGCAGAAGGTGCAGCTGCCACCAGCAGCAGAGCTTTTGTGACCAAGCTTGGTACACCAAGGGTGAGACCACAAGGACAGGGACGCAACTCTTCTGCGCAAAGTGAACAGCAGCTGCCTGAGCTCAGCAGAGACCCTGCACTCTGAAAACCTGGTTTCTGTCTGGCTTTGGAGATTGCTTTGATGGGGAGAAAAAAAAAAGCAGAGTAGGAGATGAACCAGGAGCTTCCCAGCATTTTACTACAGCATCTGGTGATGTTTTCCCCTTTACTTTGCTTAAGTGGAAAGGGCTTTACAATGCAGCCAAACAAGACAAACATTCTGGAACAAGTCAGCCATTAGAGCTTCCTCTCTTTCTGCTTAATGAAAGCCATGAGCTCCCAGTGACAAGTGTCTGCTGGAGCTAGATGGGGAGTTTATGAGATTCCTGCCACGTTCCAGTAATATTACAGCGTGCCTTTGGTCTGCCTTCCCCAGCCCAGCTATCTAACCACTTCCTTCCCGCCAGGCGCCTCCCATTAGAGTTTCATTAAGCGAATGCTTGGGGGTTTGTGTAGATTTCTGTTCCCCCCCCCCCGCTTTACTAGGGGCACATGAAAAAAGTCATGATAAACTTTAATAAAAACAAAATTAAAATTTTTAAACCTTTCATATCCTTTAGAGATTACCTAGTCACTGCTGGTCGGTCAAAACAGATCTAAGGCACAACTGCTGTCTACTTTAAAATCAAAACCAACCCCAAAAATAAATAACAGAAGGAAATCAGCCTCTGCCAGATATTAAAGGCGAACCAACTTTATCCCTGCATTCTGCAAAGACAGATCTCAACAGTCCTATTGTGTCCCGTATGCACAAAGACAGAAAGATGCTGCTGGGATGGGAATAGCATTCTCCAAAATGTGGGCAGGGGAAAGGATGCATGAAGGGAACAGTTACAACAGTTACATGCTACAGAATACTACCAGGACAGGGAAGTCCCCTTATGTTGACTTAGAAGTCCCTAGAAGTTCTTAAAGCATATGGTTTTCCCCATGTCTTCAGACCTTCCAGAAGAGCTAACCATGCAGAGCAACACTGACCCATGGCCACAAGAAGTACTTCTGCTGGCTGTAGATAACCATTGAAGCAATATGGAATTAAAGCAGAACCGAAAGTTTTCATCTGCCTTTGTCCAGCCACGAAAGAGAGTTTGCTTCTGCCCAGCCTCTGGACACTGTTCAGAGGAGAGACCCTGCACAGGAACACCATGACTCCCATCAGTCGTGGATGGAAGGGTAAAAAAGAGTCCTTAAGTCATTCAATTCACAGTAAAAAAGGGAAAAAAAAAATCCAGGGTTCAGCAGAACAACAAAGGGGACCACAACAAGCCATCCTGCTTTAAATGAACACAGACGACACAAGATCTTGGAAAACAAGATGATAATCTTGCATGTGGGGGTATTTGGTGGAGCTGGCAGAGAGATCAAAAATGCTGCTATAACGGGGAACTGCGAGTTTAATCAGCTTAACGTACATATTGCCATGAGCTGTCTTCCTCTTTGTTGCTATTTCACGTATGTTATTGTACCATGGGTGAATGTTTTCTCAAAACACGACAACAGCTTGTCTTACTCCTTATGTCTGAGGATGAGCCAACAGGAATGTATTTCCTCTTCCAACAGCAAAGCTGCTGCACACCCCAGCAGTAGGAAACAGCCCCTGGCACAAAGCTGGGTGCATGGGACAGGGCACCCAAGGGCCTCCTGCCTCCTAGCAGGTGCCTGCTGTGGCACCAAACACCTCTGATCGTTCACCCGCTGATGATCTGCTTGGATTTACATGCCACGTTTCTGGAACAAAGGCTGATGAGGCTGCTGCCTTCAGGGGCTACAGATAACATATTGGGAAAAGACAATATTGGGTTGCAGAGAGTGAGAGAGAGGTAAAAAGCCTGAGAAGCAGCTAATGAAGCTGGGCAGCATTTGATGTTTGCACACAGGAGCTCAGACTGTCATTTGGGTTGGCAGATTATTAAATGTGTCAATCAAGGACAAGCCTGGAAATGGCAAGAGGAAACATGTGAGGCGAGGTTAGCTATTAAACACCAGAGGAAGGAATCTCGTTCTTAGGAGGAGAGAGTGACTGGCAACAGCACGAGACCAGAGCAGGTTCTCCAGCCACAAGAGGAAGGGCAGTGGGAGGAGATGGGGAGGAGATGGCATGAAGAACATCATTTGGAACTCTCACTTGCATGAGGTGTGAAGTTGTACACCACATCCCTCAGCACACAACTTGCACACTGCTCTTCTCTAGCCCCCTGCAAGGGCCACGCATTCCACCCAGACAAATTTGTGCATCGCCAGCAAGGCCAGAGCTGGGGCACGCTTTTGGTTGGTAGGCATTGTAGTACAAACTCTGTGTGTTCTCCTTCCATATACTGTGCAAGTAATGTGCTTTGGGAAGTTTTTGTTGTGTGCAATTAAGTCCCACAGAAAAGTGAAGAGAGGCTTATGAAAGCAGACTAATTATTCCTTCCTGAAACCCTCCATTACCTCTATCAGATGTAGGAGAGCAACACGCATGTTTCTCCAGTATTAGCAATGACCACATTTCCTTTAATTGAAATCAAGTGCAAGACATCAGACCTCAGTGAATTTATTTCAAAAAGGGAGGAATATAATCTGGCATTACCAGTTCTCATTTCAAAAGTTCCATTGGAAGTATAGAGCCTGCAATCATGAAAAATCCACTCCAAAAAAGCATCTCATGTCCCTGTTGTAACAAATTACATCAGTAATTACTCCATGCTTGATGACTGTGAATAAGAAATGTACTGCATGGCTGCCCACTCTTCAAGGTAGGAAAATAACAGTATGGTTCCCTCACAAGAGGTTTCTGTGGAAGATCCCCTTTGCCTTTCTCCACAGTTTGTTTCACCCATTTTACAGATGGGCTGATCACAATTCCTAAGGCCAGGGCACAGCCACGAAGGGAAGGTGGAGAACTGGAGAGCCTGGACAGGAGAGAGAACTCAGAGAGCAATGCCTCAGCCTTGGGGAAGAATATAACTCTTGCTGTGGGACTTCCAAGTCACATATTTAAACTGTCAAATGTGGCTAACATCAAGCCTCTCTCCTGCTAAATAGAAACTTTTTGTCTAAGAGAAACCTTTCCACACTGCAAACCACATCCTGAGTGTTCCATGAACAAATCTGCTCATGATCATACAGGAACTTGCTTCTGCGCCCATCTGCCACCACCTCTCTCCTTCACATCCCTGGTACAGCTACACAGCTGCATTTAAGAAAGAGGAACACAAGCAAAGTGAGGAGTGAAAACAGAGGTGCAAGCACTATACAAGCATCCAGCTGTCGGCAAACACCACAAGCAGAGACAAGCTGAGTTGGGTAACTACTATTTTTAAAGCACACAGGGTCTTCCCATCTGGCAGTGCTCAAGCTATACCTCACTTCTGCTTACATGCTTGGCTTCTTTAAGCATCCACATCACAATTTCAGTCCACAGTTTGCATCGCTTTGGAAGGTCGAATACTGAAATCCTAGGAAGATGTGGACGGACACTATAATCACCTCTGCCTGGGGAGGCAGAGAGGGGGGTGAGGCACCGGAACAGAGCTTTACAGTAAAGATATTCCTCTAACTGTAACCAACCTGCCTGGAGCAGGGAGAGTGGCTGGTCCCTCCCTGTCTGCTGGCAGAGACAGCAGCAAGGATGCTCTAGCATGGCTGGGCATGGGAAGATGGGCAGCAGGGATCCTCCTGCTGACACCCGCTCCAGCCCCTTTCCTGCCCAGACAAAGGGGCTTTTCACTGCACTTGGCTGAGTTTAGCAAGGGCTTCCCGAGAGCCTGACCTCAGCCTTCACACGCGAGGGCCCCAACAATGACTCTGTATGTTGGAAGAGGATGGCTGCTAAGGATTTGGCAGAGACTAGCAAGATTACTGAAACAGTATGTCCAGCACAGGGGACTGGTCCTCTGGGGTGAAATGGGGATTCTGCAGCATCCCCTTGCAGTCCATATCCGGCAGATTTTTACTGCAGAAACTATGAATGGTATGGCTCTGCTCCTGCCCTGGGCAATACAGGGTGGTAGCAGCCTCGGCTGCTTGTGCCATCCAGAGGAACCTCTCCACCAGCCACAGAGGCACTGCACGTGTTCCTTGTACCAACGCAATCCCTTGGCCATACAAATTGTCCTCTGCACTTACATCTGCCAAAATCTCTGTTTCCCTTCAGAGATGCCAACAAACTCAGGACTCATATGAAGGGATGATCAAAATGAAACTCCTGGGCATCATAAACTCTAGGCGGTCTCTCGCCTCAGCTCCACCTGACCCATCCACCTGATGGACTTGGTCCTGCACAGTGGAAAGAGTATAGAAACCCAGGCTGCCTGTACTCCAGACCTTCTAGGAGGAGTCACTTTCTATGCTAGAATGAAAATTTGGTGCAGGCTGTTTCACTCTTATTTCTGTCATTACCTAATGAGTCATAAGTGCATCCATCCCTACATCTTGAGAACGTTTTCGTTTTTATTATGTTGTTGGTTTTTTTTCTTCTCTAAACCCCATCATTAAAAATCAATTAGCTTATGGGCAGCGTTATACAGATGCTTCTGCAGCAAGGGGCTGACATCTGCACTGCCAGCAGCCCAGATACTACAGCAATATATGTCCAGAAATACCCATGGAGGACAATAAACCCCCAGCCCTAAAGCTGTATTCTTTTTGATCAAGAAAAGGACTGAATGTCCAGCTTGGGCTTACTTCCCTGTCTCCTCCATAATTAGCACACTTCTTAGAGCAAGCAGAAAAGTTTAATTGTCTTTAATTAATGCCATTCAAGGAGGACTGGGTTTCTTGCCTGATATCCATATAATTTCCCTGCCAACAACTTCATCATCATCCCTTTACTGGAACTGCAGTGCAGCTTGTAAAGCTCTTTTCCACAAAAGACACAGAAGTTTCAATCAAGGCTGTGCTGCTGCCACAAGCAGAGACAAAAGTCCTTGTGTCTACGAGGCTCTTGCTTAGGCTGCTGCATGTGTTTTCTGTGGGGTGGGAGGGAAGGAGTTGCAACTAATGTGCAATCAAGAACCATCACAATTACAAATGTAAATGAACATCCAATTGGCACTGACCTTTGTAGATTGTTAGAGGACTAATTAAGGTATGATCAGACACTCTCTTCCAACAGATTGAGATGCATCTATACAAGAAAATATCTACACACCACCCCAGAGACAGTGATGCTTTTTCCTACATGCTTGCACACACCAGGGAGTACGTACACACAGTGAGACACAGCATTTAACCCTGACATCTCCTCCCTGCCACTGAGCAAACAGGACAGAGTGGGAAGCAGACAAGGCAACTCCATCACTCCCAGAACACAAGGCTGCGGAATGAGGGGTGAGCCACCTTTCATTACTGCGAGATGCAGTTGTATGTAAAGCTGGGGATGAGGAAATTGGCACAAACTGGCTGAAGTTAGGGAAAGAAAAAAAGGGCAAATACTCCTTCAACATTTCCAGCAAAGCCACAAAGGTCTCCAGCAGCAGCAGGAGTGATGGTGGCTGCATGTGCTGGCACCTTGCTTTGGGTAACAGCTGCCCTGGGGGTCTGCCCTGGAAGCAGCAGCAGCAGCAACAGGCTGTTATCTTACCATCCCCATGGAACTCGGCATCCCCTTAACAACATGATCCATTGCATCTGCTTGCTTTTGATCACAGCAGCCAGAGGATGTTGTTTCACACCACTGCTGAGGTGAACCTACAGCTACACCAGCAAGAAGACAGACCAGCACAAGAAGGGCATGGTTTTCTGCCAGCTCAGCCCTGCCAAAGAACTTGCAGTTCCTCAGGCACAAGTCATGGTCCTGCTCAGCCACCTCATCCTCATCCTTGCCCATTGAGTTTTGAGCATCTCCTAGGATGGGGACTCCACAACCTCCCTAGGCAGCCAGCCCAGAGCTGGGCCACATCCCAGGGAAGAGTTCTGCAGAAGGTAGAAAAGCTGAGGACTGAACATTCTCAGAAGGAGCAGCGATAACAAAATAGTTTATTCACTTTGGGGGAAAAAGGCAAGCTGATATTGTACGTGTAGGGAAACAGAATTAGAAACAAATATAATTAACTAGAAGGGGAGGGAGAATCACAGTGATGATTACCAGGGAGTAACAGCAGCATCAAAACAAACCCCTGCACTTGCAATGCAGCAAAACAGCAAAAAAGCTGTCATCCCTTTGGGTCCCTGACAGAGGTGTGTCACAGATCAGAAAAGCACTTTCTGCTCAAAGTGTGCGAAACAGAGAGAAGACTTTCTTGTGTTATCTGTTACCACCAGAGGCTCCTTATCAAAATGTAGCAAGGGAAGTCACCTAGCCCTCAGAAAAAAAAAAACAAAACAGTAAAAATGCAACAGGGATACAGCAGAGACACCAAGGTATTGTATAGGTGGAAGAAAAGCAGTGAGCCAGCTGCACACAGCTGTAAGTGCAGCCCTACCACAGAGGATGTGCATGCCCCACACTGGCAGCACGGGGCTGGAAGACCCGCTGGTGACGCCCCACAGAACGGGCTGTTCTCCTGAATGGCTGGAACAGCCAAACACACCAGCAGAGTTCAAAACCAAGACAAAACAAACATGTCACAAGAGAGAACTGAAGGCCAGATATGTGCATATTCCTGCTACACATCGCTGACACCCAAGACTACAGGAAAACAAGGCTGTGAGTTCAAACCTCACAGGAAAAAAGGAAGGATCAGCCTTCTGGAGGGAGATTTTTTACGCATGAAATGATTACACTGAATAAATCAAAGCTGAGAAACACATTACTGTTGTGCCCTTCATGAGGCTGATCTTGCCTGCCATGAGGCCACCCCTGATGGATGTCACCCCTGCAGCATCCTGATGTGCCTTGCCCTGGGACATGTCCTCAGCCCAGCCACTAGCCTGGGGCACTGGGACTACCCCACTGTATAGTCAAGTTGATGCTCTGATACCTCAACAGGATCAGAATAAATGGGAGATGAAAGCGCCCATTTTCCCCTATGGGAGAACTGCAGCTTCTCTCTCAAAGCCAACTCCCATCACTGCAGGTACAACCTGTCCAGCACCTTGTGCCTTGGCCATCACCACACCAGTGAGGTGTGTCTGCTCAGCCTTGCTCAACAATGGGCTGGAAGAGTGTTTGAGATTAAATATCTTGGGTCAAACCAACCTCCAAAACAGATCAGAGGTTCCCTCTTTGTATTCTAGATCTTATCCTTGTATTTTTATCCTTTGAAATAAAATATGATAAAGAAATAGTGTCTTGTTTGCTGTCAGTTTTAGTTGAAGAACCAACAGGCTTCAAGGGAACTATCTCAGGCCACTGAAAAATCAAAATATTTTAAAAATGAGATTTCCTTGCAGTGACTTACTAAGACTTTTAACAAAAAAAAAAATAATCTTTTTAAATGGTCAAAAAACTATTGTCCTTCTAAGTTAGCCAGCTTCTGCACTCTTAGTACCTGCAATGTCATAATCCTGGCAGACATACAAGGAAAGATAAAGTTTCTGAAGTAAAAGACACGGTAAACACAAATTTCTAAAGTAAACAAAGGTTTCCAGGATTGTTCTGTGTGTCACAAAAGGGCACAGAAGGTTTGTCCTCTCTGTTCCTTTTGCTTTTAAGAAAACTCATAAACCATAAAACACTTCAACATATCCTTTCAGAATTGGAATGTTTTTCTGCAGTGGAGAAGCGGAATGGCTCCAAGAGCTGCTGTCCCCTCTGGATGGTGTGGCAACCACCACATGCTCTCCCTGTCACCATGACCTTTGGGAAAGTGTGTTGCATGCCCTCTACTCTGCTGAGTACACAGATAGGTCACTTTTTTCCATGAGACTGAATTTAACCTCTTACTGAAAACTCTCCTGCTTTACTTTCTGGGTGTTCTGCAACTATTTCACATCCTTGTTACTAACATGTGTAACAGCAACGCAGTCCAGGTGTTAATTGAAAAGACGTTTCTAAGACTCACATGTATTTTCCTCCAGCTGGTGCTGCTTTCCTTTCTCAATGCCTTTAAGCTAAGATCACTTTCCTTGTCTCTAAGCCATTACTTGAGGAATGCCATTTCCTCAGGGCACTTTTCTGTGAGATTTATCCAGTCCTGGAGGGAAGTCCTGGTTGAAACAGAGGAGGGCTGTGGAGGGTTTCACTGGCATCCTCCCAGCTCCAGCATCTCCACATCCCTGACAGTGTGTGTAACAGCCAGCTTGGCAGGCTCTCCTCCTCCTCCCTCTTCACAGGACTTACCAGATCTTGCTTTTTCGTAACATAAAAATATTTTTAACCCTTTAAATTATTAAACAAAGTACAATTTCTGTTCTGCCCAGCCTAACTGTCCCCTTTAAGGCACCTTTTCTCTTGCTAGATTCACAGCTGCAATCCCTTTCCAGTTATTTGTCCTTTCTGTATGAGCATAGACTTCACCCAAGCCCTTTGCCTTATCCACCTTATCTCATGAGGAGACATGGAAAACAGACCAACACTTGCCCCTTCTCCTGCCCACCCCTTTCAATCTTCCTCATGATCTAATGTGGCTGAAATATTAAAAACCAATGAAAAAACTGGGATGGGTTTGCACTGGTGCTTAGGATATCACTTGATGCATTGCAAAACTTCTACTAAAAGCATAGTTTGTTAGAGTTGTCCTAACGTGATGGTATCTCTAGACACTCATAAATATTTCACTTACAAGTACGAAATAAAGAACGTGTGTAAATATTTGGTGCTTCTGAGCTACCACCCACAAACCCCATGAGGCAAAAGAATGCTGGATGCTGCAGGTACAACAGGATCTTGTCCTACCTCAGGGTAGCTGGGACTTCCATAACACATTATTAATAGGCAATAAGTGCCATCCCACAGCAGGGAAGACAACCAAGAAAGTCACCAAGCTTGCCACAGAACTGCATGGAGGGTCTGATGCTCCTGATCCAATCCTGTGATGCAGAGGGGGCAGGAGCCCAACCCTGTGCATGCAAGGGTGGCAGCACTCACCAGCTTCAGCTGCCGGACATTTCCGGATGGTGAAGATCTGTCCCAGGTCTTCCTCTTCTTCAGGAAGACCTTTCTGGAGGCGCTGCAGCTTCCGTAGGCTTTCACTCCGCTGGTGTTTCATGGAGCGCACATGCTGGATAAGGTTCAGCTTGGCCTTGGTGGAGTAGTTACAGAGGACACAGTGGTAATAGCAGCTTTCACCTTCAACCCCACTCTCATGATGCTGAAGGTGCTGTGAAGAACAAAGTAGAGAGATGTGAGTTTCCTTTACACCTCCAGTCTCCCTGGGTTAGTCCATTGTAAATTGCTAAAAGCCACCTGGGAACTAAGTAAGAAACCGTAATTTGATGAAGACACAGTAAGATCAAGCCTGTTTATTCTCAAGGTACCACACATGCTCCTGCTTAGAAGCAAGAAAACATAACATACTGAAATAAGCACAGAAGCAAAACTCAAGATGGGCAAGATAATCTTCATTGAAAGAGAACAGCAGATCCAACATAACTGTTCACAATTTATGTGCGGTTAATTCTTTCACATTTAAAGCTTATCCAGGGAGGGGACCCAACTTCATGTCAAACAGATAAAATTAAATGTGATAAATTCTCACTGAAAACTAGGAAGAATAAAACTAAAGCAGTCCTAGAACACAACAAACCCATTAGACTGACAGGTCCTGGGAACAGTGTATGGGAGCAGAACATGGAGTGTGTGCATCCTATCCATCACCCAGCACTCCGTTACCTGACATTTAGGTTTTACTCCCTTGGATCTGGAAGAAAGCAGCAGCCTGGCCTGGAAGATGGCTGTGTCAGCGGTCCAAATTGAGAAGCCTATGGTGAGCATGCAGCCAGATATCACCACAAGAGGTTAGCACTTGGAAAACCCTTGCCCCGCTCTGAAGCTGTGCTACTGCAGCAAATGTGGCTAATTCAAGAGTATTATACCTGGATTATCTATACCAAAATCTATCAACTGTCTGGCACAGAGCTTCATGCTAGGGAAACAAATAGCTGGTTTATGTCCTGGATCTCAAGGATGTGGCAACTACTTCTCAAAAGCAAAGGGAAGCATTCAGTGCTTACGGCTATGCTGGCTGCTGTGGCAGCAGCTGCAGGGCTGAGTTCACAGTAACTGTCCCAGTTCTCACAGTAATGCTTATCTCAAGTGGAGGACAAATGGATACCAAAGTCAAAGTACTCTTGAGTGAAGACCATCTGGTGCTTCCACCACAAACCTACATTTCAGCTCTGCAACAATCCCTGCCAGCTCCCACCATCCAACCCCAAGACCTCTGTTTGTCTTCTAGGTCATCTCATGAAACTCCCTCCTCAGCATGCACCTCGCCCAAGGCACACAAATAAGGTGATTTCGACATGCTCTTAAGGTTTGTCAATCAAAAATATTGCCTACGTGCAGCCAGAACCTTCTGGTAGGTAAAAATTCTGACATGTATTATCTCAGTTACAGCTAAGATAAGATTAAAGACACATATTACCTAGTGCTGTGTGCTTAGCTAACACAGAGGAAGGAGAGCCCTCTGAGTCTAGGAATGATTAAAAATAGGATAGGAGCTGATGCTGAGGCTTCTGATTGGAAGAGTGAGGGAAGAGAATAAATGTATTCTAGATCTGGCTAATTAGACTAGCCTCTTTTGGGATCACAATGTATTTAATTAAATTCACTGTAATATTTGAAGAATCCACTAGGGCACTAATCCCACTGGTGCCCTCAAAAGATTTTTTGCTGTTTTCCCTCATAAGAACTTCTTCTTCATCTCATTTCTATTGTTTGCATGCATTACCCTCTTCCTGAGCCAGAAAAAGAGAAATGGCTTAAGACATAAAAGGCTAAGGTTAGCGAGCTGGTCTCAAGAGCCACGTGACTGGCCCACATGGCCCAACTTAACCAGCCTTGCTCTGCCCCACTTAGGTCAAACCTCTGCAATAAAACCTCCCTTCCACCCCATCGTGCTGTGGGCTGGGGGGTCTCGCTCCAGGAGACACATGGAAAGCCCTGTCCTTCAGCTATCAGGAAGCCCCCATCCTGCAGACACCATGTTCAGGCTTAGGCAGGGCCAATGGGCTCAGGAGCAGCTTCTGCAAGAAGGCAGAGGAAACCCCTGGTGAGCAATTAGAGAAAAATCTGGTTCCAGGTTCAAGGAAATGCTAAGATATGGTCTCTGTGGGAACCAGAGGCACAGTCTGTACTGCTCCCATTTAAAAAGGGATTTTAGGAAAACTTTTGTTTTAAACTATTTAATAAATGTGTCTTATTTTCTGGTCTTCTTTTGCTCCACTCAACACATGTTCAAATATCCCTTGTGATAGCTTCACTTGCCTGTCCTGCCCAATGGTGCAAAAACCCCACCCTGGACATGGCACATCATCACATGCCCACCTCTGATTCATGTCAGTCTTCCAATGGATGAGAGGAGCAGGCCAGAATAAGACAACATGATGAATGAGAAAGTACAAGCTGTGAGCTGGTGGAAAGACACTGGACAAATACATGTAGTTATTGTCCATCACACTGTAAAGCTTTCCCCTTGTGAAAATTTATCCATATCACAGAAAGCAAATTCAAAATATTAAACCAGAACTTTGTTAGAAGACAAAACAACTTGAAAATCAAAAGAATATACCGTTCTTAGGAAAAGCAACCAACTTCTGTCAGAGAACATTGATTTCTGCAAGTCTGGGGGGTGTTTGTCCCCTCCCTCTCAATGATAGGAAACTTTCAACATCTGGTTCTTCACGCATGGCATGCAAAATATTGATCAGGTTTAGTCAAAGCTCCACTTTAAATCAGAAACAGACAGGAACGCTCTGATGGAAGCCATACGGCTCACGAGTACAGCTTCCCGAGGGACATGGGCTGTTCCTGTATGTACACTAACCGCAGCACAACACTCTGCCGCTCCCAACACCTATCCCTACACACAAATCAAACGAAATCTGGCCCATCTTCCATCTGGGAAGGGCTTGGGTCTCTAGGCAAAGCTGCACAGTGACGAGGGCAGGAGGATCCCACCCAGAGACCTCACCTCCTCCATCTGCCACAACCCCTGCACCGCCTGTCCCCAACCTTCACAGCCCTTCCTGGGAGAACACCAGCTCCTCACCAGTTACAAACACCTCAGGTCTGGCAACTTCATCTCAATACCAAAAGCCACTCACTGCCGCTCTGCCCTGTGCCCCCCAGGGTGACCTCACCCCTGTCCCACATGATTTGTCCCCACACAGCATTTTGGGCCAGTTTAGGGAGTAATCCAGAACGACCTCCCCCTTCCTCTAGGTATGGCTGGAAGAAGTCAGCATGTTTGGAAGGTCTGAACATAGAGACAATTTAAATAAGCAAGATTAAAATTACAACTTGTGCCTATACACCCTCAAGAGTGCCACGGGCCAGCAGGCAGCAAGCAACCCTCCAGGGATCACACTCTGCGCAGCACCAGTCATCAGACCTGGAGGAGGGAGGTGAGGGCACCCGGTGGTGTTCACACCAGCGCAGCATCAGCCACAGCAGGAGAAGGGTGCAGAGCATGCAGGCACAGATCAGGGAATGTAGAAGAGGCACGAGCATGAGCGAGCAAACGTGTGCTGGGACACGCTGACCTGCACTGGGCTGGGGAACTGACTTTCCAGCCCTCACTCTCTAACATCTGGCTTGGAATTGTTTTCTTCTAATAAATAATAGCATAATAAATGTTCGCAGCATGACTACAGAAATCTGACTTTTAAACAAAGGAATTACACTATTTTCAGTACTTCTTTCTCTCCACCTCCTTCATATACTCCAAACTTTGTTTATTTTAACATTGCTCTCTTCCCCATCTAACACTGCCTCACCCACCATATTTTTCAGTAATCACGGAATTTAATGCAACAGCTGTATTAATCCGACTGCAGGCAGTCCTCACCCCTGTGCCACAGTTTCAGGCTACGTTCTTCAGAGATGAGACTGTTGTAACGAGGACTGAGGATCCACATTGCTGCTATTACCCAAGTAATGAACTCTCCTGCTGAATATCTTTGTAGGTGTTACTGTAGTTAATGTTCAACATTTAATCTGGTTTCTAGAAACTTTTGTTATGTCTTTTAAAGATATCAAAACTGTATCTGCCCCAAACCTCTTCCGTATTAAGTTTTTTACAGCCACTGTGTGCAGAGCCCGCTTCCCACGGTAACTTGAACAGATAATCCTCCCTATAGCAGTTTGTTGCCAGAAGGCACAATGTTATTTTCCAAACCCTGTTTGCTCTGCATAGTGGGTCAGATACTGTTCTGGCAGATATCTGAACTGTAACCCTAGCTCACCAGGGAGACGCAATAACTGCTTTGAACTATCTCATGCTTTTGATGTTTATTATTCATTCGAAAAAAAGGCTCAATTTCTATGCAATCTTAACTTCATCTTGCATAAAGTCTCCCCTTTGGAGGGCCCTAAAAGCCCCTAAGGAGAAACTCACACTGACAACAGAGGGCATCTCACAAGCCATTGGTCTACAAGCTGGAAGACCAACAATCTCTCGAAACAGCAAGATCCCACTTCCACCCTCAGGAAGTCTCAATGGTCCACAAAGCAGTAGAACACGTGACAAAGCTCTCTACAGGCTCGAGGACATCCCCCTTTTGCAGACCTCAGAATGAGAACAAGTAGTAGAAAGAAACCCAGTGAATGCCCCCCAGGACAAGCAGCCTGGGCTCTCCTGCTCCCTGCCGGGGTGCACAAGGACTTCCCACACGTGTCATAGTGTCTGCAGGCAGGAAAAGCAGGTGAAGTAACAGGCCTAGGGGCCAAAACCCAAAGTGAGAAAATGATCTCATGAACTCTGTGCAGCAAACAAGAGAACCAGCGGTAATAAGTAAGAAACCCTTCCTCACCACCAGAGGCTAACAGGATCACCAGCTGCACAGTGATCCAGATCCCGAACCAACAGAACGGAGGATCTGGGCAAAAGTGCTTGTGGGGACAGCCAAGGGGAGTCCATCCCCCTGTGTTTACACCAACATCCCTCCCACTTTCCAACATCAATCCTCAGGAAGGCCAGGGGGAGGTATGGGTAACTGAGAAACAGCCTGATGAAATCTCTTCCAAACCACTTTGGATCTCCTTCTCCAGCTGGCTCTCAAATTACAAGACAATCCTCCATGAAACCAGAAGCCACTTGACTACCAGGAGCTTCTACAAGAAAGTTTCTGGTCTTGAACATCTTTGGAGGAGGCTTCGTCCCCATGTAGCATTCTTGTTACCTCTGAACCGTGCAAGACCTCTGCTCTGTTAGAATGGGTAAAATGAACAATGATTTAAAAGATCCAAGAAATGCAGCTGAGGAAGAAGGAGCAAAAAAACTGCTGGAGGGTTACAAAAGCCATGGAAGGGAGCACCACTGCAGGCCTGCACTGCTCCTACTTCTCCCTGTCTGCACCCACGTCTGACCAGCATCAGTAATGAGATTCAGAGCCTGTGGGCCCCTTTGACACTACACTGGCACACAGAGCCTGGGAGCAGCACAGAGGCTACATGAGATGTTGAGCCCCTCGGGGTTACGGTGGAAGCAGCCAGCACATCCTCCATGCTCAGGAGGAGCTGCTGGAGCCCAGCCAGCCCTGTGAGCACATCCACAGCACAGAAGGATGCCCAGGGGTTGACTCGTCCTCAGGGTGAAATCAGACATGGTTAATTACTAAGAGGCTTTGCAGGAAACATTCTACATGCCAGCGCGAGCCATGCCTATGACAGCGCAGCCTGGGGAGCCAGTGGAGAGGTAACCCCTCTGACAGAGCTGGAGGGGAGACTACAGGTTGCTGTGGAAAGGGACCAAACCCTGCAGCAGACCTCAGAAACCTCGTAAGCGCCTCTTGGCCCCCATGTGCCTCTGATCTGCATGAGATAAATCACACAGCCCTACAAGAGAAGAATCTGAATTTTTAATGAAAGTCATGTGGATGCAGCTGTCTGAGCCCAGCCTGTTCCAAGTACTCCATAAAAGTCAGCGCTGCCCTATCCGTCTTGCTCTCCTTTCACACCTGCAGTCTCGGCTGGAATTTCCTGGTGCTGACGGAGCAGGGCAGTTGCAGCAGGAACACATGGAGACTGTGCCTGGGAAGGGCTGGTGTGCCCACAGACCTGGGCACAAATGTTCTGAAAGGAGGAAAAATTGATTCCCCATTCAGCAGGTTCAGAAGATGAACCTACGGTCTCCCATATTCCACCAATGTCCTGCAACTGTTTACTGCTTCTGAAGAAGTGGTGTTACAAAACCCTTCCCTCCTTCCAGATTTGCAGGCTTCTTTAACTGTGGAGCTCAGGCTCACATACCCTCAAATTTTTGCAGTTTAGTTCGTCGTAACTGGACCAGCCTAACGGTGAGCATCACTCCTCCACCTCCAGCTAAAGCTTCCTCAGTATAACCCAAGCCCTTAAAAACACCACCATGAGATGAGGACAGGGAGACTTTGTGCTACAAATCTAGATTTCGATTTGTTATTTGGTTTCTGATCTTTATCATCTTTCCAAAAGGCTGGAAATGTAGTACTCCCTCCTGCCAAAGAGGCTCAGGTACTTAATGAAAGTCCTTCAGTCCCACAGAAAGCCATGAAGAACAGCCCCAATTTACAGCCAGTTCCTACAGCCCCCTTCTGATTCTGTATTTTCCATGCCCTCCAAGCTCTGCCTGGTGTTAAGTGAATGCCCCTGGCTCCCTGATGGGGCTGACGCAGACCCTGCAAGCCCCAGACAGGCACAGACCTGTTGAGCATCACATCACCGGCCCCCAGCCACAACTTTGCAAAGTGTGCAGGAAGCAAGGTGAAGGACTTTCCTCAAAGAAGAACCCAGCAGCAACACAGAGGGTGGCTGAGTAGAGATCTGCGTACCTGGGGACAGGTCAGCAACAATATATGAGGCACCAAGGAAGAGCTGGTGGCCCTTGCAGCAGGGTAAAGGAGCCATCCGCACGGGGTCCCACCCGGGTGGGGGCTACGGCCCACAGATGCTCTCCCTGCTGGCCACGAGGCTGGTGCTTGCTGTGCTGAAACGCCTTTGGAGTTGCCCATCAATGACCCCAGAAGCCACCCAGCAAACTGGGTTTGCTCCACCAGCCCTTGAAGTCTCATTAAAAGCCAAATATTGCTCAGCCTAAAGATGGAGAGCTCAGCATGGATTTTAGTGAACGTTAAATCAACCAGCAAGCGTAGCCAGCAAACTCTGTGGCACTTTAACTTTAAATAATGCAATAATTATTGAATTTCCTTTTTATAACCGAAGTGCTGGAATGTAAACAATGGGGCTGTAATTGCAGGAAGGGGGGATCAATAGAGGCAATCGTTTTCAGCCATGTTAATTGTAAATACAATTGCTCCAAGATGTCAGCCTCGTTCTTCTCGCTCCCAGAATCATCCTAACGGATGACAGAGTCCAACTTTCCCATTACAGCTGTTCGTTCCTTTAAGAGGTTCTCAATCAGGTCTGATCAATCTGTCAAGATAATGCATGGAGTAAGTAAGACTCTTCCAAACACAAGCTCCCAATCAATAGCCCGGACCTGCTTAATGAGGAGGGGCTAAAGCCCAGAGGGAGGCAACAGTCCCAGCTTCTGCTTGGCTCAGGCAGCTAACTTCTTCATGGGGCCTTCTAAGCCCATCAGCTCTTAATGAGGACATTGTTTATGCAGGCTGTGATGAGCAGCATCCCCGCATATTCACAGTCCCCCAGGGTTAGTGTGCAAAAATCAGAGTTTAACAGAAAACAAGAGCCAAGAAAGGTTGACTTGTATGTACATCCCCAACCACGACTTTTTAAATTGTGCAGAAGACCTGAAAGTACTAATTAATCATTTGTTAGAGGAGACTGCCAAAGATGAAAATCTGTGTGGGACCATTTAAAGTATAAGAGCATCTCCAAGGTTCCTCCCCTGCACTCGAGGAAGAAAAAGTCCAGAGTAAAGCCTGTACTTCCCCAGCTGTGCCCTTCAACCCCAGGAGAGGCACCAAGAGACCAGAAGCTTCTTGATGGAAAGCCAACTGGAAGCCTCACAGTGGGAGGGAAGAGATGAGAAGGGAGTTAAGGGAGCCGTCAGAGATGTCATTCTCCATTTCTATGATTCAATTCTGATAGCACACTGGTATCCCTTTGTACAGCTGGACACTATGTGTGCACTGGCTGAGAAGAGATGGCTGAGCAGCCATGAAAGGGAGAGAAGAGAAAGGTCTTGCTGAGCCTTCCTACAGCCATGAAACTCTTCTCCCATTACTGCATCACCAGAGCTGCACTCACAACAGAAGTACTCTTGGGCAACTGCAACTTCAGAGAATTTTCCAGATCTCTGAAACCTCCACAGCTCTCCCCAGGGAGGCACAGGCGTAAGCACTGCTATATGTGGAGATGAGTGCAGGAGTGTGTGTATTGATCCTGCTAATTATAGTGATAAAAATAAAGCACAATTGCGAGTACATTTCCTACCAGCTGTTCTGAAAAGTGCTGCCATCAACCCTGTGTCCTCCTACTCCAGCCATGGCTCCGGCAGGCGGCCCCACAACAGCCCCTCAGGTCTGCAAGGGCATCCACCGCTCCTCACGGTGCTCCTCTAATCAACGTGAACCCGACTGACTGCACATGGAGGATACTCTCCTGTTTCTCCTGTTACAAGTGAGGGATGTGAGGGATGTTAACTGTGAGCTGAGCTAAACACAGCAGTTTCTGCAGTGCTTTGGTGACGGGTTCCTCTTGCAAGTTAACCAACACCTGAACTGATGACATTTGGCTCCTCAGGAAAGGGTACATTTTTGTCACCTCATATTTTCTATGAATGCTTTCATCCCTGGAGAAATACAGCAGGAAAGCTGAACTTTGTTTTGAAAAGCAGAGACTGCAAAGTACTGTATGGACAGCAACAGGAGGAAGTTAAAACAAACAGCAAGAAATCTTTTGCCATGACTCAGCAACATCACTGAGGTTGGGTCTTTCAGCCTGCTCCATTCTCAGTGCTGGGAACAGCCAGGAGCCGAGGCATTCAGGGAGCCTTACCTTTCCCAGTGTCAGGAAAAGAAACGGGAAAAGAACAGCTGAACGTGAAGACAAGACAGTAACCAAAGCAGGCTCAGCGATTCCACTAACCAGTTGGTTTTCTTTTTTAACATGTTTTGTACATATACTCAAAAATAATAAGTTAAGTGTGAGTTGTTAAACTGTGAACACTAAGGTGAACTAGAGCAGCCTGTGAATATGGGCAACCCACTGGATAAAATACAATAAAAAACGGCTGGGGGAACCTGAAAAGACACAGGGATAAAAATCTGTTGTCCATATTGTAATTGTATGGCTGCTGAGTGATTGAAAAATGCTTTCCGCAAGACTAGGACTATCCTTACAAGTGATGGATTATTTCCTCCAGCAGCCATAGGAATGATTCATATGTTACGCTGCAAGGACTCTCAGAGGAGGCACTGCATGTTCCAAGGCACAGCATGTAACACACACTTGGTCTTGTGGTGTTAATGCCAGCTCAGACTTAAAGCAACCACCCTAAACCTTCTATGCATGTGGAGCCAGCTTTAAGAATTTAAATTAAAATGGCATTCTTTTTCCCCAAATTAAGTCTTTTGGACAAAAACCCACCAAGCCCTGAAGGAAAAGGTTGACGGCCATTCTGCACCTGCTGTGCTCTACACCACCTCTTGGAGCAGATGCACATGAGGGTGCTGGGGAGGGCACAAGGACACCTCTGCGCAGAGGGAAGGAGCCCTGATGAGAAGTGGCACCCATCACGTGGTAGGCAGCCCACTCTTGGCAAACAGGACAGGCAGGATGCTGGACACATGTCCAGTGCGCCCTCAACAGCCCTTTGATGCTGTGGCTTGGCTGCAGGCCCCCCGCTCCCACAGCCAGGACCTGAGCAGCCATCCAGAGGACATTCCTGTGGTGCTGCTGGGACAGGAGGGCATCATAGGCAGTATTCCTGCATGCAGCGCAGCAAGGGAACTTTGTAATAATGCTCATAAACCCATGTGGGAAATCGAACTGGCCACAGAAACCCACACTGAGTTCACATTACTTGATAAAATACTACAGGCACAGATTAACTTCCCTCGCCCAGTATTTATTGTTTCATTTTTCTCTAGAGAAGTTACAAACACTGTGATAGACTGAAGATTTCCTTGTTTTCATATAGCTTCTTTATAACTTCCTACAGCAATGTACCACATAGAATCCCAACAGATAACCATACAATAACAACAATACACAAGACGACTTTTTAATCCTCTCCATAAATCGAAGAATATCAATATCAAAGAGATGGATGACACAACCTCCCCTGGCAGAAGACAACAAGGATGCATTTAGGAACAACAGACCAAACTCATCCTTCAGTCCTAACAGAGAAATATTTGTGAGAAATTATAGAATCATAGAATAGTTAGGGTTGGAAAGGATCTTACACTCATCCAGTTCCAACCCCCCTGCCACGGGCAGGGACACCTCATGCTAAACCATCTCACCCAAGGCTCTGTCCAACCTGGCCTTGAACACCACCAGGGATGGAGCATTCACAACTTCCCTGAGCAACCGATTCCAGTGCCTCACCACCCTTACAATAATTCCTGCTTATATCCTATCTAAACTTCCCCTGTTAAAGTTTTAATCCATTACCCCTTGTCCTGTCACTACAGTCCCTAATGAAGAGTCCCTCACCAGCATCCCTATAGGCCCCCTTCAGACACTGGAAGGCTGCTATGAGGTCTCCACACAGCTTCTCTTCTCCAGGCTGAACAGCCCCAACTTCGTCAGCCTGTCTCCATACAGGAGGTGCTCCAGTCCCCTGATCATCCTCGTGGCCTCCTCTGGACTTGTTCCAACAGTTCCATGTCCTTTTTATGTTGAGGACACCAGAACTGCACACAATGCTCCAGGTGAGGTCTCACAAGAGCAGAGCAGAGGGCCAGGATCACCTCCTTCGACCTGCTGGTCACGCTCCTTGTGATGCAGCCCAGGATACGGTTGCTTTCTGGGCTGCAAGCGCACACTGAAGCCGGCTCATGTTCATTTTCTCATCAACCAACACCCCCAAGTCCTTCTCCGCAGGGCTGCTCTGAATCTCTTCTCTGCCCAACCTGTAGCTGTACCTGGGATTGCTCCGACCCAGGGGTAGGACCTTGCACTTGGCATGGTTAAATTTCATAAGGTTGGCATCAGCCCACCTCACAAGCGTGTCGAGGTCCCTCTGGATGGCATTCCTGCACTCCAGGGTATCAACCGAACCACACAGCTTGGTGTCATCGGCAAACTTGCTGAGGGCACACTCAATCCCACTGTCCATGGCAGCGACGAAGATGTTGAACAAGACCGGTCCCAACACCGATCCCTGTGGGACACCACTCGTTACTGGTCTCCAGCCGGACATTGAGCCATTGACCACAACTCTTTGCGTGCGGCCATCCAGCCAGTTCTTTATCCACCGAGTGGTCCATCCATCAAATTGATGTCTCTCCAGTTTAGAGACAAGGATGTCGTGTGGGACAGTGTCGAATGCTTTGCAGAAATCCAGGTAGATGACATCAACTGCTCTACCCCTGTCCATCAGTTCTGTAGCCCCATTACAGAAGGCCACCAAATTGGTCAGGCAGGATTTCCCCTCAGTGAAGCCATTCTGGCTGTCACCAAGCACCTTGTTGATTTTCATGTGCCTTAGCATGCCTTCCAGGAGAATCTGCTCCAAGATGTTGCCAGGCACAGAGGTGAGACTGACTGGTCTGTAATTCCCCGGGTCATCCATTTTCCCCTTCTGGAAAATGGGGGTTATATTTCCCTTTTTCCAGTCGTTGGGAACTTCACCTGACTGCCATGATTTCTCAAATATGATGGACAGTGGCTTAGCAACTTCATTCACCAGCTCCTTCAGGACCCGCAGATCGATTTCATCAAATCCTGTGGACTTGTGCACATTCAGGTTCTTAAGATGGTCTTGAACCAGATCTTCTTCTACAGTGGGCCCAAGATCTTCATTCTCACAGTCCCTGCGTCTGCCTTCCAAAGACTTGGGTGGTGTGGTCAGAGCCTTTGCCAGTGAAGACCGAGGCAAAGAAGTCATTAAGAACCTCAGCCTTCTCCAAATCCAGGGTAGTCAGCTCTCCTGACAGCTTCCAGAGAGGGCCCACATTGTCCCTAGTCTGTCTTTTATCTGTAATGTTCCTACAGAATCCCCTCCTGTTATCTTTCACATTCCTAGTCAGGTTTAATTCTAACTGGGCCTTAGGTTTCCTAACCTGGTCCCTAGCTTTCCAGACAACATCCCTGTATTCTTTCCAGGTCGCCTGTTCCTGCTTCCACTTTTATAAGCCTCTTTTTTCCCCTTGAGGTTTCCTCAGCAGCTCCTTATCCATCCAAGGAGGTCTCCTGGCCCTCCTGCTGCGCCTTGTTCCAGTTGGGATGCAACACTCCTGAGCTTGTAGCAGGTGATCCTTATATCAACCAACACTCTTGGGCCTTATATCCTTATATCATCCAACAGTCTTGGGCCCCCCTGCCCTCTAGGGCTGTATCCCATGGAACCTTACTAAGCAGGTTCCTGAAGAGGCCAAAGTCTGCTCTCTTGCAGTCCAGGGCAGTGAGCTTGCTGCACGCTCTTCTCACTGTCCTGAGGATCTCGAGCTCGACCATCTCATGATTGCTACAACCAAGGCTGCCCTAGAGCATCACATTTCCTACCAGCCCTTCCCTGTTGGTGAGCATGAGGTCAAGCATGGCACCTCTCCTTGTTGGTTCCTCTATTACCTGCAGAATGAAGTCATCTTCCACACAATCAAAAAAAACCAAAATTATTTCCACTTTCTCCAATCAGCTAGAGGATTCTGCACAACCTCAGCCAGTGGAAGCCCAAACTGTTCTCCTGCCTGGCCACTGCACCCCTACAACACAGAAATGCATAGGCCGGACATAAACCATCAGCTCTTCAAAACCCCACCTTCTGTAGCGTATGGCTGTACCTCCTCAGCCGGCAGGCCCTGAGGATCAGCACCAGCCTCTGCTCTGCTCCCTTCTCCAGCATCCCACACAGCATCAGCCTTCTCCCCATCCACCACCCCTGATTTGAGCTGGGCTTTCAGCATCAGCCTGGGACACAGACATGTCCTGGACAAAGAAAAGGCTCCATCTGCACTCTGGGACACGTTAAGAGCAGCTACGATAAAAGGAAAGCTGGGCAGCGCTGGTGGTGGTGGAGCTGTGATAGTCTGAAGATGAGGGTGCTGCAAGAGCAGAGAGGAGAGAGAACCAAAGGAAGGTGAGGTGAATTAGTATGACAGAGAACAAAAGCAGAAACAGGAAATATATAATGTTCCTTGAGTTTTGAAGGTGAAATAAATGGTGGAGCAAGACTAAGCCAGTGGAGCCCTTCCAGCAGAGCAGCCCTTCTTCAGAAGTGTCAACTGCAGGGCTGGGCACCAAGCTGGGCAGCCAAGATTACAACCTTTGATGCACTTGTTGTGCATTAGTAAACCCAAGCCGCAAGGACAGGAGTCCCATCTGATTGCAGACATATGCTGTGAAGGTAAGTTCATTAAATGTCTGTGAAACACACAAACACAGCACCACAGAAATGCCCATGAGAAAATAAATAATTCTTCATTCAGTGAAAGCTTTGGATTGTATTAGACAAAGCCTGGGGCAATGTAATGAAAGAGGGAGATAAAAAGAAATGGAATAATTACTCACTCACAGAATGAGGCAAGAATCCTACTGGAAAAATATGTATGGAAATACTTATAATTAAAAACTGTAATAATGCCTGCACACAAAGGGATGAATTAAGGCAACCTGAAGTCTGATATTTCCTATGTTTAAGATGATTGTGAGGGCTTCCATTGAACTGAAAGGAAACTAATGTGTCTTAAGAACTGTGTATATGAAGTCAGGCAAATGCTCCTTCCCCCTCACCACTGAGTAACTACTCTGTGAGGAAAGCCACCAAGTTCTTAGTGAGGAGAAGCATTCCACCCACAGCCTCCTACAAATTTAACTGAAGATCTCTTCAGTCCTTGAACATGCAATAGCTCCCAGCACATGTTTGCAGGACTGGTTTCCACCAGAAAGGACATGTCAATGACCTGTAACAATTCACAGCAGTCCAACTCTGGCTCGTGTTACATACATGTTCTCCAAGCAGTGTGCAGCCTATGGATGGATTTGGTTTGCTGCTTTAACTTTATCCACAACAGGCTGTTGACTTGCAGGACTGCCAGGAACTGGGGTAATGCTTCCCCATAATCCCATCGGGCACTTGTACAGTAAGTGCAAGCCCCCAGCCCCGAGACACCTTAAGAACTTGGGGCTGGCAGTGCCTCCCACCCTTGCCACAGACATTTCCAAGCTCCTCAGAAGCAAAGGTCAGTATTTTGCACCAGCAGCAGATCTTATGCTTTTTATTCCATCATCACGAGCTCACTCAGGACAAGACATCATGCTAACCAGAAGGGCAGAAAATAAACCCATATTTCAGGGCCACAAAAAGAAGAGCAGGCAAGGCTGTACAGAGCTGGCAGCAGCCAGGGGATGCTGACAGGTCTGGTGGCACTGTTGGTACGACTGCCTCACCACCATGCAAATGGAACAAGGAACCTGAAAGAACAGGAACAGACAGAGCCTGTTGTCCCTTCCCTGGCTGTGAGTCTTCATTCCCAAGCAAAAGACATCAAGGCATGTGAGGAGTGCAGAAACCGAGGATGGGGGCTGAGGACCAGAACATCCCAACTTCCTTGCACTGGCTGCAGACCAGGCACACAGGCAGGGACTTTGTCCAAAGGACAAAACAGCTTTGTGCAGCTCGGAAAATAAACTGGATTTGAAGATTGCAGTGGTCTCTCCTGGCTTTTAAAAGCAAAGACATCCGCCTCCCATTACTTTGCTATCCAGCCCACGGTTCACACAGCACTGAGCACAACAGAAGTAGTGAAGAGGGTTTTCAGTCCCTGGACCTGTCTGGATGCCTGCTGAATGTGAAACTAGCTTCCGAGTTCATACAGTGCTTTATTTTGGTGCAGTTGTAGCACTGACGGCAATGGTTGTGTAAAATTTCCTATCTGTATCTAAAACCTAATTCAATTGCAGTATCCTTCTGTAGAGGGATACACAAGAGACCAGAATTGTGAATATTAGCTGCAGCTATTCCCTCCAAGATAGACTGCAAAAACGGAAAATACAGAGCTTGTAGCAGTACACTGAAGCAAACAGAATACAATCTGAGATGATAAATGTCTCTGCTCTTTGGTGCTCTCTTTGTTCAAACGTATCTGCATCCACTTGTATTTGCCATATACATACAGAAACTCCTGGGAAAAGCCTGGCACAATATTTATTGGTTTTAGCAATTCCGGATCTGCAATCCACAATGTAAAATCTGTAGAAACATACATAAGGTAAATGATGAATACTGTGAAGGCAGCACTAATCAGCATTAAGAGTACTTACTGACTACTGCAATTCAGAAATAAAATGGAAGCAGCAGAGTCTTTTTTGGGAGCCGTGTCCACTCATGGCAAAGAAGTGCAAAGAGATGACAAATTTCTAAATCCTGTTTATGAAATTCCATGTATAACTCATTTAGTTCAGTAGCCCTAAAGATTCTCATTTCTGTGTTCATGTGGGATTAGCTTCTTTGCAAAGATACCTGCTCGGGGTATGCTATCCAGAGCCCTAGATGCAGGTTTCATGTCTTGCTAACCTGCTTGCCCAGAGTTAGACACTGTAATAGATCCATCTGGGCATTGCAGTACCTAGGTAAGTAAAAAAACAAGGTGTGAAAACAATAAAAGCAAGGTCTCTGTTCTGTGGGACTACAGGAAACACACACAGGCTGAGAAAAGCTGTGTGTAACGCAGGCCCATGATGTGAAAACTCCATGTACACAAGGACTCCAAAGTCTTTAAATCTCTCCCATCTATGGTCAAAGCATGCTCAAGAACCAGCTCTGGGACAGCTGGTCGTCTTCAAAGGACTTCTTGCAGAGCACAGGCACAAGCAGGACCTGCATCTGCTCCATTTCCAGCAATGCAGCTGCAGGTGAAGAGCCAGAACTATTCAAGAGAACTGTCCTCGAAGCCTTCTCCTCTGGGTATCGACCCCATGTTCATCAGCAGGTACAACCAGCAAGTGCAGTCTGAAACCACCACATACATACAAACATGGTCCTAATGTGACATACCTGTACATAACACCCCAGGGTTACAGAACAGTCGCACAAATGCTGTAGGTATTACAATTTAAATACGCAGCTCTCAAATGGAGATGCCCTCAGGGGCTTTGCTGGAGAGAATGTAAGTCACAGTCGAAGTGAGGAAGGCTTTACTCACCCAAACAGAGCTCCCAGCTATTCTCTGCTCCTCTGCTTACCCTGCCTGATGATATTCCCTCTTATGGCACATACGTGAAGACTACAACAACTCTTTGAGTCAGTTTCAAAAAACAAAGGATGGCTGATCCAAACAGCTGGGACCTGCTGAGGTAAGAGCCTCTTCAGCACAGGCTGTGGGACAGTAGGATAGCTGGACAGGGCTGCAAGGAGAACAAACAGGAATCCCGGCAAAGGGACAGGACCTCCCTGCCTGCAGTGTGACCTGGGGGCACCCAGAGGCTTTGGCACAGTGTGAGACACACTCAGCCCCATGCCACATGGGTATTTGACACAATCCTATCTTGGCTCCCTCACCCACACAAGCTCTTCCTCCCACCACTTTCACTGTTCTGCTACTTTCAGCTAAATCCATCTGCCAAGAAGTTTTGGCACCATGTGCAGCTCTTCTGCTACCAGCCCTCTCTTCTTTGCTCCTGACTGAGGAGCTGATCTGCACCCAGCAGACCCCGCGTCTCTGCATGGTACCAGCACCCCCCTGGTTTCTGTACCTGACCCGGAGACATCAACAACAGGGAGTGGAGAAGCCCCTTTTCCCTGCAGACATGGACATCTCTTGCCCCACGCTGAGGGAGGGAAGCAGAGGGACCCCACAGTGAGGGATGCTGGAGCACACAGCACCCGCTGGGGTCTCTGGGGTGCTGGACCCGCAGCACACAGGGAGCCCCAGCACATGCAGGTGTCCCAGGCAGCCCTTGCACAAGTGCCTGGAGCTCCACGCCATGCCAGACACGCTTGCTGCCGAGACAGCACTGTGCTCCTTCCCCACCAAAAACCCTGAGGCCTCCAGTGTGTATGCTAACCACAACCCTTTGAGAGGCTCGTGTATTTACAAACTGAGGCATGTTGAAATCAAAGGGGATACCATATGACATAATTCACATTAAAATGTCAACAGGCTGACAATTTATAGAGTCAATCCACAGAAGGTGGGGAGAAGTAAGACACAGTAATTGTTTAATTCCCGCTTAAACCAACAGCAGCTTTACCTTCAAAGCAGTACAATGTGCAGGGCTGCTGTCAGCCAAGCGATGCCAGCCCATGGCACTGGGCCAGCAATGAGGTAACAGCATTAACTGTTTATAGGCCTTTCTCACCAGCAGCAAGCAGGCTCAGGGCTGGGATGCTGCTCGGAGAAACAGAGCTCCAGCCCACCTCACAGCAAATATTTGCTGTCAGGACAAGGACAACCTGTTTTTCAGGAAGACAGAGGCCCTCTCGCTAGGGCACTGGAGGCACAGCCTTGAGCCTGCGCTGTGCGTCCCACCACCATGGCACACCTCCTTCTTGGGAGCAGACATCATCGGGCTGAGCGCTTCTAGGGACCAGCAGATGAACCTGCCTGCACAGCGCCTGCACCAAGCAGCCCTGACCCGCTAGGTGCAACACCACAGCAGCGAACATCGGAGGGATGAGATGCCCCAGCTGTAAATTACTTCATGGCATACATGAACTTTTTACCCCAAGTAAATTGCAGCACCTTTCCCCGTATCAAATAGATTGCAGTGTTTTGTGAGACATGACTCCTGGCCATCTCAGCTTGCTTATATCCCTTGCCCACAGACAAGCTGCCAGCGACACATCTTGTAGCCTGTAATAATGCATAAGGAAAGCAGAGAGAGAAATGTGCACCACTGGGAAAGATTTTACCTGGATAAACCACAGCCAATAAATTTTCTATAAACGCCAGCTAATACCGGCCCTTTGAGAGCAATGGGAAGGGACTGCATGGGCTCGAGAGTCCTCCGCACAGACTCACTGTCTGTACATAAACAGTAACACCTCATTCTCTCTTCTACTTCATTAACTGAAACGCATTAAAACAAGTGTGCATTGGGAGCAGAAAATGAGACTGTTAAACCAAGCTGATATAATCCTCATCAGCTGTGGGAAATGAGAACACATCCATTATGCTGAATCAAGTGCGCCAACTGTGATTTCCGATAATGTTAAGACCCCAAGAAAGATGCTCTTCCCCCTCAACTGTATCTCTCCTGCTCCTTTCACACTAGGCAGCTCAATCTGCCGTCTTCAGGACTGTCTGGTGTGTTACACCCAGAGCACTGGGGTTGCCTCTCCTATTCCAGCAGCCACCCTCCAACCACACTGCCCTGGGCCTTGGTCTAGCACTGCACTCTCCTGATCCCAGAAGATAACCTGCTCAGTAAGAAGAGGGAACCCTTTGATTCTAAGTATGAAAGGGGAATAAAAGGCCAGGCCAGCAGAGCAAACACCCAGAATCACAATTCAGATTCACAACCCCATCCTGGGACATTCGCATGAAGCGTGACAGTGTTTGACAATGGCAGTGTTTTCCTAGGGTGACAGACATGCTGCTGAGGCATCTGTACTACACCTTGATGTTACCAGCCTGCAAAACAGCACAAAAGGGAGAAAACACCATAGTGCCTGTGTGTAAAAACACCAGCACTGACATCAATGTGTGTCAGAAGGGTCCTCTAACCACCAGGTTGGCGGTCAGATGCAGAAGGAGACTGAGCTGGGGGAGTCTCAGCAGAGGCAACAAGCGCAGCGATCACTGACCTTCAGCAGCAAGCAGCCAGCTCCACACGAGGATGAGAAGCTGCTCCCTTCTCCCAGGGAGGGGGGCAACCAGAACATGTCCCAGCCATATGAGCAGAGTTCAGATACTGGAGAAACAGTCATTTATTTTCTCTTACCCCTGAGAGCCAGAGCAAGGGAATCCTCCCGATAGCACCGGAACTGGACAGACCACATTCACATCAGAGGAGCGAGCAGCTTCAGGCCCTCCAGCAGCCTTGGGGTTGAACTGCTGACCCCACCAGAGCAGCTCAGGTTTCCAAGTTCCCTTTTCCCTGCACCAAGCAGCGATTCTGGCGCAGCAGGATGGGGTCTCCGCTTCCAACGCCTCTGCCTCGCCTCCATGCTTAGAGCAAGAATGTAAACAACCACTTCAAACCTCACATCTGCTCGTTCAGAGTTTCTAAAGGAAATGCGACTATTAAACAGCGTTTCTCTCCAAGTGGAATCTGGAGCACAGTCTAGACTTGGCTCTCTGGGACTTGTTCCTTGATATGAACCTCGGGGAGTGAAGAGGACACATCAGGGTCTAAACCGGCAGCTTCCCACAGCCTGTGCAGGCATTTTGAACAGGGTCCATGAAGTCTGTTTAACCAGCATGATGTGTGCAACAGAATCACAAAGAAACAGGCATTTAAAGTGACATCTGTTGGATTAATTAGCTGTGTAATTAGCCTCCCCTCTGTGGAGATAGGCTTTGTTACTTCCCCAGGTGATTTTCTTTGTAACCATGTTCTCCAAGCATGAGAAGGGGAGGAGTGAGTGGGATAGGATTGTAATGCCTGCTCATGAAGAGAGGCAGAATCAAGTCTAGAGGCCATTATGCACCTGAGGGGAAATAAGTGGCAGCAGGTCAGAGGACCCCAACCACCACGTAAAATGTGGTGAAACCCCAATATGTCATGTGCATCAGTCCTTGTGAATTTTGTAACTATGGATGGGTGAGGCATGCACAAGGGATGAAGGACAGGATATAATCCAGATTTTTACATTCCCCCTGTTTAGATCAGAGCATCCTGGCCACTCTCCCCACCTCCCCATCTTGTAAGCCCCTGAGCTGACAAGGGGGAGTCAAAGCAGGCTCAAACACTGTGATGAGGCAGCAATGCTGTTCTACCAGAGCCACTGCAGCCTGTTTTGCTGAGCAGAAGAATTGTGAGCTAATGCTTAGGACAAAGAGGAAACCAGGATCCTGGGATTAATAACTGCACTATCCTGATCAACGGCCAAAGAGAGGTACATCCTCAGAAATCCACCTCCATGCTTTAAATGCAGAACAAGAGAGGGAAGGGAGGAATCAAAGCATTAATTTCTGCTGTTGGGGAAAAAAAGCAATGTAACAATGGAGCTGTATGGCAACTCCAGCATAAATCCAACCACTACCTAAGCAAGCATTTGCAGTACAAGTTGATCCCAGCAGCTTTTCCATATTGTACCACAACATCCATACCGCTAATTTTTCACAGCTCATGGCAACAGGAAGGGTTCAAAATCAGGTAGTGAGAAGGCAGGTTTTGAGAATGATGATCAGCAGTCCAAAAAAATCAGCTGACTCTAAGACCAGATTATTATCTTTACTCTGGATACACATCAAGTCCTTGCCAGAGCCATGTGATCTGGAGCCTGCTCCTCCTAACACATCAGCAGCACACTGGCTGGCTGTGTCCCAGCAGTGGTCCTGGGAGGTAGTGAGGGGCAAACTGGTATCACGAAGCTTTGTGGTAAATATCCACCTACCATCTTAAACACTGCCACTGTCTCACTGCAGCCCTGTGGGCCCAGAGCTCCCTGTGCTACATGCCCCAGCAGTGGCTCTGCAGTGTGGGGAGCAGTCTTTGGCAGGGAGGCAAAATAACCTGGAGACAAGTATCTTCAAAGTGCTGCAATAGAGTTTACCGGAGCTTGTCCAACCATACCAAAAGGCACAACTTTGAGAGAACCTGTTGTGCAACTGTAATGTATTGCCTAATTTGAACTGCAGAACTTGACTGCACACATTACAGTGTGAGGCCAGGATTTTTAGGACTGGCAAGTAGGACCAAAATAACATTATGGTATTAGGTTATGTATTATGCATACATTATTTATTGTGATTTAATGAATTCCCTAGGAGATAGCAAACATAGGACCTCCCATGCTGCTTCCACAGTAATTTTGGGGACTTTAACTGTTACAAAACTCTATACAGAAATGGCTCCGTTATCTCAGGAGAGAGGATGACAAAGTGCCATGCAGCCTGGCTGCACTAGCACAGCCTAATAGAAATCAGCAGTTCACACCACATCACACGGAGTAGGTTGGGGAAAGCACCTCATGGCTCCTTCCCAGCTTGCAAATCAAGCCACTGATAGAGATGGATGTTAATGAATGGCCATCCATTATTTAATAAGCTCGTCATAAAGAGCCTGCAGCTGCACTGCAGTTACCTGCCAGGACTGTTACCCACAGTGCTGAAAACCCAACCAGGAAAAGGAATGAAGAGCATTTCCTAGGTCTTCCAGGAATACTATCCAAAGAGAAACACGATAGCCCAGATGGGAGCACAGGATCATCAGTGGGGGAACCACTTCGAGCACAGGTCTTCAGCAGACACCAGCAAGCAGGGGCACACAAGCCCTGCACTGCAACTCCACTCACCAGCTTCAGCTTCGTACAAAACACCCCCACGTCTCTTCTCCCCACTCACTCCATCACTCCTACACCCAGGCTTCTTCCAGCCCTACCCACTTGTCCTCACATACTCACCCTCCACACTCTCCTCTGAGAGCAGCAACCTTCTGCGTCTGTACAGGGCAACAGCAGGTACCCAACAGCCTACACCACCACAGCAGGGTCTGCTAGAGTTTCTGCCATTCAATGGCCCTATGTCAGAATGATGACCATAACCACCTTCTCCTCATCCTGGAAGACTGTATAACAAGCATCACCCAAAATGGAAAAAATCTGGCTTTGAAATTTACACATTCATCCACATGATCAAAAAAATTACTGGGATAAAAAACCTGAACCATACAGACATACAAACCTGGCCCCACGCATGGCGAAAGGTCATACAAAATTCACACTGATGCCTCATTGAAGCAATGACATCTCACTGTGAGAGAATGGCTGAGGTCTGGGGCAGCTTTGCAAGTCCCTTCTTACTCACCAGTGCTCAGCCTGTCCCCATGAGCCCACACATCCTGGTGAATGAGAGTGAAACCAAGCCCAAAGTACCTGTGGTTGCTCACAAGGGACTGCTGCAGATCAGGATAAAAGCTTGTCAAGGTGCTTTTTGGCTGTTTGGTTATTTTTCTTGGCTTTTGTTTGTTTATTTGGAGTTTTTTACCCATTCTCACAAATATTTTTGAACTCTAAATCCTGTTTGACAGAGAGCTTTTAGCTGCATGGTTTGGCTAACCCCTAGCTCCTGCTGTGGCCATCACTTGCTCCTGTGCCAGTTGCAGTCTTTCTTATTTGTTATTCAAGTTGCTTTTACATGGTGGTTTCTCCACTAAGCTGTTGGTTGCACATGGCTCAGTACTGGAAAACTGTTTTAAGAATCTAAATGACTAAAGTTCACAAACGAAACACAGAGCAAGCAGTGCTGTGTGTCTCCACAGTTCTGATCTCAACTCTTTCAAAAAGCAGTACAAAATGTAATTTTTGTGATCCTGTATTAACATATTTCATTATTAAATACCTCAAGGAAGGTAAAAACTGTTGTGCCAGGCTGCTGTGATGGAGCAATCTGACACTCAGAGAAACACACAGTCCCAAGAGGGAGTTTTCTGAAACGGTTAAATGGATAGTGAGTGTTTTTTGCATTAAAATACTTGGAAATCCCAACAGGATGCAAAAGTAGAACCAGATCGTAGGGGCTCATTCCTCCTGTAGTTGACTGTACTGTGAAAAACAGTTTTGTGGAAGAGCAAAGCACTGATTGAATTTCTTTCATCCTGAAAGAAGGAGGAGCACAGGCACAGAGCCTGCGAGAGGTGCTGCTGGGGCCAGGGAGCTGAGCTAGGCACAAGATCCAGCACCAGTCCCCCTCCAATCACACCCAGGGTGTGGGCAGACCAGGGAGTACCTCACAAAGTTTCTTCAGCAATGGGTACAGCAAGGTTCAAAGCTCAACCCAGATCTAAGCACACTCTAGCCCTCAAAACCACTTCAGTTCATAAGCACATCTTTTATTATGAGTTCACCAAGACTAGAGGACGGCAGATTTGAATTAAAGGTTTCAAAATCCAGCTTTAAAAACAACTTTGTGGGGAGACTTAAGTAAAGCTGCCACTGGAATTTTAGCTTAAGACCTTGTAGGAAATCGGCTGAAAGTCCATTATGCTCTGTAATTTAACCAGGCTTCTGGCACAATTCATGTTACTCATGAGTGTAATTCAGAGCTCTGATGCTGCATCAATAGTTCAAAAGATAAACTTGCGAAAATAAACCCAAAACACACAGAAGGCAGTCAGTGAGTAAATCAAAGGTTAATACAGCTCTAAATCCTCTGTAACAAGCACAACAGACTCTTTGCGGGCAACTTCATCCTAAGAACCTCAAAAGGCACAGACTGATGGAAGTTTTTGATAAAATCAAACCTCAGACATGTTTCCTTTTGCCTACATTCAATCACTCGGGTATTTGAAAGCTGAATCACGGCACCCACTCGTAGCTCCAGCAATGCTGAGCTGGGCTCTATACACCACCACAGGGTCTGGAGGCTGAGGGTGGGCTGGGACCCGTGGGTGACGGTGGAGCCACCACGTGCTGACAGTGGCCGGGGCTTCCTGCCACCCTCTGTGTGACAGGAGAAGACCTCTACCAGCAGCTGCAGAGGCATGGCCAGTGCAGAGAGCTGTCCAAACTTACGGTAGCCTGATTAAAAACCACTGAGGGAAGAAAAATCAAAACACTTTCCCCTTTACTCTCTTGTATTTTGGAGCCAAAAGCCAAGAATTCCTTTTATTTGCTTCTCGCTGATGCCACTAATTTTAAGCCTTTTTTTTTTTTTCTTTTTAAAGTTTGAAAACCCAAGATGCCTGTTTAAAAGCTATAACCTGACAAAACACAGAGCTTTCCTACACTTAAGTCCTACAGGAAACACCTACTGTCAGCCAAGTACTGGCATTAGGTGACTCCCATCAATACCTTGCTGAAGAATGATAGCATTCTTAGCTCAACAATCCAGAAAGGAACAGAAACCACATTTTAACAAACCAGCAATTCCCACTAGCAGGGAAATTAGCGAAAGGTAACAGGGCACACCTAGAACAATCCGTTCCTAGTACATAACCAAAGCTTCCAGCTACCTGCTATTTGAGTTTCCTGAGCTGGAGCTTGCATCCCAATGACCACCTAATGAACACTGACGTGCTATCCATCCTGCTCCTTTTTCAGTCCGTCTGTATGCCCACTCTCTGCAACATCCAATGGTAACAAGATTCACAGGTTCATAATATGCTGTACAAAAAAAGTGACTGCTACCTGTTCACCTCCTGTTCTGGATCTGTGCGTCAAGCTAACTTCAAAGTCTGCTGCCTTCACGCAAGTTACTCCAGCTAGTTCTCATCTCTACCACTTTCTCTGGGCCTCATCTACTGTTGTTAATCCTTCCTAAAGTGAGCTAAATGGAACACAATATTCAACAATCAGGCAAATCAAGGATTTACACAGCTCCCATGTTTTACCCTGCTTGCCACTGTTCACTGAGTTAATGTTTTCAAAGAGACTGGGAATGACTCCATGTCTCACTTGCAGGAAGAGCAAATTTAAACCTGCTTTTTAATTTCCTTTTTTTTTTTTTTTTTGCATGATAGGGCAGCAGGAAGAAAAGCCCAGATATCCCCACCAGGGCTGTCTGCCCTCCATCCCTCCAACACTGCTTGACACTGAATTTCATCTATCATCTCCTGTGAAAGCACTTAGTGTTACAAAGTTCTTCTGCAACTGTCATTCAGCTTTACATCTAATAGTCTACATATTTTTACTTCTTTATAGTACAGTTTTCAATTTGTTTTGAAAAGACACTGGGAAGCCCACTGCCTGTGTGAACCTGCCTGTGGGCTGGCTGACAGCTTCAAGAAACCAGCAGTGCTGAAGAACCTTCTCTTACCCAAGTCTGTCCTCCCCTTTCTAATCTATATGCCTACTAAGACTCTTCCCATTACAGTTTCTATCAATTTGCTGACTTACTGCTTTGCAGTTTCAGCTCAGCGCACATTACTGTGAGGAGTCTGCCATTTCACGTGCAGGTTCCTGCAGAGCCCTTAAGTGAAGAGCCCTGGAAACCCCAGTGACTTCTGCCTCATTGGTACCTCTGTCTGAGACCATCTCTTGGATTTATCCTATGTTACAAGGATTTCTTCAGTTCTTCTCTGGAAAGCTGGTGAGAAGAATTCATTCCTCCCTCCCCTGCCCATACTGTGATCCTTCCCTTTTTGTTTTTCTACCTCCTCTTGAAATACTTTTCTATTTAATCATGTTGGACTTTCTGTGGACTTTGGCAGAGTCTCCCCCGCACTTTGTTTTCAACCTGTTCTCATCCATAGTATACATTTAATACAAGCACCTACTGCATTTTTAAGAAAATCCTCTGTGATCTGCACACATCACACCCTTTTGATTTCTCTAACAGTAGCTCACCCATTTTCATGTAGTTTTAACTTCAGAGTATTATAGTAACTACATCTCATACAATATTACATGCATCATCTAGGATTAAAAATTTTGGGGGATTTTGTAACAAGTTTCTTCATGGTGACACTTCAAGCCTCTTGAAGTTCAGTCACTGCATCCCCTGCTATCACGATGCTCTACTATTTGCAAGGTGGTAGCTAAAAAAGAGTCTCCTATTGCACTTTCTACACTGCAAGCTGTTGAATTTCCTCCTGCACATCACAGCTTCCATCCAGGTCTGGTAACTGGTAATACAGCCTTGAATGCTCTTAATTGTGTAATGTAAATCACTGCCAAGGATTGTACAGTGTTTTACTGGAGTCAAGCAGTTAATGCACACTCTCACCCCAACTCCTCCATGTTCTGCAGTGTCGTTGGTGTTACTTTTGTTTCCACCGGCTTTCTCAATTGCCTATTTGATCAGTAGCTTCATTCAAGACCAACAGGCCCATCAGCTCTTCGATTAACACCGCACAGCACATACACTTTTGGTTTTGGTCTCTCTCATGTATTGTACTAACTGCAAAGCTTGGCTCCCAAACCCCAGAGCAGCGTCTTGCTGCAGTTCCTCCAGCTCAGCCCTGCTGCTCTCAGGAAACATGTGCTCCTGCTGTGCCTGTGGGAGAGGGAAGGTGAGACACACACCCCTTAGTGAACCAGGAACTCCCACCACCTTCCGCTGGGTTTGCAGCTGCACCTCCTGTTCACCTTCTCACAGGTCATCTTTGCTTCTTTCCAAGTCAGCATAGATCCACACAGCTTCATTACCACCAGTATCCCGAATACTAGCATTAAGAAGTCGTTTTCCTGCACACTCTACATCTCCCAGTTAACAAAGAACCTCTATGCAGGGTAATCCAAATCACGTAACCCAAATCCTCTCCTTCAGACTGCCTATCCCCTAAAAAAGTTAACTCAGCACTTGGAAAGACTGAAAAGGAAGACACTGAATGAACTCATTGAACACACTCATTTGGCAGTCTGGCCAGCAGTGTGTTTCTTCAGCAGTTCTTTGTTTAAACTTCTTCTGAATTACAGGTTTTGAACTAAAGAGTTTCAGGAAGTTGTAGGAAATGTCCAAACTTGGCTCTTGCTCAAGCAGATTAATTCCTTCTGGAAATTCCACCTGTGCAATAGATGCCGGGAACTAGTGCCTGCCCTATTCCAGATGTATGGAACGCTGCTCTGCTGCAAGTCTGGTCTAGTCTTCTGCCATCATGAGGAGACAAGACTTAGCTTCTGTTACAGTAAGCTTCCACTTGTCAAGAGTTTGCACAGTCTCTGCCTCCCTGCTTACAGCCAGTGCAGCTGAGCCCCACGCTCACTGTGCTCACCAAGCTGTGCTAGATAAGAAACAAAGGCTCCTCAAACCTATCATCTACCTCAAGCCAGTACATTCACCTCAAAAACTTGAGCACTCATGTTTACAATGGTACTCTTGCTTTCCAGGTAGCCTCTCAGAATACAGAAGCCACCAGCCACAGGGAGCAGATAAGCACATGGTGAGAGGCACAAGTGCCACATTCCCCAGATAAATGACAGGATTTTCAGTTTAGCTGCAGGATTTTAGGGAGACAGTAGGGATTTGGGAAAACATAAGAAGAAAGGAAGGATTACCAGACCCTACCAGCTTCTTGTCGTAAGCAAGGCCCCCACTGCAGCATCCATGCCCCCTCATCACGGACATGGAAGAGGTCTGATGAAAGCTATTGCCATGTGCAGGATGAAGATGGCAGCAGAAGACCAGACCTCCTCATCCGGCACTGAAGCATTGCAGGAGAGACTAAAAGGTTCACCAGACTACAGGCTAACAGTGTCTCCAGATCACATTTTTTGGCAGCAAGTAGCACTAAAGAAGTGGCTCTTCGGCAATGCAAGCAGCCAGTAACATGTGATTTATGAGTAAAATGGCAAAAAGGCAGAATAAGGAGGATTGTGTGTGATAAGCCCAGAATGCGCTCTCACCCAGCAGCATCTGGAGAGGATTTTCTCCAGCAGGCAGGGAAGAACTCGATTACATCCAGTTAACTGTGCTCTAAACTGATTATGCATGTGCCAGGCTAATGGATTACATTAGCAAGAGGAAAAATAACATCCAATCAATCTCAATTTACTGCAGACCACACCAAGGCCTGAGAGAAGAGAAACCGTTCTGTGAACTACCCCCACCGCCGCTGCATCTTTTCAGCTATCAAGAGAGACATGGCGTTACAACCCCTCTGAAGACTGCAAGAACTGCACTGATGCTTGCTTGATCCAGAGAAAGTTTTTTCCAGTATTTTCAAACACTGATTCTAGCTGTGCTGGAGTGAGACACCGTGAATCCAGCCATCCACTATCCCCTGCTAAAGGTTTTCTATAAACATGTCAGCAAGCAAATACATGGACCATTCAGCAGACTTCATGACTCTGAAGTGTGTTATTCTCCATCTAGCGTTTCACAGCTTTTGTGTCAGAAGCAACACAAGGCTGTAGCAGCTGAGAACTGCCCAGGTCTCTTACAAACCTGAAATGTGACAACTCCTCTTGCCTGCATGAGGAAAGCATTTCAGGAATCTTCTTTACAAGCATCTATGGCTGTCCCCAGGTCTCACTTTGTTCCCCACCCTTCCTCGGAGCCCCAGCTGCTTCTTTCCCAGCAGAAACCACTGTAGGTGAGGGGTCTATACAAACAATTTTTAAACGTCTGCAATGCGTATTTAAGAGAACAATAACATATGTTAAAACTCATAACAGAGCTTTTGAACAACTCATCTGCACCTCAGACTGAATTCCACAGACAGAAGAGATTCAGTTCCTCAGCTGGCTTTTTAAAGGCTCACTAGGACTATCCTGCCCATGTCCAAGCTGATTTACTCTCTCAGGTCTCCTGCACATCTGAGAGCAGAGGTTTATGTGTAAATCTGACCATTTTTAGAGCCAGTCTCTGCTGTTTTATGTCGGATCCCAGCTGAAGATGGTAACAGCAATCACACAACACTCTTGACCTCGACAGAGAGCTCGGCAAAAACCGAATCTGCCTCAGAGCACCTCCCCATCAACTCTAGGCAGGTCCAACTACCATAGTTCAAAGCAAACCCTCAACGATGCTCCTGGCTGTCTGCTTCCTCTCTGAATTTTGTGGAACTGCTCATTTCTAGGGAAAATCCAGGAGTTTTGACATCTGCGTGCACTGTGACATGGGTGGGCTACTGCACCAGCAGTTCAATGTCAAGTTTTAAATTCCCCTTACATAAAGAAAATATTCAAAGAAATAATTTAGAAGTACAAAATACAGTCTGTTTATGTATATATACTTCTATATGAAAAATGGCACCACATTTGGGGGAAATTAGGAAGAAAAGGATGAGGACAGAAACAAAAAATTAGGAAGAAAAGGATGAGGACAGAAACAAAAAATTAGGAAGAAAAGGATGAGGACAGAAACAATTAAAAACAACCCTGAGAGAAATGAGGAGACAATAAGCGGGATAGCATGTGTGAAGGGAAGGTATGCGGCTGCTTAGATTTATGGCAGTTCGTACCTGATTGTTCATAGTAAAGCCATTATGGGATGATTAGAGAAAAAGGTGAAGCTTTAAGTCCAGTGAAAATCAATAGGAACGTCTGCAGCAATTTTGCTGCACGAGTGAAAGGACTATTTACTGTATCCGGAGCTCCTCTTGGGTTACAGCCCACAGGGCTCAGGCCAGTGAGGGGAAGGGGTTATGAGTGAGAGAAACAAGTCAGGAAAGGGATGATGGTTATAAAAAAGACACCAAATGAAAACGGGCGGAAGAGGAAAGAAAACAAGATGGTAGTCACAGGCCAAATCCTGCCACAGATGGAAACCTGCAGTGCCTCCAAATCTCTGTACACACACACAGTCAAGTACATGCACGTTTATACAGGCTTTTCTTTGAGCCTTCTCCCTTTTCCAGCCTGCCAACCCTTTGCTGATCGCAACATTAATGTATACAGAACATAAAAGAACAGAGACAGTGGCCTTCTTCCTCCACCCCTCCCTTCTCCATCCACCCAGCTTTCTTCATGCCAGGATGAACACACTTCTCCGATGGCAGCAAAAGCATCCAACTGCTCGTGGAGAATCTTGGATGGGTTAACAGACTGCCTCATGGAAGAAAGCCAACAAAAGTGTGGCAAACACTGCCTCACGTAATGTTTTCAGCAGTGACTGTTGAATTTCTGTGCTGAAGTATCATTTATATGCAGTGCTAGAAGACATACAAACCTCCATTAAGGCACCTTGACATGAATACTCATTGGCCTAAGGCTTTAAGCACCACATCTGATACCAGAATGCAGGCTGAACTGTTGCACCATGCAAATGAGACTGGGTTTTGCTTGAGAGATCTGAGCAACTCATCTCCAAAGGATTACAACCCACTGCTGTTCAAATAGATTTTCCTTTGTTCCAGCACTCGGGCAATGAAGGAAGATGAAGCAAAGCCAACCCTTACCTTATACAGCTTCAGGCTGGCCTCATGCCTCGAGTTCACTGTGTGAAGACGCAGCTTCTCTAGACTGTTGGTGTAGTAGTCGCACGCATTGCATTTCAGGTGTACCGGATTCCCAATGGCCACACACTTCAGCCTCCATTCATTGGCCTTTCCACCCTCCTTGATATGTGCTACCAGCTGGTATTTCTGCACATGCTTGTCTGTCTTACAGTGGAGTTGAAAGTTTGCCTTGAGCTGTGTGTTGTAGCGGCACAACTTGCACTGGTACGAGTCCCCCATCACTGCCTTCCACTCATCTTCAGGGAGGCTACGCTCCACATTCATGTGGAGGCCCAGCATGTCCAAATTATCTGTAGTGAACTTGTTGCACACAGCACACTGGAACAGCTTCAGCGATGGGTCATTTGTTTGTGTGAAACTCTCACCCAGGTTCATTAACTCCTCAGACACCAGCTGTCCACCACCTAACCGCATGTCCAGGGGGATCTCTCCACCCACTGCATGAAGGAAAAAGGAGAGAAAGAGGTCAGAAAAGCTGAATTCTTTAGTTGCCTGAAGAGAAGCACACAGTAGAACACACACTGCTCTCGGTGCAACTCTTGCACCCATCAAACACACAGCAAGAGCTAAGCACACCATTCCTTTTGCCTACTCCTCTGTGCTGCTGGTCAGTACTGTATGCAAATAAAAAAGCAAGCACAACCAGCATGTAAGGCTGGGAAGGGACCATGTTAGCTCTCGCTACCCACCCACTGAAGAAGTATCCAACCCTCTGCCCCTGAAAACGGCAAGAAAAACCCGACAGAGTTTTGGAGGCCATAGAATTTCTTAATAGCACGCTGAAGCCTCCATGGCCATTTCACGAACAGCATAACACTTTGTTTTTTTCTTGCCTACCTAGAGAAGCAAGAACTGTTACCTCACACAGTGCCAGAGCATAGTACCTGCCAAATAAAAACAGTCAAGAGCCCCTGGTCCAAATGGTGGGAGTACTGCAGCTTGGTCAGCACACTGCCGTCACAAGTAGGTAACAGAATGTGGCAGTTAAAAAAACAACCAGGAAAGTGCCACTCCTGTTATTATTAGATCTCACCTCTTGCCCAACAGTTCAAAATGGTGCACAGACTTCTAAAAATAGTGTTAACAGACGCTCTGTATGCCCAAGGAAAAGACAACCACTATTAACGAGAGTGCAAGAGCATGTCAAGGAAAGCCAGCAGGATGCTTACTAAGTGTCAGACCTACCCTTCAAACCATGAACTGAAGTCTATTCACTTACAGTAAATGAATGCAGCAAGCTCTTATTTACATCAGCACTCTGAAGATGTGGACACAGAGACCTTTTTCTAACAACTTTTCATGCCAAAGCACAGAGACCAACCAACCACCAGCTTCTTCTTAGGACCTTTGCTTCACCTTGCTCTCCATTTCCGTTTTTAAGACATTTATGCTCTTCCTGAAGCTTGCTGGTATTTTACCTTGATCTTACGTCATAGCTCAGCTTAACAACCTTATTAAAGGAAACTTTAGGTCAACAGTTACTCAGTCAATCAAAATGAGGTATTTTAACTTCCTTTTAATTTACAGCTTTCTCTGTTTCATCTTGTTTGCTGAGAAGCCAACATGCAGAAGACTCAAAGTTCAAGCAGAACTGTATTAACCTTTCCGAAAGCAGAGAATCACAGCTGGTGCAGACCACAGCTTTGGGCAGTGTATGCCCAACTATCTTTCCTGCAGAAATGCAACACCACAATGCTCGTAACAGTCCTGATCAGGATGAACTACAGCTTACAAGGCAACCTCAATGCTGAGTTTATTACAGGAATAGCACCTCACTGTCATCAAGCAGATCCTGTGATCACACAGAGAAGCACTGGCTGCAGAAGGAAAATCCCATCTACACACACTGCCAGGAACCTGTCTTTCCATGAAAGCAGCCAATGATCTTTTTTCTTGATCTGCTCTATTCCTCCCTGCCACGGCAGAATTATACCTTCCGTTCCTGCTCACTAAATACCTGAAGAGCAGGGAACCCACCACTTGCCTGCTACGGTCCATGTCTCCTAATCATAGTGACTTTTCAAAGCATCCCTTTTGGCATCTATCCTGAAATTCTCTCTTTAAATCAGTCTCTCTTGAACACATCATGCAGTAAAAACTCAAAGGCAGACTCTTCTGAATTATTAATAGTCTACTTAAATCCAGTTTTGGACTGAAGTGTAAAAATGTGAAAAACTGCTTCACTTCTAGCAAAGTTCATGGTGTGTGTACAAGTCTAATGAGCTGAGCTTGTGTCAAGTGCTTACTGACATGGGAAGGGCCTCCCTCCATAATCCTCATCTTGAGATTTGCAACTGTCAAGTGTACCATTCATAAATCACTCCCCAGGCAAGCTCATGTACACTCAAGGCCTTGTCATGCACTTTAGGAGGCTTTTGTTCAAATCCTCCCAGTTTCTGTAATGCCAAGTGCCCTGTGCTTCAGTGAAGAGATGCCATTAGCTCCAGTAGGGAGCCTTCCAAGAAACCCACCGCCACCAACACTAACTTTATACAATGTAAGCCATATTACAGATGAGTGTCTACTACATCTGTTGGCAACTTGGAGCCATTGAAAATACACTAAACAGATTGTGTCCTTGACCTCCTAAAGATGCAAGCTGGGACATCATGGGGGTGGGGTGGGTGGGAAATTCTAATTAATTTATAGTCACTTGAGTTCCTCCGTTTTCTTTTTTATTTTTTTAGTATCTTGTGTTGTCGCGCTCTCATGGCTTTCATGTCCTTCTGGACTAATAATAAGCTGCACTATGAATAGGTGAAGGAGAGGAGAACATGCATAAGACCAATGAACCAGTAATGGAGTGCATCAGTAATAACCGCATCAATGGATGGACAAGGTTAGGGAGGGCAGAGTGCAGTGACGAGGAATTAGTTCAGAGGAAAGCAGATGAAGTGGCATATTTTTCTTCACGTACTTTCTCAAGGTACTGTGCAAAGATTCTCAGCACCAAAAAAACAATGTAGAGTGACTACAGCCAGCATCTACCACACTTGAGGAGCAGAGGGTCTGTCCTGCACCAACTCCCACCCCAAAGTTCTGTGATGGTCAAACACTGGGCAGCACATGCATGTGACCAGCAGCTGCTGGGGAAGGAACCAAACAGGCCATGACCCTCTATTGCCACTCCCAGTCTAATTCCTGGTCTACAGTGTGTGGGTGTGGATGTGGCGTGCCCCCCCCCCCCCCCGCTGCCAAGCGCAGAACACAGTGAATGCTTGTTATCAGGAAAAATGCATTGGGCAGCTCATTTTTAAGTGCTTTCGTGATCTGATGAGAGAAATAATCTCTCTAGCAATTCCTCACCAGTTTAATAATACCCATCTGGCCAAGCCTCCTGTATCTCATGCTGGCATCAGAAGAACCATTTCAGCTCAGTTTCTTCAGCACTGGAACAACACCCCTTCCACCAAATTCATCACAACTCTCAAAACCTGCTTTCCTTTTCTTCTACAGGACACACAGCACATAAGAAAACAACTCAACATCTAGCTCTGAGAGCACCAGCCTCAGATCAGACCCTCTCACAAGGTCACCTGCCAAACTACTCACACCCCTTGCCAAACCAAGGAAAAATCATCAGGAAACACTGTAGTTAGTAAGGATGCTTTTCCACAATGAGAAGGAACATTTTATGCACGTCAGCAATAACCCATACCTACTGTTTAATTAGCTCCCTACTAAAACTCTTAGAAAATGTACCAGAAAGTAACTATTTTCACAGGATAAGTAAAACTGGTGTGTGGGGAATGGAGAGGTCTCCACTGTGCAGCCTCCATCCTCAGCCACCACATAAAGGCAACTCACCACAATGGCAGCTGCATCGCACAGGGGGCCACAATGACAGGACGAAGGGATGCGGTACACAGTGCCCAGTCTGTGCATGAGGGCTTTCCTGGAATGCAAACACAATCTCCCCCACCCCCAACATGGACACGGTGGAAAACCCTTCAGCCTCACCTAGAGATGGAGCCATCGTTGCCATGGGATTGGTGGGATCGAGCTGGAATCCACCCATCATGAACTGTGCATCTGAGGAAGTGCTGTCCATCTTCAAGTTGGGAAGGTTCATGTTCTGTGCCAGGTAGTACTGGTAGAGCTCGGCCTCTGCAGGTGATGGCAGGCTGCCGAGGCCCAGGTGCCGGTTGTGTTGGATTTGGGACATGTTTTGCTGAAGCAGCATCATGTTGTGCATGTGCTTCTCACTGGTCATGTGAATACGGAGGTTTCTAGCTACGTTGGTCTCATAGTCGCACACCTCGCACCGCCATGTCGGTTTGGTTTTTGGTTTGGTGGGAGAGGGGGCCCCACATGTGCTACCAATGTTGGCTGCTGCAGCCGCTGCGGCTGCTGCTGCCGCTGCCGCTGCCCCGGCAGTGTGGCTGAAGACTTGCTCTCCCCCTCCGTTCTGCAGGTTCTGCATGTTGTTGAGATGCTTGTCGGACTGCATATGAATACTGAGGTTGCCTTTGGTAGTAGTGGAGTAGTTACAGACCTCGCAGCGGAAGGGCTTGTAACCACAGGTGTAGCTCTCACCCCGTGCCAGCCGTGGGTGTGGCTGCCCACTTTTGCAGTACACACAAGAGCCACCCGGCTCGGGATGTTTCTCCTTCATGTGCGCCTCAAGCGTCTGCTGGTACTTGTAGTGCCAATTGCACTTGGGACACTTGAGTGTCTTACATGAGTTGCGAGAATGCATCATAGTCATGTGGCCACCCAGTGACCGTGAGGAGCCCAGGACCGTGTCGCACTTTGGGCACTCCACGCCGCTCCCCGAAGGGCACTCCCCACTCCCAAGCTCACAGAGGGGGCCAGCATGCTGGTGATGGGAGATGTAGCTCCCGTCCTCGCCCTCCGCACTCTCATTTGGTTCTGGTGCTGTGGCATTGTCTTTATTGGCACTTTCATCGATAAAGTCCAGCCTCCTGCTGCCCTCTGCCACGCTGGCTCCACCACCCTCATTGTTAAAGCTTAAGTGATTCCTCCTGCTTGCACCATCAAAGACAAAGGAAGAAGCAGAATTAGAACTAGTAGAAGCTGTGCTCCGCGACAGGGTCTGAAGCACATTAGGCATTAAGGGAGAGTTAGAAATGCTTTGGTTTGAGAGAGCAAGGTCCTTTTTGCTGCTGCTACTGCCACCTGCCACAGCCCCAGCATCCTCCTGGGGCCGCTCCTCCAGCTCATCCTCCAACTCACTCGGAAACAGTCCTTTGCAACCCTCATCATCCTCGTCTTCTTCCTCTTCCTCCTCTTCCTCTTCCTCCTCCTCCTCTTCCACATCTTCCTCTTCTTCCTCCTCCACCTCCTCAACTGGCTCTGCCTTTTCCGAGAGGCTGTCCTGCTCGCCCCCCTCTTGCTTCTCCCCCTCTGCCACCCCAAGGTCCTTCCCCTCTGAGGGTTTGGTGGGACTGGAGGCCAGCGGTCCCAGGGGGACTGAGGTAATAGGAGTCTTCAGAGCCGAGCTGGTCAGCCCTCCCAGGTTGAGGAGTGCACCGGGGGCCAGGACGCCCGCTGGCGGTGGCTCTGCTCCACTGGCCGCCCCGGCCTGAAGGGCCTGCTCGCCCTCCATGCAAATGCCACTGAATTTACCATAAAAACTGTGTCCAGGGCCTATGAGGTTAGCTGCAGACACGAGAGGGTGCTGAAAGGTTTTGTTTTTTGGTTCCAGAAAGCTGACAAGGGGTTCCTTGTCTTTGCCTATCCCTTGGATGATAGCGGAGATGTTCTTATTGCTAAGAATTTTCCGCTCCTCCTCACTCAGAGTCATTCGGTGGTCGTGCACTGCGTGGGTCACGAACGAGCGGACATACCCAAAGGACAGCTTGCACAAGAAACACATCAGGATGGGCTTCCTCTTCCCGTAGAGCACAAAGCCATCGAATTTGGACAGGTCCACATTGTTGGGAACATCTTTGGATACGCAAGAGCTTTTGGCAGAACCGTCGCTGTTCAGGTAATCCTTGTTGCTTTTGTGTCGCACATCAAAGACGCGGAAGCTGTGCAGGACGGGGCTGATGCCCGCCAGGGCTGAGGTATTCGGGAAGGCCTGGTCTGAACCCTCAAACCACCTCCCGAAGGATGAGGCTATGTGGAAGGTGTTGATGATCTGTGGGTAGACGGGAGCGGTGGCGGAGGGCTCTCCCTGCTTGGGCAGAGAGTTTGGGAGCAGCGAGGAGAGAGCCCCGCTGCCACAGGCGCCGCCACTCTGCACCAGCTGGCTGAGGCTCTCCACGATGTAGGCTGAGCCGTCAGGCTGGTACACGATCTCGCCGGCCAGGTTCTCCACATCACTCTCCTCCTCCCCGTCTTCACTACTCTCGCTCCCGCTCTCCCCGCGCAGCGGCGGGGCCGGGCGGGCGCCGGCGCAACGGTGCTCCATGTAGCTCTGCAGGCCAGCGAAGGAGGCGCCGCACTGCCCGCAGCTCACCTCCTTGCCGGTGGGCTCGGCGCCAGGGCCAGCCGCGGCGCTGCTCTCGGGGACGTGCTCTGGGAAAGGGACCCTCAGGCTGTCCAGGGGGCCGCGGGTCTCTGCTGCAGGCTGCTCCATGCTGCTGGCTGCATCAGGGAGGTGGGCACTGTTGAGATCAGTCCATTGCTGGTGCTGAGGGATGCCGCACCCATTGTCCTTCCCAGGGATGACAGGTGAGTCACAGCCTTCCATGGCAGGGCCGGCTCGGAGCGCTCATTGCACCCGGTACAGTTCGGACCTGTAGGTGGGGAGAGAAGGGGAAAGGCAGGTGAGTCAGGGAGGACAGACAGTTCCCATGAAGACTTCCCCACCACAAGGACCACCAACCCTGCTCTTGAGGACCAAACAGGAGACTGAGAGAGCTGGTGCCCTATGATGGTCTCCAGGAATGGGCAATAATGCACTGCTGGAAATGAGCAATGGAAACACAATGGAAGGAGGAACACAAAAGGCAAGACAAAGGGACCTGGGAGGTGGTGAAAACCTCCCCGAAACCTTTCCTGAACCAGGGAAGTGTAGGACCTGCACTGCCGCACCCAAAGTCTTAGATCTTCAGAAAACAAAAATGTAGCAGAAAAGCTTTTGACAAGAATAAAGTTAAGACACTACAACAGAATGGTGCTGGAGCTTAAAAATGTTGTGAGAATGGTACTCTGTGACTCGCTAAGCCAGCTGCTGTTACTTTATTTTTGGGTGATTTCTTCTCTGACCAGTTCGGAGAAGACAAAAACAGAGCTACCACACGGGCACCTCCATGGCAGACCACAGGACCCAGAGCAACTCACAGAGATTTCATAGCAGCAGCATTTGGCATGCACAGGAGATTTAATTGCTGTGTTCTGGACAGAGTTTAAACAGAGACACATCAGGAGAGAAACCAAACAGGAAATTCCAGATCTGACAAGGGTCCATCCCGGGGATAGGAAAGCAGGCAGCCCACCATGCTCCAGGAAGCTCCTGAAGATGCTACAGGGCACAGCCTCCGTACACAGACAGAGGCTTCCTCTCACCCCCAGATGAGACACACAGCTGATTCAGGTCCTAGAGGAGAAGTGAGGACACCCTTCCTACTACTTCTGTTCCACCAAATACAATGAGAGCTGGGGAACTCAGCCAGAGCACGAGCAGCCAGCAAGCAGGGGCTGCTGAACATGGCCAACATAGGTGTTTCTCAACCATTTCTACCCCTTTTGCTGCACCCTGTCAGCGTCTCTGGCACTGCAATCCTGACAGAGCCAGGCAGGATGTGCCTTTCTAGAGGTTACAGACCTAAGAGATTAGGGACTGCTACTGTTAAGAGCTGGACCATTGTAAAGTAGACCACAAATAAGCAGGGGATTGCCAGTTCAGTTGCAACCCTACCACAACCCTGTCTGCAAAGAAGCATTTCTATAGTCGGCTTTCTATAGAGACCTCCTGCACAAGCCACACAGGAGGGAACACCAGCAAAAATTAAAGCACTATTACCTCACCTGTAAAAGTGATTTTTAACCTATGGTCCACAGATTTCCTCACGTATACAGATGCAAAGGATCCATAGAAAACAACCAAGGAACAACTGTGCAAGCACAGGCCAACTTCATCACACAGAAGAGTCACGCTCCAGATCTGTGGTCATCAATGCCACACAGGAAATCTTCCACAATACTTATCTTTACAACTGAGCACAAGTACTACTTCGCTCATCAGACTATTCCCAAACTGAATATGTATGGGGAAGGTTTTTGCTGATACTCAGTGTAAGGGTTTGCGGGGCAGGGAGGGTTTTAATTTAACAATATGCAGCTGCTCTTGAACTGACTGACTGGATTTTAAGTAATACATTTAAAGTTTATAAATTCTTTCTAAGTCTTTCTTGAAATCTCTCTCATTGACTACCTCTTCTTCAAAGTTGCTCTTACCTGAGCATTCTCCAAGTAGCTGCTGCTTCTGCTCATGAGATACACCAAGCGGGGCGCAGTGCTGGAGCTCTGACTAGACTGGACTATTAGTGGGGACCCTCTCACTCCCTTCTGAGACTTGTGTAGGGACCAGCTGGCACCTCGGGGCTTCAGGGATCTGCCTTCGATGCCTCCAGCCACATTAGCTGCCTGCTGCCACCCCTGGGCTCTCGCACCACAGACTATCAGCGTCTTGGCAATCTACGCTACTACCTAAAAGTCAAATATTATAATTGTAGTTTGAAAGTGCTTCCAGTGCTCCCCAGCTTGATTTCAGCCCATGTGGCATGGAAGACCCCTGCGATCTCCAGCAGAGCAGTGTGCTGTAAGACAAGCGACCTTTCCCTGTGTGTCTGCCTGCCCAGTGCATGCTGCACACAGTTACTGCTGTACAAACACACAACTGGTACATAAATATCTGGGAAACACCAGAAAAAATACAAAGAGAACTGAAGATTTGCCAGAGAAGGTGCAAAGTAGGTAACATGCCACAGCAGCACTGAATGAATTGCCCAAGTTAATTCAAGCAAAAGAAAATGGAGCAACATTCAATGTTCTTTTTTTCCTGTTTTCGTATCACATGAAGGCATCTATATTTTTTCTGATTTGCCTTCATGTGTCCATTTTTTTCCTGTTTTACTGCTGGTGAAGCTTGAGAAAAAGTATTTACAACTGCTCGTGAAGGTGGAAGTTAACATTTCCCAAAGTGAGCGCAGTGAGGATTCTGATAGAAGGACATGGAGATGCAATGATGTAATAATCCAAAGCATTCACACACACTATTACCTTACTGCATTTCCAGCCCCCACTTTCCTTGAATTCTATGCCATACACAGCTGTCTTTGTGGTTGCACTGGGAATAAACAGTGATTTTGAGTTGCAATAAAAATAACCTGGTGCACTGAGTGGAACAAGAACGAAGAGTACCATAACCCTGTTGCCAACGGGCTTAGCCTTCTTCATCAGCCTGTTTTGCTTACCTTAGCTAAAACACTTCAGCACAGCACTGTGGCAGCTCTTACTTCACCAGCTCTCTCCCACTGAACATTTGTCCTTAGCTGTGTGTTTTCTTTAGACTGATCCCAGATCCTTCTGTGTTAATGCTGCATATTCAGCCTCCCACAACATGACGTACTCTATCAAGCTCACTGTTACTTTTTGCAGTGACAACTGCAATCCAAATTAAACTAAAGCAAGTTCATATTGGGTGGAAAAAAAAAAAAAAGAGTAAAATAAGAAACTCTCTAAACCCCATACTTCTGCCAAGTAAAGTTTTGGAAATACCTCTGCAGACCTCAAAATGCAATGCGGAACAAGAGCACCCCACAGATGCTTTTAGGCAGAAAGTGTTCAGGCAGCACCCCAGAAAATACAGCTAGGTGAGATATGACACGAATCTGAGTGTCTCCATCATCAAGAACTCTTGAATGGCAGGAAGATGCTCGACTCACAGTTGGGCCAAAAGGGTGACTGGGGCTGATGGGGTGGGAGGGTTAACAGACTGATTGTAAAATCAATGTAATAAATGCTTGGTAAGTTACAGGAACATGCGGGAAGAGGAGGCCGCGATTGATAAAGGACTGCAGCTTTGATGCTGCACTGGGGACTTGTTTATTGACAAGAAAGCCAATCCCTTCTCCCGGCCAGGCCAGACTAGGCAGATCTGTGAGCACTGACGAATTAATTGGTGGGCTTTTCTACCTTGGGTTGCTTTATCCTCTCTCCCCTCAACTCACTCCATGTTAACCAGTTCAGGAGGTGCTACTCCAAAGGAATCTTTCTCTCCTCCCCCTTTCCTTGTCACAGAGGAGCCCTTACAGAACAGGGGAAAAAAAACACAGCCAAAACATGGCCAGCCAGAGCCCCTGGACACAGGCTAAGCCCCTAGACAAATTCAAGCTTTTCCTGCCTGCTCAGTCTATTAACAAGAGCTACTCCTGCAAAACTATGCTCATGAGGAAGAGGAACAGGAATACTTGCTCCTATTTGCACCGGAACTGCACATATTGTCCCTTTAAACTGAAAAGAGCAATTCCTGTGCTAAAGCAAACCAGACTCCAAGCAGGAGTACAATGTAGTTATTAGTCCACTATTATGGGCCCTGTATCTTCCTCTATCCGAGACCACGCCTCATCGACCCTCATGGGACAGGGGGTTCTTGCGAGGACAGACCGATGATCCACACCTCCCACCCACTCCCCACCCCCAGCCCTCTCTGCTCTGTTTATCAGACAGTCAATAAGAAAAGGTAGTTCTTACTTAAGGAGGCAGAAGTCAACTTGTCAGGTCGATCAGCACTCTGTCTGTAAACATGGTTTCCCGTAAAATCAATGAACTCCAGTTACAGAGAGAACAGCCTGAGTGCTGGAGACTCCCTGTGTTCCCACCAGTGGGAAAAGGCTCTCCTCAATCCCTTCTCTGGCCTCACATCCCAGTGCTGCTCCCAGCACTGTGCTCACCATACCACTGGCACACAGCCCACCCAAGCCCCTACTCCTCTACAGCATCACTGCATCTTGCAGTCCCTCCAAGCAGATTTGGGTCCTGGCTGGAGGACTTTCAACACCGCAGGGGAGAGAGCAACAGCCACAGTGGTCCAGAGCCGAGCTACCTCTGGATGGGCCAGCGCAAATGAAAGCACTGTATGCCCCCACGCTTTCATCAAAGAGTTTCCACTTACCACAGCTAGTGGTGTGCAGCCACGCTCTGTCCAGAACACAAGTGGAGTCGACTCCCCCATCTCCCCCCTCCCTGCCCCATCTTCGCAGAGACAGACATGTCATCTTACAGCAGCGCTTCCACCACCAAGCAGCAGCTGGTGCTGAAGCAACACCCTCAGTCCCAGCAGGCTGGGGGCTCCTGGGGACCCTGGGCCCACCGTACCAGGCTGCTCCCCCCAGTGATGTGGTGTGGGCGGTGGAGGGAGGGCTCCTGCTGCTGCCCAGGCTTCCCGAGAATTAAATATGAACAGCCGTGCTGTGTTATTTTAAATTGTTAATTAGCACAGGGTTAATTACGCGGCCCTTTCACAAGAGGCTGTTTGGCAGTAAACCAAGACTGGAAGCAATGAGGAAGGAGAAAAACAAAAGGAGAAAGAGACAGTGAGAAACTGTTCCCTCAGCTAATGACCCACATGGCACCATGAAAAAAGAAAGGGTGCTGAGGACAGGGAAAAGATACAAGCAGATGCATTACATCTATGGCCATTACCCTGGAAGATACCCAGAGAGGCAGCCCTCCCTCTGCCTATTCCCACAGCTGCACAGTGGAGAGAAGTGCTCAACCCTGTAATGAGCAGGGTCTGCTCCTTCAGAGCACCCTGGCAGGCAGCAGAGGCTCAGCTCCAGCCAGCACTCACACGTTTACCATGGCTCCACAGAAGGAGCAGATCTCGCAAATGCTCCCAGTCAGAAACTCAACCTAAGCGGTTCCTGTTGGAGAGAACTGCGCATCGATCTCTAAACTTTGTAAATACACACCTACCTGTTGTGCCAACAGATGCTCTACAAATCAATAGCATAAATACAGGCTGCGAGACAACCTCAGAGTAGCTCCAGCACAGATACTGGTGATTCACGGGGAAGCAGGAAGGGACAGCAGCAAGAGGACGAAGACAGCAAAGAACTAAAAGTGGGTTTAGATGCCCTGTGCACAGCCTCCTTATGCACACAGCTCAGTGCTTTACAATGACCTCAGAAGCACAGAGCCTGGCAAGTGCTGATGTTCACATCAGCCAAGAAGCTCCTGTCTCAGGAATGGCATTTGATGACACTTGTTCCAGTCTAAAGACTAGGGATGGAAGTATCAAAGGTGACCAAGCAGCCCAGTAAACCCCATGATCCCTAGGGCCAGGTATGTTCAAAGCTCCTGAGAGCAGGAAGTCCAGGATGGAGAAGCAAGGCAATTACCATGTCCGTCTGGAGCTGTGACACAACAAACCTGCAGCATCAAAGCTTTCTGTGTCACTTCCCTGCACCTGGCATGCTACAAAGCACCCTTGTACCACTTAGAAACTGCATATGGAGAGACCTGATAAAAGTCATTACCTAGGATCAAGAATTCAAAAATTAAGGGAGAACAGAATGTATGTTGCCAAAGCAACTTTAATTTTGCTCCCTTATGCATATGCATTATGATACTGTCTTTAATTACATATTCACACACTGCCTCACTTAGTAAGCAGGATGGTCACATAAGAGGGTAAAATAAGGTTGCATGAGCGTGTTGTCACTTTATGAGATTTATACAGCAGCTGTTAGCGCACAAATATGTGGAAAGTCACTTCCCAGAACAGAAAGATCTTTTCAAATTTCCTAAGCAACAAGGGCTGGATATTCAAGCTTGGGAGCAATACAGTAATAGTTTCAATTCCCAGTTTCATAAAATTCTTTTATCTTCTACCTTAAACAGAAGATACAGCTTTCAGCTGTCTCCCATTCATTAAGGTGCCAGAAAGTAGTAAGAATACCTGCCAGCCTAAGGGAAACATACAGGATTCTGCAAAAGGACTTGAAATAGTAGGTTGAAAGGTACTTAATGAGCCAAAATCTAACCATAATAGTGCATGTGGATGCACAGCTTGAAGAACTTTTTCTAAGTGGGGCTTTCTATCAATATTTTACAGTATCGGTGCCTTGGGATTCCTCTTATGGAATTCCTAACAAAAACACCCTTGCAAATACTGGTATCATTTGCCAAGTTCAACATTTTAAAGAAGAACTTATTAACTAATTTCCCACTTTCACATAGCAAGTTACATCTTGCACCTTTCCAAGCAAGACCCAAGTTGTGTTTTGGCACACACTTATCTCAGTGGAGTTGCCTCATCAACAAATGGAGTTTGCTGAGTGTTCGTAACGAGGTATCCATCTTGCCAAATCCTGCACATCCAGCCTTCTTCCTCTTCTGCGGTTAGGCTTTACCAATCAAAAGCCAAGCTTAGTTTTCACTTCTAGAGTTTCTCTGTAACTGCTGCTCAGTGCCAGAATGTTGTTTCCAGCAAGACACATGGCCACATCCAACACCAGTGCACCAAGAGTGGAATTAGCAAGCCAAGAGGGATCCAACCAACACCGACCCATAGGGTCCAACACCCATGATAAGAGTCCTGGCACTGCCAGTCCTTGCAAACTGTTCTGCTACACTGGCAAAGCCAAGAATTCACAGAATCATAGAATTGTTTAGGTTGGAAAAGACCCTTATGGTCATACAGTCCAACCATTAACCTAATGTTACCATGTCCACCACTAAACCCTGTCCCTAAGTGCTACATCTACACATTTTTCAAATACCTCCAGGGATGGTGGCTCTACCACTTCCCTGGGCAGCCTGTTCCAGTGCTTGACAGCCCTTTTGGTGAATTCACACACCTCTGCAGAAGCCCCAGTGAACATGGTCTGTTTTCTCTTCCAAGGGATGGTTCTTGAAGGTCACAAGGTCCCAAAAGACAATGAGGCAGTACACAGTGGTCTACAAAAAGGAAAGATCCATCAGGCACCTCAAAAGCACAGGTTGGTCTTCTCCCAGCAGGAAGATAACCACATGGAGGGCCTGCCTTTGGCAGCCGGCAGTGCTCCAGAGCTGGCATGCTGACAGCACAAACAAGCACTGCACTGCACACTCTCCTTACAGGACAGAAAAGGCAAGCACTCCCTGACACACAGGCTCACACGCACAGGCACAGCCAGCGCCTCAGATCTTCACAGGATCATTAGCATAAACAGCTTTTCAAGCAGCAGGAAGCAAAGGAAATGCTGAACAAAACAGGATTGAAAGCTGTAGGGCTCAAGCACTTTGCATGAAACTCAGAGAGAAAGGGTCTCCTTGAAAAGGTGAACCTACCACATTACCCACATTTTTTCCTCTGTCCCTCACACCAGCTAAAATTGAGAGAGTAATATGATATTCAGGCAGCTTTTCAGAAAATATTTTGTTATGAACTATTATTCCACGTTTGATGATCCTTTTGAGTCAGCTACTGTACTACACACACAAATATTTATATAATCATCAACCCACTGCCATTGAGAGCAGAGTAATCCAGAGGAGTGCCAGAGGGGTTGAAGTGAGCAGCTGGGGAAAAGAGCCTTTATTCCTCCAGAGACACGCTTGCACTGAAAGTATTTTGTAGCAGAGGTAAACTAGCTTAGGACACATCTCTTTACAAAACAGAGTAAAACACTTGCTTAGTTCATAAGTGACATGGCATTTACACACACCCAGGACACAGAGCTTGTTTTCAGGTCCTGCGTGAACCTCCCCTCTTATGTAGAGCACCACAGAAGTTTCAGATTTTCTTTTCCACACTGGTTTGCTTCAAAACACCACACATTCCATGAGTTGCGCAATTCACCCTTTTGCTCTTAAAACCCCAACACTTCTTGTCACATACAGTTTCCAGCCTATGCTGCCGCATAAATAACTACGTTTGCATCTGGTTCACATTTTCAGTGCACTGTTGTTGACATAACTCCAACACTAACTGAAGAGCTGTGGACGACAAACTGCCTCACTCTGTCACATGCACTCCACGGTCCCCCTAACCTCCCATACCTTAGTGCTCTTTGCCTCACCGTTCCCCTCTTTTGCCACAGTCTGAAGCTTGCACTCTCCCTCATTTTCACCCTAGAAGCCTATCCACTAGCTTGTACCATTAAAAGTTGCCACAGCTCCATTTGGGTGACCGGGTTCCTACTACAAAGGGCAGTTACATCCAAAAGACTTTGCACTAGGCAACACCTACACCCAGTTAACTCACAGATATGCTTGTTATGGGAGAAATATCTGAGTTGTTCTGAGTTTTCAAACACCAGAAAGACACATATAAACAAATCCAAGATGGTATTTAAATTGCCAGAGCACTGTTCCTAAATCCAAGAAGAAATTGCAGCATTTATAGCAAGACTACAGGATGCGAACCACAGCAGCGACTCCTGAAAGCGAGGGATTCCAGCTGGCTTCTGAGGCTCTGCTGATGGTTCATCCACCTCCCATCTTCCAGCTACTCGACACACGGAGCAGCCTCTCCCACTCAGAAACACTTGAGGCATTTGCACTGCTCCTCTGAGAGCCAACTCTTACAAACCACCACCGCCGGGCTTCAACCAGCCCTGAGACGTAGCTTAAGAGGACACAGAGGCACCCTGAGGAGGCCCAGCATAAAAAGTGAACACTCTGCTGGTAAACTGCTCCCCCTGAGCAATGCTCTGCATGTGCAGACTCACATGCCTAGGGGAGAAGCCCTGCCAATGCTCTTTCCCTCTACTGATCTACCCAAACAACATCTGTGTTCCAGACTAGTGGCAAGGGCCAAGCAGAGGGTAAGAGTTGGAATCTAAGTCATGCAAATCCCCTCTGCCAGGGCTCAGATCCAGTCCTTGTTAGGAAACAGACATGCTGCATGGTCCTGGGCTCCGCTCTTCCCGCCCTTGGGGAAAACCAATGCTTCAGGCACAGGGTGCAGGCTCAGCAGCGTGAGGTCATTCAGTAACCACTCTGCTTGCCACTTAGACTCCACAGCTGTCTGGTGTGTTAGTTCTGAATTATACACTGGTGTAGCAAAGCCCCGCTGCAAAGGTCACTGGGATGTACACTCAGATCTGCCGTTAATGTTCTGGTATGAATTTTATATAAATAAATGTATAAATTTTACTGGTCACTCTTTTATCACTGTAAGATGACCTAAAAACCCCAGAACCCTGAAACAGGTAAGGAAACCTCCCCTTTTGGAGGACTTTTAGCAGATCCAAGTGTTCCCATGCTCCTGTAAACAGATCATTCGCTCACACTCCTGCTGCCAAAACAGTGCCCTGCTCGAGATTTCAGATATAGTCTAAGCATTTTCTTTACCTGGTCAAAATAAACCTTCCTGATTTCAGTAATCAAGAGGAGTCAATAACTACATGCCACCTGACAGCTCAAAGTCTCAAGTTCATGCGCTCCTAGTCCACAGTATGCAACCACCCTATCAGCTGCCTCATCCTTAACACACTTCAGAACAAACACATCTCATGTACAAGTTTAACGGTCTCACAAGGGAGAGACTGACAGAGATTCGGACAAATACAGGTTTCAAAGCATGTGCCCGGTGGATCTGAAGAGCCTCCCACACATGTGAGGGATGCAGGCACCTTTGGAGAAGGGGAAGGAAGTTGCCTCACACCCTTCTCAAGACTGCCAGCACTGAAAGCGTTACTCCACTGCTTGGCCTCTTGCTAATTGTGGGTTTTATTTTTATTTCCTATTACCCTCTTGCACGCCTGATGAGATTATCTTACCGGAACTGACACAGCTGGAGGCTGTAGCCATACATGGAGCCTCTCAGGAGGCAACACAATTTTATTTTCATTGATCAGAAATCAGCAGGGCAGTAAATGATGGGAAATTCCATTAGGAGAAATACTGAGCCATGAGACCCAACTCTTCAGGTACACCCAAATCCCAAAAAGTCCCATCTTTTCCTCATGTCCCATCTGGACGCTGAATTAGAGTCACATTTCTTCCTCCTAAAATGGAGCAAGCTACTAACCTGATGCTCTTAATTGCTGACTGCTTTGCTGGAAGCAGAAGCAACACTGCCAAAACACCCCCAAGGGTTCACTTAGCTGAGACAAAGTCTTTAGGTAGAGGCAGCAGCATTGGACTGCCCCAGGGCCACTGGACCTGTACAGCATACGCCTGATGCCATGTCCACAGCCTCTGCTCTCACGGGACAGTACGTGAGAGAGGTGCCGGTGCACCAGTGCATCACCCAGCCCTGGGGTAGCCCCAGCAGAACCACCAGTAGCCAAGGGGATATCCACTGTGCACACTCCCATTCCAGCCCCATTCGGAGCCCAGATCCCTGGAAAAGCACTGCACTTTGCTGCAGAGGGAACAGCCTTCCTTCTTCAAGGGTAGGGGTCTTGGGTCAGAAGCCTCTTCTGACAGAGCACTACACAACACTGTCACAAGCCCAAATTCATACGAGCATCACACATTTCAATCCTTCTGTTTTAAAATACCACATACACAGAATATTCACTCAACTCCACATTCCTGGATCAAAATCCTGCCATCAAGCCTCTGTGATTAAAAGCTGGGTTTGACCTATCCTCCTGTTAATTTTTGCTCGTGCCTGGGTTGCAATCCCAAGTCTTCTGCCTCCTCCAGTAGGATGGACAAGTCCCATCAGTGAAGCACGGGTTAACAGAAGCTGACCGCAGCACAGTTGTTAAAGTAATCAATACCAGTGAGATACTAAAGCAGCATAAGCCACATTATTGATTGCCAAGCAGATGATAAAACTGTTTATTATGATAATTGCAGAGTGCCTGCAAGATGCTCCTAGTCCTGTCTTGAGCTTTTTACAGAAATAAGAATTGCCAGAGCATGATCTTCTGTCTGAAGCCTTTCTGAACCTTGGTAAGAGTCCTCCACACCCTGCTTAGTGTGCCACATTTCACCTCCAACCTACTGCCTGGATGGAGAAGGTCACATTATTAGACATAGTCCCTGCACTATCTATTGTGTGGACACCCCTTATCGTAGTCTCACTCTTAGAGAAAAAAAAATTCTCTTGAACTAAACAGTTACAGACATAAACTGGCCTTGCCTTCAGAAGATAAGCAAAACACAAACAGTCAGATTAGGTCTACTCTGACAAAAGCATCTATTACTTCTCCAACTGCAGGAGCAATGGAAACTATAACATAACTGGGCTCCATATTGCCACTGCTGTCAAATGACAGCTGAAAATGAGTTTAACATGGGCTGAAGTTCTGCCAGCAGCTCTTTGTATGGAGTATGGGTCCCATTATCTCCCAGTATGGACAAGGCTCTGACAGCTTCATCTCCACATTAATCTGAAGGACCATATGCCACAGAATGCAAGCAGTACTTGGTACAGGCTCCACTGTTCTGGCTGGCTGCTTTCACAGTCTGTGTGGGTTTCACTAAGAAATCACAGCCAAGAGTTGCAAAATAACTTTACACCAGTCAGACCAGTCTTACTTTGGGCTGGCCTCAACTGGGTTAGACCACAGATGGTGCCTCTGGCTAATGCTCTAGGTCTTCCTCCTCCTCTTAAAGCCTCTCATTGGCATGAACCCCCTACTCCCTTGGTGCCTCTCTGCTGCCCCCCATCACAATATACACAAGGGAGGTGGCCTCCCTCCCTATCACCCTTAGGCAGGTCAAGCCTCCACCTTCCTCTTCCCCAGGGCCAGAAGGAGCAGAAGAGCCAACAGCTGCCAGTGCCAAGCACCAGTGCATCAGGCTCTCCAAGACAAGGAACTCGCTGTTGTTCCAAGAAAATCCATTAAAACAATAGTGACAGCCATTCCCAGCTCTAGACCGGCTGACCATGACAACTGAGCACCACTGACCACTCTCCCTAGCACACAGGGTGCAAGTACTTCCCCAAAGCCTTGTTCGGATTTATTCCCCCCTCCAGTTTTAGAACAACATTCTAGGAAAGGATTCATAGTCGTAAGCAGTTTTGTTCTACTCGTTGTTACAATGGGAGAAATGAAGAACGTTTTAACAACAGACAGCACCTGAACAGCTTAAGAAGTTGACAAGGGACAAGAACAAACATGAGGCAGTAAATCCTCTGGTCACCTATGAAAAGCTGCACAGGATATATTTCTATCAGTGAGAAAGACTGTTTCCTATAACACAAGAGGACAGGTCAAATAATGATCCCGAAGATGACTACTAAAAGCCAGCCCATCCTTCAGACACCCCCACTTCCTCACTAAGGCCTGGAAATGTCACCCCTTACAGTCAAGGCCAGGCAATGGGAGAGACAGATAAATCTTTTTAACACAAAACCAGAAGACCCAACACAGCAGCCAAAAAACGATGAAATTAGAAGTGGTCTTTGTCTTCTGTGTCATTAATACCTCTGTGCTCAGAAGCTACCTCAGAAAGCCTCTTAGGACAGAGGCTAACCTTACCTGAGTAACTCCAAGCTCCCCATGTAAACCCCTTTAATACTAGACATGGTAATTAGTGCCAAAACAATAATGGCAGTTGCCAAGTATGGTGGATGTAGATAACAGACTCCTCAGCAAAGGCTGCTGGGGACTGTAACCCATGTGAGTGAGGCTCTGCTCATATCAAGAGAGACTCACAATCACAACAGCACCTTCCCAGTGCCTAGTAAACTACATCTAACAAAGAGGATAAACCAGCTCCAAGACATGCCATCTTTTTCCCCAGCACTCCTTTTATCCCTTGCAAAACCCACTGCCCCCGGGTGACTGCAGCTGTGCTAAAGCCAGGCTGCTGGAAGCCACTGGGACACGCAGGATTGTGAAGTCCTCAGCTGACTGCTGCAGACCAAGCAGGGCTTACACCTATGAGCACTATTGACCTTTCCTCCTATAACAGCTCCTGGAGGCTCTAGCATTGCTGGGCTGCTCCGTGGCCAGCGGCAGCCCCCAGTGCTCCAGGTCCCAGGCTTGTGGCGTCCCAGCCCCAATAGAGTGAGGCAGCTCCACCTTCACGCAGTTCAAGGTGGTGGCTCTGTCCAACTGATGCAAGCTTGGTCTGCATCTCGCACTTTATCAAGAACCATCCTTGTTTGTTAAAGCAGAATTAGCAGCCCAGGATCCAGTGCCCTTCCCCAGCTGTCCTGGAAATGTACCTCTGTGGCCCGCAGCCTGCCCTCCTCATGCAGAGAGGCCTGGGGAAGCATACTGGTGCCCCTTCCTTTCCTTGAAAATACCCATTTTCATTATCACTATTACTTTTAATTAGCACTCTACGGCAGCCTTAAGCCCTCCCAGCTGGAGGAAAGTTCTGCTCCTAAATGAACAATTAGAAGGTGCACTGAGGGAATCTTTTTCTCATCTTCAGAAACAAGTTTCTCAGCTGAGCTAAAAGCCACCTGGTTAAATGGAACTTCCTTGAAGGGGTATCTTCAGGCACTGCTCAAAGCCCTCAGGTCACCCTGGGATTCCTGCTGCATGAGTGGGATACTGAAGTCAAGAACTTGAAATAGTGAACTTCAGCATTACTAATGAAGGGGTCTTAAAGCTGCTGCCCCACATCACTCGCTGAATGGCCTCCTCTTCCTCACCTGGTCACAATAATTGCCCTGAGAAAAATCAAAGGTTTTAATGCCCATCTCACTTGTGAAGCCCCCCGACATCGTTTAATTTGCTCAAGAGTTCAGGCCAAGGACAAGCTGAAGAGTCAGAGCCCTATTAAATGCATAAGAAAACAGGTCCATATGAGGCATAATTACTAGAAACAAGGTCTCTTGATCAAGCATTTCTCAAACACCAGCAATGAGACACATCCACCAAAAGGCCTCAAGAGGCGGCCTCAGCCATTTTCAAGCAAGCATTAAGATGGAGAGGTGAAGTGTCAGAAGGACGCTGTCAAAAGGGCTGTCCCACAGGCCACCACCACCTCCCCAGCATCCCTGCACAGTACAGCATCAACAGAGTCAAACCTTCAACTAGAAAGAAGCTAAAACTTGTCAGTCAACACTGATCAAAACCACATCTATCGTCCCCTTCTCTAGGTCAGTCAGGGCTGATATTCCCCCATCACACTGCTCCCAAAGCACCCTGGGCACGGGCAGTCTTCCCATACCCTCAGCACGCCACCCCTGCCCCAAGAGGGCAGAATCCTTTAAGAACAGGTGACCAGGATGTTTCCCACCCATCTTTCCCAAATCCAGTCCTTTCCTTGGATTATGGGACCAAGATTTTACAGGAGTTCATGTACATGATGAAGTCCAAATGTCTAATGCACACAAAAGGAACAGGTAAAGAAATAATGAAGTTCCCAACACAATTAATAGATTTCACTGCACTGGTACAACTGCACTTTGCTGAAACCAAGAGGCATGTTTTGCTCTTCCCCTCAATTTCTCCATATCTCATTCAAAGCAGGAGCTGCCCAAGAACACTGCATTTATCAGAATTCCCACCTGTATTTGGACAGCAAGACTTGCCTTCCAGAACCATTCTGAAAATCCTGAAGTCCACAAAATGACAAGGCTTAAAGTAACACTAATCTTATCATTTCCACTCGAATTTGTAATCCTGTAAAACACTTGGTTCCTCTTGCTCCCCTTTGCATCTCCCTTCTTCCTCACACTTCACAGTGACCAGCCCTTCTTCCCTCACAGCCCTTTTCTGGGCACTGAGTTATATTCCCTGTCAGTGAAAGTCATTGGTAGGTGTGAAATAAACTTTATTTATTTATTTAACCACTGCCTACACCTCCTGTAAACTTGGAAAGTTTACTTACCTTACAAAGGTGGCATATTACCTGCAGTTTGTAGCACGTCGGCCAACGGCAACAGATCCCTCGTCTGCCCTGGAGTGGAGGAGCAGAACCAGCCTGGGGGAGCCAAGCCCTCAGCATCACCCTGGGTGCCACACTCAACACCTCACCTGGACAACTCTGAGCCCCAGCTCCCAGGTCCCAGCCCCAGCGCTCCCCACCTGTGCAGTGGGGCATCTATACTGAGGAACAGCATCTTTTCTATCCATCACTTGCAACGCAGTGAAGATACCCACACCCTGCTCTCACTGCCCCAAATGAATGAAGGACACTAAGACTAAAATACTCTGTAGCCTGATCGCATTTACTCCATCCACTGCAGCCTGGCAGGTAAGTATGCCCCAGCTATGCCAAGCATCAGCGTTTCTCCCTGAGACCAACCACACCATGGAGCTGAGGAAGCAGCCAACAGGAGGATTGCTACCTGGCTCAGCTCATCCCCTCACACTGTGTTCAAGCATTTATTCCGCTCTCCAACATCTACCTCTGGAGAAAGGAAAGCAAATGCTTCCAGTGCCCAATGAGCCCAGATACCAATCAGACCACAACGCAACAAGGGGGAGAAAAGGACACAAAACAATTAATTCTTGGCAGCTTATTTTAGCTCTAGGCAAGGGAAGGTGCATGGCAGAGTGAGAGGAGACTGGAACAGACAGAGGCTGGGACTTGCTCCAAGAGCCCCAGGGGTGGCAGTGCTGGCTCCCAACCCCAGCAACATGGGGCTGCTCTCCAGCAGGTGAGGGCTCGGTCAGGCTGCCTGGGCACAAGGAACAACGAAAGCTTCTCAGCCAAGTTTCTTTTGACTTTTCCATGCGAGAAGCTGCTCAGACAAAGAACAGCACTAAGCTATGAAATGAAACCATCTCCTGTGATGAGATCTGACTGCAGCCTCCTCCACACGTACATGGAAGACAACTCACAGAAGAGCCTCACAGATGCAGGGATTTATTCTATTCTTGGTGGGGATTGTGATCCATCCAGCTGACTGGCTTTCCCTCTGACAAGACGATGTGGTCTGTGCACAAGACCTGCCTGTGCTATGTGCCACTGTCAGGACCACCGTGGTGACTGCAGGAGCAAGCACAGGTATCCACGCAAGGCAACACAAAAGGCCTGGCTCGCCTTTTGAACTAAATCCCAGCAGTAAATCTACAGGTTAACTGTCCAATACAGGAATGTCTCTGATCTCACAGACTTCTGCCACCGAAAACACTTAAAACACTGCTTTTACAGCAAAAGAAGTATCTCTTAAAGCAACCACCAAGAGAATGATATTCAGCAAAGACCTCAAAAAGACTGGTGGAAGCCCAGGAACATTCAGCAATATTTCTTGTCCTGAAGCCAAGCAGGTCCAAATCCCTAATGCAGAGAGGCTGCCAAGAAAACTCACCTAGGAAGCTTCATCTCATCACTCAGCCTGTGTCACCCTTCTGCAGGTCCTTCCTCTGCCCCGTTCTCCCCTCTGTTTTACTGCAAGGCAGAGGTACCAGCTTTGCAAGTCAGACAAAGAATGAACCAATTTACCAAGTCTCTAATTTACAAACTCACTCTCCCATGCCTCCCCTGCCAGGCAGGGAGAAGCAGCAGGCACCCTGCCACGTGCTTGCAGGCAAGGTTTTAACTGCGGTGGGAAATGAGGATAAGGGCATACCTTCAGGAAGCAAGACCTAAAGGAATCATCCAGCCTGGCCACCTGTGCATCAAAGAGACTCAGAGAGTCCTTGGTCAGAGTAAAGATTACTTAGCAACAACTAAAAACACAGGTGTTATCAGCGTTGTTCCCAGGCTCGAAGTCAAAAACACAGCACTGCACCAGCTACTAAGTAGAAAAATGACTGCTACTGCTGAACGCAGGACAGCATCCAACTCCCTGGTCCTTGCTAAACCATATGACTAAGAGTGCCATCCAGATGCTCCTTGAACTCTGATAGGCTTCGTGCTGTAACCACTTTCCTGGAGAGTCTGTTTCAGTGAAGAATCTCTTCCTAATGTCCAACCGGCAGTTCCCTGACTCAGCTTCATACCATTTCTTTGTGTCCTACCACTGGTCCCCAGAGAGAGGAAGAAAAAGCTGAATTTGAACCCGTCTCCAGCACAAAACATGCTGGGCAATGTTCTTCTCTCAGCTGAGCTTTTCCCTCTCACACATGTGCTCCAGTAACAGCAATACACTGGCAGCTTGGTAACCATGTCTCTCGGAAGGTCAAACCCCATTTGTCCTCTACTTACCTCCCCCCAGCATACAGACATGGGGGAGTTTCTGACCATCAGCTGATACTAAATGTCCTTCCTCTCATCTTCAGTTTGATTCTGGTCCTTCCCTTTCAGTGATACCATGAGTCAAACCATAGCAGAAGGCAGCTGGAGCCCAGGCAGCCTTCATTCGATCTTTCAGCTCCAAGGGGACATAAACCCAGCAATCAAATCCTTTAAACCTGTCCAACCCATGACAGTTGCATTTGGTAGACTATGCAGTTCATCACTTGCCACAGATGATGCAAGCAAGACCCTTTCCTGGGCCCTCTGCAATCTGCACCTATGTACTCATTAATACCCAGTCTCCTCAGACCTCAACCAAATCTTCTCCTTGCCCCTGACACTTTAAGGGATGTGACAAGTTAAAGATATTTTATAAATAACATTTCCTTTACTCTGTTGCCTAAATCATTTCCTGATGTGGGTGACACATTGCCTTGGATAATCCTATGGATGACTCTCCATCCTATTTAAAATATCTCTGGTAGCAACAGCAAATGCTAGCATTAAAAGATACATCTGGGAACAAGCTATTCAATTAAAATCCAATTTTAACACACCACAAAGTGGGGAATGAGAAGGAAGATGAAAACTAACCCTGCATGACTGCATTTTTTCCAAGGACTACAGCTCTGGAAAACAAATCAGCTTATCAGTATTTTGCACTGAGGCACACATTATCCTTAAGATACGGCGAGAAGCAATGAGCACCTCTGGCAGCAGACCTCTGGCAACTGCAGGATGGCTACTCTTTGCAGTGGTCACACGAGATGCAGAGTTTGATGCTCTGAGAGTGGAGTTGCAAACCAGTTCCCTTTTCTAAAAGGGAGGGATGATCTCAGCTGCAGCCACTGTCCTGCAGTTGAATAGTGAGGCTCAAGGCCACGGCAGGCAGTTGTAGTCCTGCCTGAAAGCTGATGGCTCCAAATTCCCTGGAGGATCAAGGCCACAAGGGTACTTCCTAGGTGTGCTCACAGCAGTAATTGCAGTGCCTACCCTCTGGTTTGCTACACACCAACACCCTGAAGATCTGACCAAGAACTGGAATAGAGTATCCCCTGGGTCTCACTGCAGCCCCTTGAGGCAGGAAAATCCTGTGGCTGTCTGCGCTAGCCGTAAGATGAGCTTTCTAGTAGCAGCCTGAGTCAGAGGACAACCCTTGGGGCAGTCCTGAGTCTAAGATCCTCTGATGAGGAAGAAGCTGATGCATTGTAGACTGTCAAATCACTGGTGCTGGGGTCCAAGATGACAGTGACTGATTTTCTTTTTAATCATAAGCTGCAGTTGGCAGAATGACCCGTCACAGCCACAGCTCAGGCTACATATCAAGCACTGCTGGCTTTGTGAGCTTCTAGCAGAAATGAGATATGGTGCAAGTCAGGAGCTGGCATGTCTGCATGGCAAGGAACACAAGGAATAGCAGCAGCTTTAAAGGACGAAGGAGGTCCAGACACAAGGACACTGCTCAATAACCACCTCAGAAAGATGCAAGGCAGAAGGCACCACAACATACAGTGAGACAGCCATCCAGTGACCCTGTTTACCAGAGATCACAGACCCTAAATGCAACAAAATTTTAGAGAAGTAGTAATGAAAAATTAAAACAAAGCTAAAAGTAAAAGCAGGAAACACTGTCAGAGCAAACCCACCACCCGCCAGCCACACAGGCGAGCTTCTCACCTGCTCCAGCTCCTCACACTGCCCTGCACATGCAGAATGTGCCTAAAGAAATCCTTGGGGTGAAGATACTCTTGGTCCTGACCTCCTGTTGCTTTCCAGCCATCTTCACCAGCATTTCTGGGAGATCACCAAAACAAGCACGTCTGCTTTACTACAATTTGTGTTCCGTCAAGTGTTTTATTATAAACACCTATTTCATTTCAGTTTCTGTTCTTCCTTAGACTCATTTACTACTTCTTTAAAGTCTCATTCAGATTACTAAAGTATGGAGAAAAGAAAAATCTCACTTTTAAGTCCAAAATGCACTATCCCATTCTTACCTTGCAAATCAGCTTTCATTCTGCTGCCCTATGAGCACCGGGAAGCAGGAGGGCGGTGGGATGAGGCAGCGTCCCAGTGTGCTGCCCATGTCCCACCTCTGGGCAAAGCTTTCCAAGCGGCACAGGAGGCTGGGAAGGAGCAGCGCTCTGCCCACACCTGCAGACGCCCCAGGGCTCCTTCCATCCAGCCCTGGCACTGGGGGATGCACAGTTATGATCATGCACTTCTGGTTTCTAGGGTCAGATCCAGCCTATGTGTGTGAGTCCAGCAGGTCCACAACCCTTAGCTGGTAAGTAACCCCCAACGACTTCAGGTTCAACTACCTTCTCAGCTGAGTATCAGCATTTCAAAACTAGAAACAGTCCAGGCCCAGGAAAAGCCTACCTTTCTTCAGGGAGACCAAATGGAAACCAGGAGCACAGTGGCACCTCAGGGACACAGACACCCTCAACCCTGTAACACACAATTGGGTTATTCATCAGATTCCTCACTAGCCAACATGATTCATGCCTACCTCAAAACCAGCAACTTACTTTAGCCTCAAAACGTGACTACCACTAAATTAAGGAACACGTATGGCTCTGTGTGCTCCAGGGACAGGCCTTCTGCTGTTCAGAAGATGGAGAGGTACAATGGAGTGAACCCAAACCAGACTGCACTATGGGATTTATCACGGGCTTAGAGGAACAACTGGCCCCTGCTGCAGCTTGCTGGTAGAAACGCAGCCTTACAATGGACTCAAAAGCTTCTACCAAGGATTTGCGTAACTACACCTAAACTACCCACCCATTCGAGCTCCTTGGTCTCAGGAGTACCCAAAGGCTTTGTTTTCCAGGAGACTCCAGAAAACATAATGAAAAGTAGGCAAAGTAATGAAATTTAGGCACAGACAAAACCTGAAAACTTGGAAGAACCTCAAAACCATCCTTTCCACACACCTCAGAATAACACCAGTACACTGAACAGTTCCACTTCTGCTGGGTAAACACATCAGTTAACTTCAGCTGGCACCTTAACAAAGTGAACAAAGAAATAAATATCCACCTACATCAGAGGATGAATTCTATACCTGTATTTGATCTCAGGTCATTCAGCTCCACAGCACTTGAATCTAGTGGAAGGTTGTCCCTGCTCATTGCAGAAAGACTGGACTGGATGACCTTTACAGGTCCTTTCCAACCCAAACCATTCTGTGGTTCTACGTATGTACAACTGGAGGCACCCTCCTCCTGTGCAACCTCCCTTTTCAGAGGGCTTGGATCGACCAACATAAGCCACCATTGCCCACAGGGGTTATTTCTCTTCAAATCGGACTGTGTCAGGTCTTGAGCTGTCAGATACAGCCCTTCTCAAGTCCAGGAAAGAGGCACAGTAATACAGCTGGCATAGCTAAGGACAAAGCAAAACTTGAAAATCTAATGCCTGAATTAAACAAACAAACAAAAAAAAAAGGCAATTATTTCAAAATTGAGAATCACCAAGTCCATCTTGGACAGGTTGAGCATCAGATACTCCTAACCACCCACCAGGTCATTAATTGTGTTGCGTATGGAATAGCAAATGCAGAACCTGTATTAAAGGGCTGGAGGGACACTGCTGTGGGTTTCATTAGCTTTGTCTCATACCAGACAAAGGTGTAAGTAGTGTGAAATGAAGATTAATTAAATAGACTGCAATAAATGGAAACCAGAATAAACCATAAGGCAGGGTTATTGAAGACACATTGTGCAAACTAGCCCAGTATCTTTCTTCACTAAAACAACTACCCTTTCTTCAGCAACATACCATGGGGAATTCAGCCACGGAAGATGGGCACTAGCTAAGGACTCAGAAAGGCAGAAAACTAGGCCAAGAGAAGATGACACCAAAATGATTTAAAGAAAATACTGCTCTGAATGGAGGTTATTTGGAAAGGCCTCGGGAGTCATCTCACTAACTAACTTCACTGATGGCCTTGCTGCAAGTCAGCAGAGACCACTGATACTCTGTAAAATTAAATTGAGAAGCACATCCAACACAATGTAAAACCAGAATATTACACAAGAAAAAGCTATGATTTGAGGCTCCGAATAATGAGAAGGGAACTAAATCCAAAAACAGGAAAACTCTGAATTTGTGCAGTAAAGTCAGGGTTTACAACTGGGTCTCACAATGGAGGAGACACACTGATGTGCTAGTCAGGGTGGGAGGACCGAAGGGATGCAGCTGTTAAAGTGGCAAATATGATCTTAATATGTTATTCCGTGTGTTTTTAGAGATAGGGAAGTAATAAATGGCATGTTAATAGCACTGTAAGCCCTCAGCTGGAATTGCATGCACAAATGTGACCACATTACAGAAGAAATAACTTAGCTGTGAACAGATGGAGGCGGCTCACAGAGCAACCACAGGAACGGATGTTCTCCAGCACAATACAGCACAACCAAAAGGCTTTCACTGAGCCATATGTGTTGTGGCTGGAAGCTGGTGTGTGCACACGCGTGTGCATGGGAGGACATGCACACAAGTACAGTGGCAGAAGGCAGGGATCATCCCATGGAAGCAGCCAGGCTGCAAACCACATCCCAGTGAGGAAGCTCTTATATCAACATTTAGAAAGCAGTGCCTGCAGCGGCAGGAGAAGGGAGGCAGCAGGGGAATGCTTGACCCAGCATTAACGTTTCTAACAAGAGGTAACTCAGGCAACTCTGCATATACATTAAATCTGCTCTGGCAGATTTACATTTCCACTGGATACCTTTTAGTAAACACTGACAGAGAAGCTTCCAACCTCAGACACTTCTGCACTAGAAAATTACTAGGCTCCTGTGGACAGAGCCAGGTGAGTCTTCAAAACCGTTCTGTAAAGTGTCCTGGGAGAACAGGCAAGGAGGAGGTTGCATACCATTGGAATCAGCAGCACCAATGTTACACCACAGTGCCTACAGCAATCATGTCCTGTATATTTAACAAGTAAATATTTCTCTGTTTCCTCGAACTTGAACTTCTGGGAGACATGAGCCCAGCAGTCATCATGCAAGCCTCAGGCCACACTAACACAAGTGCAATAACAATTTATTGGCTTAAGTTAACTTTCCTACTTTCCCCTGTTTATTTCTTTTGCTGGAAGAGAATTCAACAAGGCCAGAATGACTGCGCCGTTTATTATGCAATTGTTTGCCAGTTTATATTTGTGTTCCAGCAAGGCAAGGACCAGATTAAGTGATGCCTGAACACTTGCCTTCCCTGCCATGTGGTGCTGCGGGGCTCAGAGCTCCCCACCCAGGGCACAGTGTGGCAGCAGCCTTGAGACCCTGCAGCCTCCACCCTCCAGACCAAACTGTCCCAGCCTCGCCCCTGCCCATGCATTCTTACTGCTTGTGGTGTTTTAAGCCCAGCCGGTAACTCAGCACCATAGAGCCACTACCTCACTCCCTCCTTTCCCCCACCCCCCTGCTCCCAGTGGGATGGGGAGAACGGAAAGAATGTAAGCCCCATGGGTTGAGATAAGAACAATCCAATACCTAAAGTATTATACAAACCCACTACTAGTAATAAGGGATATAAGGGGAGAGAATATAGAACTAAAAACAGTAGGAGAAAACCCCAACAAACACAACTGATGTACAAATAATTTCTTACCACCTGCTGACTGATATCCAGCCTGACCGGAGCAGTGGTCTGGTCTTCCAGGTGACTCGCCCCAGTTTATATACTGGGCATGATGAGCTGTGGTATGGAATACCCCCTTTGGCTAGTTTGGGTCAGGTGTCCTGTCTCTGCTCCCTCCCAGCTTCCTGTGCCCCTCCTCACTGGAGAGCATGAGACTGAAAAGTCCTTTATCAGAGTAAGCACTACTAAGCAACAATGAAAACATCAGTATGTTATCAGCATTGTTCTCAGACTGAAGCCCAAACATAGCACTTCACCAGATACTGGGAAGGAGAAAAACAACTGTTATAGCTGAACCCAAGACACTGCTCATGACTGGCATCTGCTGCTGTGCACCTTAGAGCAGCACACATGTAAATGCACACACTCTGAATTTAGCCCTGCTCCTCCTTGCTCCAACATCTCCTTCGAGAGCATGAGAACACTGGTGGCAATCTCTTCTGGCAGCAAGCAGAACTAAAAGGATTAATCTGCTACATCTCTGTAACAGTACTTCAGTAATTAAGAGGAGCAACTGCTGAACAAGATTAGCAGCAGACTAAACAAAATATAAGCAGCAATAGGGACAAAAGCATGCACAGAGGTGTTCCACCTGCCCTCCTGCCATCCAGCCCAAAGCACAAGCCTACCGCTTCGCCATCTGCTAATGTTCAGAAGGCATCACATGTTGGTGTTTACTCCTCGTGCTCCCCTCCACCACACACCACTGTTCCACTTCCTTACGCTCTCACCACATCCATTTTTTTACTGGGTTTTGATAGAGTTTTTGAAATGCATAAGTGAGGCTGGTATCACTGAAAGGCTTCATTGCTGCCGAGCCGTCATGTCCCAGAGGTCCCCAAATGGGCTTCCTGGCCACACTGCCTCCCAGCTCTGGTGACATCCAGCCCATCAAACAGCAAGTCTCCACAACAGGCACCGGCTGCTTGTCCTGGGACTGCAAATGGGAACTTCTGACTTGGAACAAGAGCCAGGATGGGCAGGGGAGGGAAAGGCAAGCAGGCACCCTGTGTTCAGAGTTTCTGGCAGGCAAAGACAGCATGTCAGCCAGCAAAGCGACACGGTGGGACCACAGGCAGTGCAGGGACCAAAGGATAGCCATGAAGCACCCAGAGCACCTCACATGCTCTCAACTCCAGACTGAGCCCTGCTTTAGCAGGGGTCTGGAGACAGTGCCACACATTCCCACCACATCCTTGCTCTCCTCAGGGGTGCAACAGGAGAGCTGAACACCGGCTGCTTCACACTTGCTATTTCCCAAGTGTTCGGGAACAGATTCCTCTCCCGGTGAGCAGATACCCTTGTGCAGAACGGTGCCCTCCTGCACAGCTGCTCTCAAACAGACCATGCCCAGGCTCCAGAGCACACAGCTCCTCTCCTCCAGACCCTCCAGAGCCAGTACAGCTCCACACAGGCTACACAAACAGCAAGCACAGAGCAAGAGATATATTTAAAACATGACCTGCAGTATGACCTAAATTTTACTTCTGCAAAAGGAAAATAGTAGCTCCAACTGTCTTCCTTGTGCATCGCTTTTTCTTTGTTTCCCTTTATATTTAGGTCTTCTCCCCTCCCAGGAGGTTCAGGCACACAAGGGAAGCACAAAAGGAAGAGTGCACCAAAGAGCAATGTCACAGCTAACAGGATGTTTAAAATCGTTTGCCAGGCAATGTATGAGAACAGCTACAGCTGCAGTTAAAACCCTGTGGGACTTCCACTGCCACACCACATCAGGGGCTGAGGTTGCCCACTGTGCCCTCTGACTGCTCAGGACTCCTGCAAACTGCAGCTCTGGCATATGATACTCCTGGCTGAGTACAGCATCAGGGGACAGATCCCCCACTTTCTCCCTACCCTCTGTAGTCATCCTTCATCCCCCAGCTCTGCTCTCATCCCATCCTTGCGCCTTCATGTCATTAGTCCCCCAATTTAGGGAGTTAACTCTTCAAAGAAATACCCTGGACATTGTTTTTCTCAAAATTACTTGGCAGCAGATGAAAGTTTTTCTTTAATGTCTGTGGGGATGCAGGAAGGGCCATCAGAGCTCAGCTGTGCTCATCACAGTAAAACAGAAAAGAAGGACAGGAGGAATCAAACTGCCCTAGCCCTGGGGCCCCAGGCACTTCAAGATTTCAGGATGTGGGATGGAAGGACCAGAGCACCCACAATCCATTCTTTCCATTAAATCCATGCAAGAAAAGGAAATGTAGCTGCCTAAAAGTTAATCCCACATGAGACCAGCTCTCCAGAGTGAAAGTTTTCCACTGCTCCATAGAGGCTGGTGCCTACCTGCCAGTCCCAAGGCCTCAAGCTGGGGCAGGCACTGGTCCTTCCTCCCCTCCTGCGGGCAGGTGCCTTTGGAGGAGCATCGGGATCATCACAGGGGCAGCCCCAAGGCTGAGGGAAGGCGCAGGTGTGAAGGAGAGCCCAACAGTGGTTCTGCAGGAGCTGCACCTCTGGGAATGGATTCGATGTCAAGTGTCAGCGAGTAAATTGCTATTGGCTTCTCAATAAGCAGCAGTAGTGAGCTAAGTGTTTCCCTGTGTTGTGGAGGCTCTCTCTGACTCAATACAGCAGTATTGACAGCACAATCACAGGGTAATCCAGGCTCCACTAGTATCTCAGCACTTCCTCATTGAAAATACACTTTCCACTTGGACACCAGCCCATTAGCGTGGGCTCACATGGCAGCCCCCCCAGCCTGCCAGGACAGGGCCCCTGGCCGCTCCCCTCAGCACAGCCTGAGGAGCACAGGAAGGGGCTCTTCTAGCAACGAGAAGTCACCAATGGAAAAAGGATCAGAGGTAAGCAGAAAGTCTTTATAACTCAGGTCTCTGTAGGTTCTGAAAAAAATTGGTATTTCCTTGCTAGACAACAGAAGTTCATTCAGTGAATTAACTCTCCTCTTGCCCCTTACCCTCCATTTGTCATCCTTCTTTGCTATCTTATCTCTAAGACCATGGATTCCTCCGGGCAGAATTCTCTCCCTTCATTTATGGAGAATAAGAGACCTGCTTCTGCACAGCAGAAATACCTATATCCTACTCCTGTACCATAGGGCAAGGATGTTCTGGTGGATCATTAATGATGCTCTGCTGGCAAGAGCACCCATTAACAGATGCTATGCTGGAAATCCCTAGGCACTTGGGATGCCAGCACTGGAGGCAGCTTCAGAGCTCCCTGGCAGCCCCCACCATAGCACGATGGAACTCGCTTTAGAAGCTTCCATCACTATGCACACGTGTGCTCTTGTATGCATGATGTGAACACTGATCTCTACTGCAACAATTGCATGAAGGAATCTCATGGAAAATTAGGTTCTTAATTTGGTCTGGATCATATAATAAAAGTCACAAATACATAATAATATTTAATTTTGTCCTAATATAGCATTGTCTCACATAACCCACATTTAACCATGCCAAGTGCAAGGTCCTACACCTGGGTCGGAACAATCCCAGGCACAGCTACAGGTTGGGCAGAGAAGAGATTCAGAGCAGCCCAAGGAGAAGGACTTGGGGGTGTTGGTTGATGAGAAAATGAACATGAGCCGGCTTCAGTGTGCGCTTGCAGCCCAGAAAGCAACCGTATCCTGGACTGCATCAAAAGGAGCGTGACCAGCAGGTCGAAGGAGGTGATCCTGCCCCTCTACTCTGCTCTTGTGAGACCTCACCTGGAGCATTGTGCGCAGTTCTGGTGTCCTCAACATAAAAAGGACATGGAACTGTTGGAACAAGTCCAGAGGAGGCCACGAGGATGATCAGGGGACTGGAGCAGCTCCTGTATGAAGACAGGCTGAGAAAGTTAGGGCTGTTCAGCCTGGAGAAGAGAAGGCTGCGTGGAGACCTCATAGCAGCCTCCCAGGATCTGAAGGGGGCCTACAGGGATGCTAGAGAGGGACTCTTCATTAGGGACTGTAGTGACAGGACAAGGGGTAACAGGTTAAAACTTAAACAGGGGAAGTTTAGATAGGATCTAAGGAGGAAATTCTTTACTGTGAGGGTGGTGAGGCACTGGAATGGGTTGCCCAGGGAGGCTGTGAATGCTCCCTCCCTGGCAGTGTTCAAGGCCAGGTTGGATGAGGCCTTGGGTGATATGATTTAGTGTAAGGTGTCCCTGCCCACGGCAGGGGGTTTGGAACAGGATGATCTTAAGGTCCTTTCCAACCCTAACGATTCTATGATTCTATAAACCTTAAAACACAGTAAAAAGTGGACAAACAGCCGTATTTTAAACACTGTGACTGTGTTCCAAATTCAGTGCCATTGAAAAAGTAGGGCTGAAAGTACCACAGTATCTCAAGCAAGGCAGTGCTTTACCTGCAGCATCTGGACCCAAGTTTGCATCACAGCCCCCAGACTGTGGCACCACACCACACAGGCTGTTTCCAAAAAGGTTATGCTTGTTTTCTAAGAATACAAGCCATAATAGGAACTGGTCATTAGACACAAGCAGAGGTTGGTTGCAAGGCAGAAGTCCTAAGGAGTAGCATCAGAAAATACGGATTTTCCCTAAACCAGCTGTAAGCATCACATGGGACCCCAGAGGGTCACCAGGAAGCTTTTTAGGACACTCTGGTGTAAGCACAGTAGGTGGGAAGTCAGGATGCCTTCACTGGGGTCGAGAGCCTTCACGCCCCTTCCAACCCCCTGTGGGAAGAAAAGCCATCCACATCACTTGGATGTTTGGAAGAGTCAGAGGTGGACAGACCAAGGTTATTTTAAAAACAGCAGGCTTTAAAACACTTAAAACACATCAAAAAAACACAGAATACTTGAACATTCACGCTTTCGCTTCTTGCTCAAATCATTACCAATGTACTAATTAGTTTATCAATGCAGAGCACACTGCATTAAGTAACAAGAATGACAGTTTGCTCATTTGCAGGTGCCTGGTGTTACCAACAATGTGAAGACAAGATCAGAAAGTGAAAAGCAACACAAAAGCATTGTGGAGGATCCCCTCGTGTGCTCTGGGGCAGGTTTCCAGGGATCCCGCTGAGCTCCTCACACCAGCACACAGGATTCACCCACAACTCCCTGCTCGGAATGCAGCCAGTGCAGACACGCGGCTCCATGTTCTCAACATTCAGAAGTTGCATTCATGTGGAAAGCTGGTGCCTCACAGCATGAAGCAAAGAAATGGGTCTGCAGAATGGGCTGATACATTCAATTTAACTATAATCTATTTTGTTAACAATACTAGCAAACCCAGGAGCACAGACCTGGTGAGCAGGGCCAGCCACATAGCAGCCACCCAGGGCTCCTGCCGCCCCACACAACTTTTCCTAAAGACCATGCCACAGTGATTTCACTGCCACTGCTGCTGTGGAAAACAAGTTAATCTAAAAATGCCTTCTTTTTTTTTTTTGCAACCACATCCTGAGATGCCTGGCACCATACCAGACCTTTAATCAAAATTACTAACTTCTGTGGTGTCCTAGCACCGACGCATAGCATCTTTCACCTCACCAATGCCATAACAGCATCAAGCAAGACGAGAAAGGCAGATGAACACTGAGATGTGAAGCAATCCCAGTGACAGTGCATCCCAGGGCCCAGTTCCCAGCTGGATGCAGTATAATGTAGCAAAGACCTGAGCAGAAGCTTTTGGAAGAGAACCCCTCTGGCACAGCCACACTCAAATTGCTAGGGTGATGAAGGCAAGGTCAGGGAGCCTTCTGTGCCAGACAGGAAAGGCTGTTTGGTCTGGAGTCAGATGAGGAACAGGTATGTGATTAGGAAGAGGTTAACACTGCTTCAGCCTGCAATCTGATAAATGGCTCTGCAGAAAGCAGGTTCTCTCACTTTGAGATATGATGTCACTAACCTTTATTGATCCACAATCAGAGAACTTTGCTTATCTCTCTCCTGTGATATGCTGCCCTCCTGTACTCAACTAGTGTTTAATACACTGCTGGGCATCTTGCACTCTTTATAGCTCACATCACACCTCCGCCAGGCCACCAGGGACAGTATTTTATGGCCTGTGCCAGCAAAGAAGACCTGAGGGATGAGCCATGTGTGCATCCCCTCCCAGCCACTGCCTCCCGCAGCAGGAACCTGCACTTCAGGGCAGCGTTACACACCTATATTGGAACACTCCTGAAAACAGGGGCCAAACAGGGTAGATGTGATCCAGCATGGTCTTACAGCTTCCTGTATGGCAGTGGGTCTTCAGGCTGAACCTGAAGTGAGCACATGCCTGCTGAAGTTACTGTTCCTATGGGAGTATTTATTTTTACCCAACTTCAATTATTTTTCAAAAACAACACTTTACTTCTAGCCTCAACTTCCTTTTTAATTTTGAGGTCAAAAATGAAATCACATAACTAATACAAGAACTGTAAATTAACCATTTATTCCTATGTGCCAGCATTTGCTGTAGACTGTATGCACCAAATCTAGTGGGTTTCGTTTCAAATATGCTAGTGATGCTGGAAAACAGCTGAACATCCAGGCAGCAGAATCTGTAATTCAATTTGAGCCTGCACCCCAGAACCAGAAATGCCCCCCAGCACAGGCTGGAGGAGCAATGTACACCACAGGAAAGCACAGGAGGACTGGAAAGAGTTTTACCAGCAAGAGAGCAAACGCCCTGAAGTTACATACAAGAAAGCATGAGGCAGAGAAAAGGCCAAGACAGAGGTATTTAAAAGCAATATTAGAAAGAAGGAAATCAGGTGCTCCTGCTTTGTACTACCACAAACTGACACTTGCTTATACTGCAAGACAGCTCTCATTCGCGTTGGGAAAATTGGCGCTGCTGGCCATCTCAAAGCCAAGAGATGACATGGGCTCAAAACCATATGGAGGTACTGAACAGGTGGAGTAAAACATCTCAAGATTTGTTTTGAAGGGATGTGAGCCTTTCTGTTTCAATGGATAACTGGTCTTAGAAAGCACTGGAAAAAGAAGAGAGACAGAGTGGGACATTTATTAATGTTTAAGCAATTACTGTAAAATAGCTGTGACCGATTTTACTCATTATCCACCAAGCCAAAAAAATACACTTTTGTATCAATACAGGCCAAGTTTTAGGTTAGGAATGAAGTTTTCCCTCTGTTAACTACGAGGCATGAGGCACTGGCATAGGCTGCCTAGAGCAAGATCGCAGGACAGCCACGCATGGTGTTATCAAAACCACTCCCTTGGTACAGCAAGAGTCTCCTTCCAGACCTGTGCTCCACCAGTCTATAAACACACTTCTATGCAGACAGGTCAGAGAAGAAGAAAATTAGAAAGAAATGTCCACTCTGCACAGGTCAAATTACTACAACTTACTGCTCTGATCCAGTTCAGTGATTCTTACAGTTTCAGGCATGCACTGAACTTTTTTTTTTTTTTTTTAATTAAAGGTCTTTTTAACCATGTGCTTCTTAAAATAGTAAATTACAGCTTCCTCCAATTTGTGGAAATAAATTGGGAACACTGTCTGAATTACCAACTTTGGCAGAGAACATAAAAATCCCAAACTTAGATTTCCTGCAAGTCAAGAGACATTTGAATTAGAGGTTTTGGACTGTAATCCATGAATACTTTAGCTCAGTGATTAAATTCATGTACAGAACACTAAGTATTTCAGGACCCAAAGAAGGAGAAATGCAGGGGCTCGTGGCCGAGTTGCACTCTGTCTCTTTGACAGCTGGAGAAAATCACTACTGACCCGCCAGCTTCAGCTGATCCCAATCCTAAAAGCAAACCTGGATAGACACAGAGATGCTGCAAATTAATGGTTTTCATCCCAGTGCCATCTCTCCCTGCCAAATGCCATGCAATATTTATGATGGAAGTCACCCTGGGTGACTCCCTGCTCCACTGCAGACAGCAGCTCTAGCCATGGCTAACAGAAACGTGTGGAAAAACAAAACTGAATTCCTGGTCCACTATCTGCAGCTAAAGGGAGCAAGGAATTAACTGCCACCCACAAAGCTTCACAAACCCTTTAGTCCAGCCCTGGACCATGGGACACGAAGAGGGAGTGCAGGGAACTGGATCCCTGGGAAGCAGCAGGAGGCTGGGGAGATGCTCCCACCCAGGCCAGGGACATGCTTCCGAAGCTGCACCACTCAGGGCCTGCTGACACAGGCACAGATCTGCAAGAGCACAAACCAAGGGCTGGATCCAACCTGGACATCCCATAGGGTCTTCCCTGGGCACTGGCAACTTCTGGCTGCACCACCCTGCACCCTGGAGACCAGAGATTAGCACTGCTGAGGCAGGCCTAGCATGTGCTACCTCCAGTTACATCAAGCAATTACCTTAAAGCAGTTACATCAGCAGTTGGGGTGCTGAAATGCCCTCTCCTGTACTGATTGCAAAAGGAGTCATCAGTGCACCACTTCCAGAGAACCACTTCACTGCTTCACGCCATCCACTACGGAGCTAACGGAACAGTCTCAAGCTCCTGAAACAAAGTTTGCATTTCAGAGAAAAAAAAAAAAACGAAAAAAAACAAGCAAACCCTGAAAACTTATTTAGAAACAGTAGAGAAACCTTGTTCCAACCTGCCCTTGCCTCAGGCATCAGCATCATCAGGTGTGAACAGGATTCAAATATCTCAGTGCATAAAGGACTGAGTCAGCCTCAGCTTTTTTAACATCATCGTTTTTGAGGATCTGGCCAACACTGAAGATTTTCTTCAGCTTTCCTATCGCTACTATTTCAGTAATGCTGCATTTCTTCTAACCAGGGAGACAACCTGGTGCCCAAGAGGCTGCCTCTCTTTACCTTCAACACCGCAGCCAGCACTGTACATTGAGATACCAGAAGTTTAAAGCAAGCATTCAGACAGTTTGACTGCTCAGATATTTCCTCCATGAAAAAGCTTCTGGTGTAAATATATCCTGCTGCAGCTCAGCATCTCCACTCCATTATGGATGGAGCATAAGACTCAGCAAAACCCAGCCAAAACAGAAGCACTTGGAATAGTTACAACTTTTAATGTACGTCCTATATGGTAACTTCACAGCATCAGGGAAAACACAATTCAATACAGCTAGAACAGAGGAGGCCAGATAAAGAACTTAATTTCTGGAGGGTACATCTTTTAGATACAAGCATGTTCCAGGGCAGTCTGAAGGAGCTGTCTCATACCAGTCTCAGCTCCTAATTCCTACCAAGGCATTTATGGAAATAGATCTGCCTTGGAACACATGCTGCCAGATGCCCAAGAGAAGTCACTGCCTAAGAGCATTCTGTACAAGCTTAGGTAAAAATGTTCTAATACTGTGGGCACCTCTTCCACCTGTGTAGTAGTTTAGTAACAGCAAGTACCTTCACTCCCCTGGACTCAGGGAAAGGAGAATGTTGAAGGGTTTTATAAACCCTTTCACCATGGTACTGCTCTACTACCAACTTCAAGACCTGGGTCCTCTACTCCGGCTACCAGGACACTCTCTGCATGTAATTCCCAGAAACATCTCTAGTCTGAGCCCTGCAAACCCAGCAACACACTGTGCTCGCAGCCACTCCAACCCCAGTAAAAGCCCAAATCAATAACAAGGGCTGACAGAGACGCTGTGATGCCCATCCTGCTCTGTCAGCTGGGGTGATCTACCAGGAGCCCGGGCTGTGCCCCAAGGTACAGAAGAGGAAGGGGAGGGCTGCTTCTTTTATTTAAAAGGTGCTGCTGGAGGTAGAAACACATGAAAGTCTGTGTAGGACAAGGGAAGGAATTATCCCTCCCATTGATTTTCGCTCTGGGGTGTTAGAAAGAACACAGCATTTATCTGGAGATTTCTTCCCAAAGCTAACTACAGACTTTCAAACGTAAATGAGACTTGAAAGGGGCTTATCAAGCAAGGATCTGCTGAAACCTCACCAGGAGCGGAAGTCCAACAGGAGCTCTCTGATCAATGATCCATCAACCCTCGGACAGCTGAACACCCCACTCTATCCCCAGCCTCAAACCAGGGGCACAGCCCGGGGAAGGAGCTGCAGGACAGCAGGTTCTCTGCATCCCTCCTCCTCCAGCAAGCATCCCTCCCACCTGCCTCTGCCACAAGGACCCACGAGTCTCAGTCTCCAGACACAACTCCAATGATACTGGCCGCCCTATGCCACGATGGGCAATCAGTATCCCAGACAGGGCTGGAAGCAGCTCAGGGACACGGGCTCGCAGCCAAGGTAACACCCTGGGAACTGAACAAGATAAACCCTGACCTGGTGGAGATGCTTCTGCAGTATTCCCAAACACAAACCACCTTACTGCTGCCCCAGAAGCTGTTCATGGAGCCCCCTCTGCCCTGCACAGGCTCTGGCTGCCACGCTGTAGCCCGGCTTGCTGTGAAAACCTCTGAGCCTTGTCTCTCGTGTTCTGTCTTTCCCAGGTAGCTGGAAGGTTGTAATTGGTGAGGCAGGAGATTAGAAATATCGGCAGCCTCTAAGTAAGACTTTAATTTACTGGCAGATCAATAGCGCTAGGGTTATATTGGCAAAGTGTCTACAACTCTATTGACTCACGCAATTCCTCTTATCAATTTATCAGAAATCTGGAAGCCAGAAGATATTGTTTGAAGAAAAAAGGCAGCAGGAGTTTGAACACTTAGCATGGGCTGCCCAATCAGGCTCTCAGCACTAAGCATTTTACAGCAGATGTATCTACTGCAAAGGAGGCTAATATGATATGATTAAGAGCTAACTTGCATCCTCACATGCCACGCAGCCTTTTCAAGTTGCTTCTCACCTCACACCTTTGCACTGAAAGAGTCACTAGGACAGACACAGTTCCACCAGCCCAAACAGAGGAAGAAAGGCCTGTATTTCACACCAAGATCCTAAATTGAGACCTTCCTGCCTGGACCCTACCCAGGCTGACCTCAGTTTCCTATGCAATCTCAGCTTTATGAAGTTAAAAGCCCACCGCAGTGTTGGGAATCTGCTCACAAGGATTTTGGAAAAATCAGCATTTCTGCACTCACACAGAAAAAGAGAAGGTGTGAAGTTTGTCTTCAAAACTTTATTTCCCACCCTTGGATGAAGAGTTCCAAGCACATGGACCATCTTCTTTCCCCGTTACAGCCGATGGCTGTAGCAGGCAGTCACACCACCATGAGATGCCCCTCTCAAAAAGCACTAGATTGCAATGACCTTGTGACAGCAGTATGAGATTGCACTTGTGCCACCTTCAAAAAGGAACCCAAACTAAACTTTGGGACTTTAAAAATTCTACCAGCAGTGGATGGGAATACTTCCCACCATATCTCCCCGCTGAAGCACTGAAGCAGACAAAGTGAGCACGCAAAGATCCCCTAAGCCCTTGCTCTCCTGGCTGTACCCCAACCAAAGGTCACAAACCCTGTCTTCCCACAGTGAGGTGGAGCAGTGGGCATCGTGTTGTAGCTGGAGCTGGCACCTTGCTCCCAGTAGGACACACACCTCCTCCTGCACGAGAAGGGAGCAGGAACTGCTTAAAACCCCAAGGCCTAATCTCTATCCAGCCCTGGCTTGCAGCCTCATGCCACATGAACGGGAGCTGAGCTACCTATATTGAAAAAAAAAAGCTGGTAGGTGCTACCCATGGCCTCTGCAGAGCTGCCAGTGCCAAATTTAACTTAGCAGTGAGGTCCTAAACAGAAGTCAGAGTTACAGAAAACATCATGGGAGTCCTTCCCTGGAGTCAAACCCAGGTCTTTCACTGCAGGCTTTGCAGCAGGCTCTCACAGCTGAGTTAACCAAGATCACTGCAACCCAGAGCTTGAATTTAACATTCCAGACAGTGCTTATAAAGATGCCATCCCCTAGACTGCTGGTGTTCAAAGCTGCTGCTCAGGGAAGCGCATTACCTTCTCCTCTGGGGAGAGGTTTGAGATGTTCAGCGGCTCATTAAGGTAAAGAGGTATTTAAGTCTGTCCTCCAACAGGTAAGCATTTTGGAAGGGAAAAAATAAAAAAGCAATCTAGTTACAGTGACAGACTCTAAACTGTTCCCTGGGGTGATGTGAGGCAAGTCACCCTCACCACCGGGGTATCGGGACTGCCTGGAGCAAAGCCCATCACGTACCCCTCTCCTACAGGAACAGGGCTGACCATGCTCAGCCTGTCTCCTGCAGACATGGGAGCCTCTGTCCCCACTCTGGCTCAAAATGTCACCCCTACAAGGAGAGCTTAGGCAGTGCTAGTGCACCTCTCCAAGAGGACTCCAGCAGCTCCATGAGTGGCCCTAATGCTGCACAGGGCACACCAACAGGCATGCCCCCTGTACATCTGGGAAGGCACGCAGCACGAGGAGTCATGGGGAGCATCAGGGAACCCTGGATAAAGCACCTTCAGCACTCGTTATGGATGCTCAGAGGGACAAAACTCTCCCTGAATTTCTAAGGGAAAGCCTGTCCATGACCTGTATTGATGGATGCTTTCTCCATCACTGAGGAAACATCTCTGAGCCTACAGGACAGCCTGCTGAAGCCGCCAGGCCCTTGGCACATACAGCTCACAAACCACCACTGGCATCACTGGGCTGTGCCACTGGGCTGTGCCACATGGTGCCACTCTGCAGCCACACCAAGGCAGTTTCTCACCAAAACCCCCAGGCTTAGAGACCTCCAAGAAAGAGTTTCTGCTTTTATTATTCCCGATCCAAAACACCTCCATCCAGGGTCCCTCAAGCAGCTGGGCTGCGCAGGGGAAGGATGGAGGTACACAGCTGGGGCGGTGGGAGAGCAAGGGCTGGGCTCCTCCTGCCCAGTGCTGCCCAAGGACTGTCTTCTGCACAGTAAACTCTAGAAACATAAAGGCAGGGCAGGGGTAAGGGGAGGTATCTGTCTGTCAGCTTCCCCTGAGTGCTGCTGCAAATGGTGACGGTGACTTGCCACAGTGGATGAGCTTTAGAAAACCACCCGTGACAACTGTGGTAGGACAGACTCATACACCAGGAATAATTACCTCTCCCGGAGCTTTAATCATCAGGGTTGCTATGAGAAACTAACTCTTCTCCCCTCGGATTAATCAAAACTATGTTATTCACCGTGGCAGCAGGACAGGTCTGCAAATCTGTGTCCCTTTGTCGTGCATGATGTGAAATGGAAGAGTAAAAGTAAGAGGAGGGGAAAAACACACCTCCTGGGTCTAAAATCCAGCAGTGACAAACACCACCAGGTAGAAGAAGAGTTTTTACAACTCAAAGGGACTCCGAAGCAGGAAAATGAAATAAAATACTCCAAACACCCTCCATACACTAGACCTCAGGTGACAGTAAAAATACACAGCAATGGGGGCTCCAAAAGCTGGTAAAAGCCTCTTGACCAGATAACTATCACTTCCAGCAGCTTTTCTCTCAGGATGTGAAGCTCAGTACTAATCTGGATACATCCCCTCTTCCAGATGGATGCAACGCTCCAGAAGTTGCTTTGTTCCACCACAAATTCACTTTTCCACCATCAGGCACGAGGTCACCAAGGATCTAAATATGAGCAGTGTGGAGTGGGATCGCAATAGTCAAGCTAGGGGCAAAGGGCTGCCAGTTTCCGCTTGGGACTTGCCAGTCCTGGCCTCAGAACCTAAGTTCACCTTCAGTGACTTCAACATCTCATGTTCCGTTGAAGGTATTTTATTGCCCAAAGAACTCAAAACCTACATGGTGTGCAAGTTAAGGACATGGAAATAAATAAAGGTAAGAGCCCAAAATAAAACCTTTTAAAGTACCTGGCACAAGAGAGGAGAGAATCACCCTGCCTCCCAAGACCAGCCCCCTGCCCCAAACACTTGCTGGCACTTCAAGCCAAGCACTGCTCTTACCAGGACAGCCAGCTACTTCCCCAAGGACTTGTACACAGGAGCCCATGGAGATACATCCCAGCCCCGAGCTAGGGCTGCGCAGTGCAGGTCCCTTCCTCAGCGCAGGGCAAGCACAGGAGCCCCACCAGCAGACAGAGGCTGCAGCAGGTTCAGGCTCCACTGCTTTGCATGGCCCTGCCTTCCAGGGTGAACACACAGGCTGAGTCAGTAACTGTGAAAAAGCCTTGTCTGGAGGGCAGAAGGGAGGAAGGGTGTAACAAGCACACAGACAGGTAACGGTGCCAGACACCTGCAGAACTGCCCTGGCCCCTCGTGCCAGCCAGGAACCACAGCCCTGGCGCCACCACAGCACCCAGAGCTGCTCCTGCCTTGGGTCCTCACATCCCCACCCTCTGCTTCTGCCCCAAAGCAAGGCCAAGTAACTTCTCCAACCTGCGACTTGTGGCTCAGGCAAAAGCAAACACCTGCAGGGCTCACATAACGTTAAGCTGAATGAAAGATCAAACCAGGCAAAATCCTCATGCCCAGCTAAGGACACAAAGACAGCATTCCTGGGAGGAGAGGAAATGCCTGCCTTCCCCTCTGCAGAAGCAAAAATCAAACTCCCAGCAGATGTCAAAGGCCAGCAATTCCCACTCCATCCTTGTCATGCCCAGGTCACCAGACAGGCCTTGGAGCCTCTCGTCTGCTGAGAATCATTCATCTGATTTCATCTAGAGCGCTCAATCTTGACATTAGAAAGCAAACACTCGGCATTTCCAGGACATAAAAAACTGGTTTGGTTCTCCTGCTGGAGTCAGGGAGCAGAACACTCACCCGGACACCCAACGCATCAGCTCCAGCAACCACCCTGGCCAGTGTGGGAAGCCACACAGAACAGACAGCTTACATCTGAGGTTCGCAGCGGTCTCCAGCCAGTTCACACAACTGGGCCTGAACTCCCCAAAGCAGAGCACAGCCCAATTCCCACACTGCTCTGCTCCTGCAGGGCGGCTGCTGACTGTCCTTCTCATTCCTTGGCATCACCCTTCGTGGGGGCAGCGGGGAGCCAGCACCCCCTGCGCGGGCCTGCTGGCATGGGGGGAGTGTGTGGGGGAGGTCACACAACCAAAATGGGGAGAATAAAGACCTTTTGCTAAAGCACCAGGAAGCAAAGAGAAAAAACGCTAATTAACTCAGCAGCAAGTTGTTAGTATTTGCATATAAATGCAGCCACAAATCATTACAAACAAGCCAGGACAAGCTAGGCCCATTAGCATGCACAGCTCCAGCCCCAGAGCTGCTGCTCAGGGTATCCCTGTGCAGAAGCAGGCTGCCAGCACTCCTGGGGAGGGCAGCGGGAAGGGGCCTTATCTCCCCCCAAACACTCCTACTCCCAGCAGCAACATAAGCCACAGGGATAAGGTTTCTTTCCATATAAAACAATGGAACGGAATAAACCTTTCAGTCCCACTCACGAGCTACAAGAGAAATCCCACAGCGGTGACTGCCCACCATGGCAGCCATGCTGCTCCTCAGTCAGGCGAGTGCTCAGCAGAGCATGCAGACTCTGAGGATGCAGAAGGTGGCATAAATCATAAATAACGAACACACTTTGGACACAATAAGAAAACACTCTGGACAAATAACTTTGGACACATCCAACGTGTCCAAAGAACAGGCCCAAAAGTCAGAGATGGTAAAAAGGACCTGAACAGAAGAAACTCCAGGGCTGTTACTGCAGTTCGACAACCTCACCCTTCCAAAGCCAGGACTGAAGCAGTTTGCTTTATCACACCGTGTTTCATCTGAGCTTGCCTCCCCACTGCTGAGATTTCTGGCACTTCCTCTGGTATCAGCAGAGGATGCAGGTGTGCTCAGCAGCACAGCCACCAGTGCTGTGGCAAGGACTTGGGTGGAATTGGATCTCCCTGCATTTACACACTCTGCACTTGCCTAATGAGGAGTCACTCATTACCACAGAGAAGAGGGCTCAATAAAATGTACTATTTTTCCTCTCACAAAAGGCAAAATCTGCAACTCTACTGTTTTGGGGTTCTGCTTGTGCCCCCCCACTGTCCCTGTCCCAGCTGGTATCTCAGGATTTAAAAGAAAACTCTAGCAATTACCAGTTTACATCAAGGCTTAAAAAAAAAAAAAAAAAAAAAAAAAAAATTCCAATTTCTAATTTTAAACAGGAAACTCTCCCTGGCAAGATCCCAAGAACCCTTCCATGGTGACTTTTAGTAAATGCAAGTTTCTTGTCACCGCAACCCTGAGCACAGGCTGTCAGCTCTGGCAGAAAGCAAACCTGGCTCTGCAGCCCATCCTGGGCTGCCATGAAGGGACACAGAGCCCCTCTGCAAATGGGAAGCATTCATTAAGCTACACCCAGGCAGGCATTTCCAAACCAGTGGTTAGAAATGCATTACCTCCTTATCTGCAGTCAGCAAGCGTGCCTGGCTTCTCAGAGAGGCCGCAGCATGACACATCTAAACAGCAGCCAAGTTTGAATGATCAAGCTAGATAGAAAGGGTGAGTTTCTCCACCACAACAGATAATACATAACTAAACCGTTCTGAAAGAGTACTAACGTTGAAATAGTCTAGACTAGGGTTTTTTAACCCTAAATGCAACGTTTCAAAACTGACAATTATCAAAGAAATCACAAATTCTAACAGCAATTCCCACCCTCGTGTCCTGCATCATCCGATTCAGAAACCATCCCTATTCAAGCTCTTGAGTGTGTGTTTGCAGGACTAATCACTTTTATGTGACCTGACTTGGAAGCCAGTTTTTAAGCTCACATTTGCACTCCAGGGTATGAAGTTTTTCTTCACTAATGATTTTGTACAGAATAAACCTCAAAGAGATCACTGGTCTATAGAAGAAAAGAGAATTAGAGGGCTTTATACAGGAATTGCTCTTTAATGACCAAGAAATGGGTATCTGGATGGATAGATAGATAGATAGATAGATAGATAGATAGATAGATAGATAGATAGATAGATAGATAGATTGATTACCGGTGATGTTATAGCACCAATAATCTTTTTAACCCAAATGTCCTTCATTCTTGACTTCTGTGCTTAATATTCCAAAAATAATTTCAAATCAATGCATAGGAAGAAGATTTTCAGAGGTCTGGAGGAGTGCTTTCAGAAGGTGGCTTCTGCTGTTAGCTGTTTTATTCTGAGAAGAATTTTCAGATGTACATATAAATGAAAAGCTCATGAACAGTTGAATAATTTGTTTCTAAACCCTTCAGATCTCAGTTTAGTCCAGAACACAAACTGATCTTGCACCTCTTTTGAAGAAACCTCTCAACTGATCCTGAATCAGTTTTTTTTCTAACCTTACATATTTCCATGAACTTAGCCTGATGTGCTAATATCAGCTCATCTGATGATGGATGTGGTTCCAGACAACCTGATCTAGGTGAAGATGTCTCTGCTCATTGCAGGAGGGCTGGACTAGATGACCTCTGAAGGTCCCGGCCAACCCAAACTATTCTATTACTCTACTCTCTGATGACAGAAGAGAGGAGATGAAGATACCCAGGCTGTTCACAAACTTCCCAGAGAACAGGAGACAGAGTAACACTGGCCAGTGCTGCTGCAGAGGACCAGGAGGAAGTAAAGCTATTTATTTATCCATTTAAGCAGGTGAAAACATAAACAGAAGTAAACCAGGCTCGCCAGTTGCTCCAGGAGCATGCCTGGCAGGGTGGAAGTGCAGCGGCACAAAGCCTGCAGCAGCACAGAAGCCCAGTGTACAGCACTGTTAACAGCCCCAGCAGCCCATGGGCAGAGGTTATTTCCACCTTCAGCCCCAAGCAGGGACCAGCTCCTCCTTCCACAGCAGGAGGACTGAGCTGCTGCACAGCCAGTCCTGGAAGGCTACACAGGGATCTTTTTTGTTTGACCACGCTGAGATCTTAACAAGAGAAGACACTAAATGAATTTTAAAAATTAGTAATAACAAAATAAAACACCAAATGCAGAGCCTTCCTCTGCAGCAGCCCCACACCAAACACACACTCAGGCCTAATTCAACACCCTTTAAGCTAGCACAGCAGCAAAGAGGCAGTCCTGCCATTGCTCCTTTGGGAAGGGCACTCATCCCTGCCTCTGCGCTCCCCCTCTCTACTTCAGCACAGCATTTTCTGCAGCAACATACCTTAGGACACAATTAGTTCAAATTAAATGGAAGATAACAATAAAATAAACAATTAATAGAAAATTTTGAGGAAGCTTTGTTTTTTTCCCCTCCTTTGGCAGTGTTTCTAACCCCTGTCCCTCCCCTAAACTACTTCCCCATCCCACTGTACCAAAGCTCTGTGCCAGCAAAAAGAAAAAGCATCCAAGGCAAGACTGCCCTTAGCAGCAGTATCTGCTTCAAATACATGCAAGACTTTGGTCTCTGCGACACCGCTCTTGGTCCTGCCTCATCTTGCCCCTATGCAGCACCAGTGAGCCCTCGGGATTCACTTGCCAGAGTCCGTATCCATAAGCAAACCACAGAAGTTCAATGGCCAGCGTGTGAACACAGCATGATTTCTTCACCAAGGCATAAACCTGCTTGTGGACATTGTTTTGGTTCGAAATCGACTAGATTTGGTACAACTTGTAACTGTTTCCAATTCAATTACACCAAACATAAATAAACCATTCTTGAACTGAAAATAATGTCCACAGGGCATTCTAATGTGTAAGTAAATCCTTTGAAAAAATAATAATAAATCAATGCAAACTTTTCCAAGCAGGAAGGGTTGCTGGTAAGCAGAGGGTATTTGTTATGAAAAGCTTTGAAACAGTCAGAATTAGAAACCAAGCACAGCTTTTTACAAGACAATTCTCAGAGCTGAATTGCATTGTTTACTTAAGACAGTTAAAAGGATATCACCAGCGTGAAATGAAGTCAACTTCAAAGTCACACAGTTTCAAGTCCTAAACATGCCACAGCAATCTCATTTTAGGAAAACACATGCTCTATTTTTGTTAAGTGTTTCTCTTCCTCTGCTGTGCAAGGGGTTCTTGCAAGGAAAAAGGAACCTTAAAAAAAAAAAGACACAAAACCCACCAAACCCCACTTACACTCCACACACAATGAAACCACTAAAGAACAAACCCTATTACCCTCTCTGCTACAATACCCAAAGTAGCTGTTTCTACCAAAAGGAGCCTTATTTTATCACTATCTTCTCCTTTTGTAAATGATCTGTACCATAGGACTCTCAGTCCTCTTTTATATCTAGTTGTCAGGAGGTAGGTGCAGCCCCCAAAAGCAGTTTCAGACATCATCTTTGCAGCTGTAACTGCTTTGGGATCCTCTTGCTGGATCTGTCACATGCTCCAGCAGTGACCTGGGGAGCAGAAGCAGGAGGAAGCTTGCTTCTTCCAAATCGTACCTGTCCCTTGCCTGTTTTGCTATCAGAAGGCTGACTCCAGACCCTCTTCCTCTGCTCTCCCAACAGCTGCCCGGGTTGGGCATAGGCACGAGCATCACTTCGGACCATCTAAAGGGATTGACCCGTTCAGCACTCAGATACAGTAACAAAGCGAGTGGAAGCCTTAATGAAGGCAAATTAAAACACAAGTGGAGAAAGTATCCATTCCTGCTCCATAATCCAGCAAGGCCTCCAACAAGACTGAACGGGGAAAACTGCAACAAAAATACCACCTTTTCCCTCTTGGCACACTACGTTTAAACGGAAGGCTATGGCTTTTATTCATTTTCAACATGCAGAAGACCCACTGGGCACCCTCAGTACTCCCTGTCACTTTCCACCCAGGTTCTCCTGCAGTCAGGAGTAGACATCAGTGGGGGGATTCGATCACCACATCAACCCTGGAGCCTCCAGCAGGGGTGCATCAGCAACCTCCTTCCTCACTCCCACCATCCTCACCAGCCCCAGCTGAAGAAGGCACAGCATGAATTCAGCAGCAGACAAGATCTTTGCTCCCAAACATCCTGCTGGCCAGTTTGTTTCTGTTTAGGCGGCACCTAAACCTCTGAAGGTCTGAATCCTTGGGAAAGCTCCACAAGGCACCAGCTTCTCCTGCATAGGGAGAAGCAGGCAGTGGGAAGGGAGCTGGTTTGATCATGCTCTTTGCTTTCTGTAATAAACTACAGTGGGGTATTTCTTGTTTGGCCTCAGCAGCTCAGCAAACTGCCATTGCACTGTCCCTGCCCTGGCATACTAGGAGAGGCCCAGCAATGTATTTGACAGAGAACAGAGCTCAGCAAACAGCTTCATCACACTGAAAATCTGTGACAGGGACACCAGTAACCCATGATCTCAAGAGGATGGCCAGTGCTTCTTGCAGAATCTCATCAAAAGCATCTCACTAATTATTGCTACTTCAAGGCTTCCCACCCAGAGGAAAGAAGGGGCTGAGAAAAAGATGGCTGAAGGAAAAAAAGCAGAGTCCTGACATTCAGCGCCTGCAGTAACCAGTTTCAAAGCCCAGCAGTCTGTGAAAGGAAATCTCAACTCCAAGGAAAGAGCACCTATCCCTTCAGAGTCAGAGAGTAATGCTATTCAGAGAACCATCAATGGAGGACTGCTTGGTTGGACACTTCCAACAGCAGGAAGACCTTGCAGCAGGTTTCTGGCAATGAGGTGTAGAGACCTGGGCACAGCTGGGAGGTTTCAACGAAGACCAGTTAGTTGTGCTACCCCTACTGTGAGCCTGAGCCCTGCCAGTACGGCACAGAACAGAGGTCAGCCTTTGTTCTCCTCTGCATGCTCTGAGCCATCCCCTGAGCTTCCAGAGGTTGGCTCGGATACTCAAACATCTGCAGTGAAACCATGGCAAGCCTGCCATGAAGGTTGCCTCTCACACAGGACACACCACCTGGGGATATCCAGGATCTTATGCAAACCTCCAGCACTTCCACGCTGCTCAGATTAAAGGGGAATTGGTGGAGAGGCTGGATAAAATAAGGCAACCACGGAAAAAAAATCTGGCACACATCACACACATCAACTCAGTGAAAGAGCTGGCACAGACAAGAAGATTCACCCTTCCCCTCCTCCATCACCCTAATAAAGGTCAACCGAAGCAGGACGGACAACGATCCCAATGAACAAGGCCTGAGACCAGGCAACTGCAGTGACGAATTGAGGAACAGGGCCCTGCTGTGCCGTGTGGGAGTACAGTCACCTGGGTGACACACAAGTACTGCGGGATGCTCGGCCCAGTTCAGACCTGCCACGTTACTACAAATGCATCACCCTGCTGCCTCACTCTTCTCCAAGATGCCAGAAAAAAATTTGCCAGCATGTGCAAAGCACTAGGAAACAAGGCAGGCCAACAGCATGAATTACTTCTCCTATGACATCCTTCTTTAAGGACTCCAGCGCAACCATGGTTGCACTGCAGCCACGGGTGGGAAGGTATCTGTGTGCTGGAAAGCAGGGGGTACAAAGTGAAACATCTTGTGAGCTATTAGAGGTGGGGGATTGGGAAAGTAACACAGACCAAGATTTGAGGATGTAACAATGCTCTGGGAATTTAAAACATTATGATTTTTCATAATTAACCCTCACTTATAGTCTCTGCTTGTGAACTATGTATTATCCCATTCCATACTCCAGCTGAGGCAAACTTTGGTGGCTTGCCCAAAGTCAGCGTCAGAGCTAAAACAGATCTTTTCACTTCCAAACAAGCTCACAGTGTTAAGCTGCTTTTAACTGTCTCTGCGGAAGATGAAAAACAGCAAGAAGAAAGGAATTGGGGAAAGTAAGACTAAAAGGGACAAAATTAACAGGAGAAAATTAAAGAGGAGAAATTTAGGCTCTGACATCTGAAGGAGATTTCGAGGAGCAAGTATCTGGGTGCTGCAGACCCACCCACCCTCCCTCCCCAGAGGAAAGGCCGGAGCTCCCACTCCTCAAAGCTGGAGATGAAAGCACTGGCGGCAGCACCCTGGGGTGTGCATGGTCCCAGTGGGTGCTTCACTTCCAGCGGCTGGGCCCAGCACTGCCCTGGGAACCTGCAGTCCCCTGGTCCCCAGCAGCACTGGGTAAGGAAGTGCTGCTGCTAGCCCCAGTGCCAGAGCTGCTTGGCTCAGCAGCGTGTGAACCAGGCCACCTCCGAGCCCCTTTTTGCTGGGAGACCGAGGCACCTCGCCTGAGACACCAACAAAGCAGGAGGTTAATTTGAAGCTCAGAGCCCCGCTGCCGCGCTTCCCTCTCCCCTCTCCCTCCCTTCTCGCTCTCCTTTCTGTGCAAAGCCTGACATCTACAGTTCTGTCGGGCGCAGTCAGGGTGCTGCGGTGGGAGCCACGCAAGGACAGCGGGGATGCGGTGGCTGGGCACGCTCCGCTCCTCCACCCCACCATGGCCACCGGCCTGGCTGCACTCGCTCCTCTGCCTGCAGAGCAACACAACCTCAGCCCAGCCAGGGCACACACCGCAAAGCCCACCCCGGCAACGCTGCCCAGTGGTACCACTGAAGCCTCAGCAGCCACCACACACTGCTGAAGCTCGTTTAAGCCCAGCTTCTGCTGCTGTGCATGGACTGCCAATGCCATCAAACAGAGCAAACCAAGGGAGCTACAGCCTCGTGGTATCACTTCTGCAGCTATACTGCAGGAACTTGCTGCACCCCAACACCTCAGGAGCAGCCTTTCTGCTCTACTTCCATATGTGTCCAAGGGTCTGCGCACCAGCTTCTGCAACACAAGACGCATGGTGAAATGCACAACCTGGAGTGCGCAGCCTGAATCCAGAACATCTTCAACATTTTCATGCTGCAGAACAGCTTTAGTTAGCAGATCCTACAACTGTCAAACATACGCTCAAGATACCAAGCAGCTCCGTGCTTCACACACTCCCCCTGCTAAGTCTTCTGAACTAATCTCCAGGCCTGCTAATATTACATGGTATTTCACCAAAAATGCCTTGAAGAACCCCCACATTCTGCATCATCCCAAACAACATGCACCTGATGGCAGCTCTCAGCCCAAACAAGGTACATTTGACAACAGCTCAGCTGACTGTGCCTCTGCACCCCCCTTGCCACCCCCTTCTTTACTCAGCTCCTTTGCAAAGAGAAGGAATAGACCAAAAACCTCCCAGCCTGTCACCAGACATCACAGACGCTCAGAAAACCCAACAATCCAACCTCTCAGAATCAGGCACATCATCGTGATGCTACTATCAACATTTAAGTATGCGCTCTGAATTCTGCAGGGAGCATCAGTCTGTTTGCACAAGACAGTTAGTGGCAGCATGGCAAAAGGAGGGTTAAAACTCCTGCTACTAAATCAAGCCAACCAGCCATTTTGGAACTAAGCTACCACTGGCCAGGGAAGTGCGGCTGCACGTATGAGACACATGTGAAGTGGGATGCAGGAGGTGGGATGCAGGGTGCTTTGCTGCCAGAGACCAAAGAGGTCAGGAGCAGCTCCCAGAGCATGTCTGCTCCCATCCTGCCCAAGGAGGGACCAACTGCCCAGCAGGCACCCTTGTGTCATCAAAACAAACATTTACTAAGAGCTAACAGAGTGTCACAGACCCTGCAGATTCCACTTTCCCAGATACTGGGGGTGGGGGAGGATGGGGAAAACCTTTTCACGAGACTTGCCGTGCACATCATCTGCTCCAGCATCACTGCCGAGCAAGGGAACCAGTGTGGCTCAGCCCTCATCAGATTTAAGACCTGTAAGCCTGGGTACTACAGGGCCAGCACCCTCCTGCTCCTCAGCAATGTGCACTACGCAGTGCAAAACACCAAGAAATGTTTGTTTTCTGGGGATAGGAAAAACCCACATTGCTGCTCTGCTTTTATTAGCAAGAGTCATGTTTGGCACTAGTGACATAATGAAATTACAATAAACAGCTAAGTGTTTTTCTCTCAGCAGCAAACTCAAGGACAAAGCAGGGTGGCTGCAGCCTACCCATGGCGGGGCATCTGAAGCCCAGACTGTCCTACCGCCCTTCCACCCCACACAGCCAGGCTCCAGACCCCTCCTGGGATGTGCTGGGAGCCACTCGCAGCGGTGACTGCACAGCCACCAGCACATGTCTCCCTTCTGACAACCCCAACCAAGAATTAACTTTGGATGGGGACGAACTTTAACTGTATTTACAGTCAGCCTCTGGAAACACACACAGCACACACCACACATGGATGCCACCACTCTGCAGCCATGGAGATCACCCACCTCCTGCACTGACAGATGGACATGTCTGTCCAGCTGAGCCGACGAGGAAGCGCTGGAAAGCACTTCCTCCTTCACTAGCACGGCAGGACCCGAGCGAGGCCCGCAGTATCTACCAGGGGGAGGAGAATCACCAACACAAGTTGGGTGGCGTGGCCCACTGTCACACCGGTAGCTGCAGCACAGGTACACACAGGGACTTCCAGGTCCAGTGGGATCCCGAACCCGGCATCGAGAGCCACTGCCTCCTGGTCACCAGCTGCAAGGGAAGCCCTACTCACCCACCCTGTTTGATTGTTGGGTTTTCTAAAAACTAGCTGGTTATTTCTCTATTTCTCCAGTCCCTGCCTACAAACAACCCCAACCTCGGGAGCAAACACAAATGCATGAATCACAGATGAGAAACAAAGCAGGAGGTGGGATGGGCGGCCCTGCTCCCTCCTGCCCTCACCTCACCTCATGGCGCGAGGCAGTTATATTTAGGTACCGCCACGGTCTGCGGTGCTGCGGCCCCCCTCGGGCACGGCGCAGAATGCAGATTTTCCAGACAACAGACCACAACAGCTCCGTCAAAACCATTAGAGGCTGCGGCGCCCAGGCCTGCGCACAGATGTTTTGATTCCCACTCTCCTGCCACAGCAGCCCTCAGCGGCCCCGGCGCTGCTATGCGCTGGACGCTCAGCCCGAATGTCGGCTGTCAAGGGCAGGAGTGAGGAAGGCAGGGCAGCCTCGCTCCACAGGGGAGATGTTCCTCCCTCTGGTCTGCCCTTGCTGGCCTCCCCCAGGAGCTCCCAGAGGGTGTGCGCTAACGCCCCACCATAAGAAAACAGAGGCAATGCAGGAGGGCAGCCCCATGGTCACCCTGCTCCAGGCCCAAGGGATCTCCCAGGCCGAAACCCTGCAGTCAGTCATTGCCCACAGCCCCATAAGCAGTGACTGGGTCCCACACATGGCCAGAATGGAGAATCGGGCGAGACCCAGCTTTGTCTATGTCTCACCTCTTCCGGTGGCCAGACTCGGCTCTGAAGCCATGCAAAGGTCAAACCTCGGCCACGTTCTAGCGAAGGGAAACAGAGTTGTGAAACACTTGGCCTCCTCCCAGCCCATTCCTCCTGAACCACACCATCTCCCCAGCACAAACACACCTCTCGCTCCAGCACCACCAGCAGCACTAGCACCTACGAGAAGATGGTTGCTGAAAACTCTCCCACCGCAGATAAGCAAGTCCAACACCGGCAGAGGAAACGCTCAGGCAAGGGAGTCCAAACCCCAGCAGAACAGTGTGTGAATAAAGTTGATGTAAAAGCCAACTAGTCATTTTTCAGCTTCTCCATTCAACATTTTTATTATTAGTATCATCACTACTGTTAGTATTTTATAAAGCAGGAGCGTTAACAGGCAGGCTACCACAGCCAGCCATATGTACATGAGTTGGGATTTAGCAATCCCCGCCGAAGCTGTTCAACTGCTAGCCAGGCCCAAAGTAAATCTGCTCCTCAGTGCTGCTCTTGGCCTCTGGCACAACACCATCGAGACCAGGGCGGGGGGTCAGAGCAGAGGGATGAAAGAGGGACACGCGCCTTTGCCTTTGTCAAAGCAGCCACTGCCGGGCCACGGTTTGACAGCAGCCACGACAAGGCCAGGTGAAGGTGCCAGGCCCCGCACCGCCTCCGCCACCGAGCAGCACCTTGGCTCGGTCCTGCGGGAACAAAAGGCAGCAGCAAGATAGGAGGGAGGGCATCGGGTTCCCACAGCTGAAGGCCAGCGCTGCTGTGAGCCGCACCGCTGGTGTGCGGGAGAAGGGCTGCAGCGGGCTTCCCGCTGGCCACTGTTCCCAAAATGACCATGAATGAAAAGGAAAGAATGGGAAAAAAAAAACAAATGCAGCAAAGCAACCTCTGTGTCTAGGCACAGAGTTCCTCTACTCTTTAATATGTCTTGTCTTTGCTTTTGTTTCTGACCGAAGTCGGCCTGCGGAGCAGGACCCGGGCAGGAGGGCAGCTCAGGAAGCCTGCACAGGAGAAGCCCTCAGCTGGGAGGGCGAGCAAGAGCCCTGGGCCTGGTGCTGCACGGCAGCGGGGAGCCCAGTGTAGCCCTACGGGTGGCTGCTAGAGCCGAAGCACCCTGCTCCATGACCACCCTCCACTCAGCTGCTCTCCAAGCCTCAGCCGGTGCCGCAGCCGAAAAGCCACGCTCCGTCTTGTGCTTAATGCCGGACCAGACAGTGCTCCCTAATGAGGGAGCATTACAATCAGCTTGTAATGCTGAATTTTTAATGCTGCCGAGGGCTCTGTTACATACTGAAGGGGAAGCGGGCACAGCGGGCGGTCGGCAGGGTGCCTGCTCCCCCCCAGGCCCCCGGCAGACCCTCGCACCCCTGCCCCGCCGCTTACCGCCAGCGCTGTGGGACGGGGTGCACGCAGCACCCATCGGAGCTCCTGCCTGGCCGGGAGCCTCGTGCAAACTTTCCTCAAGTGCGTGGAGAGGTGATGCCAAAAGCTTCGCTCTCCTCTCCACCAGAGCTTGGCCGGGAAGCGGTTTAAAAGCAAAGTTCATGAACATGTTAACTGCATGCTCTTGTATGTTCTGTACATACAGTCTGCACTGCTGCTCACAGTAATACCCTAAGACTGTAAATCTATAACCACTGCAATGATTTAGTGATTAAAAACATGATAACATATTGTGTAACTGCAAACCACAGAATCCCTGCCAACTCTCCTCCAAGATACAGGAACAAAAATACAGAAAATGTGTTGCTTGCAGCAGTCTTCCTAAACTCAACGGAAAGATTTTAATAATAATAATAATAATGAAAAAAAACCAAACCCAGCCCTAGACATCAGAAAAAGGCTGGATACAATGCAAAACTGGGAAAAAAAAAATTAAATGACAGAGTTTTAAATACAATTCTCGCTCTAACAAATTACAATCTAAACATGCCTCTCTTTTTTTTCTCTTTTTTAAGTTTGTCGTAACTGGAATAACTGGTCTTGTGTGATGTCTTGCATATTCAAAGTGCTTTGTAATAGGATACGGAGACCAAACCTTATTTGCCTAAACTCAATGGGTTTTATTTTTTCCCCTTCCCCCCCCCCCCCCCCCATTTCTTTTCATTTTCCTTCCTTCCCCCCACCTTTTCTCCCCTAATGGGGGGGGGGGGGGGCAGGAGGGAGCTGTGGGGGAGGCAAAGGAAGAGAGGTCTTTAAGCTGTAAAGAAAATACCTGAAAGGGGAGGCTGCAGTCTGTAATACAGTGGGGAAAGCCAAATATTATATATGTATTTTTAAAGGCAGCTGTGGGAGTTTTGGCCTCTGAGCAGACAACTTGACCCCGTCCTCACTATTCTCTTATTTCCCCCATCGCAGGATCCCTGCACCTTCAGTGGGATTCGAACTCAATGTGACCCTAAGGAGGGAGTCACCGAGCCTCCAGAAAATTGCTCCATATTAAACAGGAGCGAGAAGTGGAGAAAGACAGACAGAGGGCCGAGGAAGGGATGCAGCTGTATTCCATATCTTCACAAAGTACAGGACAAACCCACGAGCAGCTTCAAGCCCAGCTTGAAAGAGAAACAGCCCTTTCTCAGAGCAAAAGAAATATTTCTATTTTAGAAAAAAAAAAAAGGGGGGTGGGCAAAGGAAAGTTTAGCAATTTAAATTAAAAATAATGCTAATAAATAATAGTAATTAAGAAAACACAACAAAAGCAAAACAAACGTAACCTAAATGATAAATATCGCAGTGAAGCCCGCGGGTGCGTGCCACACGCGTGCACACAGAGCCCCACGGCAGCGGCCGCGGCTCCGCGCACCCCGGCTCCGCTCGGGAGGGCTGGCTCAGGAGCCGCCTTCCCTCCGCGGGCGAGGAGCACAGTTTATTCAGAGAAATCAATAGGAAAGAGCATTTGCAAATATTTAGATAAGCGCCGTACGATTCGGCATTAAGTAATTAAAAACTGAAACTGAGAAGGGGGATCGGCCTACAGCGCCGTTCGCTGCTTCACCTCCCCATCCCCCTAGCCGCATTCTTCCCAAAACCGAGCCTGCCCGCGGAAAACAAAAATCGGAATTACTCGGGCTCGCCAGGCCGCTCCGGGGCCGCTCGGGCGCGGCGCCCGGCCGGGCGGAGGCGGGTGGAGGGCCGGGCCGGGCCGCCGGCGCCGGGGCAGTTTCGGGCACTTCTTCGCCCCTTTGTTTTCCAGCGCGTCCCCGGCGCTGCGCGGCCGCGGGGTCCGCCCGAACGGCCTCTCTCTCCCCACGGGGTCCCGGGGGGCGCCGGACCCCCGCCGCCCGCGCCCCGCCGCGCACAAAGCGGTGCAGCGCCGAGCCTCTCCGCGCCCCGCGGCCATGGCCCGGCGGGCGGGGCGGGGGCTCCGCGTACGCGCAACGGCCCCCGCGGCGCCGGCACCTGCGCGTCCCCGGCGGCGACGGCGGGGCTCCGGGACGGCGAGCGGCACAAAGTTTGCTGGGGGATCCGGGGCGGTGGGTGGGAGCGGGCGGGAGGGGGGGCCGGACCAGCCCCATGCAAAGCAGCCCGGGCGCCCCGAGCAGGAGGAGCCCGAGCGGGGGACAGGGCAGAAAAGTTGCCACTTACGCGGTCGCTGCTCCGGCGGCGGCGGCGCTTTTAATCCCGGGCGGCGGCGCGGGGGCTACAGATCCCATGCAGGCTGCGGCGGCTGCGGCGGCAGGAGCGCACTCCGCGGAGGGGCCCGGGGCAGTAGCAGCAGAAGCCGTGGGCAGCAGCCGGAGCCGAGCGGGAGCCGCCGCCGCCGCCGCCGCTGCCCAGCAGCAGCATCGTTGTCGGGGAGTTTGCAGCCCCCCGGAGAGAGGGGGCCGCGGGCGGCGGCAGCAGCAGCAGCGGCGGCGGCGGTCGGGTCGGGTCGGGGCGGAGCGGCGCGGAGCGGAGCGGGCGGCGGGGCTGGCGGTCGCCGGAGCAGGAAGCGCCCGGACTCAGATCTGATGATTGGGAAGAAAAAAAAACTCTTTGGATCTTTATTCTGCTAATTAGTTTCCTGCAAAAAATGGCTGATTAGTGCAGTGCGCATGTGCCTCATTACCCAGGCACGACGGGAAGGGCTAATTAGCCACCTTCTGGATCAATAAGATTCAGCCCAGGCGGCGGGGGAGGGAGCGAGCGAGCAGGAGCGGGCGGGGGGAGCGCGGCGGCGGCGCCGCACCGAAACTTGGGGCAAGCGGCCGGCCCCCAGCCCGCGGCGGGGGGGGCAGCTCCGCGCCCAGCCGCGCAGCCCTGCGTCGGGGAGGGGGCGCGCGGGCCGCCCGGCGGCTCCGCTCTTCTCCGCACAGCTCCGCGGCAGCGGGGCGCTCCGCTGGGCCACCTGCCCCCCGTGCCCCGGGCGGAGCCGCGCCGGGCCGGGCCGAGCCTCGCCGCCGAAGTTTGCCCGGGAGGAGCCGGGAAAGTTGCGCCGGCAGCGAAGCGCAACTTTGTGCCGCCCCGGTCCCCTGAGCGGGGCGGGCCGCGGGCGCGGAGCTTGGCGGAGCGGCCCCGCAGCGCCCATCCCCGCGGCGTCTGGCCAGCGCCCGCTCAAACTTTGCGGCCGCCGCTCCGAAGTGGGACAGCGGATCGATGCGGCCGCACCCGGCCTCGCTGGGAGCCGGGCTACAGGTTTCACCAGCCATCGCTGGCAACAGCTTTGTCATTTTCTAAAAATAAGAAGCTAAAAGTTATTGTAGAAGAAGGGGCTTTTTTTGTCCCCCGCACAATGTGCCTTTTGTGAGTTTAATGCCATTCCGGGGCTCTCTATAGCCCCGGACAATGGGGAACTCCAGGAGGCGGCTGTGCCTCTGCCTTTTTTCTTTCTTGCTTTCTCTTTTCTTCTTTCTCTCCCCCCCCCCCCCCCCCCCCCCTTTTTTTTTTCCCCTTTTTTTTCTTTTTTTAGGAAAGGATGCAACATTCCTCCAGTCCCAACAGAACTTATGGTTTGATTAAATAAATATTTCTGTAGCCTTGCGGTAACATTTTTCACTTTCTGCTCGGGTCCATCTGAGATTATTATTTAAAATTTTTATTTCCAGCAGCTCTTCCCTCCCCATTCCAGCCCTAGCGAAAAAATGTAGATGATCGTTGGGAATGTGGGATTTGAATTTTAGGAGGACCAGTAAAGAACCTCTCTCCAGGCTTCAAGAATATGTTTTCTTCATCTTACTGTAAGAGACTCTTGCTACTGGCAGAAATGAAGCTGAATTAACTTATCTCTCTTGAAAATCTAAAGAAGCTTTGCAAATTGCTGCTTTTTTTTTTTTTTTTGCCTTTTTTTTTTTCCGTTTTAATTTTTATTTTTCTTAGTAACCCAAGTAATTAACTTCCCGGTTTGTTTCATAGCACTGAACAAGGAATGCAGTTGCGGTCAGTTTTTCCATTTGGGAGAACCTTAATATAGATGTATTTTATACTGAAAGGTAATAAACTGCATGTTTGTTAATAAGTATTTGTGATGAAATGTATCCAGCTTTCCAGGTTTTTACGGTGGGGGATAGTCCTTTGAAATTTTGACAAGTCCCTTTCAGTGGGATGGGGGATTGAAAGAAGGGGGAGATGATCAGAAATTGAATAAGGGCTGTACTTGTTGGTACAGCACTGTAAGTGCCTTACATTTGGAAAAGGTATTCACAGGTTTTTAGACTTGAGTTTTAATACGTACCATAGTTCTATGAGTTTTATAAATGCAGCACTGAGATGTACTGTTGAGATGGGCATGCTATGCGTGGGTTCTGGTGGGTTGCTAAATGCATAGACTCCAGTATGTTACCAGTTTGCCTTTAAAAGCTGCCCTTCAAAATGTGTAAAAATACATTTGTCTAGCTTCATAGAAGAATAATTGTTACTTGCCCTTCCAAAAAATAAGAAAAAAGGAAAAAGGAGAAAAAAAAACCCAAACAAAACCACCACCACCACCCCACCCCACCTCCCCCAAGAAAAACAAAAAGTAAAAAAAAAAAAAAGGGGGGGGGGGGGGATGGTGGGGAAAGCCCAAATCCAAACCAACAAGCCTTGGGCAGGTTAGATTTTTCAGGGCTGCTTGGTGCGCTGTCTGTAAAGGTGCATGTAATTTGGAACTGTTGTTTGTGCTGCATATGAAACAAACATGTTCGGATGATGAAGTTGAGGTGAGAATAAAGTAATCCTTGTCTTTTGGTACTTGGTGTAACTTAGAAGGAGCGCGTGTTTTCAGCAGAGGCTGTAGATCTCATGGACCCGGCTGGGAATGAGTGCTGCCTGTGTACACACTTTTTGCAGAGCAAAGAAAAAGTAAATATGTGGAGAAGGTGGCAAGTAAATCTAGTAACTGTTAATGCTCCAGAAATAGTCACCTTCACAAGAACATGTTCAAACGCTGTCTGGTAGCCATGTACATTTTCTTTGCATTTGCATCGCGAATTCTAGATTTGTGTTGCTGTCCTCTAATTTCCCATGACAACATATGGATCCCATAAATGCAAACATGCCGGAGTGCATCTGTCTGAGTAGTTAACACAAACCAAACATCCCCCTGTTCAGCGGCTCTGCTGCTCCTCCGGCCATGCTGCGCTGTGCCCTCCTGCGACAGCTTCTCACTGCTCCTGCGTTCTTGTACGTTCATGCTCCCGAGGTGATCCCAAGTGCCTCGAAAGGGAGGAGGGCAGCAGGCGCCAGGGTCAGAGGTGCCGAGGGCTGCAAGGGTTGAGTGGGGAGCACACTCTGTGGCCCCCCACCCTCCTGGGAGCTGGGTCCAGCCCGTGCAGGCTCTGTGGTGGGGTCAAGTCCTTGGACATCTTCCTTCCCCTCCTGGCGAGGACAGAAGATGAGGCTGGGGAGGGGAATGGTCACCTGGAGCCATGGCAGAGGCTTGCCCCATGTTATGGACATGGCCATCCAGAGCCTGGGGGATAGAAGAGCTCCCAGTTCTACTGAAGGGGCAGAAAAAGGTGATGAGGTGTGTCTGTGTGTGAAAAGAAGGGACTGAACGAATGATGGCTGCAGGACCAGCCAGATAAACCACTGCACAAGTACAAAAATAAAGAACTGAGGAATAATTTGTACAGGAATCGTTAAGTATGATTACACATACGTGCATGCATTTCTCCTCTTGAAAATTTACTTCCCTTAAGGTTTCTTTGTTCTAGGCAAAAAAAAAAAAAATCACTAAAAAAGACAGTTGCTAAAATATAAGAAAGGACTACCCTTGCTTTAGTTAGAAATCTTGATAAAACCTCATCTGTAGTACTACAGATACCTCTTGATACTGTGTTTGTTTCTTTACACATGCATAGACAGGATTTTTTGGTCCAAATAACCTTTAATATGCTTAGTAGAATGAAGCTCTCAGTATCAGATTTGTGGGGAAGAATGATTTTTTCCATAGGAAACTTGTTAAAAACACAGTTGAATTACTAGGTTAACTCTAATTTTTTGTCTGCCATCATATCTGATCTATTTGAATGTAGAATTGTGTAGTTCCAGTTCTGTTATTTTGAACAGATGGAGCTAATACCAGCGCTTTAAAGGAAAGTTGTTATTTGCAAAAATGTATACAGATTGGAGGAACAACTTCGAAGCAAAAGGTTTTTCTGAGGCAGTGTGTATGGCTTTCCGGACATAACTTTCAGAAAAGATGGTTGTTATCTTGGATATATAAAATGGGTAAAGCGGCTTCAGTTTTCAGCGACTTCAGAGAGTGAGTCTTCCCTTAGAAATAGGACTTGGCTGTCGAGTGGCTTTGGAGCAGCTCTGTCCTGGGCCAGATCTGCCTGGGGCTGTGGTGGAAGCAGTTGACTACAGTGAATTTTTAGGGACCACAACCATGTCCTGTTGCTCAGCATGAGGCGGCTGCACGCTGCCTCCCTCCGCCTAGTGCTGTGTGGAGCACGCTGATGCTTTGAAGACGCCGTCTGGACATGAGGGACTAATAGATGGATAGAATAAGAAAGATATTCCAGGCTAGCTTGTTAAATTCAGGCTTTAAAAATTATTGGGGGAAGGGGGGAGAAATCCTGCTTAGAAAAAGATCTCCATAATTTCATCCACTTATGTAGCTTTGTGCTTCTTGGAAATGTGTCTGAAGAATCAGAACAAAGCGTAGAAGGCCAGAGTTCTTGAAGGAGCTCCAAATGATAAAGTCTGCCATTCATTTTAAACACAGCGTGCATTGTGAAAACACAGGTCAATTTGAAGGCATTTGTCAGATTTCCAGTTCCCTCTACTCCTTTGCAATGGAAATTTGCAATCAAATCCCTGTACTGGAGTTGGGATGTCTGCCTTTATCAGTTGTTATTACTTTATACTCTGAGCATTGCCCAGGTAAGCTGTCTTTTCATTTAGAAAGTTTGTTTGCATAAAGTTGCATACAAGAAGAGGGGAACGCTGACATGGATTAGGCTGGAGCAGATGCAGTTATTTAGGGGTTTGGGAAGGGGGAAAGGGCAGAGGATCAGCAGCGACTGATTGCAAAGAGCTGTCTAAGCTGCAGAAGCGATCTGATACCATTTAAAGACGCTCAGCAAGAGGCATAGAAAGGGGTATTCCAGCAGCAGCATGTTTATTGTTGGGATGCAGAAATGCAGCAGGGCTCTGAAAGAGAGGGCTGAGACATGAACTACTGAGCAGTTCTGTCCACATAACAGGAATTTCTTCTGGAGGCATGTACGCATGGTTTAATGGGCATGGGGGCTGCTTACTTTATTCTGAGAGATGTGGGGGTATGCTAGAGAAGAGGCATACGTATTTCTCTAGAAGAGACACATTCTATAGGATTTGGGAGAGATTTGGGTTGGGGGGAGGAATTCAGAAGAAGGTTTGTTCTTTTCTGTTGTCTTCAATATATTTCTGTGGTTTTGGATGATTATTAAAACAAGTCTGTCTATTTTGTAATCACTGGACTTACTATAGCCACAGGGAGTGGCAGGACATCACTGGGCTATTCCAGCTACCTCCAAACGTCTGGCTTGGTTCCTGTAGTCAGGCTGAGTAAATACCCCTGAAGTCTACTAGCGGATTTTTAATATGAATTTGTTTTTTGGCAGGCCACAACACAACATGAATAGATGTGTTTGTGATGGAAATAAACACTTGGAACACATCTGTATGTTTCTTTGCTTTTTTAGAGAAATGGAGAAAAAAGTCTTGGCATTTAATTAGGACTCACTAACCTGATAAATATTGAACATCTTTTCTTTGTGAGCTGTTCTGTGTGTTCAGCGTACTCTATGGATGTATTCCACAATTGCAGTTGTTTAATGCCTGTATCACCTCATGCCTATTGTATTTATGTTGTCATCAATGTCAGATTTTAATTAAACAATTAAATCACTGTCACAGTAATTTCCCTAGAAAACTATCTTAAATGAAAAATCCCACAATAAATGTTTGGGAACCATCTTAAAGGGAAAAAAGAGGGAAATGAGTTACAAAATAACATTACAGTTCCCACGGAATTAGAAAGCACAAAAAATGTTTTCAGTATTGAGAAGAATTCTTATTTACAGGGTAGCTTCCACAACATTCACAGTGTGTCAACATGGTGACTGAAACAACCCGGCTTATCTTGTGGCTAGTCTGGGTCTTTCAGGCTGAGCTGGCGGCGGAGGGACCCTGGCCCAGGGGTGGTGCATTTCCATTGTCATCCCCCATGTGGGCCAGGATCAAGGGACAGCACTGCAAGCCTCTCATCTTTCAGTGCAAGACAGGTACCAAACGCTTCTTGGAAAACATCTGCCTTCTTCCCCTCCAAATTATTTTAGAATTAAGATGGAGATTTGCAGAAAAGCCTGCATCAAATTATTCTGTGAGTGTGAAGCACCAGTATTTGCTATACAATAACCACATACACAAAACCCAAGTTGTAAGCAGTGGGAAATCTGATCTGACATAGCATCTTTGCTACAGTTAATCAAATAGTTCATCTTTACCTCTTTCTAAATGTAAGCTCTCATTCCTCTAAAACCTGTAATACTTTGCATGGAAAAATCACCAACACAAGATGCAAAATTAATCAGACAAGAAATCTGAAAGAATCATGCTCTCAAACATACACTTACAGCATTACCTGTATTTAACATAAGCACATTTGACATGTGAGGCATGCTTATTGAAATTCGGATTCCAGCCGGTGATGTACCCTGCAGCTAACCCCGACCCTCCCCTATTAGCCGGCGCAGCTGCTTTGATTTGTGCCCTGGGTGGGCTGGGACAGAAAGCTGAGCGCCGGGGAGCCACAGCGATAGCTGGGGGCCCGGCAGCCCAGCCTGCACCCCAGCTCTGTGCCCAGTGGAGGGGTCACCCTTGCCCCAGCACCCAGCCCGAGGCGTGAATCCCAGGCAGTATTTCTTTCAGGTCCATGCTGCATTCTTACTGGAATGCAGTTTTGCAGATTGGGTTATGCCTGGGATGCGTGTGGTTTCTATCAGCCCTGAAGTGTTTTACAGCTGGAGATGATTTGGAGGGGCACATCTAGCCTGTCTATTTGCAGCCAGGTATGATGTTTTTCTGCTGCTGTCTCTCTAATTTTTTCCCTGTGTTGCCTCCATCAAAAGGTGAGATTAGCACAGGGAGGGGGGTATGTGTGTGTGATGACGATGACAACAATGACAACACCAGGCCCATCCCTCCCTCCTCCTCATTTTAGTTTGCTTCTCACAAAACCAATTCGCCAACAGATCCTCTTTCTTCCTGCAGCCAAAACAAGCTGGTGAGAAGGGCAGCGGTACCTGGTGCGGAGGCTCCTGAGCTGGTAGATGAAAGCCCTGAATGCAGCGGCTGGCTGCAGGTAGTGGCTTAGGGGGAGACCCTACCCTAGCCAGCAGACTCCACTGGGGAGCCTGGGGCACAAAAATCTTTAACCTAGTTTCAGGCAGGGAACACTGTTCTGGCATAGCGCTCACTGTATTAGGCCATAGCTGCAGCAGAGCCTGCATTGGCCATCATAGGATGGGGCAGTTCCTCCCTGGACCCCTCCAGAGTCATACTTGCTTTGCCAAGTGAGGCACTGCCACTAGAAGTAACTTTGCTGAGCATATGCAGACAGACCCATTTTTATAGTCAGTAAAGGAACAGCGAAAACTGACAAGGCTGCACAGAGCCCTCCTCCAGGCAGGAGAGGCTGTGCTGGAGGAAAGTATTGCTCATAATGACACTTAAGCCCAGACACTTGAATGCTAAAGGTTAAACTTCTTACATTCTTCAAGAAAGGGCTCCTTGCCAGCTTGAACTGTGTTGTGTGTTCACTATTGCCTCCTCCTCCTCTTCATCCACTCTCAATCCACTTTTGATATTTGTTGAAATAACTGAGGTTGTGGGGTGTTTCTTTTTGTCTGCCCCTAATATACATTCTCTATGCCTGTCCTCAGCCTTATGTCTGTCATAGGGTTAAAAAAAATAATAAAATCAGTCTAATGCCAGTGCAAAAATGATTTTTTTTCCTTAGCTGCAAACTATTATAGCTCCAATCCAGAAAAGATCTGCCTACGCGCGTTTTCTGTCCTCCAGTGACACACTATCCATAGAACACCATCCTCTAATTCCTGTCCTTAACTGAATAACCAGGACACATATTCTGACAGTAAGGCTAAAAAAAGTTACTATGGAATTAAAACACAAATTGAAATGCTGATATAAATACAGTAAACAATAGGGTGAAGAAATAACTTTTGGAGACAGACATCACCAGGGCTGAAGATGAAACTGGTGGCAATGCATCCAAAATTTAAGCCAAGAAATGAGAAACAGGAAAATGCCCACCCAGGAGCAGCACTTGAAGATGAATTTCAGCATAATATGAAGAAACAGACATGCTATTTGGATGCTGCATTTAGATCTTAATGATCAAAGAGCACTTTCTCCATATACTTTCATGCTTCTCCCCAGAGATATTTCTTATTTAAAAAAGAATGGAAATAACATTACAGTTGTGCAAGCCTTTCAAAGCAGCCCCTTTTACACAGTAACACATAGGCTTTCCATGGAGAATCAGTCTCCAGTGAGAGCAACAAACAAGGATCCCCATGTCTCAGCAGCAGCAGGTAGAGGAGACGCAGACTGAAAGGCTGAATCAAATGCTCTGAGGAGGACCATGGAAAAGAGCCAGAGTGCGCTTGAGAAGTAAAAGGCAATTTTTATTTGGGTTCAGAGATGATAAAAAGCTAGCGATGCTCATTTTTTCCTATTTCCTGCAGTTGCTGGGGTTGCAGTGCTCCACATCCCTTTAAACAACAGCTCGCTGCAGTGTGTTTCTTGGCACAACCCTAATTGTATCTTCAGGTCCCAGTGGAAGTTCACACTTTTTAATATCTCATACTGCTTCTGCAACTGCTGCCACCAGTCAGCAATCACAAACAGGAAGCCATGACTCAGCAGAGCCAGAGCCTGTGGGCTGACCACGGCTGGAGGAGAGGAAAGATCCTGCAAACCCCATGCAGGGTTGGGCCGGTCAGGCACCACTGCAGCCTGCACTGCAGAACCAGTGAACAGCCTAACCATGAAGGGAGCTGGAGACTCTGCTTCTAATTCAGCGCTTCAGCTCACACTGCAACCAGGGAGCTAAGGGCCCTGGTGTCCCTCTGGGCCTGAGCGCCATAGGAGAGATTTCCCCAAAGCTGATCCCCAACGCATGGGGCCATCACAGCAGTGAAGAGAAGACAGGGACCCTGGGACCAGCCCCCATTTGGTTGCTCATCCATACCCCAAAAAGCAGGTCTTTTTCCCCCATTACAGACGGGCACAGCAGAGGAGGCTGCCCCTTGGCTGGGAGACACCAGCATGACCCTGTTGTCACTCCAACAGCACCCAGGGCTCGGATGCACCTCATCTCACATAGCACGGGGAGCGGATGATCTATTCCCAGCCTGGTTTCATCTGTTTTCTAACTGTATTTAGCAGTGAGTTTACTCCTGACTGAGCCTGCGTGAGTAAGTGTGTATGTAAGGGTTGAGGATTGGCTATGGCAAGCAGAGGGTTTGCTGAAAGGCTTGTTAAGGAAGCACTAGTGACCATGCAAACCAATTACATAATGCTTCAAAAAATAACCGTGCTGGGAGTCGTGTCTGGGCAGCGCGTTTCGCCAAGAGAAAGACATATCAAATGTCCATCTCTCAAGCCAAAGGCTGACAGTATATTTGTGCCACAATCTGACACTGGCCTCAGCTGTAAACTGCTCTAAAGAGGAAGCTGGCTTCCAGGGGAAATGTCTGCTGTTCCCTTTCAAGGCAGTGCTGCACCCTGCAGACCAACGTTATTTGAGTCCTTGTAAAATTACCACTAATCTCTGCACTCAGGATGCCTTGCATTTTATGGGTACTTGCTATGACGGCAGCTTTGTTTTCTGGGGGAAAAGGAAAGTGCTGAGCAAGGAGGACTAGGCACCTGGCCATCAGCAGTACCTCTGAGGGTGTTTTCCCCAGCTTTCTATCCTCGCAGTTTCCCTCTGCCACTCCAGACAGCACAGACATATGGATGATGCACACTATCATATTATCATGCCTGGAAAATGCCTGGAAAAAAATACCCTGCCCTGCCCGAAAAAGACACGGTCCCTGTCCCCAGCAGGAGCCTGCATGGTGCCGTGTTTCTTCTGCTGAGATCAGTAATGAGGGAGGGGACTGGAGGGCCAGGCTCCCAGCCATGCTCAGTCTCTGCGTTGTGTTTGCGATGAGTGAGGATTTGGAAAACCCCGTCTCCAAGCAGCACAGGTAGTTTTTCTTGTAGTTACTAATTTAACTGCTAGGCTGATCTGAAAAGCGTCACAGAGAAGGCGCATTTCTAGTGAATGAAGAAAGAGCAAACTGAGAATATTCTTGGCACATTGCGGATCTTTCTATACCTAGACTCATGTTGTTCAGTTGCTGGAAATGCTTCCCTAGATTTAACCCAGCTTTTGTGCTTGCAAAGAACACCTGGGTTTTAACCTGTTCCCAGTGCAGGCAGCTGTTCCCAGCCTGGCTGGCCCCTGGGCTGACAGCTCCCCTCAGCACTTCGACCCAGGGCTCCCACTGGCCTCACCTGCCGTCTTGATGGAGCACGTCTGCTCCAATCACCACCTGGGAGATCCATGCGTTCTACCCTGCTCTGCCAGCACTGTCACCCAAAGCGGGCACTGCACTGTAAAGCCATGACACAGGAGGTACAGGTTTGCTTTACTCTGTTTCTGCTCCCTGGAAGGCAAGGGAAGCAGCCTGTGAGGGTGGCAGCGGGGAGGCAAGGGTTAAGCAGAGCTGCTCCAGCCCAGTCGCACGCTCCATCCGCTGCCTTCCTCCCATCTATTTCTAGACTGTTTACCTGGCAAGCACACATGACTGATCCAGAAGGAAACGCTGACATCACCCGCCACTGTGCCCCCTCCCCGCTGCCCGCTGCACTCGGCCGCTCTCCCACCACCCTCCTCGCTCTGCGTGGCCAGCCCACGCCGGCAGGGCTGTGGTGCTGCTGCTGCTGCCGCTTCCTGAGCCGGCTCACGGACATGTTGTCCTGTTCACCGCCGCCATGCAGCCTGGCATGCTGCTTCCCGGGGCATGATGGTGGCCACCGTGCCGGCAGGGACACAGCCCACTCCTGACCCTGTGCTGGTGGCGGGTGAAGCACGCTTAACACCAGCGTATCACTCCTCTGTGTGACAGGCTTAAACATATGGTTGCTTTTGCTTCACAGCCAAAGCAGCTTCCCAACCCCCTTCATATGTACGGCTCAAACCGTCTTGGCCCATGGCACCGCACGAACTTGATCAGATATATCAGCCACCTCCCCACCCACCTCGCTGCCACGTCGTGTCTGTGCTGGGGAGCGGAGCCAGGCAAACAGCGCTGCCGGTTCCTCGCCTCCCTTGCTCTCCTCCACGGGGCTACTCCCGGGTGCGGGTGGCGGGGGGGGTCCGGCCGGCTGCATCAGCCTCTCCTGGCGGGCCCGGGGCCGCTTGGGCTGCAGCCGGTGGCACAGGTGCTCACTGCTCTGGAGGTTATTTATCCCGGGGAGCCCGCGGCAGAGCTCCGGAGTGGAGCTGCTCTGTGAAAGCTTTCTTGGTGCATTTGGGCAGGGAGCCAAAGTATGCAGTTTAAAGGAAATGTTTAATAAAGACACAGGAGCCTCAAACTGTTTATTTTTCCTTGCAGAAAGGTGGAGAGACGATGTCTCTGGACACTGGCCACTGGGCCAGGCACAGGCCGGGAGCTGGAGGCCAAGCTGGGGAGTGGGCTGGGGCAGCCGCAGGGCTAACACTGCCTCTCCCTCCCCTGACAGCTCCAGCCCGGGGGTCATAAACCATGGGGGAAGAAGGCAGCCTATTAGTAACTCTATTAAGTCTCCATTAGTTAGGTGTGAACTCATTACCCTAATATACTTGGAGGTAAGATTCCACTTGCAGGACATTAGCACTGTAATAAGCACGTTTACCACCAGAGCTGGATAGCATGGGGAGAGGAGCCCCTCGACGCCTGCAGCAGGCCTGTGCCCTCCACAGTGTGACTGCGGAGATGCTTTTATCACCCATGCTGACCCTGCGCAGCCTGTGACCAGCCCCAAAACCCTGCTCGAGACCCTCTCCCTGCAGTGGCAGGAAGCCACTGAAGAACACCATGTTTGTCTGCTCACCTGATGATCAGCTATCCACAGGGAGGAATGTAGGCTAGATGTGGCCACAGGCACATGAAACAAGCAAAACAATGACTGTGAGGGTCAGGGGATGAAGGGTGCACAGCAAAAGGTCTCAGGATCTTGAGCTGTGTAACCAAGAAAAGAAGGGTAACCTGGGTGTGAGCCCATTTGCTGCTTGTGCTGCTCTCCTTGACTTGGTGTTTTCAATGTGTTTGGGGTTTGCAACAGGAGCTGTCTTCCGTCGTCTGCAAAGCTGTGCATGCTGTCAGGAAGTCACAGTGAACTAACTAATGAGGTTATAGGAAATCAATCAATTAATAATAAGATGCAGGATCAGAGTTTCAACTGGTTTTGCCTAGTTAGTGCAATACAAATATAATAATGTAAAAATCTGTATCTCTCTATGCCTTTTCAGCCGGCTTTAACATACCAGTATGCTGCTCAAGCAAGTGCTGCACCTCTGTGGCTGGAGAAGCTCCAGCGCATTGTAGACCTGTCATCCTCAAGACTTCTGGGTGCCTCGTGTATCCAAGCATCATTGTAATAAAAATACTGGTGAACAGTGGTCTAGCTGTATTTTAAATGGCAAAGATTTTGTGTTTGAGAGAAGGAAGTCACATCCAGGATAAAGAGGACACAGAAGCAGGGAATGTTGCCTTTCCAAGACAGCAAAAAAAAAAGAACCTGAAGTATATGGGCATTAAGCAAAGCCTTCCCTTGCTTTCTGCCAAAGCCCCTCTTCAGCACCATTTGCCCTGAAGAAGACCAAGACCCTGCACCATCTCTTCTCTAGCCTTAGTCATACTTAGATGCTGCACAAAAGCACAGTCCATGCAGAACTCTTCCCCAAAATAATGCCGAAGCTCATTTGTTCCTAAATAAAACTAAACTGTACACAAACCCTGAATAAACCCCGTTCAAGAGTACATAAGCATGATTTTTAGAATTATTTCAGGAGGAAGTATGATCTTGTTTCTAAGATCCTTGGCCAAAAAGAGTATGAAATTAATGGTATTAAGTGCCTAAAAATACTCTTGAAGATCTGGGACTTGGAAGAAGGGTCTGGCTTCTATTCCTAGCTCTGCCACAGACTTGCTGTCTGCACTGAAGGACCAGTCAAAGCAGTACACAGGGCATGCTAGAAGTGCCCCAAAATGAAGGCATGTAGGCGTGGACTTCAAAACTCCACCTTTTGTCCTATTTTCCCAGCATGTAGAATGGGAATAATACTAATTCACCGTGAGGGTGCAGACCTAGCCATGCAGGCAACTGTGTGGAGTACCACAAAACCATATTCATTGGCCACTGATCACAGTCACTTGAGTCACTTGCCTTGCTCTTCTCTTCCTTTTGTAATTCCATGGAATTAACTCTCAGGATTCAAAACATCGTAAGATCCAAACAATTAGGATTAAAAAATAAATTAACTGCTAGAAAAGTGCTTTCTCCTTCCCAGCAAATTCAGCACCTCCCTTGTACTGGCCTCTTGTCAGTGGCAACTTTTCCAATGTAAGGATGTTGAAGTTCAATATCTTGCAAAATTCTGTATTAAATGTATGTCTTTAACCCACAGGAGACATAGGCATCTTTAAAACACAACACTTGCCTTTAGCCCTAGAAAATCCTGAAATATTCACATTTTCATACATTATATTTTATCTAGGAAAATTATTTCATCACTTAAAGATGATTTTATGAGTCTTTCTCACCCTGTTTTACTGTTACTCTACTAAGGTACCCTCTTCTGTGTGAAATGCAATGCAAAAAATGAATAAAAAATGGTGAAAGTCTAAAATTTTAACAACTTATTAGTTACAGGATGCAAAATGATAAAATAAGAGCCCATCAGCAAAACCTGAGCTGCACTACTGGTGGCTTTTCTGCTGACAAAAAAGCGACATCCCAAAGCTGATTTGATAGGATCTCAAATCCTTGTAATGCCCTATGTGTCTCAGCCTTGAAATAACTTTCAGCACAGTAACTGCAGCTGTTAAACTGAAGATACGAAATAGCACACTTCAGTGATAAATGGTAAAGTTTATGCCCCAGAGTTGTTCTTAAGACAGCACAGGGCAAGGAGATGGGACAAAATCCTCCAGAATGAGGTCTGTATAGATCCCAGACCCTGTCAGAGTTTTTCAGCATTAATGATATTCCAAGAGAAATAAAAAAGATGGACAGTGAAAAAACTGCTCACCCTGCCATAGGGAAAGGATACTGATGTTGCCATGTGTGACTCTGATGACATCAGGTATTCAAATGACTGCTGTTTACATAGTATTTTGAGAAATAATGCTAATTTACAGAATTGGCATCTGGGGTACAAGTATACGTACCCTGGGAGAGCACTTACAGAGCCTTTGTGAAGCTAAGTAATAAACGCTTTGTCTTCACCACACTATTTATGGGTTGCTTGGGGGCATCCTGCTCACTTTCTGCCCCTACCTGGGCATAAAATTATTGCAGAACTAGGTTTTAATAAGACCAACAGTAAATCTGAATGACCACACATGCACAGCTATTCCTGCTCCCCTGATCTCCAGCATTAATTATAAAGTGGAACTGTTTATACAGTACATACCACTTTCCTGACTTCTTTCTCGTTTATGTCTAAACTTTTATGGACATAAAACTTTGGAATCTGCTTTTGGAATAAAACAGCAATTGAAATGGCAATAACGATGTTAGAAAACAACTTTAGAATAGCAACTGCTATTGCTCTCCTGGTCCTGTGGTTGTGGCAGGTTTTTGTCTCCACTGGACTCCTCTCCCATTCAAAACATGTGGTCTCAGGTCATCTCCCGACTGTCCGTCTGGCCAGCTTGTTAGAAACTCCAGCTCTAGATGGCTCAGAGCAACTGCTCCTGCTTTGCCTCCTTAGTCCTTTTCTTTCCTTTCTACCCTCCACCACATCTTGGCCGACTCCAAGTGTCCCCACACCACTTCCAGGGGTTTGCAGTGCTCCCTCATGCCTTTCTGTCAGGCCGTGTTCAGGTTGTCACTCCTTTCACAGTGTACTGAAACAGCAGCACTTTTCTCCTCCATGGAAAACACTGGCCCCTGCCCTCGTACACCATCTCCCATGCCCCTTCCAGACCTTTCTGGAAAGAGAAGTTTTTCTTCTACAGTGAGTTATTACAAAACCAAAAGACTTCCATCTGATGGCATACACATATGTGGATACCAAAGTAAAGTAACTCACGCTCTGCAAAGCACTAAATTATTCCTAGTTGCACTTGCCTGACTACTTGTTTCGTCAGGCTGTCACACTATAAATCAGTATGTTGGCTGTTTGGGGCTGAGAACTCATTTTTCTATTTGTTCAGTAAAACCGATACTGTACACCCTGGGCACCAAAAAAAAAAAAAAAAAAAAAAGGGGTTTTTGTAATGCACAGGCAAAGTATTATTCTTGCCTTTCTTTCCCTGTATTTTACCCCCACCATCCTTCGCCTTTCCTCTGATCAATTCATCTTCCATTTACTGTCTGCAGGTTTTACTCTACTGGAATATTGCTCCAATATTCCAACCATGCCACCTGCTCCAGAAGTACAAGTACAGCGGCTTTGCTAACGTGAAGAAGGAATCAGCCAAAACTCAAGGGGAGGAGAAGAAATAAGTACTCTAAGACAAGCAACAGAAAGGAATTTAGCCTTTACCTGGTGTTGTCTCTTACGCTGGCTTGGGACGTCTTCTAATTTCTGCCAGACTTTTTCTTTACTCTTCACATCCAACACAGAAATATGGAGACTTGATAGCCATAGGAATCAGATGGGCTTCTTTGACAGTTTGGGTGGATTAGTAACTGTTTGACTCAGTCTCTGATGTAGGTTAAAATATCTTTTAATTCTGGTGGTCTGTGTTGGGATGGGAATGAATAAGCTCACTCTTCATTTTAGTGTCCAGATAGTGGAGGCTGCACAGGCTGTATGTTAAGTCTGTCCAAATTCCTTTTCTCCTTGGCAAGGTTATCCTACCTAGAAAAAGAAGAATTAAAAATAAGACTGTGTTTGGCTTCTTAAAACTTCGGTTTTTACCCCATGTTTGTACATTCCACTTTCCAGGGCATGCTTCTGACCTGAGCTTTAACACATAGCACCCCAAAAGCCCCCTCATAATAATGGTGAGCTATGTCAATAATTAGTGCCTCATACTTAAAAAGTATCACGTAATCTTAGCTAATAAAAATATCAACAGAATTTACTGTTTGTTCTTTTAAAAAAATAAGCAAAGAAGTGAAATAAAATATTTATTGAAAAACTAAATATTGTAGCCTTATGCAGTTATTGGCAAGAGATGCTGTGCAAATAAAAGCACCACGAGCTGTTGCTTCCCACATATCCAGCGCTGGCCTGCCAGAGCCCTGCTGTTCCGGCCCCAGCTGTTGCTCTTTTTCTGGCACATTTGAACATTTTGGGCCCTCACCTTTCTCCCTCTTCCTCTCCTGGTAAGGTCTGTGATGTGACCAGGATTCAATATATTCTCATATATTCTAATGGGAATATATGAGCATCGATCAAATGCTTGGCAGAACTGGCCCCAAAGACTCAGGAGAAAACAAGATGTGTTTTCCTCATACTCCTGAATTCTGCAACGTTCAGCATGATCTCTGTGGCAGGCAGCACTGTCTGGGGTCTGGGGATCAACTTGGTTGTCACCAGACATCACTAGAGCTGGATGTAAATGAGCCTTTGGACCTACCAAGGATGTCAGAGCACTGGCATCCCGGCAGGCTCAGCAGGTGAGGTTAAGATGCCTGGAAGCAGGTCTCCTGCTTCTGGCATCTTACTTCCGACCCTCCCATTCCGTGCATTAGTGATGGGCAGTGCTAGCAGATGGCAAAGTTCGAGCTGGGCTAATTAAACATACCGAGATAATGACCTTCCATTTTGGGATTGGCATAATTCATAATTTAATGTATTGCTGCTGAGACATTAACCTTTCAACAACTGGCACAGTGCCCACAGCAGCCTGAGTGCTGACTGTCTTTCAGGAAAATGAGTATTATTGTTAAAACAGGTATAAATCATTCATGGCTTCAGCTTTTGTGTCAAACTGTACATGAAAATAAGTAGTAGCCTAGGTAATTTATTTATCTTTTGGTGGTTATTCATATGATTTTACGACCATATTCTGTGATTCTGTGATAAACATCAGCCAAATGCCTTTTTGTTCTCATTTTACCTTTTCGATATTGCAGCAGTTACTCTGATTTTCATCTTTAATAGGTTCAAGACTGGTGCAGAATTGCTTGATCCAGGCACAAATACAATCTCATTTCGAAGAGGAAAAACTCACTTTAAGCTAATTCCACAGTGTTCAACACAATTATTGACTACCATACATTTTTGTATTTTGCTAAAAGAAATGTTTCTTTGAAAATTCCTGCATAAACACACAGATTCAAAAACAAAACCAAAGCATATCATATACACAACTATGTGAATAGTTCCTCATTGAAACGTCATGGGATACTGGAAAGAGAAGATGGTAAAAGGTTGGAAATTTCTCAACAGTCCTACAGAGCAAGAAGTCAAATTCTAAAGACTCCAGTGGTTACTGGAATGGTATTACAGCTGAGGAAGACCTTTACATTGACTTCTGGGAGGCTGCAGGGTGATCACATGATATTTTGGATCCCAAACTACCTCTGCATTGACTTTTGTTTTCCAGTGAAAAGAGAATTGGAGCTAATGGGTCACCAGACACGTGCACCACAAAGCTTGCTTGTTGATGCCCAAGTGTGAATTACTTTCATAATGCTCCATCAATTCCAGCTGTTGCTGGTATGGTCAATGAGTAGTAATTGCTGAGATGAACTTATTACAGACTCGCTATCTGCACCCTATATAGCAAACGTTTTCAGACATTTTAGACTAAAAGACTACTGTTAGTTTTCAGTATTTATCACAAGTTGGCACATATGCCACAAATGCTAACTGAAAAGATTACAAAGTTAAAATAAAAGCCAAAGTAAATGAGAATGATGTCCTAACCTCTTTATTTCAGGTGTAGATTGACTACAATTGTGATGCCGCTTGTGAAGAGTTGTGGCCAGTGACTCAATGTCCAGTTGGAGACCAGTAACAAGTGGTGTACCTCAGAGATCAGTGTTGGGACTGGTCTTGTTCACCATCTTCGTCGGTGACATTGACGGTGGGATTGAGTGTGCCCTCAGCAAGTTTGCCAATGACACCAAGCTGTGTGGTTCGGTTGATACCCTGGAGGGAAGGAATGCCATCCAGAGGGACCTCGACACACTTGTGAGGTGGGCTGATGCCAACCTCATGTAGTTTAACCATGCCAAGTGCAAGGTCCTACACCTGGGTCGGAGCAATCCCAGGCACAGCTACAGGCTGGGCAGAGAAGAGATTCAGAGCAGCCCAAGGAGAAGGACTTGGGGGTGTTGCTCAATGAGAAACTGAACATGAGCCGGCTTCAGTGTGCGCTCACAGCCCAGAAAGCAACCGTATCCTGGGCTGCATCAAAAGGAGTGTGACCAGCAGTCTGCTCTGCTCTCGTGAGACCTCACCTGGAGCATTGTGTGCAGTTCTGGTGTCCTCAACATAAAAAGGACATGGAACTGTTGGAACAAGTCCAGAGGAGACCACGAGGATGATCAGGGACTGGAGCACCTCCTGTATGAAGACAGGCTGTGAAAGTTGGGGCTGTTCAGCCTGGGGAAGAGAAGGCTGCGTGGAGACCTCATAGCAGCCTTCCAGTATCTGAAGGGGGCCTATAAGGGTGCTGGTGAGGGACTCTTCATTAGGGACTGCAGTGACAGGACAAGGGGTAACAGGTTAAAACTTAAACAGGGAAAGTTTAGGTTAGATACAAGGAAGAAGTTCTCTACTGTGAGGGTGGTGAGGCACTGGAATGGGTTGCCCAGGGAGGTTGTGAATGCTCCATCCCTGGCAGTGTTCAAGGCCAGGTTGGACGAAGCCTTGGGTGAGATGGTTTAGTGTGAGGTGTCCCTGCCCATGGCAGGGGGGTTGGAACTTGATGATCTTTAAGTCCTTTTCAACCCTAACTGTTCTATGACTCTGTGATGCTATGAAAAGACTGCAAGTGAGACCAATTCACTTTTATATGGTGAAACATCTGAAGAGGTTGTTATAGCTTAAGCCCAGCTGGTAACTCAGAACCACGCAGCCACTCGCTCACTGCTCCCCATCTCTACCCCCTGCTCCCAGTGGGATGTGGAGGAGAATGGAAAGAATGTAAACCCCCCGGGCTGAGATAAGAACAGTCCAATAACTGAAGTATAATACAAACTACTACCACTACCACTGTTAATAATAATGATAAGGGAAATAACAAGGGGAGATAATATCAAACTAGAAAGGGAAGGGAAAAAAACCCAACGATAAACACAACTGCTACACAGTACAATTGCTCACCACCAGCCAACCGATACCCAGCCCAACCTGAGCAGTGATCTGGACCTCCCAGGTGACTCCCCACAGTTTCTATACTGGGCATGATGTGCTGTGGTATCAAATACCCCTTTGGCTAGTTTGGGTCAGGTGTCCTGTCTCTGCTTCCTCCCAGGTTCCCATGCTCCTCCTTACTGGCAAAGCATGAGAGACTGAAAAGTCTTTCATCAGGATAAGTGCCACTGAGCAACAACTAAACCATCGGTGTGTCATCAGCATTATTCTCAAATTAAAGCCCAAACACAGCACTGCATCTGCTACAAAGAAGGAGAAAAATCACTGTTACAGCTGAACCCAGGACAGAGGTCCCAGATGGGCAGCCTATTCAGCTACGATTATCAGACAGACCCACTGGCAACAAATCCAATCTAATCTATGCAGCAAACTTCGTCATGGTACACAGATACAGCCTAGGGAAGAGCAGGTACAGAAACATCAACTACTTATTGTGTATACAGATTACATCAGTATTTCACACCTCACCTTCCACATATCTCTGGGAAATGATCATTTACCTCTTGAAGGTATGAAATGGCAACCTGAAAGTTAAGGCTCACAAGAGCATTCAGTTGTCCTCAGATATCAAATATAGTACTGAACTGGCAGAAAAGTTTACTTTCCTTCATGCTTCATAACCTGGATTGGGGGAAGGAGTACTTAGCACTTTTGGAAAGAAAACTGTCTGAAAATATCCAAGGTGGGGGTGACTTTCAGTAAAACACACTTCCAAGAGATGCTTCACCAGCCTTCTATTTCTTTGGTTAGTTTTAGTTTGTTTGGTTTCGTTTGTTTGGTTTGATTTGGTTTGTTTTCCCTCACTAAAATGTTTTCTCATTTGCAGTGTCATGTAACCGACAACAAAATCTCAGTATAAAAACTTAAATTAGGCATCACAATAGTGTTTATACAGCAGGTCGAAGTCCTACTGAGGGAAATATGGTAGACTAAAAGTGGAACTTCCCCCTGGATGGGTAACAGCAAGTGAAGCAAGTCAAGGAAAACAGGCCTTTTGTGGCCCTGTGGCTGTGGAATTTGCCTTTTTTTTTTTTTTTATTACTATTCAGAAATGCCAACTTAAGTGAAAAATAATCATAATACAACCTCTTTTCTTTTTGTGTGTTATTGTTTAGAGATACAACCTTGATGAGATCAGGGATGTATAAACTGATGTCTGCTGGAGTCTGCAGAGCCCCTGGAAAAGCAACTCTAAATGAGTGTGTTGTGCCTCTCAGTCCAAGCCTCACACTGGTCTCTGACCACTAAAGCTGGCATTTTCCTGCCAGTTCTCCTTCCGAAGCAGATAGAAGGCAGCTCACATATCAGTAAGTGGTTTAATAAAGATAATTTCCTATCTATTCTAATCAAATGGTGAACAAGGAGGGATGACAATCAAAAGAAGAAATTGTATTTCTGTGTTTGAAGACACATAAAAGATTAGTCTAAAAAAAATCACAAGTGGATGCTAAGAACTACTCATTTTGCAGAATTCCTATTTTTGAAGAAGTTAACTAAGAAATCAGCAAGAAGCTATTTGAAAGCATGTCTACCCACATTTAGTGGATAATGCCAAGATAACGCCAAGACCAGGACATTTAGGAGGCATAAAAGAATAAGGAAGCCACAGTCACATGCTTAGCTTTAGGCTTCTCCTCAGCATTTTATGGTCACTCATAGAACCATGTGAACAGTGCCAGAACAAATGAAACATAAAGCACTTCATACTCATCTCACCAGGCACCAACTACCACTACACAAGTCAGTCTGCTCATTCTGGTGTGATCTGGAAATCTATTAAGTGGAACCCACTTATGCAGTCCAATAAAAGTTGGCCTGAAACATAGTATTGGGCCTGGGAAAAGCAATTCTCTTCAGAAGAGTCAAGAAATTCAAAATGGACAAGCAACCTTAGAGGTGCATGAGAAACTCCTTCTTCTTGGATTATTGTGCTGCTATATAGTATTTGTTTTCTTCCTATAGTTCCCATTGAAAAGGAAATACGCAAAAATCATAGCTCTTTTCTCTGCTCACAGGCACACATTCTTCCAGGGCAAATGGCCTTCAAATATTGTATTTAAAAAGAAAAAGAAAAAGAAAGAAAACCCTTTTCAGTCTGTAACATTTTTTAGGAACATGATTGTTGAGTTTCAAATAACTCAAGAAGTGAGTCAGTTACTCTCCAAGGACGTTAGCAACCTGTTAGCATTGCCATGGCTGTGCATAAAGACCTGCCAAGTCAAGTGCTTGCTCCATGCTCTCAAGACAGGCAGTAAGGAATATTTGCCCTCTGGCCAATCCCCGCTGGTGCAGCCCTGCCACACTGATGTATTCTTATGCAATTTTTTGCTTTCCAGTAGCCACTTGACTCTGTATGGCAAGAATTACTCAATATGCAGTTCCTGCCTGAAATGCCCCGTTCAAAGTATTCAAAAGAAGTTTCAACCAAACTGCACATTTCAAGCTCCTGCATTTTGGCAGATATTACTGTTATTTTACAAGTGGAAAAGCTGAGGTAGGTTTTTTGTTTAGGTGGGGGGAATGCTGCAAGTGTGCAGGTACACAACAGCACTGGTGATTGAGTAAAGCTCGAAAGAAGCATTGAAAAAGCCCAGATATGACAGAGGCTGTATATGTAGGCCTCAATCCTCCCAACCCATTCATGTGTTTTGCCAGGCACACACTCACCCTGCTACAGAAACTGTTACCTTCCTGTTCCAATTCAAATACCCCTCTGCAGTTATTTTGTATTTCAGATTTTCAGTATTTCTTTGTCAGTAACACACTAGGCTGCATAGCCCAAAGCAAAAGTTGCTTTCTACACTGTGGTTATGAAGCAGTTAAAGTTCAGGTTTCTAACTGCTCTCTTGAGGCCTTATTACTTGTTGATTAGGTCCTTTTGGGAATGGCATCAAACCTATAATAATAAACACTCATTTCACTGGGAAGCTTGTAGCTGCCGTAGCAGCCCTGCGGCCCTTCTGCCTCTGTAAGCAGCACAGGTATAAACCCACCAGAAAAGGTGTTTGCAGTTTCTCTGAGAGGCTTTCTGGGCTGGATGTGTCTGATCTATGGCTGTTTTGCAGTTGGGTTAAGAACTGTGCCTTCCGCTTTGGCAAAGGCTCTCGATTCTGTACGTGCTCCTCTCCTCTTTCCAAGCCTACAAATCAAAGCTCTGAAGTAGAGGCTGATTCAGGAGCATGTATGAGGAGCGATGATGTCTGCGCAAAGAGATCTGTTAGGATTTCTTCCAAATGGCTGCTAGTTTCCTAAATACTGGCAGTTTGGGGGACAGCAGCAGGTATATGAGAAATAGGATTGCCAGTATCCTGCTGTTTGCTGGTCAGTTTTTCAGAGATTCCTCCTACTGATCTTCATAGCACTTTGTCTCTGTGCTACCTTATGGCACCTAAACAGGATAGATGGCCTGAAGCCTTTGTGCACTGTGCTTCAGCAAAGTAACCTGATGTACCCAGCTGCTGAACATTTGCTGGTATTGATACAGTTTCTAGGCTTCACCCGTTGGCACAGTGAGCCTCCTCCTGCAGTGACCCCGTGTAGCTCCATGGGAGCTGTGGCCAGTGTGCTGCGTCAGGGCTGGCTGTGCTGGAAGCTGGGATGCTGCATCCTACTGGAGCATGTGGGGCTCATGGGGGCACCTGGACACTGAACTGCAACACAAGAGGATCTGCCAGTATAAAGCTGTGATGGGACAGTCATGAGTTCCTGCTGCCCAGCTGGTCATCTCATCCTTGCTCCTAACCCACACTCATATTCTTGATTTTTAAAACCACCACATTCTCCTAGCTAGAGCAGTTTGAAGTGTAATTTTCAGTTTAGGTCTTTTGAAGTATTTGGATAGCATTGTTTTCACAGATTTCAGAGGGGATGGGGAAAATCGCATGGTCTGGTATAATCTCATGCAGGAGGGAAGTTGCTGGGAGTCTCTGATCTCTGCGAGTCTCTGAGGAAGGGCACCAGGTCTCCTTGAAACCCCTCCGTAATAAATTAGCCTGCAGTAAAAGTAGGTGTTTATCTCAAGTCATTGCCTCAAATAGCCAGCTACCTGTTGGAAGAAGGGTCTGATCGATGCAAACTAAGGCAGCCATGCATGAGCTGTTACACAGTGGTTAGTATTGATCAGAGCTAACGGCTGCCGATAGGAATGTGGGGCGGACTGACAGGCAGAGAAGAGGGAAGGGGGAAACGGCCTTCGCTGGTGGCAGACGTACAGAGGAAAGCCGATAAAAAGTCAATTCCACTTAACTGAATGGCTGCTAACTAAATATTTTGGGGGCCAGAGACTTCCCAGCTAGCAGCTGGAGCATCTCCACTCCGGAACTGAGACATCAAGCAAGCATGGCCTGACGGCTGAGATAAGAGATGCTTGTGACGGCTGGTGGAGCAGGAGAACCTGATGAGCCACATCTCAGCCCTGCACACCGGCCCTGCTGCAGTGCCTGCCACCACCATCACCACTGTCTCTTCACATGGCTTGTGAGGACGAGACAACTCATGGAGTGAACATGGCCACTATTTAAATACCTGCTTCTCAGAGGGAAAGCAATGATTTTATTTCAGCCCCTCTCACCTGAGATCCTGCTAAGGACTGGTGCAAGAGTTACTTGCTTGGCATGGGGAAGCTGCACAGATCTTCCAGCCTCAGCCTCTGCTGGCTGGAGACATTTCTCATGCCACTGTGGGATCAGCAATGGCCACAGAGCCTGTTTCAAGACTTGACTATACGGAAGGTTTGAAGAGTTATGGATCATCAAAAGTAGTTTTGAAAAGTTGGCAAGATGCTGTATGGGCATTTGGGTGGCAGTGCTACTTCTGCCTGAAAGTGTGAGCTGATGCTGTCATGATGATGCTCCCATTTTCCAGACCAGAAGTGTCTCCACATTGAGAAGGACTTCAGAATTCAAAATACATACTAAAGGTTCTCTAAATGATGCACCCTGTTATGAAATGTTACTCTGTGAAAAGTGCTCATAAACACGGTGGTATTGCCCCATGTTGGGAGGAGACCGAGGGGGTTTCCTATAGCTGTCTGCTTCCTCCTCAGCACAGCTTTTGGTTGTATTCCTCTCTGAACTGCTGGAATCAGTGCTGCTCTGGGGTCTGTAATATTGTATAGTCATACACTGTTAACACAAAGCAATCAAGAATTGCTTTTTTTTTTCAGTATTTAGACTATGTTTCACACCAGATTTTAGTGGACTGAATCAGTGCTTAAGGCACCTAATATAAAGTAATTCTCCAACAGTTTGATTAATAGTGCCATAGTCATAGCTTCAGTTCAGGTTCAACCTTTTTAACGTTATATTATTTTACAGAGTAATAAATCAGGACAGCAGGAAAAGACAGATGTAGGAATGTCCCCATCTACCCATCTGTTCATGAGGACAGTGGGTCACAGGATAATGGTTTCCAGGGTTGGGGCAGCTTGTATTAGAAAATCTACTGGAAAAGAGTTTGTAACAGAGCCAGCAATGCCCTGAGGAAGGAAGAGGAACCTGGAAGCTGGTTAATGTGTCCTACAGAGCTGACAGGGAAGGAGCAGGTCAGGGCTCCCAAGGAGCCAACCGGGATGAGCTGTCTCCTTGCAGACTACAAGAGGAAAGGCCGCTGTGTTACACTGCCAGCCATAAAGTGGAATGCTTCCCTTTCTCACATAGCAGATGATTGCATCTCTCTCCTTTCAACACCAGCAGTGGCCAAAGCTCACCACGTAGGTCCTTAATGAGCTTACAGTGATGGAATACACTTCCAGTATCGTTGTGGGAGACTACAGCTTAAAGAAAGAAAAGACAAGTCATATACGGTCCAGTGCACGCTTCAGAGGACAAAGCAGAAGCTTTGCAATTAAGTTTGTGGAATATGATGTAGATGGTACAGATGGAAGAAAGTGCGGAGATGTTTTTATGAGATTAAAAGAATAAGAGTTGCAGCCGGCAGCGCAGCTGAGGCGAGCAGGGACTCACAGGGGACGGAGCCAGGAGGGGCGGCACCAGCCCTGGGTGGGTAAAAACCTGCCCCGGGAGCGCGGCGAGCAGGGAGGGCCGGGGCGGTTTGTGCGGCCGCTCGTGAGGGGCGGTGAGCACTCGGCGTGTGAGCAGGGCCCGGGCCGGGAGCTCTGCTCTGGCTGCCCCGGCGGTGGCAGCGAAGGCACCCAGACAGAGCCGGTGAGAGGGGAGGGAGGCTGCAGTGCTCGGGCTGCAGTGCTCGGGGTGCAGAGAGTGCCTGCACCGCTCTGGTGAGGGGAGGGGGCACGGTGGGCAGGGCTGCTCGCGGTGCTCCCTGGTGGAGGTGCTCCTGCAGCAGGGGCTGAGCTGCGGGACGCTGTCAGTAGGCTGCGAGGTGTCAGGGAAGCTGAGAGGAAGCGGCACTGCTTGCTCCTGGCCCAACCTGTGCAGGGGCCTCAAGCGTCCATCATAGCTCATGGGGGAAAGGAGGAGGCCGTTAACCCAGGAAACTGGGAAATAGTTACATAAAAAAAAAACAAACAAAAAAAGGGAGGAAGAGGACAATTAAAAGCAAGGGGCTTCCTCCTAAATCTGGTGGGATGTCCCCACCCAGAACCGCTTTGCTGTCCTGCAGGGGGCTAACGAACAAACACCCTCGCGCCATGAACAGAACAGCCGGCTGGTGCACTGGTAAAGAAGATCTCTACTGGTGCTGCCAGGAAAAAGCGGCGGGTCGTAGTGGTAGGGGACTCTGCTTTGAAAGGCACAGAGGCACCCATCTGCCGGCCTGACCCAGTCTCAAGGGAGGTGTGTTGCTCTAGTAAGTCCCACTGACTATTACCCACTTAGTTGTCCATGTGGATGCTAGTGATATAGAAAGCAGTAGCCCAGAGAACATGAAGAAGGACTATAGAGCCCTGGGAGAGGTGGTTAGGGGCTCTGGAGCTAGATAGTCTTTTCATCAGTTATCCAGGATAAAAGGGAAGACCTTAAAAAGGCTAGGAGGATTGGCCAGGCTAATAAATTGTTAGAACAGTGGTGCCATAGTCAAGGGTTTGGGTATTTAGAACATGGGACTCAATCTGGGAGGCCAGGTCTACTGGGGGCTGGTGGAGTGGGCCTTGGCGACAAAGGGGAAGAGCGGTTTTGGTAGGAGTCTTGCCAGGCTGGTCAAGGATGCTTTAAACTAGGTGTGTTGGGGGAGGGGGGCATCATTCCATCCCAGCACTCCCAGTCAGCTGCCAGCACCTATAATAAATGCTCGGGGCAATGCAGAGATATCCCAGCCGCTCCAGCCAATGAGCCAGCTTCAGTTGGAGCTCGGCTCAGATGCCTCCATACAAACGCCTGTAGCATGGGGAACAAACAAGAGGAATTAGAGATGAGTGCACGTCTACGGGGGTATGATATAATGGGCATCACAGAAACATGGTGGGATGGCTCCTATGACTGGAGTGTTGGAATGGAAAGTTACAGGCTCTTTAGGAAAGACAGGCCTGGCAGGCAGGGAGGGGGAGTTGCCCTTTATGTTGGGGACAGGCTGGAGAGTGTGCAACTCTGTCTGGGGACAGGTGAGCAGTCCACAGAGAGTTTGTGGGTCAGGGTTAAAGGGAGAACAGCGATGGGAGACATTGCTGTGGGGATCTGTTACAGAGCGCCTGACCAAGAGGAATCTGTGGACGAAGCACTTTATAGACAGATAGCAACAGCCTCATGCTCACAGGCCCTTGTCCTCATGGGGGACTTCAACCACCCTGACATCTGTTGGAGGGATGGTACGGCCCGGCACAAGCAATCCGGGAGGTTCCTCAATTGTGTGGAAGACAACTTCCTTCTGCAAGTAACAGAGGAGCCGACAAGGAGAGGTGCCATGCTTGACCTCGTGCTCACCAACAGGGAAGGGCTCGTTGGAAATGTGACACTACAGGGCAGCCTTGGTTGTAGTGATCATGAGATGGTTGAGTTTGTTGTGGTCAGTGGCTCAGTGTCAGCTGGAGACCAGTAATGAGTGGTGTCCCTCATGGATCAGTGGGAGAGACATCAACATCTTTGGCAGTGCCATGGACAGTGGGATTGAGTGTGCCCTCAGTAGGTTTACCTATGACACCGAGCTGTGTGGTTCAGTTGATAGGCTGAAGGGAAGGAATGCCATCCAGAGGGACCTCGACACGCTTGTGAGGTGGGCTGATGCCAACCTCATGAAGTTTAACCATGTCAAGTGCAAGGTCCTACACCTGGGTCGGAGCAATCCCAGGCACAGCTACAGGTTGGGCAGAGAAGAGATTCAGAGCAGCGCTGTGGAGAAGGACTTGGAGGTGTTGGTTGATGAGAAAATGAACATGAGCCGGCTTCAGTGTGCGCTCGCAGCCCAGAAAGCAACCGTATCCTGGGCTGCATCAAAAGGAGTGTGACCAGCAGGTCAAAGGAGGTGATCCTGCCCCTCTGCTCTGCTCTTGTGAGACCTCACCTGGAGCATTGTGTGCAGTTCTGGTGTCCTCAGCATAAAAAGGACATGGAACTGTTGGAACAAGTCCAGAGGAGGCCACGAGGATGATCAGGGACTGGAGCACCTCCTGTATGAAGACAGGCTGAGAAAGTTGGGGCTGTTCAGCCTGGAGAAGAGAAGCCTGCATGGAGACCTCATAGCAGCTTTCCAGTGTCTGAACGGGGGCTACAAGAATGCTGGTGAGGGACTCTTCATTAGGGACTGTAGTGACAGGACAAGGGGTAATGGGTTAAAACTGCAACAGGGGAAGTTTAGATTGGATATAAGGAGGAGGTTCTTCACTGTAAGGGTGGTGAGGCACTGGAATGGGTTGTCCAGGGAAGTTGCGAATGTTCCGTCCCTGGTGGTGTTCAAGGCCAGGCTGGATAAGGCCTTGGGTGAGATGGTTTAGTGTGAGGTGTCCCTGCCCATGGCAGGGGGACTGGAACTAGATGATCTTAAGGGCCTTTTCAACCCTAACTATTCTATGATTCTATGTATAAGAGGAATAAGTGTAGGGGTTCAATCTCTGATGAAGCTGGTGGAGAGACTGTGGGAACATGAGCTTAAACAGGAAGGGGAAGAACCAGATATGGTGAACTTGAGGCTTGACTTGTTAGGAAGGAGGGATGGAAAAAGAACAAGGCATCTGATGGATAAAACAGCCAAATAAAATACTAAGAAAGACCCTTAAGGCAGTTTTGTATGGACTAAAACATGTGGGACATCAAAAAAGAGCTGGTGGCTGTGGTAATCAGAGCAAGAGATAATGGAGCCTTGGAAAAAGGGTTTTTATTTGAACAGAGAATGATAAAATCAGTCAGAAATTGTGAAGGGTAAGGGATAAAACTGGAATTCTGGTTCGGGCATATGAAGTTAAATACTTAATGGAAAAGTAATAAAAATCTAATGAATGTACTGTGCTCATCTCAACTGGTTTGTTCTGTGCAATGCAAATTTGGGGACAGAACATAAAAATGCAAAGAAATTCATGTATAGCATAGTGAGAACAAGTCAGGCTAATGTTTGAACTTTTTTTTCACTATATTTATAGCTTGCTTCTTACATCACGGAGCAGAGCAAGTTTTATGTAGAGCAAACATTTCACTATTTTCCACCATACTTTAACAGGATTTAATTTTACTTTAAATTTTAATTGATTCTGTGAGGGGGGCTGGGAGCCCTAGTGCACAGACATTACAACTTGCATGTTATTTGTCATTATAACTTAAAGACCATTACAAGAGTTACAAATCAGGGACCTGTTTATCAAAACACTGTCAGCAGCTGGACTTTTCAAATGAATGTATTGGTATTGGTGTTGATCTTTTAGGTGTTTATAAAACAAAGCTTTTGTGCTCATTTTTGTTACTGGCTAACACTATTAATGGTATTTGGTCTTCATGCAAGGCTTAACTTCCTGGGCCAGAAACATTAATAGCACACATCTACATTGAGAAATCCCACCATTTTTATACACATGCTTTTTAAAGATAATGCCATGATATTTTTTACTTCCTTTTATACTAATACAAATAAAATTTAAATGTGAGATTTAGGCCACTTTGTGACAGTGAACTTTTAATTACACAGCAAAGGCACAGCTATAAAACCAGTTTCCTTCATGCACAGACCACTTGCTGGACAATTAGTCAGAGGAACTAGTGAAGAAATCAGTTCTGTATTTCAGTATGTTTTTCTGCTAAATACTATGCAATTCAAAACTGGATTGAAGTCCATGTTAAGGCTGGGCCTATTTTATTCTGCTTTCTCACCAGACTGCATCCCTATACTGTGTTATATTGTTTTAAAGCTGACACAGTACAGGAAAAACTAATGAAATCTATTAGACTTACAATACAAAAGCGGAGAGATTTCTAAGAAATACTGCACAAAAAAGCACAGATTAAAAAAAATGGAAGCAGCAGAGAACAGCAACTATGTGCCACAAAAAAGATAAATACAAAAAGCTCAGCTCTCTCTTATAAGACACCCACAGACTCCATCTGTCATCTCAACCCTTCCTCTCCCAACTGTTCTTAAATTAAATGAATGCTTCTAATGGGAGATTTTCTCATGAAAGCTTATGAGAATTCATCCAAAGACAAATTAAAACAATGCAGTGTAATCAAGCAATTCACTTCTCTAACAGGTTGTCTGGCTTCAATGTTCACATTTATAAAAGAACAAAAAATTAACAATAAGACACCCAAATAAAAAGCAGCTAAAGAGCAAACCTTTCATTGACTGAAGCCAATACAGATGCAGGTAGCTCTCTGCAGCCGTTCTTACAGTTGTATAGCTGAGACTAAAAGTTATTTTACTGTGTATAAGAAACTACTGTGCACATCTGATTTAAGGATTTTGTTCTTTGTAGCTTCTGCAGTTTGAACATGACCAAAGGGATCAGCAATGTTAAGACAATGTATGATTTTTTTCTTCATGTAAATAAAACTGTCTTGGGTTACTTAGTCTGAAGTGTTCTTTAAATATATTTTCCTATAGCATCCTATTCATGTCTGGACATATGTCCAGACTTTCCATTTTCACTTCTGTTTCTGGTCAGCTTAATTTTGGGGTTTCTGTTCAGAGACATAATTCTTCAGTGTTTGAATCAAATGCATTTAATTTCTATCACTGGTTGCCTAGATAGATGTATTAGCAAATGAAAATGTACATATATGAATATATATTACATATATGAACATATATGAATATATATGTGAATTTCATATGTACATATATGAAAAAATATATGAAAAAACGTATAATGAAAAATCAGGGACTTTATGATCAAAATGCTGTCAGCAGCTGGACTCTTCAAATGAATTTGTTGGTATTGGTGTATGTTGATCTTTTAGGTGCTTATAAAACAAAGCTTTTGTCCTCATTTTTATTACTGGCTCACTGACACTGCTAATGGTACTTGTTTTTTTATTAAAATGGTGTCTTGCAAAGGAAAGATCTTAAATTTGGACACAATCAGCTGTCGATGCCTCCCTAATAACAGGTTTTAGTTTCCTCTATATTTTACTGTTGCAATCTTTGAATTCACAGCAGGTATTCTGATACCAAACTGGGTGGTTTTAGTTAATAGTCCCACTAAATTTAGATCTAGCAGCACAAAAGAATCATAGAATCATGGAATAGTTAGGGTTGGAAAGGACCTTAAGATCATCAAGTTCCAACCCCCCTGCCATGAGCAGGGACACCTCACACTAAACTATATCACCCAAGGCTTCGTCCAACCTGGTCTTGAACACTGCCAGGGATGGAGCATACACAACCTCCCCAGGCAACCCATTCCAGTGCCCCACCACCCTAACAGGAAAGAATTTCCTCCTTATATCCAATCTAAACTGTTAAAGAACCCAAAAGGATACAAGCCACCCTTGCTACCTCAGTTCTCAGCAGCAGAGGCAGCTCGAGCCTGGAAGCACCTTGGCTGTGGACACATGGCTGGGGTGTTGCTCCTCGGTGGCTGTTGCTGTGAGCAGGTCCTTGGCCAGGGTAGTGCTCAGGAGCATTCTCACCTGCCATGAAGTGCAGGAACTACTGGATGGGTGCAAACAACTGCTGCAAGGCTAGTTGGCAGATCCAGGGTTCTATCATCAGTCACCTCTGGCCTAGACCTCTATTTTGCTGCGGCAGCTGCTTCTTTTCCTTTCTCTGGATCGCAGCACCTGACTGCAGTGCTCGCTCCCATTACAATTCCCCTTGGCTTTCCTTCCCTGTATGCTTTAATCTCTCCTGCCCCTTCCTTATTCTCTTGCTCTCTTTGCACTCCCCCTCTTCATTACCAAATTTACTTGGACTGTGCAAGCTCACAGAGAAAGGTAAATGAAGTCCTTCCCAGATTCCCAGGTCTCTGTTATTTCTGCATGTGGTCTTTCACAGTTTCTTTTACTGAAGTCCCTCACTGTTGTACTTAACCACTGTGAGTGACAGAAATCCAATGCTGACCACTTCATTATCTGCTGACCTTGTCCCCCTGGCCTCCTGCCCCTCCATCTCTCTTGGGCAGTTTGCCCTGTGTCGCGAGTCCTTGTTAAAGGTCAGGACCCCAAACCATCAGAATTGGTTGTGTTGTTTTACTGTATCACCAGAGAAATCAGGCCTGTCGGATCTCATTAAAGCCCTATTTATGGGTGGAACACCACTGCTGGAGCAGGATGAGCTGCTACCTTTGAAACGCAATCTGCACCAGACCCAGTCGGTATCGCACAGTGATTATATTCCACTAGTCAATCTCTCATAATCGCTCCCACCCTTATTGGCATGGCCACTGCTGTCCCTGCATGAGAAAGGAAATCCTCTTAAACAAATACTCTCTGTGTGAATAAGACTCCACTTCCCCATAAGGAGGTGCAGGATCCAGCCCTTAGGGGGACTGGTGTCCATCCAGGTTCCTGTGGAGGGGCTGGATCAATAAGTTCAGGGCCATGTGCTGTTACTCATGTAGCAGCCAACCATAGAGATGCTCTGTACTTAATACAGCGCAAATGATGGAGAAGTGCTAACTGATCCTATCAACACGCCTTTGAAATGAGCAGGGAACTGTCACCGCCATGCCGGAGTAGGAAAGTGACGTGACTTCCTGAGTATGACATCGCAAAACAGCAGCAGCACTGAAATGATAATTATTCCCAGCCTTATAAGAGCTTCTTTAAATCATGACTCTTACTGGCTTCTTCTCTGATGTGACTATTCAAATGGAGAGAGTGTTTCCCTTTAGCATTATGCCACAATTTTAAGACAAAGTCATGGTAATTCTGGCATTGCACTAAGGAATCTCCAGTGAGTGTTGTCAGGTGAGGCAGATGGTAAATAACATAATGCTTCATGTGTCTGTCAAGGCTTTCAGACAAAGTTTCAGTGTGGCTATGTGTGAAATTGGTAATTTTCCCAGCATTCAATGCAGAAAATAATGCAAACCTATTACATGAATTTTGAAGACAAAGAGAAATCTCAGATGCCTAAATGAAAATAAATCAAAAAGTAAACGCAGAGACTAACAAGAACCATAGGGAAAACACTGAGAAACAAATTATATCCAGAAAGAAGCAAACTGATCTCTGTAACACGTGACAGAATGGGGGGACGCAGCATGTTAAATTCACAAAATGTAGATGTTTCACTTGAATGAGAGATTTGTAATGATTGCCTGCTCTGCCACATGAGCTCTGAGTGGTACAGGGCCACATCTCATGATTTGTCTGTAATGCATTTATAATATTTTAGCATTCTTTGCCTGAAATATTTCACCTTGCTTGCTGATGTTCCTCCTCCTAGGAATTATTAGTGAAGTTCACCTGATGTGCAAAGGAAGATGCTGTTGCTGTTAAACCTAACAGAACACAGATGGAAAGAGAGTGATCATTTGAGTAAAGAGGGGCTAAACCGCTCTGGGTTGAGGAACCATAAGGTCAACCAAGCCTGGAGGCAAGGTTTGGAGATTTTATACCACCTTCTTGGGGGTTTTGTTATTAAATTTAAAGCTTAGAAAGAGGATAAACTTAGATGTTGTATAGTGAGAGGATTATCTTTGTATAGCAGACTGGGAAAGGCATGGCTCGCATGCAGTCCATGCAGAATTGCAAAAAATCCTCCTTCAAAACATAAAAAGAGGGAAAAACCTAAAAAATCCTCAGCTAGATGGAAAAAGAGAACATCTGAAGAAGTCTAACAGACAGCCCTAAGCTTGAAGCATGTAGACTCAATATAATTTATTAGAGTGGCAAAAGAAGGCAATACCTGCACAGAAGCCTCGGAGTTATCCACAAGGAGTTCAAAAATTTGAGAACATGGTCCAGATTCCAAGGGAACATGACACCTACTTTGCCCAATTCTGAGCCAAGCATTTTTAAGTGAGTGTGTAAAAGAGGGACATGACATATGTGAGAGGTGCAATAGCAAATAGCCCTAACTAAAACAAGCACACATTTTACTCCAGATTCTCAGGTAAGGTCTGGGAACTGAGAGAATGAGCTTCCCGTATGTGCAAAAAAGCCAGAAGACCTGCTTTCTGGATAGCTCACTAATTCTGGTATTTTTGCATCCGTTTGGGTCAGCAGGGTCATAAAATATGACCTTTCCATTTTGCAAAGTTTCTTCTAAGTCATTCTCTTAAGAGCTTCTTTAATCTGTTCCTAAGCAGAGACTGTGGGGCTGTCTCAGTTGGCCACCTTTTAAATGTTCATGACCATTTACAGACACTAACTGAAAAGGGGTATGATTTTCAATAGGAAAAGAGGAGCTAAATTAGGCTAAAGCCTATTTTAATTTAATACAGTTTTTGCTAATACTGAAAATGCATTGTATCTGACATTGTCTAACATTTCAGAATTTGCTTCATCAGAAAAGTCTTATGAGAACAAGTTTCTCTGATGATGGCGAGCCTGTTTCCTTTGGAGGCTGCAGAAAAGGCACCTCTACCCCAGGAGAAGCCCCACATGGGTTGCTCCCTGCAACTCCCTTTCCCTGTGCGACTGCAGTAAATTTGCTGCTTGACTGCAACACTGAAACTATCTGTCAAGTCCAAAGCAGAAACAGAGTTTGAAAAGCAAACATGATCTGTGATCAATATCCTAACAAATCCAAAGGAAGCCCCAGCTCCCGAAGGGTTAATCCAGAGAAGAAAAGGCATCCACATGTTTAGTGAGTTAATGTGTTTATTGACAGGGAGGCCTTTAAGTCCTCAACAGGGAAAAGCTTAGGTAAATGACTGGAAGCTCAAGCCAGACAACCTGGTTTGGGTGGAACGTGGTTGTATTTTATGGCTGGTTTACTTTTTGGACTCCTGGGGGTGAAGCCCACACTGGAGCAGGGATGTTGCCAGGACAGGGAGCATCTGGGCTGGCCAGTGTGGACACACATCAGGTGCCTAGTCCCAGCAAAAAGATGTTGGTCTAGTATCCATCTTGTGTATACTAGCACCTTTCAGAATGTTGTGATTGTGTTTGATAACAGAGTACGTTTTACCCATCCACCAAAACACTGCACTCAAGCCCTGGACACCTGAGCTGATTTCTGTAGGGGTGTTCTGTAATGTACAACCAGTTCACTCCTGAGAGCACATCTCCGGTTTGTGCCTCCACTTCACAACCTGGAGTTACCTGTCCTCTTCTATGGCTTTGCTGGGCATCTGTAAAGCTGCCTGTGAGCCCAGCACCATGCTAGGAACTGCACTGGACCACCTTAACTCCCCATGTCCTCCTCTGTGGCTGCACATTCAATGCCAGGACCAGGGGCTGGGTGTCTGCCTGCTAATAGTGTAACCAGTATTGTCCTCAGATTGCTGGAGTAAGGAGACAGTGCCCAGCTCCTGCTGATGGCCATACCCTGGGGACGGGTATTGGCACTATTGGAAAACTGCCAGTCTGGGTGGTGATGGAAGTGGGTAATAGCATCCACAGGCTGCTTGACTGCCCCTTGAGAGCAGTTCTAGAGCTTCCATAATAGAAGCTCCATGGCCAGTCCCCATGCACTGGCACGAGGATCCTGCTGTCAGATTAAGTGTGAGGGAACTGTGGATTACACATGGTGCCTTCTGCCATGGCACCATTTGAAATTATTTCAAAAAACAAGAGAAATTACAAAAGAGAGACATTACCAGAATTTCAAAAATCTTGCAAAATCTTGGAGCAGATTCTCCTGGAAGGCATGCTAAGGCACATGAAAAGCAAGGTGCTTGGAGACAGCAAGCATGACTTCACTAAGGGGAAATCCTGCCTGACCAATCTGGTAGCCTTCTGTGATGGGGCTACGGAACTGATGGACAGGGGTAGAGCAGTTGATGTCATCTACCTGGATTTCTGCAAAGCATTCGACACTGTCCCACACGACATCCTTGTCTCTAAATTGGAGAGACATCAATTTGATGGATGGACCACTCGGTGGATAAAGAACTGGCTGGATGGCTGCACACAAAGAGTTGTGGTCAATGGCTCAATGTCCGGCTGGAGACCAGTAACGAGTGGTGTCCCTCAGGGATTGGTGTTGGGACCAGTCTTGTTCAACATCTTTGTCAGTGACATGGACAGTGGGATTGAGTGCGCCCTCAGCAAGTTTGCCAATGACACCAAGCTGTGTGGTTCGGTTGATACGCTGGAGGGAAGGAGGGACCAGGAGGGCCATCCAGAGGGACTCTGACATGCTTGTGAGGTGGGCAAAGGCAACCTTATGAAGTTTAACCATGACAAGTGCAAGGTCCTACCCCTGGGTCGGAGCAATCCCAGGCACAGCTACAGGTTGGGCAGAGAAGAGATTCAGAGCAGCGCTGCGGAGAAGGACTTGGGGGTGTTGGTTGGTGAGAAAATGAACTATGAGCCGGCTTCAGTGTGCGCTCGCAGCCCAGAAACCAACCGTATCCTGGGCTGCATCAAAAGGAGCGTGACCAGCAGGTCGAAGGAGGTGATCCTGCCCCTCTGCTCTGCTCTTGTGAGACCTCACCTGGAGCATTGTGTGCAGTTCTGGTGTCCTCCACATAAAAAGGACATGGAACTGTTGGAACAAGTCCAGAGGAGGCCACGAGGATGATCAGGGACTGGAGCAGCTCCTGTATGAAGACAGGCTGAGAAAGTTGAGGCTGTTCAGCCTGGAGAAGAGAAGCTTCGTGGAGACCTCATAGCAGCCTCCCAGTATCTGAAGGGGGCCTATAGGGATGCTAGAGAGGGACTCTTCATTAGGGACTGTAGTGACAGGACAAGGGGTAGCAGGTTAAAATTAAAACAGGGGAAGCTTATATTGGAGATAAGGAAGAAGTTCTTCACTGTAAGGGTGGTGAGGCACTGGAATGGGTTGCCCAGGGAAGCCGTGAATGCTCCGTCCTTGGCGGTGTTCAAAGGCAGGTTGGACGAAGCCTTGGGTGAGATGGTTTAGTGTGAGGTGTCCCTGCCCATGGCAGGGGGGCTGGAACTGGATGATCTTAAGGTCCTTTCCAACCCTAACTATTCTATGATTCTATGATTCTAATTTTGGTTAACAGGAACGTCAGAATTCTGATAAATGTACAGGTTCTGATCTATCCTAGGCCATTGAATGCACTTAATTCAAGACATGACTGAAAGGAAGAGTCAGTAGATTTCTCTGCTCTTCTGCTGACAAACACGATTGCAAGTACCATGGCTGTTACTATAAGGATGTAATGATGGTATAGTCATTACGGATTTCGAAGACCTGCCATTTTGGGAAAATGTTTTCACAGTATGACAGTATCACAGTATGCTAGAGACTGGGAGGGACCTCAGTCTGAGTCTGTTCAGTTCTTATCTGAACTAAATGGGTCGCATTTCTAGTTAAGAGATTATAAAATGATAAATTAAATTAATGGTCCATCTCATCAATATCCTCTCATCAAGAGTGGCCAGTAGCAGAGCCCTGCATGGAAGAGTATGAAATAAGTAAGTAGACAGTGATTCTTCCCCAGCAGCCACCAACAACTTCTGGACTAGTGGACCACTCTTCAGTCATCCTCAATGGATTTTTCTCCCATAAAGCTGCTCAGTTGCCTTTTGAACCTACAAACAGCCAGCATCTACAGCTTTGCTACAGGAGAGCATGATTTTGTCTGGTGTGAAGAAACAGCTTCATCTCTTGGTCTGCTTTTTGGATCAAAAATTGCTTGGACTTCAATTTTCGTTCAGTGCCTCCTCTGTCTTGGACCGGGGCTGACAGCAGACAACATTCTCTACTTACCTTGTCTGTTAAATTACAGTTCTGTGACAGTCACTGCATTGTGTGACAACTCTCTTCCAGACCACCAGTGCCTACCCTGCCTCATACCCTTGTCACATCCAGAAGCTGTTCTCTACTTCCATCACATTTCTTGCACTTTTCTGACTTTTTCCCATTCTCTTCCCATTTTTTTTTGAGATATGCCTTGAATTGTATAGATTATTTAAGAGGCAGGTACATAAAGGATGCATTTTTTTTTTCTACTTGTTTTCTAATAATTCTTTACATTGTTTGATGCTTTGAGTATTACTGTGCACCAAAATGATATTTACAGAGAACTATTTATTGTAGCTCCAAGATCTCCCACAAGAGTGGTGACGGTTAAGCCCCACCCTATACGTTGCTTCATCCTGTCTTGTAATTTTTCAAGAGGGGATGACAGATTTCGTGGCTGCTATGGAATTGTATCCTTGATAATCTGAATGTTTTAATTTTACTTCAGGAATACTGTGTGGTATTCCAGTGTCAGAAGTCCTTGCAGCTCTGCTCCTCTGTGCAGAGGTTATCAAGAGATGCCTGTGTCCTAAGTGCCTATTCAGGAAACAAATAAATGCCCTAGAAAATTGTTCCCTATAGGCCTGGCAATCTGGTTTAGAAGAGACACAAGGAGCAGCACCATCATGGCCTCAGAGAGGATAATGGACAAACACGTACCGCCACCACTACTGAAGAAAGGTGTAAACTGGAAATACCTGCATGTGAGAGTTATTTTCTCAATCTTGTAGTAACTTTGTGTTAGTGCCAGTTCCTAAAGACACTTGGTATCTGTCCTGGGTTACTACTTATTAGCTTCAGGTAGAAGAGAAGCCATATCATGTAAGATGTGCTGAATAAACTGAGATAGTTATGACTTCTGATCTCTTACTACAGGTAGTATCCATAAACCTTATATCCACATAGGAGAGGGCTCTCAGCACACCCAAGCACTGCTGTGGTGGGTTTCCAGAGAGTCACTGGATGGGTTAGTTGGCATGATGGTGACTCCAGGCAGACCCCATGGGACAGCCTGGAGTCCAGCTCTCGGCCGAGGGCAGGGAGCAGCTCTCCTACTTTCAGTTTTATGGCATTGCAGGGTAGCTTGGTAGGCCTGTCTGGAGTCAAAGAGAATGAGATATTGATTCAGCGGGTTTAGGTTTGATCTTTCCTACACTGGTTAAATCAGGACCGATTTCAATGAAAATACGGACACCCATCAATATACAGCTGGTTTCAACAGCTCTTCCACAAATCAAGGCTGAATTGGAGGGTGAGACCCCATCCACAGGCTGAACAATGCCTGTTTCGTCTTGGTAGAGGGGGAATTGGAGAGGGCACATACACATTGGCACAAGGACTGCCAGATCGACCGTGGCCACTAGTAAAACAGGAGGGAGTTTAGATCTGGTAGCTCAAGATCCAGATTCTTCACGCTGTCCGAGGGTTGAGATGTTTGAGTGACTGGACTATCAAAGGAGACGCCATGGTCGGTTCCTGCTGCTCAGGCTTCTCCTTGCCTCCATTTGCATATTCAAGGATCTGACATGGCTGTCAGAGATGGTGACAGTTGTGGGGGTTTTTTAGCTTTATCAAGGGGGATTATTTTTAACCCAAATTATTTTGCATTGTAAATGTTTAAATCCACATCAAATCCAGATTAATGCATAAAATAGTCCAAGAGAGTATTTACTAGGAAAAAAAATAACAATAAATCAAATTATTATGGCTAGCTCCCGTCTGAAGTGTTTTAAAAAGGGGAAGTTTTGAGATTTGGGCTAAAATAGCACTTCAACGAAAAGTCTCAAATAAACCCCTCTGCAAGTTTACATACAAACTGGAACCCTTAGTACTATTTCACAGCATGACCAGAATTAATAATGCAGATAAATCCTAAATAAATCAGGATTAGTGTTAACTACGTCTTGAGGTTTAATACGCTCTACGAAAATGAAAGGGGGCCAGCGGGGGAGGAAGGAGCTTTGCCTTAAACCTTGCTCAGTGATGCCCAGGGAGAGGGCAGGGGCGCGGGCAGTGAGCCCCGAGGACCAGCCGAGCTGGGTAATCAAAGCGCCTCTAATCGCTGCCGCACCAGGGATGTGTTCAAAGGATCTTGTCTGGCCACAGGCTGCCTGAGGTCACAAGTGAAATGCAGTTGCAGGGCTGGGGGAGGGGTGTCTAGGATTTTTGGACAGCCGGGCTGTTGGGATCTGTTTGCAGGAGGTCAGCCGGATTGCAGTATTTTACCGTCTTATCAGCAAAAAGATTAAATTTCCCTTCATGGTTAAAGAGCTCTGCCCCGCTCTGAAGGAAAATATAAATAAAGCTGCCAACACAGTCACCCAAAGTAAAATGTGCCTCAGTGCTGGCGCTCACTGCAGGGCCTGGGAGACGCTTTCCGCTGACCTCTGCACTGCCGGGCACTCCACTGCAGTGGGATGTCACTGATCCTCTTGCTCCTCCTCGGTGGTGTTTAATGCATCCCTGTGGGTCCCCAGGGAAGGGATGATTTGGTTTGTTGCCTGTAAAGGCACAGGTCACTCCCACCAATGTCCCACTGCTCTCCAGTACTATTGCGCGTGTGAGCTAGGACTGTCCCATTCTTCCCCCCGCTTCTTGTGCTGGATGAAGCCAGGGCTAATCAAACACTCACTCTCTGATACAAAAATAGACTTGAATTTTTTTTTGTGTTTTTTTTTTTTCCTCAAAGCCATAGAGGAGTAGAAAACTGCTCCTTGTGTTCACTTTGTTACGTGGAAATTCACTCTGTCCCTGTCCATTCTTGCTCTTTCTTTGTACATCTGTGTAAGCACACATTTGCACTCTACTGCCCAGCCTTTCTCAGGTGTGAGACTGGGAAGTCTTAGATTTTGTGGAGTTTGAAGAAATCTCATCTCCCATCTGTTTCCTGTTCCTTTTTTCAGCGCTTCCCAGGTGCTCACACCATCTCTAAGGCTCAAAAGAGACAAGGGCCTAATTCTCATCTGCCTTGTGTCACAGATAGTTACTGGCCCCTTTGCAAAAGGGCAATAAATGCATCAGATTAATCCTGTGTTGCAAACTGCTCCTGCCATCGCTGATCACTTTGCATGGGTGGGTAAGGCCAGCGCATAAACTAGTGGAGTCCTTACAGCACTGAGGCAGAGCCACAAGCATGCTTCAGGGTGGCAGTTTGAAAAGAAACTTAAAATGTGAAGTTTGCCTGTGATTTTCTTGTACCTTCTGAGTAATCTTTTGCACATGATAATACAAGGGTGAGTTTAAGAGCTGCTTCCTTCCTGCTGCTGGCAGCGAGTGTGCCGGATGTGTGAGATTGTTGCGCTAATTTATGAACAGGTATGAATCTACCTGGCTCTGAGGAAGGATTTGTGCATTTTGAAATGAAAATGTAGATGGTATGGCAAGGATCTATGCAGAAAAATAAACAAATTGTCCAGCAAAAACCTAATGATTGTCACAGACCTTAAAAATAACCCAACTCTTTCCATAGAGCAGGCAGTTTGCTAAACATTAATGATAACTTGTTGGTTTGGATTTTATGTGAAATATTTACATCTGATTAAACATTGACCAGTAAGCAAACAGAGGAGGGTTTCAATAATTTTTTAGTATTTAAAAGCTGGAAATCATCCTGTTTAATTTCATATATAGCAAAGTAGTTAGTAGTCCCGTGGCTAGCGTCACTTGTTAGGGTCCTTAAACACAAGATGTACTGTGACAATGAATATGTGTCTCCAGTCTTTTCAAGAACAAGCCTGAAGATGTGTATTCAGAGCTACAGATCCAAAATGATGCTGGCCAGGCTGGTGACACCTCCCAGCCAGTCCCTGTGTACAAGTCAGGACATTTGCTTCTATGGCACTGGGAAGCTAGTGAAAATAAATACTAAGTCTGTGTTTTCTTTAAAGGAAGCTTAAGCATAGGTGTAGGAACTTAAAATAAGATGCACAAGAAATCCTAAGATATCTTTGATTACTCTATCTCTTGCAGAGTTAACACTTGACCTGAGAAACGAGAGCATTGCATGCACCCACAGGTTCTCTGCTCCTAGGAACAGCCACCCATAGTGAGCTTGAGGCCACCCACAAACTTCATATGACCTTCAGATAGGTTCAAATGAAGCTGCTGTGTAATGTGGAGAACCTCTAGTTCCACACTATACCAACCTGCCTATGCCTCCCAAAATCCCTTCTTTTGATTGATACTAAGCAAACACATGCAGGCACTGTGCTATGTCATACCAAAGCAAGCAACGTGTTCATTGCTCAGTTCCAAGAAACTCAATGTCAGGGCCGTGCGACCTGGGACAGGGCGGCAGCACCACAGACTTCTGCCTGAGTCAGCCCAGTCCTGCCCCAGCCCCCTTCTCTGAGCCCTCTGCTCTTTCTTACGGAACAGGAGAGCTGAGCTGCCAGGTCCAGCCTGTACAATGTGTGTAACATCCATTGCCATGACCCTTGTCCTAGTGGGCAAAACCAGAGTGAATTAAATGCACTAGGTGCCTAATAAAATGGCCAAGTCTGGTTATATTTTTTAAAAACCACATAATTCACATATGTTTGAAAGGATGAAATTTCCTAACCCTAAAGACACCCATGTGGAATGGGCTGGAACAAAGAACCTGAAAACTTTCTGTGAAAACTGGCCAGCACTTAAGAATTTACTTGGTGCTCCCAAAAGCTGCAGATTTTTGTTCACAAGGAAGTTTACACATCTTTGCTAAAAGAGGATATGAAAGCAGTTACAAAAAACAGGAATCAAAGTATAATAAATGAAACAAGGAAACATCTGTGACAATTAATATAAGCTAAAGCTAATATATGGGAACGTGTAAGAAAAGTCAGATGTATCAACACTACCAACAAAACGTTCACAAAAAGTTCACCTTTGATACAATAAGTTCTAAAAATTGATTATTATGCGCAGTAATTAACTGTTACGAAACAGAGAGGGTAAAAATGTCAATAACCGTGGAATAAAACATTCCTGGTGCACATTTGTAATCAAACTAGTTGATGTAAAAATATAATCAAGGTCATATAATAGTAAAGGTGTAGGTTAAATTGCATCTGTTAAATATAAAGATATTGAAATTAACAAGTCTGAATACTTGTATCTAATAATTCTAAAGGAATCATTTTGAAATTCTTCAAAGTCTTCTGATTAATCCTTAGTATGTCTTTGAGAAATGGAAAAGTCTTTTGGAGACTTGGGAGGAAGTTTAGCTGTGGGTCTTTAAAAGGGACACAGGATTGACCCATATATGCAATAAAAAGTCAACACTTGGAATGTGTCAGCAAAGAGATGAAGGATGGAAATATGTTTAACCTTAGCTAATGTTATTGCACTGGAAGTAATTTTTTTTTTATTTTCTTAATTTTTCACAGTTTTAATTGTGAAGATTCTTAGATCACCAAATCCAACAATGTTGTAAACCTGTATCAGGCCCTGATTTCTCAAAGGATGTCTATTAGAAAAGCTTACAGAGCTCCATTCAGAAATGGAGAACCCAACACTTTACATGACAGTCTCGGTGACACATGAAGAGGGTCTGACAAAAAGTGCTCTGGAAGGCAAGACAAAGAAGAATGGCTTACTTGGACATTAAAGCAGTTGCATGGGAAGAGCCCTGTTCATGACCTCAGAGCTCAGCAGATTAGAAAATTATTATACTCTTAAAAATATTTTGATTTTTGAACCATAATCTCATCCAAACAAATATGTAACAAACAAAAAACATTGGTATTGAACACTGCAAGGTGGAAGAAGATTGCTGCAGGAGACCAAAGAGGGGAAGATGAACAACAAGCTCCTGCAAAAGGGAGCAGGTTTGCAGGTTTGTTTGATGGCAGCTGAACTGAAAGGCATTGGAGGAACAAAGGGTATGTATCAAACGCAGCTTAAAACCAAGAAAACCAAAGTTTGCTGACAGAGTCAACTAGCAGTTGATGTCTGGTATTATGAGCTAATTTAATGAGAAGCTAACATGCCTAAGGAACGGACTACAGAAGCCCAGCAGGAAGAAAGAGGGAAAACCGTGTAACCGTTTGTTGTGCCAGTAACAACTCAAAATAAACTTGTGACAGTGAGTCAACACGTAAATTACGTATGAGAAACAGAAATGTATATTCTGGGAAACGGTAATGGTGAGGGCTTGAAGTCACATTGACATGAGTGGCAATTTGTAAAGCAGTAAGTCAGTGAGGTTTGAGGATCTGATACTGAGAAATGCATCTTTTTTAGGTACAAATAATGATGAAGGCCTAATCATAGTTAAAGGGCAGCAAGGATCATAATTCAGTTAGATTTTAAAATAGTACAAAAATTAACCCTAATAAATGGATAGTAATTATGCTCAATTTCAGCAAGGCAAATAAGGACTGAGAGGAACATTGGCCAGAATTAGTATAATGAAGCAGTAAAAGAAAAGTTTTCAAAGCAAAATGACGATGGGCTTATTTCAGCAACATGATTAATTTTGACGTTCATGGGATTTACGTATATGCTTAATATCTTTCCTGTATGGATGTGGATTTTTAATGCAGGTCTGTGTACTACAAGGAATTGGGGCAACTGTCTTACACTGGATAATTCTGAAATTAAGCAGAAAAATAAACAGAGAAGGAAAGAAAATCTGATTTGTACAAGGCAATAAAACAGACTATGGAAACAATAACATTTTAAAATTAAAATTTTACACAGAACATGTTAATATTAAATATTTAAATTTACATAAAGAAAAAGATAAATAAGCATTCTTTAAAGCTCTTAATGCAAAATTTACTAATGGATCATGAGGCATTAAAATGAGATTTGATTTTGGGTTGACTTTTTATAGGGACGGTTTCATTTCTTTGGCAGAAGAGAAATATGAATAATAAAGGGAACCACGGTCATGCTTTTATGAGAGAATTGTTTTCTTTTTAGAAATTTTGACTTTTCTGAAGAGAAAGGGATACCAAAACCCCAACTCTTCTGCTCCAAACTTTTTAACTTTTCATTGCAGGATTGGCTCCCCCTCCATTCCTCCATGCAAAAACTTACAGAGTTTAGCTATTAAAACCCCCCTAAGATAACATTCCACCTCCAAATGCCAGGACATGCAACCAAACCGGTCATCTGAAACTTCAGTGATTCTTTTCACTCACGAACAAGAACTTTTCTAAATCCCAGGATAACTCTTTGGCTGTTACGGGGCAGAATGGAGAGAACTGGCAGACGTGTCCCATGCAGAGATCCTGAATTTAAGTTATCAACTATAGTTTTCTTTGCCCATTGATCTTGAGGATGCTGCCTGCATCTTTCTCATCTCCTTATCTCCATGGTTTTACTATTGTCACTTTTATTCGTTTGTAAACTAGATAGGAATATTTATGGAATAAGTGTCTCATTTTCTCATGAGCTCAGCAGCAGGCACCATGACAACCATGTCCTTATTTAGATGTTATTGACATAAAAGTAGGAATTAGTAACTATTATTGCTATTAATACAAAAAGGCCCTCATATGAGGTCCCTATCAATGTACAACATAACTGATAAGTGAACGAAAAAGTGCACAACAATGTTATAAGTAGCACTGAAAGGCATAGATATCTTACTAGGATTTGACAATGAAAAAAAAAAAAAGTGCTCAATCTCAGGAAAAAACCTTACTGAAAAATCAGTAATAATCTATTATTATCCAATATCCAATATATGCTGTCTCTAACACCTCTACCTAAAAATCATATCTATATGTGTATAATATATATATACATACATATATTTAATAGAGAGTAAATAAAGCAAGCCAGGCTAATGCTTGCTGCTAACTTTCTTCAAAGATGGCTAACTGAATGCCAGTTATTGGCAGTAGGTGCTTAACCTGTGCAATTTTAATGGAAGACACAACACTGAATAACAAAATATAGAGCAAAGAATTATCTCCCCCCTGCCTCACATCATCTAGCTGCATTCTCCATAGAGCCAGAGGGAAAAGCCATCTCCCATTTGCCCACCAAACCACATATTTAATCCATGTGCTTATGTCAAATTTAATTACAGCGCATTTGGCATAAAATAACAATCTGCATCCTTGGAGAGGGGAACTTAAGTAGTTAATATGTGTGATTGAATGCAAGTGCTTTGCTGAATGTTTATGAGAAACCCAAGACAAGAGAAATGGTGATATTTTAAGTGTTTAACCACCAGCTCTCCTGTCCTGCACTGGAGCCACGCATCCCCCCATGGCACCTGCTCTGAAAGAAGCCTTGCACCAAAAGAAGTGCTCTTGTACACAAATCTGGCCAAGCTTCACGCAGCAAACTCTCCATCCTCTTAGCAATAAAGTCATGTTAATAGAAATGAAAGATTTTGATACCTGTTTGCACCCCTATTTGATGCTCCAGTTTTGGACAACATAAATGAGGGCGGTGAGGCACTGGCACAGGGTGCCCAGAGAAGCTGTGGCTGCCACCAGATGTCTTTTAATTGCATTGTGACTGCTGCAGCTCCAAAAGGCACAGTACAGAAATCTGTGCTCTGGGTTTTAAGATCAGCAGTGACCTTGCAAGCTGACAGCCCATAAGCCAAACAAGAATTTCACAGATACTCCTGCACTAAGATTGAAAGTTGTGGTAAAGCTGAGTTGTTTTTCTTATTAAGAAACAAGGCCTGATTTAAAGGCTTCAAATAATGTTTTCATTTTCTTTTTTCCCCACTTCAAGGTCCAGTGAGTGACTTTCCTTCACAGCAGGTGTTGGTCAACTATTGTTTCCTGTGACTATTCATGGAAATGAAGAACGCATTACAGGAGAGGAGCTCTGGCTCCTGGTACCTGAATGCCCTGCTACAGTGCACTTCCCTGTAAGTTTTTGTCAAATTGTCCTCTAATAACCCACTTACAAATGTTGCTTGGAGATACAATATGAGTCTTCCTGCCCTTTTCTCTTATTCAATGCCTTAAAAATATCAGGGTACTTTTCACACGAGTTTGTAGAAACCTGAGATCTCCAAAATGGAAATTTCCTTTCACTGTATTCCCCAGAGTCTCTGAGGAAGCATACCTAAAAGCTGAAAAGTGGGTCTGGATTTACATTCAGGCACAGATTTACTAGAGGGAGATAAGGACAGAGTAAAGAAGATGCAAAGATCATTCAAGTCCCACATGGGAATCAGTTGGCATGGCACAAAGGCAAATTTGGGATGAAAAGCCTGACTTCTAAGTGAAAAGATGTGGCTATGATCTCTGGGTTGCAACATCCGTGCACAGACCACATCACAGAGACATGGGGAAGCACCATTTTCCCCAAGAGCACCCAGTGTGGTGTGCTGCTGAGACCAGAGGCTGGGCTGTGGGGTCTTCCTGGCCAGCCCTGCACAGCTATGCTTGAAAGTTTATGTTCTCAACCACTGCATTTGCATGGAAATGTTTGCTAAAATTGGATATTGGATCAGCATCTGTGCTCCTGAAAAGAATATTTAGTTATTTAGATAACTCCTTAGGTGGGCTTGATGCCCTGTGCAGGACACCATGCATACTGGCTCTAGCTGGCTCCTGGTCCATGGTCCTGGGGATGGGATATGGAGCCAGCAGAGACTTAGAGGCTGGGGATGAGAGATGGAGCCAGCAGAGACTCAGAGCATCTTTCAGAAAGGAATCAAAATTCATAGCAGTGGCCTGGAATGATGGGCAGGTTGGAGGGTTTAGGTAGAAAGCCTGAGAAACAAGGGCAGTGTGATAGAGGTGTAAAAAGGATGGAGACAGGCTCCTTGTGAGGGTGCGCAGTGAAGGCACCAAAAGCAGCAGTGAGCAGGAGTTTGAACAAAGGAAATTCTGTGTAGATATTAAAAAAATATTTTGTGAAAGTAGTCAAAACGTGGATGAGGCATCCAGAGAGGTTGCAGAGATTTTTCATGCCTGACTGGAGAAGGCCCTCAGCAACTTGATTTCTGTTGGCCTTGCTTTCAGCACAAGTTTGGACAAGGTGACCTTCAAAGGTCCCTTCTCGCCTAAATTACACCACAGTAACCAGGAAGGCTAGAGATGCGGAGGTCATTGCAGTCAGCACCTGAGATCACAGAATGTGGAGTAAAGTTCCTGTCTAAGAAATGGTTTCTGTGGATAGAGTAGGGAAAGAATAAAAAGTGTTCAGCAATGACCTTGAAACAAGGAGCAGGAACAAAGAGGAAATAGCTGAATGTGGCAAGGAGGTTATGAGCCCTGGTAATGGCCTGCTCCTGCTCTCATACAATGAGAATGGAAAATCTCCTATTAACTTCAGTGACACTGGACCAGTCTCTAAAAGAGCAGACACTGAAGTGGATGACAGTGTCAGAAAAGAGAGGAGGAAAGAAGGTAAAATTTAAGTTTCACTTTCATCATGCTGAGTAGGAGTTAACTGCTGAAATTCTATTGTTGGCTATTTCAAAAATAAATATTTTGTGACAAATACAGTGGAGTGACTGCTGCTGGAGTTAATTGGCTCTATATCTTTAAACGTATGGCATCACTTTCTTGTTGACAGAGATTAATTCCTGATGATTTATCTGAGTTAGTGTGAGTCCTTCACCCTGCCCTGGGTACAAGAAAGGTGACAATAGCCTAAGAACCATCAGATGTGGTGGAAAATCCCAAGGAACACATGCTATACAGCAACTGAACCTGAGCACTGTGCATGGGATTTTTCACCAACATTGTTACACTTCCTCTGCTAGTAAAAGATTAGTTTGCATACTAACTGAGAATATATATGTATAAAAATACATATATGGAGGGCAGCCTGGTTATGGAGCCTTTGATAGGCAAATATATACAATACAATCATATATTTCTGTGTCTTACAAAAAAACACAACCTGTTGAAGAAGTTGCAGTTTCTGAAAACTCAGGTTTTTAGGGTGGCTGAAACACTGCCCAGACTAAAGCAGAAATTGTATTTTTTGGTCTGGGGAAGGTTATAAAAGAAAATACCAAGATTCATCAAGACACCTTTGAAGCAAAGCTGTTTTGTAGCCTGGGGTTATTGCTTCCTGCTACCACTTATTCTGTTTGTTGTGGTGTTTTCGGTTATTTATGCGTTGTGAAGAAGCAGTGGCCTTTTCTTTTTGATGGTACCTCATGCCAACACGAAAAAAATCCATGTGTCAAGATATAATGGAGCCTGAGCACTCCGAAGCCAACAGCAGCTGTTATCCTCCAGCATTGTCCCACATGCCACTAACAGCAATACTTAAAGGGGGATTATTCAGGCACAAACTAAACTCACTTTTAGGTTTGGTCGAAGTCCCACACAAGCCTGTGGCTGACTTGGGAATGGAAGTCTGTGCTGCTGGCATTCAGGCCAGCACTGCGCCCTGTGGAATGCACTCCCTATGCTTGTCCATGATTATTATTGATTACAGATAGAAAAGGAGACATCCTGGCATCTCCTGGCCACAGCACAGGGATACTGAGGCATCTGCCAAGTGCAGTGCCCTCTTCCCCTCAGGGCTGGAGTGAGTTCCCCTTCCCACGTCTGCTGGAGAGCTCTGTCTGCTTGAAGGGACCCAGGATTCCAGGCAGAGTTTTCCCATGCCACCGTACCTCAGAATAGCTCTGCTTGCCGTATTTTTAGCAAGGCTCTAATGGGCCAATATGTTTGCTTTTCCAGTGTTTCCACCCTTGCTCAAGTCCTGCTCCTCAGCAGCTCCCTGTGTTTCTGCTAGTGTGTCTGGCTGGAGGTGCAGGGATGTGGATGCAGGGTGGAGGAGCTGAGGAGATGGTAGCTCTGGCAGCAAGAGCTGCTTTGCATACTAGTTGTACAAAGCTGATTTTCTGAGAGAAAGACGGAGAAAGGGGTTTCTGTAAGTAGCGGAGACAATGAGAACAAGGCAGGCACTATGCCAGGCACGGGATGGCTGCCAAAACACATATCATTAGCTTGGACCAGCTATAAGCAAGGAAATGAGAAACATATGTTGGAGAGCAAGGTTAGGAGCGAGGGACTATGGGTCAGTGACAGTCGTCCGAAAACTTTTCCCTTGTTCTTCAGCTGTGGCCTGGCAGTGTCAGATGTCATTCCAACAGCCTTCATTTCTCATGACAGCCGGGCTGATTTTGGCCTGGTTGTTTTCTGTTGTGTTTTCTTTTTTCCCTCCCCTAATGGGGAAAGAAGAGAGCAGACAAGAAACACTTGGCTTTTTTTTTTTTTTTTTTCCACAGTTATGGGAAAATAACCCTGTTTGCTGTGATGTCTTCTGAAATCCTCACCCTTCAGAAAGTAACGGTGTCTCAGGATTGGGATTCTGCCTGGCCCTGCTGAAAAAAAAAGGGTGGGTAGTGTATTCCTAAGTAGTTCTTGCTGTTCTTTCTTAAATGTAATTAGATGTACCTCATTACCTCAGACTAAAGGCCTTTTGTACTTCTTCAGGGCTGTGTTTCCTGAAAGCCACAGCATGCCACGGCTTGCAACATCCAGTCTTATTTTATCACATTAACAGTGTATTTTAAACATTTTTACCCGTCATCCAAGCTGTTTGTAGATCATTTCATTTTTCTCCAAAGACTACTCCCCAGTGATGCTACTCACTGATATTTAATGAAGTGTTTGAAGTTCCCTCTCCCCTTCCCAGCACCATTATGTTTTTCCTTCCTTTGATAGAGCTTTCACCTGGTAGCACCTCAAAGATCATTGTTACTTCCCTCCCAGTGCTGAAGTATTCCCAGATAGCAAAGGGCCTAATAAGGATCTTGGACAGCATCCCAAGAGACTTTTGTTTGACTACTGTTCTGCAGCAGACTACATTGGAACTTGATAGGTCCCTCTATTTCATCAGTGCAGTGTAGAGGGATGAGCACCTTGTAAAGTCTCAGACAGCCTCTGATCTGAAAAGTAGAAGAGGTTCATTTTGCTTTTGGGCTTGGAAATGTGTGCTGAGCAAATATAGAAAGAAAAGACGTGAGGAGGAAGATCAGATATAAAAAGCAAAGCACCATTCTTCATGGAAGAACCTTGCCACCAAGGGAGGCTGCAAGATAAGAGGTGGAAATGGTGGCTTCTGACCTCCACTGCAGCACGAATAGTGGAACATTCTGGTTAGAGCAGCGTGGCAAGTCCCTCATCAGCCCACGTGCAGCTGCAGCCAGCGCATGAGCAGCCAGTGCGGTACCAACTGAGGGCATCTGCCTTGAGCACACCGTCTTTTCTTTTATGTTTGTATCCCTTGTCCTGGAAAATGTGTATTCTCCTGCTCCTGCCATCCCATCAAAGATGTGCAATAGGTGCCAAAACAGGAAGGGCAGTAATGTGTGAAAACTTCCAGTAATTATTTGGACATGTTATGTCTGACCCACATGGTCTGGAGTCCAAAGCGTCATCAAGGACCTTTTTCAATTTTTCAGTCATCAAGGACCTTTTTTCAATTTTTCAGTCACTGGGTGGTTTGGTTTGGTTTGATTTCGGTTTGGGTTTGGTTTTTGAATTAAAGTCCAAAGACTAACTACCTTTTAAAAAAAAAAAAAAAAAAGAAAAAAGGTTCTTTTATACAAAGTTGCTGCAAGATTTTTCATTTACAGCCAAACCCCCTAGACTAAACTTGAGATGGTGATGTATTACATTATGTTGATCTATTTTATTTGTTTGCTTGCTTACACATGTAGAAGGTTTTACCTTCTTCATTTGCTTTTGCATTCAGCTCATATAATCCAACTACAGCTCTTTTGCATACATGCTATTCATTTTGATTCAGAATAACAGTCTCCGTCTTTAATCTACCAAAAGGTTGTCAGCTATGGTTCACATCCTATAGGGGAACAAATAATGAAAGCTCTAAATATAAACCTCTATATCTATATCCACATTTGTTTTCACAGGGACCCCTGAGTTTATGGTGGAGAGCTGCTTCAGTGTTAACTCCAAATCATTCTTCTAATATTCTAATCATTTTGTGATTCTATGATTAATCATTTCACAGTGATGTAAGAATATGCAGAAGTATGGTTTATCAGTGTCTTCTACTCCCAGATGATGTTACTCACTGACACTGGCTATTATTTGTCTAATAGGAAATGATCTGGTCATCTCTTGCCTTACATGTTGGCCACTCTTGCTCTCTGAACCCTGAAGAGTTAAGTCTCTTCAGAGCTGGAGAGAACTGGAGCATTTGGTTTTGAGCGGGGATGTCATGGTGGAAACTGAAGTCTAAGGCACACCAATTCAACCCAGAGATCTCATTCTGGATGAAGGTCTAAGAAACCACAGCAAAACAAAAAATTTTTTACTATATACTTCCCTTTGCATGATCCGACTATGAAAGTAATCTAAAAAGAAAAAGAAATACCTCCAATGTAAATATGCACCATAGAAAAAAATCCACATGCAATGACTTGGGAATAAGCAACTTAAAGAAAGGACATAGGATAGTCAAACTTGTAAGTCTCAAATTTCAAATAGTTCCCAGTATGACCTTTTAGTTGCATGACATAAAACCTCAGATCCAAAAGCTTCATAGATTGGTGCACTGGCAGACAGTGATGCTCTCTGGACACCACCACGTAGAAATGTCCTCAGAAAAGCAGAATGTAATGTAACATGCCTAAAAGTTTGCAAGAAATAATTTAATTCTAATGACTTTTAATCTCTTTCCAGGCCCTAAAGACTGCTCTGAGAGCGGGACAGTCCCCAGCAAGCCTCCTGGAGGAAGGCAGAGTACTGAGTTTTGGGGGAAACAGATAAGGTCAGGTTTGAAATTAAAATGGAGATGAAGCCAAGGACATACAAGAACTGATGGCAGGTAGAGACCAAGCTGAGATGAGAAATTAAGAGCACAGAGCTAGGCAAGGAAGAAGACATGCTCAGGCTGGGGATGACTATTACTGCACTCATCACCTGTGCTGGCTCCAGCCAGGGAAGAGAGATGACAGATGTGTCATTTCTAAGCACTTCAGCTCACCAACTTTGAGGAAGGGACTGGCACTGGATACAGACACTGACACACATTTTCTCTCAGGCAGCAAGTTAAAATGCTTGGAAATAATATTCCTGTCTCCCTGGTTCTGGAGCCTGGGCTGGGCAGAGGCAGTGACATCCCTTACAAACAGCGCAATGTCCTCCTCCATAAATCTCTGCTCTGAAAAATATCTGCAATATAATTTTTAAGGATTTGATATTTTAACAGACTCTGTAAATCTGGTGTATTTGATTTTTAAAAAACCCTGAGAAAGACCTGCTGGCAACAGGTTTTTTTTTACAAAGTGGGAGGAGGACATGCTGACTTTCAATTGTCGAATGCTGCCTGCTTTTCACACAGCCTTGACTCGGATGTAAGATGATCTAAGGTGAAATGCAATGTTTAAATAGAAATCTGTAAGCCATGGTACGTCAGCTTAGAGTGCCCACCCAACTTCACCAGAGCAGACCCTAGTAACTTCTAGTCATCATGGTCCAAGAGACAGTAATTGATTACTTATAATTATATACAATGTTCCTGTTTATTTTGTTTTGTTTTCTGAAATGAGATATAAAGAGAATATAACTGATATAGGGGCCCAGGAGCAATATATACCATAAAACCTTAAGTGATACCCAAGATTACTGAGAAGATGTATATCCTTGATTTCAGTAGATTTGTTCAACCAACAGGGAATTTGGCTGAAGAGTCTAGGTTCTTCACAAGACCAAATAAACAATAACTCAATAAACAATAACTCTACCAAATTTTCAGGAAACCTTGGGAAAGAAGATATTAACCTCTAAGTTAATGATAAGTTCAAAGTTGAAGACACTGCTGAGTTCTGGAGAATTGTTCAATGTGGAGCATATTTTATCTCATGTTTTATCCTCTCCAGGAACGCATGTTGTGGCAACCACTGGGTGTTTTCAAAAGCTTAGCTTTCCTCTCTAAACTTCAAATCACGTCAATGTGTTTAATTCAGATTTACAAAGCAGCAGGTCACACAGATGCAATAATGGCTTTGGCGACAATTTTAAACAGGAAATTAAGGGGTTCTAGAAAACCATTAATTACATTTAAAGGCAATGTAGCATAGCTTCTTGCCAAACTCATAACCACTATCAAGATGTAATTCCATTTTCTCTGCTGCTAAGGCTAGCTTAAAAAGGTCCAGCCACATCCATGCACCTTTTTATTTTTGGAGATGGAAGGGAAAGCTTTGTTTGGCTGGGCTTTTTTAAACCCTGGTCATCACACTGGTGGTTTACGATGTGGCTACAGAAAGAGTTGTATCAGCACAACTGCAGCGGTGGCAAACCCGAGCCTGGGAATGGCAAATATGGGCAGGGTGTCTGGAAGCAGCAATGTTAAACTTCAGCCTCGCTATGTGATGCCTGTTCCATAGAGAAGCAATCAGAAAACAGATACTGCTTGATTAAAATTATAGACTCCAGGTAGAAAACGTCTGAGCAGAACAGAGAATGTGGACAAGTGAAACTGCAGCGTTAATTACTGTCTCAATTCCATATTTCAGTTTTTACTCCACTCTGAATAACAGTTACAAAGAATTTAAGCAGCCGTAGCAAGTGTAGATGAATGCACAAGGACCTTCCCATTCTTTTGGACTTGTTAAAAGACAGAGAGGCACTGTCCACAGAGCTGGAACCATTTGAATAAGACCTTATTTCCTTTTTTACCTTTATTGAAGTATTTTCACTCTATGGTCACATGTAATTATTTATCAAAATAATATGTATGTATGTATTGGAGCAGATTCTCCTGGAAGGCATGCTAAGGCACATGAAAAACAAGGTGCTTGGTGACAGCCAGCATGGCTTCACTAAGGGGAAATCCTGCCTGACCAATTTGGTGGCCTTCTATGATGGGGCTACAGAACTGATGGACAGGGGTAGAGCAGTTGATGTCATCTACTTGGACTTGTGCAAGGCGTTCAACACTGTCCCACACGACATCCTTGTCTCTAAACTGGAGAGACATCAATTTGATGGATGGACCACTCGGTGGATAAAGAACTGGCTGGATGGCCTCACACAAAGAGTTGTGGTCAATGGCTCAATGTCCGGCTGGAGACCAGTAACGAGTGGTGTCCCTCAGGGATTGGTGTTGGAATCAGTCTTGTTCAATTATCATTACTGGCGACATGGACAGTGGGATTGAGTGTGCCCTCAGCAAGTTTGCCAATGACACCAAGCTGTGTGGTTCGGTTGATATGCTGGAGGGAAGGAATGCCATCCAGAGGGACCTTGACACGCTTGTGAGGTGGGCTGATGCCAACCTCATGGAGTTTAACCATGCCAAGTGCAAGGTCCTACACCTGGGTCAGAGCAATCCCAGGCACAGCTACAGGTTGGGCAGAGAAGAGATTCAGAGCAGCCCTGCAGAGAAGGACTTGGGGGTGTTGGTCAACGAGAAACTGAACCTGAGCCGGCTTCAGTGTGCGCTCGCAGCCCAGAAAGCAACCGTATCCTGGGCTGCATCAAAAGGAGCGTGACCAGCAGGTCGAAGGAGGTGATCCTGCCCCTCTACTCTGCTCTTGTGAGACCTCACCTGGAGCATTGTGTGCAGTTCTGGTGTCCTCAACATAAAAAGGACATGGAACTGTTGGAACAAATCAAGAGGAGGCCACGAGGATGATCAGGGACTGGAGCACCTCCTGTATGAAGATAGGCTGAGAAAGTTGGGGCTGTTCAGCCTGGAGAAGAGAAGCCTGCGTGGAGACCTCATAGCAGCCTTCCAGTGTCTGAAGGGGGCCTATAGGGATGCTGGGGAGGGACTCTTCATTAGGGACTGTAGTGATAGGACAAGGGGTAACGGGTTAAAACTTAAACAGGGGAAGTTTAGATTGGATGTAAGGAAGAAACTCTCTACCATTAGGGTGGTGAGGCACTGGAATGGGTTGCCCAGGGAAGTTGTGACTGCTCCATCCCTGGCAGTGTTCAAAGGCAGGTTGGACAGAGCCTTGGGTGACATGGTTTAGTGTGTGGTGTCCCTGCCCATGGCAGGGGGGTTGGAACTGGATGATCTTAAGGTCCTTTCCAACCCTAACTGTTCTATGACTCTGTGATTTTATGATTTTATGTGTGCAGTAGTATGTTGTGTATCTTGTATCTATTCTTGTTGTTTAAACTCCATTTGTATCTATTTAGTTAGGTTCCCCTAAGTGCAGTAATGACACTTTTGAGGTGATAGTAAAGCTGTTTTAGTTAGTGATTGCTATCAGCAGATAAAGCTTTTCCACTATTGTTCGTATTGACCAACATGTAACTACAGAAAGATACAGGAGGGTATTAGTGTTAGTTTGCATTTGCATTGTTGACTAGACAAGTCCTTGAGCAACTTGGTGTATTTGTAATTGCTTTGAGCAGGGGCTTGGCCTTGGTGATCTCCAGAGGTTGCTTCCAGCCTAAATTATTCTATGATTTGATTTTCTGCTTTTACATCATGTGTTCCCTTAGCAAAACAAACCAGCTGATCTAAAATGCCTGTGTGAGAGCATGGAGTCAGGTGATATTGTTTAGCACAAGCCTATGGCATACAAATCCCTATAAAGTGCACTGTATATATGTGTGTGTGCATGCACATATATACATACCTCAGAGCCTAGCAATACATAGATCATATAAAACCGCAATCCCTGTGTCTTCAGGGAAGTTTATCAGGTAATAAACTAGCATATATTAAACTAATTTAAAATGTCAGATTGAAAATCAAGCTGATTGAATATTAAACAATATTTCTGATGCAGGTCCTGTAACCACTTAAGACTGGAAAACCAGGAGAATGTAAACATGTCAAGAAATACATATATTGAAAGATACAATATTTGCATTTAGCTTGAAAACAGAAGCAGCCAACATGCAGTATAATTTTTGCATATCCCTGTCTCTCTGAACGAGCTCAGGACTGTTGTATCCCAACTAGAAGGACGTGCAACAGGAGGCCCAGGAGACCTCCTTGGGTGGATAAGGAGCTGCTGAGGTAACTTCAAGGGAAAAAAGAAGCTTATAAAAGGTGGAAGCAGGGACAGGTGGCCTGGAAAGAATACGGGGTTGTTGTCCAGGAAGCTAGGGACCAGGTTAGGAAAGCTGAGGCCCAGATAGAATTAAACGTGGCTAGGAATGTGAAAGATAACAGGAGGGGATTCTATAGGAACACTGTGAATAAAAGAGATGGGACAATGTGGGCCCTCTCTGGAAGCCATCAGGAGAACTGGCTACCCTGGATTTGGAAAAGGCTGAGGTTCTGAATGACATCTTTGCCTCGGTCTTCACTGGCAAAGGCTCTGACCACACCACCCAAGTCTTGGAAGGCAGACACAGGGACTGTGAGAATGAAGACCTTAGGCCCACTGTACGAGAGGATCTTGTTCGAGACCATCTTAAGAACCTGAATGTGCACAAGTCCATGGGACCTGATGAAATCCGTCTGCAGGTCCTGATGGAGCTGGCAAATGAAGTTGCTAAGCCACTGTCCGTCATACTTAAAAAATCATGGCAGTCAGGTGAAGTTCCCAACGACTGGAAAAAGGGAAATATAACCCCCATTTTCAAGATGGGGAAAATGGATGACCTGGGGAATTACAGACCAGTCAGTCTCACCTCTGTGCCTGGCAAAATCCTGGAACAGATTCTCCTGGAAGGCATGCTAAGGGACATGAAAATCAACAAGGTGGTTGGTGACAGCCAGCATGGCTTCACTGAGGGGAAATCCTGCCTGACCAATTTGGTGGCCTTCTATGATGGGGCTACAGAACTGATGGACAGGGGTAGAGCAGTTGATGGCATCTACCTGGACTTGTGCAAAGCGTTCGACACTGTCCCACACGACATCCTTGTCTCTAAATTGGAGACATCAATTTGATGGATGGACCACTGGGTGAATAAAGAACTGGCTGGATGGCTGCCCACAAAGAGTTGTGGTCAATGGCTCAATATCCAGTTGGAGACCAGTAACGAGTGGTGTCCCTCAGGGATCGGGGTTGGGACCGGTCTTGTTCAACATCTTTGTTGGTGCCACGAAGAGTGGGATTGAGTGTGCCCTCAGCAAGTTTGCCGATGACACCAAGCTGTGTGGTTCGGTTGATACGCTGGAGGGAAGGAATGCCATCCAGAGGGACCTCGACACGCTTGTGAGGTGGGCTGATGCCAACCTCATGAGGTTTAACCATGCCAAGTGCAAGGTCCTACCCCTGGGTCAGAGCAATCCCAGGCACAGCTACAGGTTGGGCAGAGAAGAGATTCAGAGCAGCGCTGTGGAGAAGGACTTGGGGTGTTGGTTGATGAGAAACTGAACATGAGCCAGCTTCAGTGTGCTCTCACAGCCCAGAAAGCAACCGTATCCTGGGCTGCATCAAGAGGAGTGTGACCAGCAGGGTGAAGGAGGTGATCCTGCCCCTCTGCTCTGCTCTTGTGAGACCTCACCTGGAGCATTGTGTGCAGTTCTGGTGTCCTCAACATAAAAAGGACATGGAACTGTTGGAACAAGTCCAGAGAAGATAAGCTGAGAAAGTTGGGGCTGTTCAGCCTGGAGAGAAGGCTGCGTGGAGACCTCATAGCAGCCTTCCAGTATCTGAAGGGGGCCTATAGGGATGCTGAGGAGGGACTCTTCATTAGGGACTGTAGTGATAGGACAAGGGGTAACGGGTTAAAACTGAAACAGGGGAAGTTTAGATTGGATATAAGGAGGAAATTCTTTCCTGTTAGGGTGGTGAGGCGCTGAAATGGGTTGCCCAGGGAAGTTGTGAATGCTCTGTCCCTGGCAGTGTTCAAGGCCAGGTTGGACAGAGCCTTGGGTGAGATGGTTTAGTGGGAGGTGTCCCTGCCCATGGCAGGGGGGTTGGAACTAGACGATCTTAAGGTCCTTTCCAGCCCTAACTATTCTATGATTCTATGATCCTATGATTCTATGTTTCTATACAAATCTCTCTGAAATCTACGGTATGAGGTCAACATTTCTTTTCATTTTGTCTGTCTAGAAAGTTTTAGCATGTATTTTTCTTACTGTGCTGAGTTACTGCCCTGGCTGGTGCCTCTGATGCTGAAATACGGTTCTCCAGAACAGATGGTACACCAAGTACCACTTCAGAGAGTGAAGTGGTGGCACGTCATCCCCTGAGAGCAGCATCCAGGGACATGTTGGCACTGACACGTGGGCAGGAAAGCGTGTTTCTCTCCTCTCCTGGCTGCAACAGCAAGAGATCAGGATACTAGATGAAGAAATCTGATTCTGGTCACAATGAAATCCAAGCCAGGATTTTAAAAATGAAGTAATTAATAGATTTACCAACTGTTCACAAAACAGTTACAAGCAGTAGGATCTTAATTCTTTTATTCAACATGTCATGGTAAATTATACAGGCCCTACAGGAAATACCACCTTTGCAGTTTCGTCATCTCGTATGCAAGCTATAGTAGAAGCTGTTATTTTAAAAAATAACTACTATCTGCAAAAATGATGATTTTGAGATTCTTGACAATTTATCCAAGGAAAACGTGTGTCTTGATATTTATACAAAAGGGTTAATAAAAATGGGATGGGGCGAATAAGAGCAAACACACTGTTATTTCAATACTGGGCAGAGAGAATAAAGGCTGGTTTCTGTTAAATGCAATGAGGCAACAACCTGAATTACTGTGACATTTCATGCCAGCAGACACAAATGTGGGTTTAAACTTTGAAATACTTTTTTTTTACTTGACTCTAAATTGCAGTATCGCTTCGGAATGCAAATGCTTCATACAGGCTACCCCTGCTGCCACTGTGACGGTGCTTTTTATATCTGTGATTCTGCAATACCAGGAAATGCACAGCTAGTGGTTACGAGGAAGATTAGCTCTGAGAAGTAACGAATGCTTCCTAGTTCCTTTTATTGTATTTTAACCAATAAATGGAAAAGCAGAACCCAAGTGAAACAAAACCTTTCTGTACTCTCACCAAAGAAACTGCCACAGCCCAGAGACCACAATTCAGTGGCATTTGGTACCTCACTAGTAGAAAATAAAGTAAGACTTTATTCTGCGTCTTCTTCAGGCTGTCCCACAAGTAACTACAAAACTGTTTAGAAAGATGCACTAAAAAAAGTAAAGACTTGTTTGAAGGAACTCATATTCCTCCTTGCCTAACAGCACAATCCCTTCTCCAATTTAAAACACAAGTGTCTTCCATGGCTTTGAAAATAATCATGTCCTTCATAAACAAAATAACTATGTAGCTGAGAAATTTTATTGGAATATCTTCCTGAAGAGAACATATTAATGAAAGACATGTCTTATATAGAAAGAGTATCTTTGTGGGAAAATGAGATTATTTGGGTTAAACACTGAACTCAGTATGAATAATAAATAAATTTTCTCTCAAATTTTATCAAATTCATAATAAAGGCAAGAAAACTTGGAAAACAAAAATAATTACTAGCATAGTAATATTTTATAAACTAGGTATTTAATTTGTGCTCAAAGGTCATCACACTTCAAAAATATTTTCATCTAAATGCTTTGTTTCTACCCTGTTGGATTAAGTCTGAGAATTCAGACCAAGTTGATAACTCCAGAGAATGTATATGTACTTTCGAAAGTGGAAACTATTTTCATGCTTATAAGTAATTCTGTGGGAGTGAATGTATTTGCAGCTTCCAGGCCAGGCAGGATGACCTTTCCAGAACTTGTAAAATCAAATAAAATAAAAATAGATTCAGACTTTCTTAAAATGAAACTGCTTGAAAAAGAAGCCTATGAACACTGGAAGAAACCAGAACATGCACTAACAAATATACTTAAAAATGAAATTTTGAACTTAGAATGACAGTATTTATGCCTCTGTCTCTCTCTTTCTCTCTCATCCTGTCATTTCTGTATCTTCTTATCAGAGCTCTGTCAGCCCCTAAAGTGACATTTTCCCATCCTGATCATTCTGAGGATAGAGGAGGAGGAATTTTTTTTACTAGGCTGATGCAAACAGCCGATCATCCTACAAAGAAACGTCAAGGACAGTTCGGAGTCCTAATCCCTGACCTGCCTGCCCTTTCCTAACTAGCTATTGACATTGAACTTAAAATGCTGCAATGTTGAGATGAGATAATGAATTCTGTTTGCTTTTAGTGTGCAAGACGAAGAGGGTGAGATAGGGGAGGAGGAAGGGCGCTCTATTATGGTGCCAGTCTAACTTAAATCTCCTAATAGCTGAAACTTGTTTAAGGAAAATAACTGGAGAAATAACCACTGTTTGTTCCCTGGAGTGAAGGGGTGGGAAGGACAATTCCTACTGGAAGAGCATCCTTAACTGATGGCAGCTGTAAGATACCAGGAGAGCACAGCCTGGCCAGCTGTTGTCATTGTTACTGCTCAACGGTAGTGAAGCAGTAGTGGTATTGCTCCACTGACACATCCAGGGAAGACGGGAATTACTCATCTGGTCACCAACTAGTCTGGTCATCACTCCAAAGTCTTCTCTATTTCTCTCTAGGATCAGCTGCTGCGTTCAGTAGCTCTGAATTTTGTTCTTTATCCCTTCATATTTTTAAGCAATTATTTGTTGGTTTGGGAAAATTTAGGGGAAGGTACTTATGATACTTAAAATTAATGGAGCTTTACAGAAGCTTCTCTCCTAATACCACTTACTCCCCCAAAACTCCATTATAGTCTAAGTGGAAACTGGTCATGTTTTGCTATAGTGATCCCAGGAACACACAATTTTGACCACACACCATCCACATTTTTAGACTGTTGAGTAAGAAAAGCTGTAAATCCTAATGTAAATCACAAGACATGATTTTTAAATAGCATTTGCCACTTGTTCTTATATTGTATATTGATATTTTTACTAAGTTTTCAATTAAGGACTCATTAATCACACCCTGAGGAAAATGATTCCTGCTTCTGGAATGTTATTTTGTATTTTTTAACACTAAATATTCACAATTAATATTGTAGTAACACCAAGATACTGAGGGAAAACAACACAATTAGTATTCCTCTTATGAGAAATATGAATAAAAATATGTTTCTAAATCAATGTTAAAATTCTGACAATGCGGTGAAGATACAGCTCTTCCAGATATTGTTAGAGCTAAGCACAGAGAAAAGCAATACTGGGTTGATTCATTAAGTAGAGGGTACAGTTACACCAGATTATATAGCCTTATGTGAATTTGTTTACTTTCTTCCAAGGCACACAGGATATGCAGTAGAAAAACTATACCAAACTCCACTAGTCCTTCCTGCATATTTAAGTCAATTTGATAAGTAGTTATTACTGGAATGGAAAAGGAAATCAGGAAAAATATGAGAGTTGGAAAAATTTAATTATTTTTGGCTGTACTTCCACAGGGATTAGTTACCAGTGTTTTTAAGCCATTACCCCTGTTAACTAGTATTCTGTGATGACAGGGGTTTGGAACTGGATGATCTTTGATGTCTCTTCTAACCCAAACCATTCTATGATTCTATTCATACGGAAAATTTTTAGCTGCTTCTACTATTTACTGACATAGGAAAGCCAGATTTTGCCTCATCTTACTCTGAAACAGTCATCACAGAACCACAGAGTGGTTTGGGATTAACTATAAAGGATTATCTGCTACTCTACAAATGCATAAAACATACGAAAACTTGACAGAAATGTTGAGATGTAGCATTTTATCAGTTCTGCAGCTGACCCTCCTCAATGAGGAAAATTCAAAGTCAAGCTGACAAGTGGGTGTGAAACGGTTATTTATCAATTTTCTTCACCCATTTATAAATCTACTCATTCTTTGCAAAACAGAGCAAACCAAACCAAACCAACAAAAAATCCAGCCTCTAAAAATAGAGCTTTTTCTCTCATCTCTTCCTCAGACATGCTAATCAACATAATTCATTTTAAGAAAAGAGGAAAATGAACATCCTTGCATGGATATTTCATCAAGATTCTGGAGAGCTTTATAAAGCAGCCTCTTTTAGAAAGCATAAAATGAAACAAGACATATTTCCGGGCTTGTCAGCAGGTAGATCCACTGGTTTTGTGGTAAGTAATCTCTCTGGGAGGAAGTCTTTGCTCTGATGTCTGTGTTGGATGTTCTGTGGCTCCCCACAACCGCACCAGTGCAGGTCTGTTCACTGGAAAAGAAGGCGGTGATGATATTGCTTCTAACAACCAGACTGAAGTATAGCCCGAGGCTATCTTCCAAAGCCCCCTCCAAGCAGCCTCTAATTAATTTTAATCCTGCCACTCCAATGAGTCCCAAGAGTGCAGCAACCAAAACAAAAAAAACCTTCATCAAGTCATTCAGAAAAGCTTTGACGGCATTGCTTCAAGATTTTAAGGCTCCAAGCAGAAAGCGCTATAGAAAGCTTTTAAATACATTTTTCCTTTGGTTTCTTTATTTTCTGCTCTCAAAACCATAAAAAGCCTGTTTCTGATGAACTGCATAGTTCCCATTGCTCTCCATGCCCCACAGGTTCACTCTGCAAGGTGGGTGGCAGGTCTTGGGGAAGCCCACCATGGGCATCTGGGGATGGGGCTCTCAAGCCTGGGCTGGGCAGAGCAGACCTGTCCTCCTTATATTCTCCCACAGCCAGGCAGAAAGGCTACTTGCCGAAGTGGAAATGAGCACAAAACAACCAGCCAGCATTCTGACACCGAGTGTCCAAAACCATAACCTGGATCTCCAGGGCCATCACTGGTTTCACAACAGTGAACCAACCTGCACATGGAAGAAGAACTGCAAAGCCCAAGAACTGCAAACTCTGATTATTTTGTCATATTCTTTAGTATGAAAGCAGAAATGCTCATAAAATTTTTGCCTAGCAGAAGTGTTGATAGAATTGCTCACACAGGCAGGTGAATATGAAATTTTTGGAATGCTCTCAAATTTACCAGGAAAATCTCTCTGTGTGGTAAATTGCTCTGCATTTACCTTTCCACCAAATTTTAGGCAATTTGATTTTCCTAGAAGAAACACTCACAGAAAACAAAATTCTAATTTGCCATAGAAGATCTCCCAAACTGAATTTTAGATTTGCATGTGCATAAGAATATTAGTAATGGTAAATGTTTATAAACGGAACAGAAGTGTTCATGAAAAGGGAACCTCAGGAGGACAAGTACTAGCGCTTACACTGTGATTTGAATGTGGCAAATATTTCCTTGTGAATCCCCTTTGCAAAAAATGTATTCCTCCATTGGTTGATTTTAGATGCTTCATGGAAGGAATTAAGTTTTAAGGGTTTCTTGGAAAAGGACTTTGTTTGACTGGAGGTCTTTGTGTGAGGAGACAGAGACACTTAAAATGGTCTGTTAATGACATATCAGAGAAAGGAATATGAAAAAGGACTGGATTAGAAATGCAGACACCTCCCCCCCCCCCCCCCATTATGCAGACAGACATATTTTTTCCTCACTGCTCAATGCATGTCTCCCTTTATTTACTTTTTACAATTTAAATGCTGCCCTGACATCCAAGTTATTAAATTCCCTGTAAGCTTTCCTTCAAATCCCTTGTGATACAAGGTGCTATTATTACCTCTATTTTACTGACTGCAGAGCTGAGATCTATCGTGATTAAAGGAAATGTATCTTCTAACTGCAGATGCCTAATTAAGAGAGGTCTACAAACTGTTTTCTCAGAACATTCCTTATGTGTCCAAAATGGTCTTTGGTAGCAGTTGTGAGTACAAATTCAGACCCCTGCATTTCAAATGAACCATGAAGAAATTGAAGAATACCCAATTAGTAACAGTCTGTGAAAAGTTAGGTTGAAGTGAATTAACTAGCATCACAAAGGAAAAAAGGTGGCAAAGGAAAGGAAAACAATCAGTTTTCCAAGGCAGCATTCAACTATCTTAACCATCAAATAATCCTTTCTTCTCCTTTTCTTAGGCTGATTTGCTACTTCCAACTTCTGGAGCAGACAAAAGAGGGGTCCTGCAGACAGCAACATACTCCACCACACCCTCTGGTCCTTCCTCCTCCTCTCTTGCTGGCCCCAGTAGGGGTCACTCAGAGCCCAGGAACGACAGACTGCCCAGCACGGCTCACACCTGGCGTGGGCAACCCATGGATCATGCTGACACCACCATGGTGTGTCACCATGCAACGCCAGCGTTTGTTGGCAGTTTTAGTAGCCCAGTACTCCTGGTAGTAATGCTGTACCCAGGAAGCACCATGCCGTGCAGCTAGTCTGGCTCTGGTGAGCACCACTCCCCTCCACCAACATCTGGGGACCAATGCTGCTGGCTCAGCCTCAGTTCCTAGAAAAAGGTGATGTTATCCACAGTGTCCTGCTGTTTCAATACAGAGACAGTAAAAGTCTAGATACAGATGATCTTATCTTATCCGCTCCCCTTAGCTGGTGATGGCATTGTCTCTCCTAGGCAAAGTGCCAGATGAAGACAGACCCTACATGCTGTCATGAAGTCCATGTTATATCGAAGTAGGAGGCTCCTCCTTCTCACAGGGAAGAGATGAGAAGTGCCAAATGATGTTATTTGATAACTTCCACCATGGGGCAAAGACGCCAAACGGGCAGCGCCAAACCCACAGGTATTCTCAAGGCCATCACGCATCTCTGGAGCAGTGCCTGAGCATGCAGCAGTTCAGAGCTGACACTGAGGAATGATCTCAGCAGCTGGCTGAAGGGTGCCCATGGCAAATGGAGCCTCAGGGGCATCTGCTCAGGTCTAACTCCATCCTCCTGAACACATGAGAAATGCAGGATTTGAAGGCTTCATTAAAGCTTACAATGTGGGTAAATGTGCACGGTAACTGCAAAAGATAAAAACTGATGCTAAAGCCATCCTCTGCCAAATGTCAAGTTTCAAATCTGGGCTGCGGATTTCTGGAAAAAGGGTTGGTAGTATTCTTTAATATAAAGAAAACATCCTTAGCATAAAGAAGATAATGTATCCCAAATATATATATATATTTTTTTTATAAAGGAATCGAGTACTTGATAGGTAGGCAAAAAAAAAGAAAGAGCCTGTGGCAGATATGGACAATTCCCAGTCCAAGTGGTTTATGAGTGACAAAGGTAGAAGCAGCTGAAAATATCATTTAATAATGGGGAGTATTTCCCATTGCTTTGTCTGTGCTGGGAAACTCCAGCACAGAATGTCTCAGAATATATCCATAGGACAGGGATACTGGCCAGACCTCACCAAAGCTCACAGTGACACCAGACAACTTGTCAGAGCAATGCTAAAAGGCACAGAAGGTCTGCACCCTGATGTGGAGTCCCAGCCCAGAGAGCAGGAAAGGCTCTTCAGAGGCCCCTGGATAAAGGGAGTGACCTCACTGCACACTGTGTTTGACAGTGTGTACAGGCTAAAAAGCTGTAGTATCCTACCAGCTTATCAATGTTTCATCTGAGCTTTTCTAATGAATGGAATAGTTTAGATTAATACCAATAGAATGCTCTTGTGTAAATAAATGCTTTCTACTTCCAAGGGCAACATATTCTACTTAATTAAATTCATTGAGATCTTTTTAGTATTTACATGCTACCTCCTTGCAAACAGTCCTGTAGTATCTGGAACTCTCCAAAGTGTCAGTGCCAAATACAGTGATTCATTGCACTGCTTTAATAATGGGCAAGAAAAGAGGCTTTTGAGTTCTGTAACCCATAACAACTTTGAAAAGAACAAAGGACCCTCTCCAAAGTCACTGGAGTTAATAGAGCTCTTTTCGCTAAAGCCTAACCTGGGTTAGTTGAATGACTAAATATAAGCTCCCTGCCATCTCACTCAAGATGTTCTCTAGCTGTGCTGGTAGTGGCTGTTCATTTTCTGCATACCACCGTAATGAAACAAAATCATGGAAGGTTAAACAAAGGCACTGATGGTCTATAGAGGTGATTGGAACCAATGAAATGGAACTAGCATCCTCTGAACTGCCTGCTCTCCCCAATGAAGCCAGCAGCACACCCGCTCTCGCAGAAGGATTTTTCAATCCTGTGTCTGCTTAAACAGTAAGCATTAATCTATATCAAACGGATCATTCATGCACATTAAGGAAACAATTTTCTGTCCTCCTTTTCCAAGGATCACATTTCTCTGTCCACTCTGACAGAGGCGTTCCCCAGAAGACAGCGCAGAACCCACCTTTCTGGGCAACATGCAGAAATGCACAGACAAAGGCATCAAGAGAAAACCAGTGAAGGACCATTATTTGAACGTGGCTTTTAGGTCTCTTGGGACCAAAGAGCAGCTCACTGTCTTTGAAACCTGTTTCTTTTTACAGGCAGATGTAGTGAGAGGATAATAGGTTGATTAGCCATTAAAGCCTGAAGTCGGGGACCCTCACTTAACACAAGAATGCAGGCTGGTTTATCTTTCACAAGACATGTTTAATTTAGTGGTATTCTAGTCATTAATTTTGTTTAAATACATTTTAACTATCTTGCATATCCACATGGAAAAACCTCATCAACTCTAAGAATTCACTCCAGAGAATCTCAGTTTATGGATTTAAATGAAAAATTCTCATGGCAACACCAAGCTTGTGAAAATTTTGTTTCAGTTCAATGTTTTTCTTCTCCTTTTGGAGCCAGCTACTCTTTCTGAACCTCATTTCCTAAGGACCTAATCAGGAAATGAGATTGCCTGCCTGGTAGTTCCCACCTCACTCCCATTTTGGCCAATTTTAGCCAAAATGAAAGAGCAGTAGAACAGTCTCAGAGACATTTTGTGTTTCTACAGATGTTGAGGAATTGCTTGCTGCTTGAGGAAATGGTGTTCCCACAGAGAGAAAGCCCAGCTGTTGCACAGCGCATTGCACAGATGGCAGAGCAGCCAGCACGGGTCTCGACTTCATTACTCACAACATGTTGTCCCTTGCACAGCCAAAATGCCAGAGAGATGGAAAGAGCTGTAGGTATTGCCATGAATTAGACGGTATAGGGCCCAGACTTCATGGAAACCAAAGTCATGTGGAATTGCCTGCCTACAGCGCATTTGTTTTACTGTAGAACATTGTACTTCAGAAATACGTGTAGCCTCCTTATATGAACACCAGAGACAAATTCAAGTACGTCATAAAGCCTTTCATCTGTTCCTTTTAGCATGTTGTGAAAGCATTCTGAAGTGCTGGGTCTTCGTGGCGAATACTCTGCTGGTGTTTCCCTGCTTGCCAGTATGAGATAACCAACTCAGGATGGTTAGATGTGAGGATTACTGGGAGTTAGAAAGAGGCTTAACTGAGACTTGACGTGAGCTGACATTAGTCCATAGCATGTAAAGGCAAAAAAGTCATACCCACTGCCTCATTAGAAAAGTGAATGCCTGCTCAGATCACTACTGCAGCATCCACTGCAGGCTAATGGAAGTGAAGAGGGACTTGGAATTCAGGAGGAAGTGCACCCTCACCTCTACACTACTCTTTTGTATTTCAATTTTCTTTGGCCAGTGGGGATGATTTTATAGCATCACAGCAGAACATTATCTTTTATACTTTGACAAAATTAAACTGAGTCCTTGGGATTTTTTCACCCATTGCTCTCTTGGCTACTTCACTGCAGTACTATTTCATTACTTATTGATTTTTCAACATGCTGTCTGCATCGCTGTAATTTACACAAGTTCTGATAGCCCTCAGCGATTCTTAACACCTCAGGGTGAGATCATGGAGTTCACTTGAGATACCAAAGGTAGGCAACAAGTTCTTCAGAAAAGACGACAAATCGACAAACTTGATAGTCAAGGAGGAAATCTGAGCAGCTGGAGGCATATCATACCCTAAATTATCAAGATATTTTTCTTAGCCAAATTGAATTAGAGCAAATATGTACCCCAGAAATTACTTTCACATACAGCTAATAAGGGACTGCAAAGTGTATTGCTAAACCCCAGGAAATTAATAATGCATGTCCCCTACATGGCAGTTGAACTAATGCTATTTTTGTTGTAACTGGAGATAACCAGTGGTCTACAGATAGGCTTGTTATTAGAGAATGCAGCTTCATCATGAACAAGGACAGTGAACTGCAAAGAGCTTCTCTTACATTGAGGTAAGCAACTGTTTCTTCTTCAAAGCTTTTCCACGTTTCTGCCATTCTGAATAATTCAGAGGCAATCACCTGTGGCAAGGGTGGTGTTCAGCTTGACCAGAACAGCTGGATGACCCCAGTGCCTCCAGTACAACATGTGTTGTAAGAGTATACGAGCCCATCTTCATTCTGCTGCCTTGGAGCTCCAAAATGGGGATGCCTCTGCAGGACACCAGTCCCTGATCAGCTAAATGAGCTCTAACATTATCAGAGGGTCTGATCCTACTGGTATCATGAACACTGGCAGCACTTCAAGTCAATTCAGGAAACTGGAGTCAAGACTGAGTGGCCTTTCCTCCTTTTCAGGTAAACTACAAAATGCTTGAGACATTTTTTAAATGCCTATTCCTCTGCAGTTGGAATAACATTACTATGAGCAATCTTGACTTTTTAGTCTGGCTTCCCTTTTGCTGAACCATAATTTAGGAAAAAAAAGATTTATATGGAAGTCTGGGATCACTTTTGGGTAAAGCCTAGAGGTCTCATGAACTTGGTGTTACAGAATAATATATCTCCACATGCAGATAATCTTTTACCCTATAGGAAAACGGGAGACTGAATGGACTGATGGTGAAGTAAACCCAACTGCTAGCAGCTACTATCAATTCTCTCAGTACATCAAAATCTCAAGAAAAGTGAGTGTCATTACAAGCAAAAATATACATATGACTTCAGAATTCATCCAGTGAATGATGAGAAGATCTTGTGAGGACTTTCATGAGCAGATATTTAGGATATTTTACCACATAGAACAGAGAAAAGTAATTCAAAATAAAATGTGTAAGGACCTTCAGCTGGGTTAACTGATGGGCTGGAAGTATGAACCTTTCTTACGGTAGCATATGTACAGATGGCAGAAACACTTCATGGTACGTAACAGTAAAATCTGAGACTCTGAAGACAATTTCTTTTCAAGGTGCTCATCTAGCAAGCATTTTCCATATAAAGTGTAATCAAGTATGGTTCAGGTGGATGGGTCATCCTTCTGAAGGATGCTGTCAGGAAGAAGAGGTGAGTGCCTTGTGGAATGGATGGAGTGTTCAGACTGCCAGCTCAGGTGGTCTGCCAGAACTATCTTTAATGGGGGAAGACACTAAAATGATTTTGTAGCACACACATCGTGATGCCTGCCCAGTGTTCATAAAAGCTTGGAAAACAGGACTGAAACACCCCTCTAGAGGCCACCTGGCTCGTTCCCTATACTGTGATCTAAACCAACAATCCTCTCAGTGCTATGTATGCCTGACCAATGTATTTCAGTCCCAGTACTTTTGTGTGCAGGTGGATTTCCTGATAATCTCACTGACTTTCAGTTTGGAGATGTTGTAAGAGAGCTCTTCATAGGAGTACAGCAGTTTCTGAAATAGCAGATAAAATCCCACATCACCCTGCACACCTTTAACAGACCTTCCATGAGCTTAAAGATAAAAGGATTTTTTCCACAATCGGGTTGTCATAAAAGTCTGATGCTCTTACTACATTTTGCACCACAGCACAGGCTTGTTATTCTACTTATTTATACTCTCACAGTGCCTCAGGAACTCCTGATATAAATATAAAAAGACAAAATACAAACACAGAATAGCAATGCAATCTCTGCCCTGAAGAGAACCAGCAAAACCATCATAAACAGTGTCTAAGAAAAGCCAAACACCACCACAATAATGCCAACAACAATATGGAGTGCCTCCTCAGCAGAAAGATGAAGAAATAGCAAACCCATTGCCTCACAGGAAAGGGCTCTCAGCTTTCCACAACGTGCATTGCTCCTCCAAGCCTCCTGACCTGCCTTTGGCCACACTACTTTCACAGGGGTGAGAGGAGTTCCAGTATCCCACAAAAAGAGCCAGATCTGGACCAGAGTCAAGCTTGGTAAAGGCTGGATGAATTTGCTTTACTGCATTAAAATGGGTAAAGGAGACAAGAGACAAAACCAAAAACAGAGCAAAGAGGATCTGAAAATGTCTGTTTCTAAAACCCTGCAAAGGTAGTGAAAAAGCCTTCAACCCAAGGACTGCACAGAACCCCCTGCTGCTTCTGAGCAGCTGGGAAGCTCTGCAGGGCTCTCCTTTAGTGATAGTACTTTATTTAATCTACAGTGCTAAGTTTTAAATAAGAAGTTCATTATTTACATAATACTTTTTGGGTGTTTTGAACACTCTAGTGAGCTCCCACCGTGACCTGGGCTCTTTTAAATGGGCCTTCAAATGACACCCATGCAGGTCTAGCTGGGCTCATCACAGCAGTCAGCATCCCACATTGGGACCCACAAAACCAGCCAGACCCATGATGTCCATCAAGCCTTACTATGGTAGCAGGAAGTTTTCTGGTTTAAGAAAATAGCAGTGATTGGAGTATAGTATTTCAGTTGCTGGAAATCAGATAAAAAAAAGTTATGTTTCAACGCAATCTGGATTTTTCAAAATACTGAAATTCTGTGTGAAGCAGAAACCCCATATTTCTAGAAGCTATATTCATTATAATGATTTAGAGTGGCTTATTGAATAACTGAGGAAATCAAATTACACATAATAACTTTTCTATCAAGAATATTAGTTTCATAAAACTCAGCTCCTATCTTCAGAATTGATTTATTTTTAATGTCAATATTTTCAGTGATAAGTAATCTGTTTATAATTTGTCCCACTGCTTAACTAGTCAACCTGTTACAAATCTGTCCTGCATATCTCAGATTAATTGACAAACATCAACTTTCCGCTATTGGGAGTTTGAAGCGTTTTTCTCTGCTTGGTTGAAAGCCCTCTGATGCTCACACTCTTTTTTATACCCTAAATGTAAAACTTAAAATCTCTCATTATTTGACTGTAAGCATCCTTGCCTTTCTCCTAGAAACCAAAAGCAAATGAAATGAAAAGAAAAAGGCCAAAAGGGGAAAAACAATCCTCAATCAAAATCAGTGCACTTTTTTTTTTTAAATGACAATTAATTTGGAGTATCATTTTTAAATTACATTATTTGATGGAAAGGGCCATTATTAAAATAGATCTCAGCTGATTCTGTCACTCTTGCAGAGGTGAGATGAGGATAAGCACCTGGTCTGGCAACTGGACACCTTCTCTGAAGCTCCGATGTGCTTCTTGTGATGTCTTTATGGACATCTGTTAACTCAGGAGTTCAAGTGTGATCACAATACAAAGTGATCTGATGTGGGGTTTAATAAACAGAGATGGCTTTTTCATTCTGATTTTCTTTGGGAAACCTGACCATTAAATTAAGGATGGAAAAACCTTTTCTAAGTGATGCCAAAGCTGTGCAATTAAATACAAAATTTAGAGCACCTGGAACCAGAAAACTCTCAAGTTCCTCCAGACTGGCCTTGCTTTGCATATGCATTTCTAGTTTTATTTATTTTTTATTGGTTTTAATCAAACTAGTACCTTAAGCTATTGCTTTTAAAAACTGTCAACTATTTACGTAACTGTATCTGCAAATGAAGCCAAAAGTTAAAGGTATCAATATTTACTGACCCACAACAATATATTTTATACTCCGTAACTTCAAAGGAAAACATGAATGACTTTTTAAGAACCTTAACTGCATCACTTCCTGCCTTTGCTTTTTTATAATTCTCACACCACATTAAAAGCTTTTTCAGTTTCACAGACTTACACTTCTGCACACATATGTGCCTGCACACCCACACATACTTATTTACAATTTTGATTACATGAAGCTGTTCATCAACACTGTGTGAATAATGCCAGGAAAAGATACTCTCCGAAAAATCAATATGTTGAAAGTGCTGGTTTAGGGTTGCAGTAGTTTTTGGTTGTGTTCCTGAGTATTCCTATTGACCTGAGTTCAAAACCAAGGTATTGATTTATAAAGTACCTTCAGTAAATAAATGCATGTTCTTTCTGCTAACCCTAATAACCCATGGAATATAGAGCAGTGGCTCAGCTCAGCTCAGGAAAGTGCTGCACGATGTCGAGAGGTTCCCAAAAGCTGGCAGGCTTTTTTGACAGAAAGGGGCATTATTAAAGCACTGTGATTGATTGCGATGTGAGCAGAAATTAAGAGAAGGGAGGAAATGAGAGGGTGATGATTTTTTAAAGGAAGTCAGGCAAATTACTAGGTTTGTGCTGTATTTCAAGTGACATACAGAAAAACTCATCTGGTTTTATCTGATGGCATGCACATCGATTTGTCTCCACTTGTGAAGAGTTAGGATGGGTTTTTAACTTTCATCATATATGCATTCTTCCCTGCCTGAAGGATAAAGTCTGTACTAATTTGTAGATGTGGGGTTTAATTAAAAAAACAACACATCCAGCAGGTTTAAGGATAATGCTGCTACATCTAAGTCAGCATGCCCACCTGAAGGAATGAGTGGTACCCTTGTGCACACCAGTACAGAACCCCACATTGAGACCTTGCTGCCAGCACCATCACTTTCAGCCAGCAACTGCTGCTACAGCACAAGCACCTTGGCACCCAATCTGTGCATCTAGGGACCTGCATTAGGCTTTGAAAGTCTGTTACAGCTGCCCTCTCTTGTTTGGGATTGCCATCAGAAGTATGTGTGTCACCAGCATCACACTATTTTATCAGATACCAAGCTTTAGAGGAAAAAAAAATATCCCATGTTTTCTCCTTAGCTTACAGTGTCACATGAAACCAGTCTTACGGAAAATAAGAGAAACGGAAAAAAAAAAACCAAATCAGAAGAAAAAGCATATGTAAAAACACTGATGCAAGGTGACCATGCCTGTGCCGATAGTCCACACTTGAAGTCTCTCATTGTATTTACTGTTCACAGAGTCAAAATAAAAATCTATCTTGCTCAGTATGAAAATCTGTGATTACAAATTTCTATTGTGCTTGAACTTTTATGACAAAATGCCTTTGCTCCTCAGAAGTTTTATGTTTAGGTATCATTTCACTTGAGCATCCCAGCGGAGAGCCAGCAGCAGACTGCAGGGAAACTGACCGCAGCTGTCAAATCTGAGGGGAGACCTGGAAAGGCAGCTGTGTGCACAGCAGCCTTTAACCAAAGTATGTATTCTGATTTAAAAGAAAATATTTCTGCTGTCACTGTTCTCCAAATGAAGCATTTAACTTGAGAGAGTTTTTCGAACAGCAAGACTGAAAATAAGGTGATGCCTCCACAAGACCAAGTTTCCATTGCCAGGAAACTGACATGACCACCATAAAGAAGTTTTTGGTTAAAACAGGAGAAACAGAAAATCAACAAAGCTCTGCTCTCACTCTGTTTCAAAGGACAGTTTCGATTTAATTCTTCCATAGCATATTTCATCTTTTTCCCACTGCAGACTTAAAGGAATTAGGCAGTTTGACAGGCAAGAAGTAAGAACAGAGCTGAACGCTTTGCTTCAGCACTCCTGTCTTGCTGTTACTTAGAAAGTGCTTGGAAAATACAGGAATTTATCTGCATTTTCATACATTCAGAAAGATTATAATGCCCATGTATTATCCTCATTTTTATTGCTATGGAGGGATCTTGTCAACAGCCAACAGTATTTTTATTGCCAGTCTTTATCTCCCGGTAGCACAACCCAGACCAGACTGTTTGGAGCTCCTGCACAGTGGCAGCCCACTAACACTGACTGTCCACTGGATCTCATCCTTTCCTAAAGCCACCAGACAACCACTAAGATGAAAGATGACATGTGTTAGTGAGCACATCTCAGCAAGACATCTTACACCTGGTACAAACAAAAAATATTTGAAGTATTTATACTGTTTATGAGAATCTCTCAGTTTAGCTCATTATGAAGGGAAAGACAAATGCCTCCAAAATTAATGACATTTTTCAGACAATAACATTTTTAGAAGTATTACATGTTCATTTCAATAGTTTCTGAATGTGAAGTGGCTGTTCTATCCCTATTTTTACTGTCATAAACTATTTGGATGACAAATGTTACATATATTTCTGTAATACTGTTGTAACTTAAGTTCATTTCGTAGTTTCATTTCATACTCCTCAATCCTTGTATTTCAGAATTTATGGTCTTGCTGCAAAGGTCATGTACGAACAAGTATAAGTCCTCTAAGATCTGTTATTCAGAAACACTAAGCTGATGTTAGTTTAATCGATTCTGTGGAAGCAGAGATGCTTGTAACTCCTGAGAATAAGGGCTTTTCACAAACTGGCAAACTTACCAGTGGGTAAAATAAATATTCTCATATCCTTATGTTAGAGGGCATATGAACAGCACGCAGTTATATCAACACACCTCTTTTATGATGCTGTTTAGTTTAAATAGCGTCCTAAGGATCCAAATGATCATGCTTTGTGGAGCACAAGCCACACACAAAAGCCAGTAACATCCAAACCATTTCCTTTCTTGGATAGAAGCTTCATCTAGTGCTGGGCCCAAAGCAAAGCCCAAAGATTGGAGAAGTCTGGACAACTGCAGGAGCCAGGGTGACCCAGTCAAGCAGCCTATGTATCAGCACAGGTTCCCTGGGGACCCCATCAGCCTCCCCCCATTCTGGGCTATGCACTGCATGCACTGACACACCTGCTGCAGGATCTCTGGGCTCTGAACGTACGCTTTCCGGGACAGATGGAATAAAACAAATTTATTTCCTCTTTTCCCCAGCAGGATTATAGAAAGGCAAACAATTTCTGAGTTCTTCAAGGAAAGGCCCCTTGAACTTATGCATGTGACCGGGATATTTAAGACCATTTTTCTCACAGTAACTCTCAGGGTAAAATCCATTTCTGCAGAGCTCTGGAGAAGATACAACAGTTCAGATTTCAGGATTGTTCCAGTTCAAGACAGCAAAGATTCAGGTGCAGGACTGTTCGTGATCTGGGGTGCTGACACCTCCGTGCGCAAGGAGGCAGTTCAGAGCCTGGCCGGAAACATGCTTTGGAAAAGCTCAGATTAAGGATATGAATCTAATTACACAAACCTCGCAAAGTGTTATAGAGCAAATAATAATCAAACCAGCACTGATGACAGCAGAGACACGAGGGGAGGGAGACCAACAGCTTGTTCGGAACCTCCCGAACTGTCCTACCATAACTGTTTCCCCCCATGCTTGCTCTGCAAGGCAGGTTTCTGCTCCCCACCTCCTGGCCAGGCAGCTGCAAACCCAAATTCCACACCTGTGCTACAGCCAAGCCCTGAGCAGGAACCAGATGGTCAGCTGGGTGTCTCCTCCACACAGCGCTGCCTGGGCACTGGGATGCTCCTGCACACTCAGCCCATGAGCTGCCCCGTGGGAGGAAGAAACCAGAGCACTGTTTTCCCCAGCAGGTTTTCTATGAGTTTTGCTGATAATAACATTATGTTTTGCCTGTGCTGGCAGTCGGATGAGAGGAGCCTGCAAGCCTTTGGAGGGATCGATCCGATCGATCCCAGAGGCTCCATGTCATTTCCAGGGGATTTGCTAAAGAAGCTACTTATGTCCCTTTTTCATTTTCACCAACTCATTACCAGCTGCTGCTGCTCCCTGCATTTTAGCAGCACCTGCAGGAATGAAACCACCCCTTCCCATCCGCCTGATCTCGATTTAGATACCCCCTGCCACAATTAAATGCCACCGACTGGAGCTGGCAGCTTGAGGTGGGTGACACCAGTGCGAGGTTCATTACCCATCTCTTGCCTCCATGCAGACACACACACACACACACAAACACACACACATTTTTCCTTCTTTTTTTTTTTTTTTTTTTTTTTAAAAGGGCAGCCCAGCCGCAGGCTAAGCAACTGATCCCCTGGCTTAACTTTTAAATTAAGACCATTGTAAATTTGGGAACTTGAGAAGAGATGGCGAGGACACCCATAATCCTTTGCAAATGTCAAGTGGCTCTCAATATTGGTTACTTTTCAAAGGTAGCTAGGCTACAGCGTGCTGCAGTAATGAAAAAGCCCTGCCAGGCCCACTCCATAGGGCTTCAGTCAATATACATAATATTATTGGGCTTTGAAAGGATTAAAGAATGTTTCTTTTGCTTCCTGGCAATACGGTGATCTATTGCGCTTAAAGCTCTGAACGCGCCTTCTCCTTCAGGGGATGATGCTGGTCACTGTGGTGGGATGCCCTATCACCACTGCCTCTGCTGTGCCTGTCACCACCGTGGCAGGACCTGGCAACCTTGGCACACCACCCTGGACGGCTGCCAGAGCTTCCCCAGTATTTACTGGCTAGGCCCAGCCATTACTGCTGACAGAGGCACTTCACCATTCTTCCATGCTGAGAGGCAGAAGGGGAATTGAGAAGTTTTAAAAAGAGAAGTTAAGCAACACTGAAACTCTAGATTTACCAACAGAACCCGAGGGCAGACTGGAAACTGTTGAAATATCTCAAAAAATACTGTTTTTCTCTAATACTACTCAAAAAAGTTCTTAGATCTGTGTTTTGACTGCAAGAACTCAGTCCCTCACACCCCGTATGAGTAATCTGAACAATTAGCACCCATCTGAATCTCCTGGGGCTACTCTGAGCCATTGCAGCAGCTTTGTCAGTGGAGGCAGCACAGGACGAGACCCCAAAGCAATGCAGCTCCTAACATTAGACCTCTGCTTTGAGTCTGGTGTTTCCGAAAGCATCCTCTCCTGCAAAAGGCACACACAAACCTTGACTTAAGGGGCCTTGGGCAGAGGACCTCATTGCTAAGTTACTGTCAAAACAACACTTTTTCATCTTAAACATTTGTATTTTCTTGTTCTTATATTTAATTAATATAATCTCTCTAACTATGGGGCATTTTATTTTCCCAACAGCCTTGCATTATTATGGCAGGATTCCCTCTGACTCTCCTTTTTACAAAGCCAAATGTGAAAACTGTTGGCAAGCCTCTGCTCTCAGTTGTATTCAAGAGAAATGAAGAACTTGAGATTCTGATGTAGGAGAGTGGCAGCAGAACCCAGCACTACCTGCCCTCAACTCTGGTCTGGAGTGAAGCTCTGTGGTTTAATGGCAAAGATGTGGGTTCCCAGCACCTGAGCTGGTACATTTTATTAGATGTGGACAGATCCCTCACCACTCGATATCAAAGTCATTAATTCTGAAACAAAAATGGGTGGGAAAAGTACTGTTTTCTCCTTACTATTCTTCTGATACTGTGATCTTCAACAAATGAGGCAGAGACCAGAATCTGCAAACCCAAGCAGGTGAAGAAGCAATATCTTAAGCTCACACCATTGGAACACGGTTGGGAAAAAGTCTGATTTATTTTGGAAGCAGAAATGAGATTTGCAGCATCACCCTACTGTAATGCACAGCATCACAAAAGTCCTGGCACAGTAAAATGCACAACAAGGTCTTGCTGTTTCTGACAGTGCTTATCCCAGTGTGACTCGATGGGCAGTTTCACACTGAAAATTAGCTGGATGAGTAACTTTCCATTTCAGCAGAAGGCAGGAAAAAGGCGAAGAAGAACCAAAGGAAATGTTAGAAGTTTTTAGTGCAGTATCTAAAAAAACCTATTCTCCGGACATTTTTTGACTGAAACCCTAGCAAAAGTGCTTCTGCAGGCATCAAGCCACTAATCCAAACTAAGGCTTCCCTGTTCTAAGGGCGGATCCAATGTCCATTTAATTAAAAGGGAAATAGTGTAGCTATGCCAATGAATGAAGCCCTTGATTTCAGATTTCTTTCATAAATAAAAATTTTCTATATTAAACCAGCAATAAGTAGTATGAAGCTTTTACAGACTGGATTACATGTTATCTTGGGTGCTGTAAACATTTTTTGTGAGGTCAGGCTCAGCGACTTCCCATTGAAATCCCACTGCCCTGGCCCACTGACACTGAGTTCTGGCCAGCTCCATGCAGCCAATTTAGCTTGTTCTGCAGGTTTTGGATGAGTCCTGAATTAGCTGACACCCTGGCCACTTGTTTATAGAAATGTAATGACCATAAATATGCAGTTTAAGGAAGATTTTGGTAATTCTGCCATGTCACCGGAATTAAAATAATGCTCACGGAAATTTGAAGTTTTGTTTTATCATAATGCAAATTCCCGTTAGAAGTTCTGGATAAAAGAATAAGAGATGAGGTTCCAAAACATGAAACAGCCTAAGTTCTTAAGCATTTACCTCAACTTTCCAGGGCAACATGTATCCACATGGAATAACCAAAAGGTTAAAAATGTCCCTGGCTTGTCTGATGCTTGTGGGGATGGGCATAAAGACAGCAATGACTGAAGAGTTTTGCAGCTGATACTTGTTATGAGATACCTAGAGATACCATAAACTTTCCTAATATCTTATAAGTACAAATGTCACAAAAATCCCACTCAGACTTCAAAGGGTCTGTGAAACTGCACTGCACAGCTCTACTGCAGAAATCTGCTGGTGCGGAATCACACGTGAGATAAGAAGAAAGAGAAGAGAGAGAACTAAGAGAACAGAATGAGACCAGTCCAGAGACTGGAGACATGGACATTAGAACAAGATAATGGGTAGAAAAAGGAATAGGGACTTAAAACGTATCTATGTAATGACCACAGGAGCATTTCTCAAACTCTCTTAGTAAGTATCTCAGTGTCTCTTTCTTCTTCTGTGATCACAGAAATCTCAGACTCGCATCATGCTTCTTGTCTGGCAACTTAGAGAATCAAGACCTAACCCTGCATTGCCTGCAGGTGTTATACCTACCTCTGCAAGCAAAAGGTTCTTAACCATGTTTTTAAAGCCTAGAGCACGAACAGGCCAGACCCATTAAACCAGCTGAATTTTAAAAAAACAAAATCAAAAGTTTCTAGACTAATGGGATGATAAATTAGAGGTTAAATACCCAGCAATCTTTTCATGTATCACTTTGGGGATTTCACTGTCCTTTTACCAGTAATTTAAATTTAAATTTTGAGGCCAACAGTTGTATCTTTTGAAAAATCTGTATCATATGGATCTTCACAGTTTAATTCCAATTGAAAAGATTTGTCTGTAAGGAAATCCCAATCTCAATAAAAGGTAATGCAACTGAAGCTCTTCCAGCCAGGCTGATGGTACAAAGAAGCAGTGAGTTTCTATTAGCTAGGATAACTTAACAGATTCCTAGTAATCCTTCCTATTATCACTAAGAACCTGAATACAGGTTCCACACGTTCAGTGAGGATGGATTTTTAATTTCTGGAAGAGTAAGATTCCCTGCACACCTTGCGCTGGGAAGGGGATGGTAGAAGGAGCAATGTGTGTTAGACCTTTGCCAGTGAAAGGTTTCACATTGCAGAAGTCCGTGGGATGCTGCAGAATGGTAAAGTCATTCATCACATGTATTTAAAGTTGAATTTGCTGATATTTTATGGTATTGGATTTTATTTCTATTAACATTTTATGCTGAAATTACAGAATGATTCGTGAGTACTGAATTTTTGATTGATTTTATACTTGCTGGGACCCTATTAACGTTGATTTACGTTAATAGCACTGTAAGAAGATATTAACAATGAAATTTCCAAAAGCACTTAGCATCCCATAATTGGAGTTAAATGACAAAAAAAATGAGGGGATAATAAAGTATAGAGAGAGACAGAATTTTTGACAATATTCCCTCTAAACTGTATTTTTCAGGAACACTTCATGCAGGACAATTTCGTAAAAGAATAAAGTCACCCATCAAGAAAGAGAACACCTTCTGTACTGACTAAGCAATGCAAAGGCAAGTTGAGATATAGGTCAAGAACCATCTCCCTCAGGCACTGGAGACAAAGAGTAGCTCCAGGGAATGGTATGGATCTCACATCTTCACACCAGATGGGTGTTGACAGTTCCAGGTCTGTAGAGCACCTTTCTGGACTAAAATCCAGGAAACAGCCGTAGGAGGCTGAAACAGGAATGACCCTAAACAGGATAGAAATCAGCCAAGTTCGTATTTATAAAAATAACAAAATAGCTTGGGAACAGCTGCCATCTGACCCAAGGGGGCTGATTTTAGGTGCTACTGCTGGGGCCACGCAGAAGCCTGTGTCCATCCATGGTGGGGGACGAGCTGCCCATGTGGCACCTGTGGAGCTGAAACCAGCCCAAACAGAGAACTCTCACTTCACAGAACACTCATGATACTCTTTGATATCAAATTAGGCCAAAACAATTTTTTTTTTAAAGCAGAATTTCCACAAATTCTACTTTGATATCACTCATATATTGTTTTTAAACCTTCTCTTTCCATTAAAAAAGCATCAAAGGGCTTTTTGTTAAGAAGTGCTGCAATGCACTTCACTCTTTTCAACACATGCAGTTAAATTGCTCATTTAGTCAGCCAAAGAACATATAGGGCAATATGACAAACTATATGAGAACTTGGAACAAAAAAGTAAACTTGAAACAAAAATTTAAAATAGACAACAGAAAGAAACAAAACACTTGACTTGCTTCAAGTAGACCTAGAAAAAAATGCAAAATGTGTTTGTATAGACGTGTTTTAAATGACATTTTTCTGGGGTTAAGAAGAAAGAAGAAATGCCAAAACATTTTTTTCAGTCAGTTTTAATCAAGGAAATAACTATGAGCCTATGAAGCTGGAAGAAGGTAATTTTGTCATTTTACTCTGACCAGGAAGGAAGAATATGTCAGAGTTTTGTTAAAAGGCAATCGCAACAGTGTAATTTTATGGTCAACCAACATGTGAAAAAAGTTGTATTAGAAGACAAACCACACAGTAACGAATGAAAAGACTTGATTGTGCTTAGGATAATAAACACGGAGCAACAGCCGTCCTGCCAAAATGATGGCACATGGGGCTTGTGATTCGAAAATGACAAAAGCCAAGGAAATCTGAACTAGGACCAAATCCAGCTCTGCTTCGGATCTATGGACCTGTTGATTTTAAGGTCAGAGGGAATACTGGGATCTCATGGGCTAAGGATTTAATCCCCAAATTTAGATATGAAGCTGCTGTTACAGCTTTCTAAATATAAATATATAAAAAGAAAATATGATATATAATATTTGCATCATAAATAGACTATATATGTCGACCACACATAAACTATATTCGTTCACGAAGCCAAGCCATCAATATATATATATGTGTGTAAAATCTTACTATAAAGGCTTCAGCTGAATGGGAATCTGCGAGATGGGTTGGTAGGTTGGGTAATTCCCCCCTCTCTTCCCAACAAAAAATTTCTCTGCAGTCTGAAGTGGTCTAGCTGCATGGTTACAGCCATCAGTTTGTGGAGATACCAGCTGGGGAACAAGTTCTTTTGTCCGACCACAAACAACAAAGGTACTGGTCAGTAAATGCAAAATTTGTTATTATGCAAAAGTAAAAAGACATTTTGTTTTGAACGATGAGACAGTATTTCTCTTCAATGGAAGAACAATTGTTTCTAACAGAGCTGTATTTTGGCTACAGCCACCTTCACCTAGTTACAAACAATCAAAACCCCAAAACAAACCCCTTTTATCAGCAGGAACCACATTTGCTTACACAGAAGATCTGTCAGCAGATCAGAGTAAATAGATCAAATGGAGCTGACATGCTACTAAATTTAATATGCATCCTCATGTCTTTAAAATTCCTACTTACCCATGCATTTAAAAGGTAGTTTTGTGGACTTTTTAAGTGATCATGTTTCAATAACAAATGCATGGAAACTTAACAACAAACCCACTGATTGATATGTAAATTGAAACCTGATTGATGGGTAGATAGCTTAAATGAATCATTAAGCTGGTGTATGACTGGGACAAAACAACAGATCAAATATTTGTGTGGTGTCCAGCTCAGCTGACAGTGACAGTGACCCAAATTAACTAAGCAGACCAAAAGATGGGTAAGTGCTTAGGTAGTTAGGTGAGTAGTTGAAATATAAACACACGGCCAGGTGCTGGTGAAACTAATGGATGGACTCCAGCATATGAAATAGAAATACAGAGCTATGAAACTAGATAGTAGTACACAGGGGTACACAGACACAAACTGTCACTCTCCTTGGATGTTCTCCCACAGACAGTTTCCAACCTGCTCTTGCACCACTGCAAAAACACCACCTCCAGTGGGGCTGACACTACAGCCTGTTGGTACAACCAGCACCAAGAACACTGTCCCAGTAGAGCAAAGCTCACAACAGGGCTCCAGAAAATGACTATTTCTTTAACAAAAGTGTCAGAAAAAGGGGGACTGTATGTGGAGGAGCTTCTGGGAACAGCAGAGAGGACACAGACACTTCCCTGAGGACAAGCGCCAGTCTTTGTGAATGCCAAATCTTTCAGTGCCTTGCTTGCCTTTCTAAGCTATGCTGCTGGCTAGTGCCTGCTACATCTTAAGTGGACACATGTAATTTTATTAAGTCTCTGCTAGCTTCACTTCTAGCATCTGCACTGCAGCAGAGCATACAAAGAACTGTTATGAAGAATTTCTCATTATGGCTATGGGCGCAGGATTCATAACGTCCACTGGCCAACCTCTGTTTGCTTCCCTCTGTTAATAAAGCTCAGCCCACCTGCCTCCCCAGCCCCTCGTTGTGCTGCTGCAGGTGCCCTAGCCCAGGGCCACCCCAGCGCATGCCCCCTTCATCCTTCATGGCCAGGAATCTTCTGCTTTGCCTTCTCTACATTCTTATTTCATGGGCACTTTCGTTCACAAACCTGCTCTTGGAGGCCCAGAGCTGTAATTAATCCATGTCACAGGGAAGATGTAGTGTTGGTAGAATTTATGACTGGCTCTGAGCTGCTGTGATGAGCAGGGCACACCAGCCCCTTGTGATATAAATGCTTCTGCTAATTGGATTGTGGGAGCTACTCAGAAGCTGGAGAGAGAATGAATGTGCTCAGCCTCCCTGCTGCTGGCATGGGCTGATAAAGCCAGCAGCAGCTGCACTCAGGGAGGAGGCACGGGAATTGCATCCCTGCACGGAGCCCGCCCAAGATGGCTATCACAGGGCGCCTATGGCTGCTGCGGCGTGGGTGGCTGTGCAGGCAGAGGAAGCGGGACCAAGGGTGGCCGAGGAAGGTTTCCCCACCACCGACCACTGGCAGACACGTGCAGCAGTGCACAGACAGGGTGTGCATGGGTGGGCCTGTGAGGGTTGGGAGGCTGGTGAGAAGCCTGCACAGCCCTGGCAGGCTGTACCTGGCTGGAAGCTGTCAGGAATGCAGTGAGCATCCCAACTGGCTGCTCTGGTAGGCAGCACCACTGTCAGGCCTGGGCCAGGGTAGCAGCACTCACATTGCAATGGCTATCCAGCTTGGCTGGGGTAGCAGACAGCCCCATGGCCCTACAGCAGTTCTTACAGCCAGCACTGCAGACCTCAAGCACTAGAAAGGGGGCTGAATACTCAATTATCCTGATAATGTGTCTCTAAATACCTTCAGTACCTGCCTTTCCCCAGAAAGACAGAAAACCAGATGGATGAAGGTGGAAAAAACACAAGGACCCTCCTGCAGTAGGAGTAGGGTTGACTACACCAGGAGCAAGCGGGTCAGTGTTACATGCTACGTGCTCCACACACCACGTGGGCCATCAGGCTCCAGGCAGGCGGGCAGGAAATGGCTCCCGAGATTGGGGTCAGGATGCTCTTGAGATGGCTCCAACTCTGACTTTGTCCGCAGCATCCAGCACCATGATCATCCCCACATCATGGCCGGGGTAGGAGGAGCCCGAGCTGGACAGGTCTGACCTAACTGCACCACATGTGCACAAACTGGGCATGTGCAGCTCCCAACTGAAGAACAGGGTTTTTTTGCACTCCAAGGCTCTTCCACATTCAAACAGCTTTTCTATCTTCTCCAAGTCCTTCTTATTGCCCTTTATTTTCCTCTCTGCCTCCCTTTCTTGCAAATACATGGCTTTGAATGTAAATCCTGAAAACGATGACTAACACCCACAATCCCTCCTTACAGAACCACTTTTCCACCTTCTTAAATCTTTTTGGAGGCGCAAGGGAAAATAACCCTTGTACGTATGCAAATTCAAAAGTGGCGTGTGATGATGGAAACAAAACAGAGCTGGCCTGCAGCCAAGGCATGGCACCGACGGGGCCTCCTGCCTGCTCGCCTCCAATTCTTCAGGGGAAGCAGCTGTAGAGAAATGAAAGTAGAGAAGCCCCCGCGCACACCCGCTGCCGCCCGCGCGCATTCCAGCACCCGTCACCTCGGAGGCGGCAGGACGCGGGCTTGGCCACGCGCTGCCTGCAGCCGCTGCCTGGAGCACCATGTCGTCCCCCACAAGCCTCCCTGTCCCGCTGCTCCCGATTCCCCTTTCAGGAATTTACAAACATTTTCTGCGGATCAATATCTGTATTGATTATACATTGTGAGCGAGTCGTGTGTCTTTGGTGATCCAACCTGGCAGAGTGAGCAGCCAAAGGCTGCTGCAGATACAAGGGGAGGAAAAAAATGGGAAAAAAAAAGAATTTGCAGGAGGTGAGAGGGACCCAGATCTTGCTGGGTTTGCCACTGCCAGCTGTGGAGACGGATGGAGAGGAAGGAAGGAAGAAAATGGGAACGGCATGAAAAGGAATGAAGAGACAAGGGAGCTGAGGAGAGAAAGCAAGAGCAGGAAAAACAAAGTCACCACTGGAGAACTGTTGCCGGGGCACACCAGCAGCCTGGAGAGATTCCCAGCCTTGCGCTCACTGTTCTGCGCACAGATGTGGTGGACTTATTGCTCCGGGAGTGAAAAGTGACTCACGGTTTTGGTATCTGCTACGTAAGAGCTTTGGGGGGATTCCTTGGCTGGCTGACAGAAAGGGAAGAAAGCAGCAGCAGTGAGGTAAAACGCGATCCCTTCCTCCTGCCTTCCTGGGAATACGCGTCGCCCGGGCTGGCTGGAGCAGCTTGCTGCTCGCTTATGATATGCAAAAGGAGAATAATTAAAAGCGCCAGCATCACTTGCAAAGTGAGTAAACACAAAGCCTTTCAAAACATGCTCTTCAGCTAATGAGAAGCTGTAATTTCTTATACTTAAAGGCAAAAAAGACACTGATGAGGCTCAGTGGTGTGTGCATGCGCGCCTGCGTGTGTGTGCATGTGTTTGTAGATATGAGAGAGTCAGTTAATTGTTGATGATGTTTAGAAAAGGGATTATGAGAAAAGACACTGAAATGTTGACAGGGAACATCTTGGATCAGAGCCAAAGAAATAAAATAATCAAGGACAATCAAGCCTGCAGCTCTGGAGAAAGCGCCGACTGTTCTGTTGGGGAGTTGGAAGGAATTTCCCTGCACTACAGAGCTGCAGCTGGAATACATGCTTGGTACCAGGAGGGAGAACTGCAAGGAGCAGTTTGCTTGGAGCATGAAACAACAGAAGAGAGAACTATGGAGCTGTGCTATAATTCAGAGGTTAAATATCTTTGTTTGCTAATGTGTCAGAGGTAGGCTTGGTTTTGCCCACATCTGACCTGCTCCCTGAAAATACAAGTTTCAAAATCCTCGGAATGCAAGCAGATGCTGAGGATTCTCCATGCACCTCTCTAGAGCTGCTGTGACATTATGAAAACAAAGAAAAGGGACCTTGAGGAATTAAGCTCTCCTGTGGCTGCAGGACCTGATGGACCTGACCATAGGAACTGGCTCTGGAATGAATTCCTTCCTTAATTCTGGAAATCAGAACCTCTTACTCTGGGCAGAGGGTTGCAGCTCACTGCCTCCAAGCACACAGGGAAGGTGACAGTCATTGTGAATACCAGGAGCAAGCTTTCCTTCCCTCCTGGGCATCTGACTGCTGTCCTGAACAAATGGATTTTAAGAAATGTTGGCTTTCTCTTGGGCTGAGGTTGGGTGGGGAGAGAGGATAGAGGGAAATTTAAAACATTTTGTGGCAGCTATGTTGTAAGTGAGCTACAAAAATGCCATCTCTTTGTTTTGGATGTTAAACTCCGTCTTACTTCATTGTTGCTGAATTTCGGCACTTTGCACTCTGGGCTTCTCCAGCAGCAGAAACACATGGTCTGTTAAAGTGAGAATCTTTGGGGACGCGGAGGCAGAGATACAAGCCAATCATACACGGCTTTTCCATGTTTCATGGTTTTCGGCATTTGCAGAGAGCTTTTTGGATGGTATGTATGTGTGTGTGCACCAGGGAGGGCGGAGAGGGAGAGGGGGTGCAAGCGCATGACAGGAGCAGGCACGATGTTGGGGTGCTCTGTTGTGGGGGCAGCACGGTCCATGCTGCCAGACACCCCTTCCCCTGCCGGGCTCTGCCGAGACTGCTCAGACCTGAGCTGCATGTTAAACGCAGAGGACTAGATTAGCATACTAACCAAGTGGTGTCAACCCCCAGCAATCAGCAAATGGCCATCTCCTCGTTACAGCCGGGGCGGCAGAGCTGCCAGACGCTTAACCATGTCCTTTGTTAGATTGCTTTTTATGTTTGTGTTTAGCTTTTGTTTTCCAATCAGACCCTAGAAATTCATTAAGAAGAATGAAAGGCAGAGATGCAAAAACCTATAATGAAAACAAATGAGCTATTTAAATGGTGCTCAGGCTAAAAGGAGAGGTCTTACAGCACTGGGACCAGAAGAGAAGAAAATCCCACAACCTGGAAAATGCCTGGACACATGCACGTTATTCTCCGTGCCAAGGCTCCAAAGAGACAGTTGCTACAAAGCCGGTGGTCTGTGTCAGAATGTTGCAGCGTTGTCTTTACTGAGCCTCAAAGAAATGCCAGCAACCAGCCAAAAAGAGAAGTCTTCATTGTTTGTGCTCTGGCTGCTGTTAATATCGTAGTTACCACTACTGCTATGAGACAGGATTTAATTAGGAAAAAGTCTCAGTACCTGTAAACATAAATGTTTAAAATAATTTGAGTTCTTTCACATCATTCCTTCTGCTGAAACAGCAGCAGTAGCCACACAGCTGAGCAGTGAGGGCACGGTCATAGCGTGCTGCAGGTGACATCCAGCCTGCAGCAGGGATGATGGACCTGTCCGGATGTCTTCATCTCCTGTGCTATTTCTTAAACAAATTATTTTGCAAATGTTCATGTCCCCTACACTGTCATATGGTTGTGGAGAATAAAAAGATTAAACACAAGTATGGCCTTTTTATCAGGATCTAGCAAGTAAGGGAAAATTTGCAATAATGCTGTATGATTTTTATTTTTAAATGGTGCGTGGAGACTTTAAATATCACAGAACCATAACTTAGATATTTATCAGCAAGATTTTTAGGCAACTGTGAGTGTGGAAAGGGGAAGTATGTGCTCAGACCCAGAGCTGCCTGTGTGGCTGGAGTGTGCAGGACTGTGCAGTCCAGGGATGCTCTCCCTGCTGCTCCTGTCAAAGTGCCAGGGCCTGAATGTGGCCTCTCTGAAAATGTGTCACTGTCACAGGAGTTTCATGAGCTGTGGGGGTCTGTGCAACTTATGCTTTTGAGAAGCAGGAATGTCACCAGGGAAGAAGGGGAATGTGCTTCAGCCCCCCTGCTCATACCCAGGGTGGGGGAGAGGGGCAAAGGCTCTTAGGCTTTATCTGTGTCTAGTGAGGTATCCCCCACTAATTCTAGCGGATTTACATCAGCTGATTTTACACTTATAGCCTAAATGTTTTAAAGATAGACAACTTAAAGACTTTATCTGTTGAAGAAGTTGGGGGAAAACCTCTCATGAATTTCAACACCTGCCATATGTCCACATGTTCCAGAAAGGAAAACAACAGTGAATCAGCTGACATTTAAGGAAACCTCTCTAGCTTATGCATGGTAAGGACATGCTGGATAATCTTGGTATATTTTAATCTACGTTCACAATTAGATAAACAAAATGAACACATGAAGACCCTCCAAAATTTATCCTAAACTACAACCAGTCCTTATCATTAAACTTTCAATTTTAAACACCATAAATAGTGATGAACTGTTTGCTGCTTGCAAGGGATTCCTACTGATTGTGGCTGTATTATCTGTGATGTGGGACCAGAGAGTTTTTGAGCCGCTGAACTAAACCCATATTTTTACAGTGACTTTTGAAAGAGCCTTGTGCCAGTCAAAAACAAGAATATTTTGGGAAATCACATAAGAACTGTCTGTCATGTTCACATCACTGAGGTGATGAGCTACAAATACATTCCCACTCTTTTTCAGTATTGAAAGAGAGGAAAGTTACTAAAACAACCATTATATTCTTATGCCAGAAGATCAATACATACTGAAACTGTAGAATAAACCTAGAAAAATCTTAGTAAATAGAAAAGCTATGGCTCTGGGGGGTAAATCTCTTACTTGAGATGTTCATCAGTAATTAAGGATCCTTTTTACTTGCTCAATGAACAGAATAAATTTTAGGCAGTACCTGCTAACCCCAGACACAAAAAAGGATTTTCAGCCTTTTCCTTGCTGTCAGTAAAACCTGGCATTCAGAGTATGTGCTCCACCACCTGATGTCACAACAAACCCGGTTCCCTCAAGGAGGAACCTGCAGTGCAAATGTCACTTGCCCTCTGATACGAAGGTATGATTTTCCCTGGATGTATCAGTTACAATGGCCACAAAGCAAACCGGCCCAGCAGAGGCGTATCCAGCTTCCAGGCACCCCAGCATCCTGCCAGGGACAGCCTGAGCCCTGTGATTTTACCCTGGTGCTTTAAATCACAAGAGCTTTAAGTGCAGCAGGGCCAGGGCCATGGCAGCAATACAGAGGATTTAGAGTGCAGGATCTGACAGGAAATTCAGTGGACTGGGGTAGTGCCTATGAATATTCTTATCAAGGTTTTCCTCTGACCCAGCACCTTAGAAGCTGGGCTTTGTTACTTACTGTTTGTTTCAGCAGAAAGGGGTAAAAAGAAATCACAGTAATAGGAAAAGACGTGACTCGTCAGCTTCACAAAATGAGAGTTCTGGGTGTTATTAACAAATGCCCCCTCATACTCTGAAATACAGCAGTGGTCCTACTTTCTCCACTTTCTTTGCACTTAATGAAGAGCAATTAGCCAATAAACAGGCAATTATAATAATACCTTATAATAAAATCTATGACAACTATAGTAGCGTTATAGTAGTTTTCCTCACCATGCTAGGTTGAAATCAAAGCCTTCACTTTAATAACTAAGTCTGTTCTAGATCCAAAGGGAAAACCAAGACAAGAATAAAGAAAAAAGTTCCTTTCTACAAGGAGAGGTATGGGTCTGTACTCTACTGACATTGCTTGGTCTTCACAGAACAAAACTTGATCTTCCTCCATACAGCTGGTTAAGTATCTGGGTCTCTTGGAGGCAAGTGAGCCTCACAGTATCTTAGGTAAAATAAAATTATACCTGCTTATGTCAGCTTTGTAACTTCTAAAAGTTACAGTTCTGCTAAAGAAACATCAGTTTTCACATGAATATTTAGAAGTACTATTCTCATGGCTTTCTCCTTGCCAAAATGCTGTCTAACCTTTTGGTGCTTATGCAGCTCAGAAATATTTCTTAGTAACAGAAATTTGTACCCCTAAATTGTTATCTGAAATACAGCACAGTTTTGCTTGAACTGAAAAATCATCTCAGGAGGAGAGTCACAGCTTGAAAGTAAAAGTTTCTAAAAATTAAAGAGAAAGCTAAAATCCAGTGGATACAGTGAAAGCAGGTATGTACCCTGGATTCTGGCAACTACAAAATTTCTACACATTTGTCCTGATAAATTAAATAAAATAATATTGTGCTTACCAGTAAAAACCTGCTTGCATAGTGCTGCTTGTGCATACCAATGTACCACAAACTAAAAAAGCTTCTATCTTAATTTCCACTGGTGTGAAGCATTTCCCTACTAATCCCATACACTTGCTTTTCACTCTGTGTACTTGTCTCTTCAACAGAACTAACCCTGCGGTTTAGATTCACTAAGACACTCAAGCCAATCACCCTGAAAGTTCCCAAACACGTTCACTGGCCATCCTTATTGTGTTTCACCCATATATCAGGTTTGGTTTGGGTTTGTTTCGCTTTCTTGTGGTACCACTTTCCCATGCTGTGGTCAGTCTGATGAAGTTGGGAGATTGGAAGATTCCCTCAGCATATTACTAATCTTTTTGCCACAGTCAAAGAATCATAGAATCAACTAGGTTGGAAAAGACCTTTAAGATCATCAAATCCAACAGTTACCTCATCAGTAAAAATACTGAACAGATAGATTCCCAAAATAGAATCCACTTGTAGAACCACTTGTAGGTGTTTTTAAAGAACACTTACAATTTATAATACAACAAAATCAGTCAAGACATAACTGCATGAAAATGTCACAACCAACCACCCATGTCATTTCTACTAAATGTTTCAAAATTTCTTCATTTCAGTCTACTTCATCTTCCTTTCTCTTATCTTCTGCTTGCTGTTCTGTTCTATGTTCCATCCATCGTTTTCCTTCTCATTTTCAGATCAAAGTCGAGAATATTGACCTTGAGGAGGGGTTTCAGTGTTAATACTCCTCACCCAAATCTGGATTCAGTTTACAACATCTGATGAACATCATGCACACACACACACACCCCCTCCAAAGGGTTCTAAGGCCCGAAAGGTTTCCTTCCTAATGGGAAATGTAGATACTTTACTGAGGATCCTCTACGATATTAAGAGTACAAAGAGAATGCATGTCTTTGCCCATCACAGAACTTCACAAGGTTTCAATTTCATTTATAAGCCTGCTGATTCTTAAGAAATTGAAGTGTGCACTCATGTTGTAAACAAAATACTTCAGATAAAAACCTATGGAGAAGCAAGAGAGAAAGCTTCCTTAAAGGATTAAGCAAACCCCAAAAGTAAACACAGGATAAAATCCAGTGCCAAACTTATATTTCTCAGTTTTTCATCTGGAAAAAAATACTGATGAGATTTTTTTGAAGCCTACCATTAATCTTTCTATTGCTATCAATATTACACAAGGTTAGTTTGATATTATAGAGTATCCCAGATATTATGAATGACTTTATAATGACTCAAGATATACAGATATATTAAAACTAGGTACTTCACTGTGACTCAGTGAATTCTAGTTACATAGAAAATAATTCTGAATGAAAAGAATTATTTGGACAATAGGTGCTTTTTCAGTGCCAAGCCTAATGGTGGAGAGATCAGTAGGAAGAGAAGGGATATTTTTTCCTGAGTTCAGGAAGATGTTTTTTGTGCCAGCACATCATTTACCATAGTTTTAGGAAACTGAATAATTAAGAATTGAAACAGATCATGTGAATATTATTTACATTCAACAATTCACACACAAAATGCAACAGGTGAGGAGTTTTCCTATTTCCTTTTCTTACACCTATTTGGCTATGACAGAAATTCAAGGGACAGTTTTTCTGCTAAGAAGATGGAGACAAAGGCTCCATCATTTGGCCTGTTCTTTAATGACAGACACTAATAGTTAGGGTCAACACATATAAATAACAGAGCCCTGATAGTTCCTCACCACCCCACACAGAACTATAGTCTGACAAGGTATCAGCTTGAAGACATCTAGTTAAAAATAAAAGGAATCTACGAATAGTCTTGCTCAAAAACCACCTTTCCGTTCATCTTAGTGCACTGAAAACAAGATGAGCCAACATTACTGACCAGCAAGTCAGGTGCTAAGAAATACTTAATGCAGATGGCATTTATAAAACAACCATACAGGCATTAGAAGAAAGAGCAAGCAAACATTGCTGCTCACCAGAATGGCAAAGGATAAATGACACAAAGGCTTCTCTTCTCTGCCTGGGAATGGCATGGTTGTATTACATGTAATCACATCTCTTAATCCATGTTATTTACATTACACATCCCAAGAGGGCTACCAACAAAACCCCCACCCCTACAAGGCCAAAGAAAATGATGTTGTAGAAGATCTCCCTACCTCAGCATGGAAATGTGGAGATGATGCCGCAAGATTCAGCACCAGTGAGTGGGATAGGGGAGATGGTTCCTATTCAGACTGGAAAAAGTTTGTACAAACTCTACAGATCAAAGCCTGCAAATGACAGAACATAAAGCATATGAAAAATCTTGAAGAATTTGAAATAATACACCAAAAGAACCAGAAGTTTTATATCACGGAGTTGTTACTAGCATAGAATCACAGACTGGTTTGGGTTGGAAGAGACCTTAAAGCTCATCCAGTTCCAACCCCCTGCCATGGGTAGGGATTCTTTCCACTAGAGCAGGTTGCTCCAAGACCTGTCCAACCTGGCCTTGAACACTGCCAGGGATGGGGCAGCCACAGCTTCTCTGGGCACCCTGTGCCGGCGCCTCAGCACCCTCACAGGGAAGAGCTTCTGCCTAAGAGCTCATCTCAGTCTCCCCTCTGGCAGGTTAAAGCCATTCTCCTTGGCCTGTCCCTACAGGCCCTTGTCCAAAGCCCCTCTACAAATTTCCTGCAGCCCCTTTAGGCACTGGGAGGTGCTCTAAGGTCTCCCCTTCAGGAGCCTTCTCTTCTTCAGGCTGACCCAGCCCAGCTCTCTCAGCCTGTCTCAGAGGAGAGCTGCTCCAGCCCTTCCAGCACCTCTGTGCCCTCCTTTGGACTCACTCAAGCAGGTCAACATCCCTCTTTTTGTTGGGAAATTATGTGTGTTCATCTCCAACTCAGTCAACATTCCCAATCATTCTGCCTCTCCTGCAATTGAAAGCTGACCAACAGCGTTTTTACATGAGAGGTGTATTTTGAGTTCTACAAAACAGGGAGTTGCACTTTTCAGCTTCTTTACTCAGTATAGAAAAGACTGTATCAGCTTCATTTAGGTGGGTTTGCCAATTGAAACCCTATGAGTTTGATTGTACCACGGACTCTGACTCATCCATCAGCAGTGGTAGAATTTCTGTAGTCTTGTTTTTCTGTTTTAATCTCCACAGCTCAGTACTGTTTCACATAACAGGCAGCAGAATAGATGCATAAGAAGGAAAACAAATACACTGAAGAGTTAGGAGAAACAGGGGGATTCATGAGAAGTCATCCCAAAGAAAAGCATTACTTTCAGGGCACAGCTTGGCATCCAGATGGATGATTGAACATGAGGTGTGATGCACCCAGTGTCAGGAGGTCTCCGGGATGGGAACTCATCCCTTCTGATGGTGGTTCCTGTTGCAGTCACACCTCTGCAGCTGTCAGGAATTTATGAATAGGAATTACAGAAGGCAAGTGAAATACTGTTTGCCTCTCCCCAGTTTGTTAGTCCCTATCTCCTTCTACACTTGAAAGCATTTTACTATTTTCATATTTGGTCAGAGTCTTGTTTGATCACTTGAATATGAGCCTTGATTTTGGACAGCATCTGTCAGGCAGAAAAAGCACACAGTGTGGGCTCAAGACAGAAATCCTGCCAGCTGATGGTTGTGTTGTGATGGGTCACTGTAGCTGAGACTGCAACCTGCCAGTCTGCAAATCAGATAACGATGCCTCCTTCCCATCCTGACTTAGCAGCTTTAGCTTGAAAGCAAGTGGTACACAACACCATGACTACAGGACACTGACGTGTGTGAGACACAACAGGTGAAAGGCTAAACCAGCAGAGATCTAAAGCCTGGTTTAAACAAAACAACAGAAAAAAGAAGCTATCCAAAATCAAAATACACTTTCAGAAAAATGGAAGTTGCTTCTAAACAATGAAAACAGAAAAGGACATAGATCCAGCAAGTTCAATGCAAATTCATGATAAGGCAAGCCAAAATAGGTCCCAAAGAACAATTGCTAGATTTATGAGAGCTAATAAAAACATCTCAAACACAAAGGCAGGAAGCCTGTCAGTCACCTAGTGCAGCTGATGGATGATCAAGGCATAAAAGGGAGGAATTAAGAAAGATAAGGACACAGCAGCAAAATTCAATTCATTCTCTGCACTGCTGTTCACTATGAAGGACATCAGGAGGGTTCATAGGCTAGAGCAGCAAATCAACAGAGGTGACAGTACCCCTTCAAGAGTTTTAGAAGAGCTCAACTATGAAACAGCTGAACTTTCTTCCTTTGTGTCATAGAATCATAGAATCGTTAGGGTTGGAAAGGACCTTAAGATCATCCAGTTTCAACCCCCCTCCCATGGGCAGGGACACCTCACACTAAACCATGGCACCAAGGCTCTGTCCAACCTGGCCTTGAACACTGCCAGGGATGGAGCATTCACAACTTCCCTGGGCAGCCCATTCCAGTGCCTCACCACCCTTACAGTAAAGAACTTCCTCCTTATATCCAATCTAAACTTCCCCTGTTTAAGTTTTAACCCATTACCCCTTGTCCTATCACTGCAGTCCCTAATGAAGAGTCCCTCCCAAGCATCCTTGTAGCTCCCAGAAAGATGGATTTCCAGAACAAGCAAAGCAGTAGAAAACTGGGGGACCAACCTGAATTAGCAGAGATGAGTAATTCTGGTGTCTTGGGGAGGAGTCTCAAAGCCAAGAGAAGAGTTTATATGTCTAGATCCAAGTTGTCTGATGGAGGAAACAACCCTGCTAATACGGGAGATTTGGGCTGATAAAGTACATCAGATTTTCTAAAAGCTTTTCTAGAACATCCCTCACTAAAGGTTCTTAAGAAAACTAAACTGTCATGGAGTAGGGAGGATTAATCTTCCTGCAAACTCCCAATAAAAAGATAGGGGGAAAAAGGGTACAAACAGCAATTTAGCATGGGAAGGGAGCAGAAATTCTGCACTGCTTCAGTGTACTCATAAATAACCTGGAAAGAGGAGATAGTGAAGTGTCACACGGATAATGAAGTTAACAACTGGAGTTTTTCAGAAAAGTGAAGTTTAAAATAAACTGAGAAGAGTTCCTGAAAACTGCATGGGGTTCAGTGACTAGGAGATAAAATGGGTTTCCCTGGTTGAAGAGGATCCTGGTTTTAACCAGGCGTTTTAAATCTGCCTTGTTTTAAAGGCAGCTCTTTGCTCGCTTTAGTAAATGGATTGGCTTTGGGTACAATTTGATACCAGTGCCATCTGGACTAGTAGGAGAGTAAAGGGTAAGTACAAAGTCTGATTTCCCTACCCCCCTGCTCCCCGCATAGGGTAGCATCCCCCATCCTTGGGAAATCCTTAGAGGAAGAGCAGAGGGGCAGAAAGCTAAAGCTTCTCATTTGAGCCATATAATGGGTTTAATTAGACTTCTGCAGGCAACTTGAGGATAGATTACCCCAGTCTCTGCAGGAGTACTGGAAATGAAACAACAGTCCTTTTGCTGCTACGTGGTTAGTTACAAGGGAATACATGACTCCATCCTCTCTCAGTTGAGATGAAAGAAGAAAGCCCTGCCATGGATGGAAGAAATCCCAGCTGGTTTTTGGAGAATAAGGAGCAAACACCTCCCACCTTGGGGGATCATCCTCCAAATCAGACTGCAGACTGGAGGAAACCCCTCTCATCATTCTGGGCTGGACTTGGCTGTAAGGCTTGCTCAAGCTTCTCTCCCCCTGCCCAGCAGCACGCCTGTGAATGGCATTGTTCACAGAGGCTGGTGAGGCTTGGTACCCTGCTCCCAGTACCACCCCAGTAGGTAGGGGCTGTATCTCCTGGTTTCAGAGAGCACTGAGGCTCTGTGGGACACGTGCTCATTGCCAAACTTCTGCTGTGACAGCTTCCCACACCCTGCAAGTGGCTCCCACTCACCTCCTGCAGCCAGCAAGACACTGAGGGGTGTCCAGGAGGAGAGAAATGCCACAATCAGTGTTTCTGGAAGTGGGGTCTGGTGGGAAGGAGGCCTGTCCCTTTGCAGGGCCTCTCCTGCTCCTTCTCGTGGTGCTCAGGATTGACACAGGAATCCCTTTTCCCTGGCTGTGACTGACAGGGAGCATTCTCCCTCAGCAGCTGCCTTGATTTTGCAGCAGCTGAGTTACTGTATGGCAAATAAAGAGCATCTGACAAAGCCTACACTAAATTAAACCAGAGACCTTCTCGCCAGCACAGGAACAAAGCGTGTGTGGAAGAGCCCTCCCCTCGCTGTGCGGGGCAGTGCGGCAGGGCACTGCACTGACAGACGCCTGAGCTTGTTTTGTCCTGCCACATGCCCACATACCGATGCTGCTTGTTTGCATCTGATAACAATTAGAACCGTGCTAAATTCCTCATGCCCTGCACTAATTCAGGAGGATGGGCAATGTCACAGCCTGCCAAGAATTACAGCCGGCTGCCGTCATGACGGGAGTGTGCCTACACTTTCATTAAGCTTTGGTTTCAAAAGAGAGGGCTTGAGGACACTCCTTTTCTGTCAGAAGTACCCGTGGAGGCACTGGAGGGTTCAGAGGCCAGAAGGATGTCTCTGTGTGTGTGAATGAGCAGGGCAAGGCATTGGTGACAAACTCCAGGATCCATCACGGCTAACTGGCAAATTTAGAAAGATCTGCACCATTTAGACAGATCAGCATTGTGATGCAGCTCTGCATTTTCACTGTGAGGTTGGTGAGAGGTGCTATACAGGGGGTGCAGGAGTGGAGCAGGGAGCACATCCCCTTCTACTCTAACCCTAGCCCTAACCCTAACCCTAGTTTTACAAGTGTACTGGGTTCAGCAGTAGCAGTCATTTTTCTCCTTCTTGGTAGCTGGTGCAGTGCAGTGTTTTGACTTTCGGCCTGGGAACAGAGCTGATAACAATGATGTTTTGGTTTGGCCAAGGACTTTGTGAGCCTCATGCTCTGCCAGGCCGGAGGGGAAGCCGGGAGGAAGCAGAGACAGGACACCTGACCCAAACTGACCAAAGAGGTATTCCATACCACAGCACGTCATGCCCAGGATGCAACTGGGAGTTACCTGGAAGGACTGGTAGACTGCAGGGTTGAAGGAGGTATGGGTCAGTGCTTGGTCGGGCTGGGGGGGGCGAGTTAACGGTTGGCAGGTGGTGAGGTGATGTATTCTCTTCCCTTGTTATTTCCTTTATCATTATTATTATTGGTGGTAGCAGTAGTGATCTGTGTTATACCTTAGTTACTAAACTGTTCTTATCTCAACCCGAGGGAGTTGCACTCTTTTTGATTCTCTTCTCCATCCCTCCGGGAGTAGGGGGAGGGCAAGAAGAGGTGGCGGGGGGAATGAGTGAAGGAGTTCTGCCTGGTTTTAAACCACGACAAGAAGGCAGGACAAAACACTCAACTGAACACTGCACCTGCTCTTCCAACCTGCTTCATATTTCCAGGCACTATGATTAAATCAAATATTCTCAGGGCAGAGCTGTGCCCAGACTGCATTTGTCTGACCATGCACAATGGCATTTGGAAAACCTGAGATGAAAATGGAGAAAATAGAGATGGTTCCATTAATACTCTGTGTCCAATAGATGCTGCTAGCCAGAAGCTGGTTTGTACATGGGCAGCTCCCAGTGGAGACGCCTTCCCCCCATGCAAAGGAGCAGCTCCTGGAGGCAGAGAGGGAGGTTCCTTCAGTAACCCGCTAAGCCTCCTGTCCTCCTGTAGATGCAGCCACACTGGGTGAGGAAAACAGGGTTGTTTTCCTGCCTTCTTGTCTTCATGTGTCACTTGAACATCACGCCTTGTATGAACTGGGGACACCTACATATATTTTGTTGAGCCAGTGATGTTCCTAACATTTTTGGCTGCCGATTCCCATGTTCCTGATGACAGTAGCATCTGACACAGGCTCAAATTAGCTTCTGAAGGACACTTGGCTCTCCTAAACCTGGCCTGTCTGGAGTATCCAGTGCCACTGCAACCTGTATGTACAGGTTATTGTAAAACCTCAGTAATTCACACTGATTACGTGGAGGATGTTGTGAATTACAGAATTTGTCAGGTTAGCAGTATGAGAGCAAACTGCTCAACAAGATAGAATAATGCTTCACCAAATGCAATTTAACTTATTTTCTTAATTGTAGGTTGATTCCTATTTATGCTAATTCATTTCAAATTAAGAGCTGTATTATGTAATTGGCAAAATGACAATAATACTCCAGTAATCCTAGAGGGAGTTTTGTTTTGGTTTTTTTTTACACTCCATTGCCTACACAGGCAGTAGGCAAGCACACACATGGCTGGATCTTGTGTAACTGACACACAGACATAGAAATGCCATTGATTTCAGTGCACAGCTTTGCTCCACACAGCAAATGAAGTAATCTTATCAAGTGCTGGGATTGCTTTGTGGAAGTGACATGGATCCTGTGTGTAAAGCCTGAGGAGCATCAGGACACGGCCAGGTAAGGGCGCGCTGCTCCCCTAGCGGAGCCCTCCCACCAGTGGCTGTCTCTGACCATTCTGGGTCACATCCTGCTCTGCTTCCTGACAGTGCTCTATGAGGGCTTGGAAAGAAAACAGACTGACAGACTGTTGAAGGAAAAGAGACCCTGTCAGCAGCTTAGGGAGGAAAGCCACCAGTAGAGCACTGCAGCAGGACATCTAATTATTAACTTTTAAATCCTGTTTTTTACCCCTAAGTGTTCATAGCTAATGAGGCCTGAACTAGAAAGGGCGGGCTGTGCATGTATTCTGCTTCCAGAACTGGGCATTTGATCTGTAATTGTTTTTCAATGATTGTCTCTTTTCCCATGTTATTGCTTTACATGGCTAGGTTTTGTACAATACTGAAAATCAATAAAAATGCTTGGAAAAATGTTTTCTCACACCCCCTTAAAAATTAAGTAATCTTGTTAGGATTCTGGCACCACTGTTTAACATCAGTTAGCAGACGTTTTCCTTCCCATGCTCTGTCAGCTGTGGGATGCCTGCACAAGCCTTAGCCACGAGAGCCAGCACTGTGGCTCAGCTGAGAATGCCCCAGCTAAGGATGCTGCCAGAAAAGCCCATAAACCCAGTCCCACAAAGCCCAAGGCTGCCTGCTTCCAGCCACTCCTGGATAGTGCATCCCATGGTGCTCTGATATCCTGCACAGCGGGTCAGTAGTGAAGAAAGCAAGCACACTCACAAAGTGCCACCAACATTGCTTCCTTTTTTGTTTCTTTACACATACAACAAGCCCAAGCAGAATAAAAGTAGAAACTCCACCCCCAACACCCTATTTACTCTCAACTCCAGATTAGGATTGGGATATAGATGCTACATGAGGTAATGAGCATGATGTATGAGAACAGAGGAGCTATTTAAAGAGATTAAGGGATCATTGCAGTGTAATTGAAAGGACCAACAGTCTCACCATGGTCATTAACAGCTAAAGGAAAAGAGGCCCAGTCTGCTGCAGTAGCGATACCAGTCAAACGTGACAGTGCCCAGAGAAATGTACAACTGGAGAACAGGCAGGAACCTCACAGTTACCCACAACACCCCAGCACCGGGTCACATTGACTCATATGAGCCTTTGCACAGTCTCACCATCTCTGGATGCAGGGAGGTAAAACAACTGCTTAGTTCTGGTTTGATGAGTAACTACAAAAATCAGAGCATGAAAGAAGTGCTTCATATTAAATGGAAACATCCCTAAAACAAAACTAAATATAGTTTGGTTTGCTATGAATATCTTGTTTGAAGCTGGGAAAATCTTTCATTTTGGAGTGTGGGAATTTTTGAAAATAAAAAAGCCCAAATCCAAACAAAACCCCTCAAAACCAGAACAGAGACAACATTTCTTTTTTTTTTTTTTTTATATTTTCACTTTTGTTCAACCTTCTGTCAACTTAATGTAGCTTTGAAAACTTTTCAAAACCATTTTACAAAAAATAAATGATTTCCCATATGTCCTGAGTCACTGCATGAGACTTTGCGTCCAGTTACACAGTGAGAGGTGACCTGCTTTTCTTGCACATTTTGTGGAGAACTTTCTTTTCATATTAAGCTGTGGTAATAGAAGTATAACTGGCTGTTAGCAGTTCATAGAATCATGGAATCATAGATGGTTTAGGTTGGAAGACACCTTCAGAGGTCATCTAGTCCAATCCCCCTGCAATGAGCAGGGACATATTCAACTAGATCAGGTTGCCAGAATGAACCTCTTCTCTCATTCTCCTCCTCCAATAAAGGAGTTCTAGTCTCTCTAGAACTCCTTTATTCTTTTTCTTCCACAACATCACGTGCAATAAATTTCATGTGTTACTTATGTGCTCTGAGAAAAGGTACTGACTTTTCTTTGTTTTAAACTTTCCACATTTGGTGAAAACCCCTTACTTCTTGGAATTATGCCCTAATAATTTTTCATGTGCTACTCACAATTTACAAACTGCTGCTGCATTTCTCCATCACATTTATTATAATGGATGATTTTGATTCTATAAGGGGGAATGGGTTTAAACCTAAACAGGACCCCTTGCCCTATCACTACAGTCCCTAATGAGAAGTCCCTCTCCAGCATCCTTGTAGCCCCCTTCTTCAAAGGGAACTTTCAGCAGATGGGTGTTGAATCCTCGTGGGTTCACAAAGCCTCATGCATTCTGCTGGAGCCCCGTCTGGTATAAACACACACACACATCTCAAAGCTAACATGATTTTGTCACGTTAGCCTGCTGATAGATCTGGCCCCACAGTTTGTAATTCTTCAGGAATTAAAGGTTTACATAAACATATCATTTAACTTTATTACAGTATAATAATGCCTTTTAAATAAATTTGTAATATGTTCTATAATCTTTTTTTTTAAGTGCATATTATTGTACTGTCACAGTTTAATTTGCTCTGTAACAGTCCAGTCAAAGCAACAGATATGAAGGTAAACACAACTGAAAAGGTACAGAGTGCTAAGTGGCCCCTTTCCCAGGTTTATAACTTGCTTTTCCAGCTTGCCAGCTGTTCTGTAGACAAGCCATACTAATTGTGGGACAATTTGTGTATTCTTAAACTAAAATACTTTTCAGTTAAAGCAATGCATAAATTATTTATTCATTTATATTTGTATTTAAATAGTTGAAAAATGTCCAAATGAACTGCTTTGAAAATTGTTCCAGAATTTCCCCCTAGGCTGTGACCTTGTGGCCAAGTTTAATCTCAAAGCAAATTGAAAGGGTTTATAACCAAAACGTCAAACGGCTCCTAATGTGCTTTGCTTCAGAAAATCAACTTATTATTCTGCAGACTCAGCTAACCGTTGGGTTTGAGGCCTATAGCTTGTTTTTTAAACATGGGTTTTCCACCAAGTTACCCAAATCTAGTGTTTACAACTCAGGGTTTTGTTGGAGAGGTTTTCTCTCAAGCTACCTGGTGGCTTTTTTAAAACTCCCGCTTGCAGACTCACCTAACAACATAAAAAGCTCAGCCGTCAGTTTGACAAACATTCCTAATGCTCATAGTTGTGGTGAAAGGCATTACGTGTTAGAAACCAGAATACAAATGAAAGTAGAATCTACTTTAGTTCTAATAACCTATATGTAATTATGTCAAATCTGAGATTTAGAGACCTCAACTCATAGCCGCAGCAGAGATGATATTTCACATTACTTCTAACCTCGCACACACGTTCAACCACTTCTGCGCCCTAAGCCAGAGTGCAGCACCTCAAGGCACCAAGCTGATGCCCCAGCCTGGCCACAGCACTCAGAAGCAAACTATCATTTTGTTATGGCTCCTGTTTTTAGTTTAGCTGCCTGGAAATGGCTCTTCCTTCTTCCTTTGTCATAAATCGGATTGCTGCAAAGAGGAACTCATTACACTTTGCCCTGGGTTCAGCAGTAGCAGTCATGTTTCTCCTCCTTGGTAGCTGGTGCAGTGCAGTGTTTTGACTTTCGGCCTGGGAACAGAGCTGATAACAAGGATGTTTTGGTTTGGCCAAGGACTTTGTGAGCCTCATGCTCTGCCAGGGGGAAGGGGAAGCCAGGAGGAAGCAGAGACAGGACACCTGACCCAAACTGACCAAAGAGGTATTCCATACCACAGCACGTCATGGCCAGGGTGTAACTGGGAGTTAGCCGGAAGGGCTGGGGGACTGCAGGGTTGGAGGAGGTATCGGTCGGAGCTTGGTCGGGCTTGGGGGGCGAGTTATCGGTCAGCGGGTGCTGAGGTGTTGTATTCTGTTCCCTTGTTATTTCCTTTATCATTATTATCATTGGTGGTAGCAGCAGTGATTTGTGTTATACCTTAGTTACTAAACTGTTCTTATCTCAACCCGTGGGAGTTGCATTCTTTTGATTCTCCTCTCCGTCCCTCCGAGAGCAGGGGGAGGGCAAGAAAGGGGGGGAAGTGAGCGAACGAATTACCTGACTGGGTTTAAACCACAACACACTTTCCTTCGCAAGGAAAACTGCTGATAGGGAAGGGAGGAAGCATAGGCACCGTTCTAAGATCTCAGCCAGCAGTGAAATGTCAGGAACCAGCAAGGAAGGTGGTTTCCTGACAATGTGTGTCCTTATACCAGTTTTCCTAACATGCTCCAAAATGAGGGGCAGCTCTTGTGTGCATATCTACACTCCTCTCAGGAAAAGAATGAAGAGAACACGACACAAGTCAAAAGACTTCAGCTGTCAACCCTCCAGTGGAATAAACACATAACTGAAGTAGCCAAGGAATTTATTCAACATTTAAAATTAATAGTAAAATTTAGTCTAAGTCAACAAAGCAGGATGTACTTGGGTTTGGGTTCCCCAGTATAGCAACCAACTCAACACTTTACCTGCAAGCACCTGCTCTTTGAGTGGCTCTTGAAGTATGCAGACTTTCAAGATGGGAAGTATCCCAGGATTTTAGCTCCACACTAGTTTGGACTCTAGCACTGGTGCTTGGCATGCTGTAAACAATCTCATGTTTTTGCTGGACCTCCGGGCAGAGCTGTCAGCCCGGAAAGCCCTATGTGCATATCAGGCTGCACAGAGTCCTCATGTCTACCCATGTCACACTGCTTCAGCTAGTGGGTTCAGTACAGGAGAAGGAGCTGTCGCTGCTGGGGGCTGTGCTGTAACATATGAGCCACCTTGCATTACACATTACAATAGAGCAGTAAGTGTGCTGCTGAAATGGGTGAAAAGGAGCTGTCAGTCATGCTGTGCACAGTATAATTGCTATTTCTTTTATATGATTATAAGAGTGTGTGATTCTTTAATAAAACCTTTGAGAAAACATCCCAAGTCCTCCCCCTCCCAGATATTCACATGTCAATTTATATAAACCAAAACCAGTTTACTAACAACTGCAAAAATATTAAAACAGTAATCTAAAAAGCACGTTAGGCATTTCAGCTACCTGTAAATAAGTATCAGTTTCAAATTTGAAGATAGAAAAAAATATTAAATGCCAATCAAGAACACATGATCTGACTGGTAATTTCTCTGGCACAGATGGCTGGCAGGAGGAACTCAAGCAGGTGTACTGGACAATCCTCGTGGATGGCACTTGGGGACAGTATTAAAAGACTATCAAAGCCTCCATTGGTACTTTAGCTCCTTCTCATCACACGGTCTCTGGGTTAGAGCCCCCTGCAAACTACAATCTCTGTTCCAATCTCTCCCCCCGGCGCACGGGCAGCACATGCTAGAAACACAGATTTTGTCAGGAAGTTGGGATAGAGGGTGGGGTGGCAGAGGGGAGCAGCAATCTGCAATAAAGCCACCTTAAACTCCTCCGAGAGGAAGCCTGCAGCATATGCAGATCTTCAGATAAGGTTACCTTACCTTCCTCCTTATTCCTTCCTAGAGCAGCACTAAACTAACACTAACTACCTGCCTGTTCTTCCCTCCATCCCTTTGAAGCAATTTTATTGCTCTCACTTTAATATCTTCCAATTCCTGTGCTTTTTCCACTCATGCCTTGAGTTCCCTGCACAGCCACAGGAGCTGGCTGTCAGACCATCCATGCTCGTACATCCCCAATAGCAGCTATGCAAAGGCAGGCACCAAGAGCCAGGATTGTGTCTTCGTTACCTCAGTGGCTCACACTGCACGTACCTACCTCCTGTAAATAACCCTCAGTTTTCACATGGATTATTTAGACTTTCTGATGAAACTGCAGAAATGTCAATGCTGTGCCTGGGTGCCCAATCAGGCAGCGGCTGCCTGACCCCTGCCCTCACCCTCTCCGGCACGACTGCTATTATCTTCAAGGGGAAAAACCCTCCTTGTCTCTCGTTATGCCTTTTTTTATGATCCAGGATTCTGTTAATAATGACTCCGTGTTACATAAAACAGATAGATTAATGTCACCAAGTCCCTAAAGTACTGAATCAAGCTGACTCCTTCAGAAAGGAAGAAAGTCATAGATATAAGCAAGGAAAAAACCTTAATAAGAGCACAGATCCTAAGGACAGGAAGAGCTCCACCAGATCACTTTCTCCTTCCTATTTGAAATGGGGCATTTAAAGGGCCATGCGGTTAGAGAAGATCAGTCGTGGCAAGACGACTGTGAACACACCATCAAAGCCAGCAAATCAAACGGGATTTTAGGTGGTGCTGCAAAGGCACGTGCAGCCTCTTCCACTCACCTGCTCCAGTCCCAGTTGCTAATGGGGAAAGGAAATGGAGGAGTGAGGCAGCCCAGCAACCTGGCACTCACCTTTCATCTCCAGAATGAAAGTGCAGACTTAGACCAACAGGTTTGGATAAATAAGTTGCTTGGACTCAGTTTAGAGGCAGAACTAGCCAACTGTTCGACCCACATGTATAGCTGAGACTCTTTTTATTCCTCTACTATTCCTCTACAGCTCGAGCAGACATTACAATTGAAAGCATCACCTAGTGATTGTTGGCTAGCACCAGACAAATATTAAATAGATAAAAATACCTGCACAGAGGTATGAAGATATTTAGTGGCAAAATTATTAGTATCTGTAAAATTTCAGAAACCCCATCTTCTGTAGAACATAACACTGTGATCAGAAAGAAACATTGGCAGTGCTCACACAGATACATGGTACACATCTGGGTGTCAAAAACCCCATGAGTTACATCCAGAGAACATGAAAATGGATTAAAAAATTTATAAGTAGTCACAAGTAATTTAAATAAAGAAAAATTACATGAAAAACTAAGTCCTGTTTGCTGAACCTTTTTTGGCCAGGCATCGGGTTTGTTCCACCAGCTATAGACATAGCATGCTTCTCTCCTTGGAGACAGAGAAGTCCCCATATTCAACTGGCTACGTACCAAGAGGGTGAGCTGATCATCAAGTAAAGCCAGTAAAACATAAAACATGGGACTCTTGAGTAAGAGAGAGGAAAAAAGTGAAAGTAGGTTACCCCTTAACAAAGCTTCCTCAGGCTGCATTTACACATCAACTTTTACTGGTCTATACTGGACCAGAAAATAACTCTCACAACAGACCGAGCTTGTGGAACAGCCCTGTACCAGTGCTCATGTGCCATTTAGACTCATCTGTATAAACAAATACAAAATCAACTCTCCTGACAGAGATTCTGCAGAGTATTAGATCTATTATAATTTGTATTTTGCAATTACTTCAGTTTACTTTGCTTCCTTTCTAGGTTTTATGCTAAATTACATGGATGGAGGATCAAGCTTCACTTAAAAAGAGTCTATTTTTTCTGGGATGTGCAACTATTAGAACAAATTTAAATCATGTGATATGGTCATCCCCTTGATTGATAGGTTCACTTTAGACTAGCCTGTGCTTGCTTAATAGAACAAAATTTGACTTAATCTACTAATTTCTAATTTAACACAAATAAAGTACATGACACATTAGCCATTTTTCTTAATGCACTTCTGTAAGATGCTCAGACTGTGACTAGGTTTGTGTTTACGCAGCATACCATAATATAACAGCTACCACCAATTCCTTCCATTTGTTTGGATGACAAAGTTAACATCTCTGTGTCTCTGTTCCTAATTCATAAAATGGACATACCAATTTTGATCTCAGAAGTGGTAGAAGGATTAATTTGTGAAAAACTGAAAGTATAATGTAAGTGCTAGGTGCAATTATTTTAAGTGCTAAGTACCTCACAATGATGGCAGCTAGGAGTAAGGCAGCAATGAAACTGCAATTCTATTTTTTTTTTCATTATTGTATAGACAATGCTAGCCCTCAAAGTATGTCAGGCATTCTCCAGATCAGAAGAAAATGTGATCCCTTCTCTGAGAGTGCCTAATCTAAAAAGTCAAAGATGAAAAGACGGAAAGGAACTTAGGATACAAAGGAATCTGTGTAGTGACACGTCCCAGCTTGTTATTTTAATTAAAAATGTGCTAAATCCTTCTTTTTTGCCTCTTTCAGCCCTCTCATCCAGGCTGTAAGCTTCAATTCCAGTGTCCATATGACCTTCCCCAATTATCCAATGCTCCCTCCCTATAAAGGAGCTCTTAGGAGTCAGGATCAGTATGGGAATAGGCTACGTGATGGAGTGCAACAGTGGGCAGGACAATGGACCCTGAAGACTGGAAATCCAGTAGATCAAGCCCAAACATGTTTCCAGAGTGTTTCCCACCATCAGGGACTCTAGAATTCAAAGGCTTCACATGACATGGAGTATTTCAAAGAAAAAGCCCACAACGCTGGACTCCCTTTCACCTGCATATGTGTATGGCTTGAGAAACTGCACTAAACACAGCCTCCCTTCTCAGTGGACCTTGGCATATCCTCAGATGGATCATCAAATCCTCTGAGCCAAATTCATAAAACTGCAACTTTATCAATGATTAGATAGTAAGCCAGCAGTGTTGTGCTAGTTTAAACCTTTCAAGAGTTTTATCAGGGGTTAGAGATCCCACCTGCCCCTTTCCTGATGCCTTCTAGTCCTTTCTGATGGCTTGTCCCCAGACCTGAGGCAAACATCTCCCTGCACAGCTGACTGTGCTCCTCTCTCCAACTGCCCCTGGAGCCCAATGGATATTCCTTTGGATGTCTAACAAGCATTGAACACAACTGAGGTTTAGAGAGATGCAGAAATCAATACCACAGCTTCCACTAGTCACGCTGAGGGATTAGCCATCCCAACGAAAAGCACAGACAGTTGAATAAGAGAATCATGACTCCGAATAATGCAAGAGGTTTATGAAGCTGGAAAGCAGCCTCTGGCCTTGATAACTTCCAGCTGGCCTGGAAGAAAAGCAGGCAGTGGAAATACACATTCAAGCATCCTCCTCTTCTGCATTAGTGGGCAGAAGCTGGCCTCAGTGCATTGGCTGGGGAGGTTCTGCAAGGTAGCAGGAAGGGACCATTGGGTCCACGCTGTCATGCTGAGCATTGCATAGCCATTGTGTTTTCCAGATCTCCACTGAAGCTGGGTGATGTGTTTCATGTCTGGAGCTTGAACAGGATCAACCCCAACAACAAACACCAGGAAAGGCAGCTGGCATGGATGAGATGCAAAGGCAAGGAGCTAGATCATTTAACTGCAAACAGGCTCATCACAGTGTGAAAGGAAAGGGAGAAGACATGGAAAACTGCTCAGCTTGTGCCATCACCAAAGGAGGCCCTACAAACCTCTAATAATGAGAGATATGGGATCCTGCGTCATTGCTAACAAGTATCTGCTTAAGAAATCCAAATCCTCTGATACTGCAAGAACATCTAATTTTGATGGTTAGGAGCAGGGTTAAGACAAGCATTCGAATAGCAAAATCGTTTTTAGCTTAGTTAAAATCACACAGTTTTATGTGGGTTTATGAGCTGGGGACTTGTGACTCCCTATTCCTCTCACCTGTGTTGTTTTGGCAGCTGTGTTAGGACTCCAAAGGCTATCAACATTAGTTTGTCTTTAAATTGTCACAAATGAGCAAAGAGCAACTACAGAGGAGAGGAAGGGGAAAGCAGTCCTCAGAAGGCCTTCAAGGTTTAACGAGGCATCAGTAACATACTTACATAGTTTGAGAGAGGTCTTTAATGACCTCTGAAGTTTACAGTATTTCTGAAGTGTACAGCCCACCATAAGGTTTCTGAGAAAACTGAGTGAATAAATACTGTCAAACTCACTGCCACAGTCCATTCAATCACAGAGTCACAGCTGCTTCACTGCCCAGGAAGCACCATCGATTGTCCATGGGACTTGCAATGTCATTCTGTAAAAGCAGATGGATTCTTTACAATCCAGCTTTCATCCACAGTGGGAGAAGAGCAATAGGACAACACAAGCATAGAAGAGCAGACAAAGTTCAAGTAATATGCAGAAAAATGCCTCAAGGAAATTTTAGTTCACAAGCCTCTATGAAGGAGTAGTTTTATTTAGCTTTCTGATTTTTCTCAAATGAATCAACATGGGGGGTGGGGAAGGTGTCAATACTTCTCAATATAGCAGCTGAACAGTTATAGCACACTAGACTAGCAAGGTGCCCTTTTGTACAAATCTTCCTGAAAATAAGCCTAGAACAGGTCACTACCCTGTTGCCTTGGTCCATGTTGCATTTGCTGTATTTCAGGAAAATAATTTTGAATGTGCTAACCAATTATCTGCAGAACAGAATGTAATGGTACACGGTGGAAGCAGATCAAGAACTTGCCCTGCCTGCAAGTGCAAACGTCATCCATGAGTGGGGCGACTGCCTGCGGTAGTGGTCGGATTTATACAAACACAGGTGAATGTTGTATGTCCATTAATCGGAAGGCTGATTCACAGGAACATGTTTTTCACAGCAAGCCATGTCCACCCTCGCCCTCACACCATTTGCTCCAGGGCTGGCTGGTGCAGCAGCATGGTGGGACCGCGGTATTTTAACCTGGTGAGGCCGTCCCACTCACAGACTCTCCCTTCCCTGTCTTGGGGAAAGTGAGGTCAGATCTGCCTGCCTCAGCCATGGCACGGTTCTGCGGGCTGAGATCAGCCTCCGGCACAGGGAGTGCATTGCTCACTCACAACACCATCAATCCTTTCCCATCCCCACCCCTATCACTCCTTTTCCAGCATTAACCTAAAATATGAGTGCCTGTGCTGGACCTCAGCGCTTCTGCTCCCAGAAACCACGCCAGCCCCTCCCTCCAGCACTTCTTATCTAAGGCAGCGTGTCACTTCAAGTTTATGGTCAACATTACAGGCTCGAGCCCTCCTTGGAGCCAATCGCCCCATGCCACATCCGTTAGGAGAGCAGCCAGGCTTCCTGCAAGGAGCTGCCTCCTGCGCAGAGCTGCCTGACCCCCTTCGCCGGCAGCCGCAGTAAATCTGCCGTACCTGATGGGAGATGGGCTTTTTAGGATCTCTCAGGGTGCTTTGAGGTAGCACTTCTATGAACTCATTGCCACAATAAATAATGCTACCTGCAATATGTCTTTGGGAATGTGTCAGCAGTGGCTGTCCTGCCATGAATTTTTATTCTTTCACCGTCTGGAAGATAGATTCCAGATACAGCATTGCCCCACACTTAGTGTCAAATCTCTTTACCCCCTTGCCCCGGCAGAATGACAGGGACCACAAATAAAATAAAATAATAAAAAAGAAGCATAGGAAAAATGGCCTGAGAGCAGAGGGAAAGCACTAAACTCACCTCTCTCTGCAGCACAGCAGCTTCAGAGGTGACAGCAGTGACTACAGGCAGGGGCACTCTGGAATAAGAAGGAGGTAATTTTTGTACATTGCCAATAAGACTTTTGCAACAGAATTCCACAGAAATGAGCATAAAGATAAAATTGCTATAAAGAGCATAAAGTATGTAGAACCAGAAGACATGGGAATGTGGGTATGTGTGCCACCCCAAACTGCTGCGCCGCAGATGGGAAATAAAGTACTGACCCCAATAAAGGAAGTGTTTTTAATGTAAGAACCTTTCTCATTATAGAGAAAAAGGTCATATGGGAAGACTAAAGAAGTGGTCTAAATATTTGCAGATCTTGCACTGCAGATGCAATGTTAGAGTCAATGTTAGAGTGCTAAAGGAACAATGCTGCAACAATTACCAACAGGGATCCCATGGAAAAAGATATTGCAATTGGCATAAGAATCCTGTAATGTTACATTGGATTGCTGAAAATCAGCATGCAGTGTACCCCAGGGGTCAGCAGTGAGGACAGTGATGTCCCAGAGCTTCCTTAGCGAGCTGGATATGCAAAGGTAGAGCACAGCTCTACAGAGGAGTTGACACAAAACCAAAACCAGGATGAGATGGCACAACAGAGGGCTGTGCTGCCATTCAGTGTGACCTCAAAGGCCTTAACAGGCATCTGAAACTCAAGCAGGGGGAAAGCTAAGTCCTGCACCTGAGGAGAAGCGACCTGGGGCACCAGCACACAGGCAGAGGAGGACCTGGGGTTTCTGGAGGACAGCAGGCTGAGCATGGACCAGCAATACACACACATAGCAAAGACAGTCAGCAGCATCCTGGGCTGCACTGGGAGAAGTATTGCCAGCAGGTGAAGGGAGCTGATCCTTCCCCACTACTCAGCACTGGGAATGCCATGTCTGCAGTACTGGGTCCAGTTCTGGGCTCGCCACTTCATGACATATATGGACTTACTGGAGGAGACAAATCTCTAGAAGTGCCATCCCACCTCAGAGATTCCATGACTTACTGACCCATTTGAGGAATCAAGGCTTTTCTTTCTCATGACCACATATAAACAATTGAGTGAACTACTGTTAGGTTCCAAAATACTTAAAAAGCCCCAGGCAGGTAAAATATTATTAATTGTATGAATCAATTGGGAATATGAGAAATACCTGCTCAAACAACAGTGTAGTAGCTGGGGAAAAAAAAAACTCTATAAAAAGATAAACTATTCCAACTAGACAGGAGATCATAGTGCACAGTTTTTTCCTCTCAGTTTCCCTCTTCTAGCTCAGTGCCTTAAATGAAAAACAAAATAATGACTTTTCCATTTCTGAATGCACTGGGCTGCAATGCAATCTTATCTTAATTTGAAGACATTATTTTACTTTCTTCCTTTGCTTGGATAAAATTACCAAGTTTCACATCCCTTACATCTAAAAGATATGAGGACAAGCATGCTGCTATCTTCACATTAATATGCACATGCCAGTTAGAACATAAATTAGTCTACCATCAGGTCACCATTGTCCAGCCTTCAAGTGAAGTCAGGATATGCCAATGCCATATAAAGTGTCCTCTGCAGTGTATGTGCTTCCCAATCTACATCAAAAATGACGACACTTTAGCTGGAATACAGGTACCTAGTTTCCTTAACATCTGTCCTTTTCCTATTTTGACTTATGAAACTGAAGTTAAAACACTGGAATTGAGACTTTGTTAAATACATATTACAGAGCAACAGTAGTACAAAACAAGCCACCCAAAGATTTTGAGCAGCTACTTTTGCCACACAGCAGAGTTAAAGTGGAGGAGATTTACAAGGTCATTGACAAATGCAAGTATTGATTGAGTATTAAAGTGTCTTGTGATTAATACAGCCTTCGAAGTAATTAGTGCAGAAGATCTCTTATATCGCACCATGTTTAAATAATGTATCTGTGAACATGCAGGCCCCCTGTCAATCACTCTGGCTGAGGCCAAACATCGTATCACCTGATAACTCATTTGGAAACTGGGCTTCCTGCCTGCTGAATATCGCTCAAAACCAGCAGCTCTTCCCTAATTGCCTGGGGTGACCTATATTTAGAGGCTTGGAGTTCATTGGGGGGGGGTGAGGGGGGTGGGAAGGGGTAGGGAGGGAGAAAAGAGCTAGAAAAAATGCTATAGCGTGTTATTTGGTAATAAAACCCAGGAGAAATATCAGAGGCACTGATCAGAACTGGCTGAGGGACCCCTAACAGGAACACACAGATGGTGTTTGCTCAACTCAGATACAGTATTCCTGTATCTGATGTAGCCATACAACTCTCTTCCATTCACACTTAGGTAAGAGTCTACATTTTTTCATACAGTAGTTGGTGTTAAACCTGGGAATTACAGAATTGAAATACGGTTTCTAATACAAAGAAATCTGTAAGGCAAGATGGACGATTTCTCCCAGGTCTCCTAAGTTTTTATTGGGGAAAGAGGTGTTCAGCTAATAGTTTTCAAGCTATATCCACATCTGGCTCACTAACAGATCCCAGATATCTATGATTAGAATAATAGAAAACGGGGCTGGAAAAGACCTCAGAAAATCCCTAAATTGATCTTTCTACCCACAAGCACAATCAATTACATTAAAGCATTCTAGTATCCTGGCATCCTAGATTGAAAAGATAGGTCATGTTAATCTAATAGTAAACTGGTTGTAAGCTCTTGATCAATTTGCAGTCATCTGCATCCTCACTGATTTTTCCACTCCCTGGGACTTGGGACCAAGAGTCTTACAGCAAAGTCTAACCACTCTTCAAATACAGGAGTGATAGAATAAGAACAACTTGAATTCTAAAAAAAAAAAATAAAAATAAAAAATGCTCTAAACCCAGAAAATCTTCAGGACAAAAACAATAATGGAAAAAAAAAAAAGGTGGAAAAGGTAGCTGCAGCAAGCAGAAGGTACAGAAGATTCAAGAGAAGGAGGCAAAAGACAAGGAATTCACACAATCAAACTCAAAAAAGTTTAGGCTTTGGAAACATTGTTCCTTATTTATTTCTCATTTTTTGCAGCTACTTAAGAAGACCTTTTTTCCCTTTTTTACATAGTGGAGCATAATACCTAGATAAAAAATATACACAAAAATGTGCTGAGAGGAGCATTATAAAAAGAGCTAAAAACATCACCCTGCTCTTCCACATGTGCTCAGCGACATTACAAAATCAATGCATAAGGAAGCTCCATTCCTTATGTCAAAGACCTAGGCCCTGTGTGGGGCTTCACAGACTGTATTTAAAACCACTCCTCAGCCCCTCTTGGTTAGTCCTTGATGTAACTTCTGGAGAAGGAAAAACCTCAGCTGATGCTGAGAGCTCTCAGTGAAAGCCTGGCAGTCCCAGCTCCTGGTCCCCGCCAGAATGGTCTAAATGTGATCTGAAATGGGGTCACCATCATCTATAGCAAGATGAGTCTAGCAGCAGTTACTAGAACGATGCATGAGTTTTTCTGGAGCAAGCTGGTGTTTATCGGTCACCTGGATCTAGGAGGTGAATGTTCTGCAGTAAGTACCACTTCAGCAAAATAAGCAGTTTTACAGCTTCTGGGTGCTTTTTGGAGTCCATGAAGCACCAGATACTCATCTAATGTCATCTTTATATTTTTTCTACCATATTCTTGAAACAATTGCAATCACAGGGTTTCTCTGAAGCACACTTAGAGATTGTTAAACATTTACTACTTATTGGGTAAATAAAGCTCTGGGTAATGGTTTCCTTCAAACTCATTCATTTCTGAACTGCTATTTGATTCCAGCTTAGAAAACGTGAAGAGCTGAACTGAAATCTCACTATCCATCTCATTCTCTCTTAGAGTTTCTGCTAACAGAGATGAAAGACATCTGATGACAGAGATGAAAACATAAAAATATTCTGGTATATATGTTTAGTGCTGGCCAGAGCACTCTCGCTTTAGAGGAGAGTTGGGACTGCAACATCAGTGTATTCTGGAGGAGACACTTACCTTCCACTGCCATTTAATTTCCAGGGGTTCAAATATGCAACCTATGGAAGTCACTCACTCTCAACTAAACCAAAGCAACTCCTAAACTAATTTAGAGGGGTTAAAAAGAAGGAAAAATCCTTCTTCCTAGAAGGCAATCCAAACCTGGGACATGTAGCTTGTTCTTTAGACAAAGCAGTAGAAATAGTCTCTTGTCTCTTGACTTAATCTCACTTTCTTTTTTCTTGCACCTGCTAATATTCCATAACTTGTAAGTCCCTCTTCCTTTTCCTTTTGCAAGTTTACTACGTCTATTTTACCAGCTATTGGCTTAACACACGCCGCTCAAATATTCATCATTTAGTTCTCTGGGTAAATCATACTTAATCAGTACAGGAGAGAAAATAGCATCATTATAGATGCAAGATACCATTACACTCAGAAGAAATTAAACCTTGTCTTAAGCTGTCCAGTGGTGCCTCTGGTGAAAACAAGCATGAGGCACTGCTAGGGGGGTTACTGAGAGGCTAGTGACTGTACAGGGCCTTCTGTATGTACTTTTTAGCATCTCTGAACCCAAGGAACAGGAACAGTGGAAAGGCACAGGAGGAGAAAGAGAAGCTACTATGGAGAAAAAGAGAACACCAGAATTCGTCATAATGGAGCTAGTAAATGCATCTTTTCTTTCTGAGAATATGATAAGGCAAACTCCTCCATTAATTATAGTGCAGAAAACCAAGGCTGCTACACAGAGATGTGGTGGCTGTAAATAAATCCTGTCCACAGAAATCATCTTTTCAGGGTAAGGACAAAGATAATGTGTGCTTCCCCTCTGGCTTCAGGATAAGGCTTGCTTTAGCAAATGGGGTATTCTTCAGAGCCGGATCAAGACTTTCTTGGTCTGCTGGTCTGCTCACCACTGTAGCACAGAGCTTTACTGGGCTGCAAATGAATGGCTCAATACCAGAATGGAGAAGAGAGAGGCCATCCATACAAATTACCAGCCAGAGGCAGTGCCTGTTCTACTTTGTGCCAATTATAGTACTTACGTGTAATGGGGTTTATTTAAGGTAAATAATTATATTTTAGTACTAGTAATGGACAAATATTTTACAGATCGATAAAGTCCCCCAAGTTATTACACAAACAAAGATGCAAATAGATTCATAAAATTGCTCAGGGGAAGAAATGGGACAGTCTTCTCCAGCTGGCACTGAACCACTTAGAACTTGACATCACCCTCTCATAAGGTATCACCATTTACCCAGGTTATGGCATAAACTGCTACAGGAGACGTTTCACCTGAAGACACTTCTTATTCATCACATCAGTGCTCAGAAATGACTACCCAGCTTCAGATAGAACAATGACCAGAAAGCCTGAGTTTGGGGGTTTCTTTATTATTTATTTTTTGCTAATAATACATCTGAGGTTTAGATAAGTAACTAAGAGGAAGGAGAGCTCCTTCTAGTCCATCCTGCTGCCGACAATTAAGAAACCTCAAAGTAATTTTTGAAAATGTCAGCATCTCATTTAGCAAACGGATAAATAATGAATGAAGCATAATCACTGTCCTGTGCTGGTGGTACAGCTTCGCGGTGTCATTAGTAAACTAACGGTATAATATCTTCGTGTCACAGTTTAATTATATCTTGTAATTAGTTTCAGCAATGGATTGCACAGAGTCAGGCCCCCTGAGCTAAACAAAAGGTAATAGAACTTTCGGAGTCCTACATAAATCAATTATGAAAGTGTCCTGTGCTATTTGAGGCTTGTTTGCTGTAATTTTATGCACAAAGAAGATATGATCCCTGCTGCCTATGGAGGGTGATTCACCTTACCAATTGCCTGCCTAAATGAGTATAAGTACTACAGGAGCATGAGCCCATCCTGCACTGTACATCTATCAATGCACACTCATCTGAAGAGGGCTGGTGAGCACAGCTGCTGAGAGTGAGCGTTCATTTAAACGCTCACTCTCAGCAATATCTGAGAGTGAGCAACATCTCAATGACATACCCTGGCTGGTTGTGAACACCACCAGTACAACAGCATGTAGACCCAGTAGGGTGGTACTAGGATTTTTCTGTTGTTGCTGATATGTTACAGGCTAGTAACGAAGCTTGGCTATTTACAGGTATTGTTCCTATAATCTTCTGTGTCCAAAGCTGCACAGCTGTTGCATTTCACTGTCCTGAGAGGACCATACCACCATCCAAACAACACTTACACCGTCCTTCTCCTTCTTCTTTATTCATCATATAATAAAAAAACACCCAAAACACAAACCCTGGGAGACGTCTGATCGCTAGTTTGCATTAGCACATCAAGATAGGCCACCAGCACTGGTTCCTGCCCCAGTGACCGCCTTCCCCAAACAAACACATGCAGGTTAGTTCTTTCTCCTGCTTAATTTCTGATACTACTCCTTTGCTGCCATGAGAATGAATCAGGCAGTAGAGGTCGAGATTGGAAAAAGATCTGTACAGGCTGAAAGGTCTGTTGAGGTTATGCAATTGTAATTGCAGAAGATCAGAATCTCTGCTGCCATCATGCAGGCTACTCCTTAAGCTCCGGAAATTCCACAGGAGATACTTTCCTTAAGAGCTCTTTGTAAGGCAACCAGGAGTGTGTGCATATCGAAACTGCGGATATAAAAACCCCAACCTGTAAAGTGGCTGTGACGATCTCTGCTAGCCTAGCCTATAATTTCACACACAGTTTCAGGGAAAAGAAGAGTTGCATTACTGGAATTATATGTTTAAAATAATGTTTCTGAGTTCCAGCTTAATAGCTGTATTTTATTTGCCTATTTTTCTATGGTCTCCTTAAGGATTCTATGTATTCTGTTACCATGCCCTTACATACCGATCGCACACAGCTCTCACCACTCTGGTGTTTGAGTGCCTGAATCATTTGCCTGTTCATGTTCCTTCTCTGCCCCCACTGCTTGGTGCTGGAAGCTGCTGATGTTATGTGGAGAAGGAAAAGAAAAAATAAAACATAAACTCAAACCTCTCAGTATGTCTAATTTTGGCCTACTGAGATCCCCAAAAGCAAAAAAGGCTCAAAGTGGGAGCAAAGGGCTGTCCGCTGGTCACCCAATCCATGTCAGAGTGCCCGGGGTCCCTACTGCGGGAAGCAGTGGAGAAGTGTGGAGAAGAGTGAAAGGTGCCAAGGCATGTAATTGTCTCAGTTCTGATCTAGCTGCAAACTGTGCTGGGGTCCTGGTTCAAAGCCCTCATCAAGTCTGCCTTGAAAGAGAATCCAGTGGCATGCTGGCCCTTCTGTTTATACAACAACTTACAGGTTTAAGTGAAAAGCTGCTTGATAAAGCAGCCTCAATCCTCCCATTGTGAGCCCTTCAGCAAATTTAACAAAAGAAAAAGCACTGACTAGAAAAAAAGGGGTAAAAAAAAGTCCACTCCTCAGAGCGATGCTGCAATCCGGCTGGTTGCCATGGTGACATGATGACTTGTTCACATGGCAACATACCTTAGGTCCACTATTAAAATGATGAGAGTAAACTGGGTTGCACTAAGTATAGTATCCTCTCTGCTGTGCAAAGCGCTCACTGCAGCAGGAGCTGGGACAGACACTAGTGCACAGGAGGAAGGAAGAGGAGAACAAAGCTGAAGATGGATGTTCTGGTGGGAAGTGGAAAAACAAGGGGGACAAGCAGAGTTCTAGCTGTGTGTCTGCAAAGAATGACAGCTACACATATGTGAAATTAAATTTTGCTTTGATAAAAAATCTGCCTTTATATGCTAATGTATGTTTTCCATGCATCAGTGACATGCTCCAGAGGGCACTGAACTTCTTTAGGAAATGACCCCTAGCAAGCACTGGCAAAAAATAAGGGGTGGGGGGGTTGGGGGGGGTTGGGGATGGGGGGGAGGGAAGGAGGAAATCATTATTAACACAAAACTAATTGTGTTAAAAATAAAACTTAAGAAATACCTGCTATAGCAGTGAAATGCAATCAAGTAGTTTGTCATTTAGATTAAAATCCTAAACAGCTAGCAAGTGGTAAGTTGTACAAAATCTATGAATGAATACTCAAGATTTCAAAAAACATATCCTCATTGCAATGTTACTGGTGTGTTTTCTGCAATTCTTTTGATTTTAAGGGATTTAAGCACATCCTTCTGATGCACAGAAAACTGTGATACTGCTGAGGAACTCGTCATCCAATTGTTCCTCATTTAGAAGAAGGACAGGATGAATCTCCTTGGTTTATGAAGCATGCACATTATCTAACAGATACAAGAAAGTCTCTTGAAATGTAAAACACAAGAAAAAAAATACCTTTAATACAGATTCTATTTTAATTTTGCTGTCTTCCTTTTATTACTTTCTATAAAAGACAGTAGCCTGGTATCTTTCCTGCTCACCAACTTTAGTACAAATTGTTAGTTGAAGATTGCATTGAGATGGTGCAGTGGAGTACCAGCAGTTTGAAGATACTGAGTGTGATCACTGAATGGTTAAACAACAGCTACAGTCTCAGCATGTCACCCTTCATTTGCCTGCAACTCTCTTCTATCTTTTCAAGATCTCTAAGCTGTGCAGAGGACCCCTTGCTCTCAACCACTGGCTGCAGCACCAGGGTGCTTCCAGCCCCTGTTCTCACAGACCAAGGATGGCAATAAGGCTTACACAGCCTTGCTGCTGTGCTGACCAGTGCTCAACAGACAGCTCTGGAGGCCACACTGCAAGCCACTTCTGGAGGCCACTTCCCTGCATGAAGGGTGTGCAGGCCCCATGATTTAGCAGATGTCACAGCAGAGGAGGGCTCCTTTCATCTCTATAATTGATGAAACAATAGCTTTGTCCCACTCCCTGAAACACAGTGAATGATAACTGCCTCCTAAGGATGGTAAACTGCATGAGGAAAAAAAAAAAGAAACAAAACCTTCTGGTGTCTATCAAGCTATCATTACAGCTGCACTCATGTTTCCTCCTGAGGACCAAATAACTACAAAGTGCATGAAATCATTAAGCACATGAAAATCCCAGAGGTAGACTTGGGCTAAACCTCACGATTTCCCAACCAAAAGGCATCAAAGAACAATCCCTCATAGTTCATTTGCTGCTTTCCTTTGCTCTGCACATACCTGGACCAGTGAAGTTTTCCTTTGCTTGGCAAGCACAGAGCATTAAGTCAGAGTACGTTGCTTCTCCATGGAGAAGGTTCCCTGCCTACTCTTCTGGGCCATATAAAAAAGTCTTGAGCAGCTGTATAGGAAAGAGGATGGCTACAGCTCAAAGCTCACGTTGAAACAAAAGCCTTTCAAGTGGATGTGTACATCCGCACAGCCACAGGAGCTCCTGTGGCAGTTCACAGGAGCTTTCCCAAACCAGGAAGACAATCCGTCATTTTAAGCTAAAGTAAATACTGTATTTTGCATGAGTCATGACAGTCCTTGCAGAACACAGGTGATAAGGTGCTCATTTGGTAGGAATCTGACTTCTTATATAGGAAATTAAGCCCTCTTTTTATTCATAATACTATTTAGTCAATGAACTGAACAGTTCAAATGAACTGCGAATTTTTCAGCATGATGCGATGCTTTAATCAGACCTGCAATTTGATGTCCAGTACAGAAACTCTTAGAACAGAAATTAAGGTTATATCAGACCAGAAAAACCTAAAAGCAAAGAACAGACTTCATATTTCCATTTTGCAAAGACTGATACCTAACAGAAGAAAATATCCTTATGGTATTTCTATCAATGGGCATAATTCACAGAGTTTCAAAGTGGGCAAAATAAGTATTTTACAATGCTTTTCTCATCTTCTCCTGTTCCACCTCTGTCATATTCAGAGATGATTTGCTACTTTCCACTTCCCATGGTTCAACACACACCTACCTAATCCCTCCTTTAAAATAGTTGCTTATACAAATTGCAATAATCTTACTATTACATGAAATAAAATCAATCCTATAAAGAGAAGAGAAATGGAATCAAGTTCATTGGTTCCTAAACTTTAATGATAAATCAAATTTTAGAAATAAGATTTATCTGAAGGATGAATTTGGAAGGAATTTCAGCCACTTGTAAGAACTTCATTAATGGAAAAGGAACCTGGAGGTTCACAAGTGAACCAACAGGTGTTTAAACAATTTCTTTTACCTATGCTCTCACGTTGACTTTATTTTAAAATTTCAGTCAATGATGGAGTTGTTTCTTAGCTCCTTGTGTGCTTAGCCATTTAATTAAAGCAATCCATATTGAATTCATGTCCAGATGCCTTGACCAGCAGAGCCAGATCCTCATTGGCATGCCAGCTGCTCAAAGAAGAGTACGACCCCTTGCATACTAATCAGAGGAGAAGGCAGTGATTCATCAGCCTATGATACTGCTTCAGCATCTACAAGCACTTATGACATGTAATTGCTGGTGCATAAGCAAGCCAGGCCACATTAAAAAGCCTACAGATAGTCAGAGATAAAAATTAATGACTTTTGCTTTGTGTAATCCTGTGTGCACTGCAGGGGCGGGGGAGGGGAGACTGGGATTAATGGACAAATGTAAGTAGGCACAAAGGAACAAAGAGTTTCTTGGCCTTGTTTACATATTGAACAATAATAATAAAAGAAAAGTGACAAGTTATGGGAAAGGCAAGTGTGAATTTTCGGCACGAGTGAGTTGGAAGACTGCTTGCAGTTCATTATGGATGCAGAATTTCCATACTCATTATTCCAAAACAAACCTCCTTCCAGCCCTTCTGGGACCAATGGTAGCAGTTTTTATTATTCATCTTTTGCTAGTATCGAGGATGTCATTATAACAGCTGTACAGAGCTCTTACTGCATGCCGTAGAAGAAGAGAAGGGTATAACTATCTTGGGAGGAATAGCTTATTTTTCAGGAAGTTAGAGAAACCACAGAGTCAGGGTCATAGTGCACCACAGTAATAAAATGAAGAAAGAAGAGGGAGGTAAATCAAGGACAGCAGACAAAGACATTATGTTATGCACCCATGACAGCAGTTTCTGTAGACCAAGCTCTCATCAAAATATTCACAGATCAACATTGCCATTTGAATGTTTCTCTTCCCACCACAAATCCCCTTTTCTTCCCCAACAATGGATTCACCCTCTTTGAAACAATGTGGAAGAAAAAATGCACCTTCTCTATTTTTAATTCAGTGTTTGCCTTCTCTTCTGCTTTGTGAAGCCTTAGTGAGATGTGTCTATTGAGAACAGTGAAACTGAAGTTACTTGAGCTGTCTTTCTACTCAGAGATAACAAAACCAATCCATGGGTGGTAGCATATAGAACTGGAAACTTTGTCTTGTCTAATGTCTACCACCAGCACACCAGGCACATCAACCTACTTCAGCAGCTTCCGGGGGTAGAGGTCTATTGATTTCAGCAGAAATCTGCCCATGTACAATAGCAGGATCTGGTCACAGACTTCCCTTTGGTCATGAAAACTGCCAATTATGTGTACGGCTGCATGCTCTCCAGCACAGAGGCTGATACCTCTGATTTAATTTCTAAAGGTATATGCTAGCTCCAGTTTGGACTGCTTTCAGTCCACTTCAACCACTACACTCATCCAAGAAAAGCAATTTATTACCTGTTGAATTGAAGTTTCTACTCTGCATCTGGGAAGAGCTATTTTAGCAAGTATTGATTTATCCTAATTGCATCTATCTTTGTACTGTGAAAAACTGCCATTGCCATGACAATAGTGTTAAAAAAAAAAAAAAGAGGAAAAGACTGTTATTTAGCCAAGCACATTGTTCATTTTAATATAATATGCAACAAATCCACACAGGTCAAATAGGATCTCTGACTGAATGAGAGGTAACTTCAAACCTGGGACTTGGTTTGCACCTAACCCAGAAACAATACAACTGCCTCTTAGGACCTTCAGGTTCAGAAGGACATGAGAAATACTCAGCTGTGCCAGCAGAAGACTACTGTCAGAAGCAGTGTTGCTATGCAGGAAGGACAGTATCTCTGACAGCTCCCTTTCAGAAAGCCTTCCTGCAAGTTCTTTGCCTCAGAGGAGATGAGACAGTTCCTGAGATTCACGCGTATGAGGGAGGAGAGCAAATCTCTGAGCTTTTCCTTTTCCTGGTGGCTCCCCTTACATGGCTGATATGGCCATACAGATGCACTGCAGACACATGCTGGAATCTGCAGGTGAACCCATGCTGGCTGTTATACAGAAGCAGTCCTTTATGCAGCATAAATTAATTCCCATCCAAAGTGATCCCATCTCCTAACTGGGAACATTTGCAAAGACAGTCTGGAGGCCTACATAGGCTTCCCATCCTTTCACAGCCCTGAAGAATAGAGGGTGAAACACCAGGACTCACAAAACCAGAAAACCATTGATATCGGCAGGCAGCTGAGCAGAAGCTCAGACCTATCAGTTGTATTTAAGGTCTACTGCTGTGTTACAACCATCCGTTCTGCAAACTTTGCTCTTTATTTATTGGTTACACCAGTTAATTTCATCTGTTTTGCAGAAACATTTACCAAGGGTAGGTGAGGGAAGAGGAGCAGAAGATGCAGCTGCATCCACAGTCACCACAGAACTTATCTACAACTGGGGCTTTGTGGTGCAGCTAGATAAAACAGGATTATATTATTCTTTGTAGATTAAGAGTCTGAACACTAAAACTCATATGCCTCTGTATGCTAAACAAGAACTTTGACTCCCATTGGAGCTTTCAATAGAGATTCTGCATACACAGAGAAGACTTGATTTATTTATTTATTTTTTTAATATTTCACAGTATCTTTCACAGAGATATTATCAAACTGGTTTGGAAACATTTTATCAGCACAAAAAAATCATGAATTGTGATGTTCAGCACATTCTCATCTCAGTTCCTTCACACAGTCATCCAAATAGATTTTCCTGTTGTAATGGTACTACCAGCAGTTATACATTATCCATATATCCATTTGTCTGCTCCCTTCCCACTAGAAGAATACTGTCCCAGATCTTTGCTAACTGGGAAAACATACTAACAACATGTTCACACACACACTCTTACACTTTTCCTGTCCCCTCTCTTTTCCTCATTCCCTTGTTTTATCATGCATAGTTTACAAAATGCGCACAAAAAATTCTTCTTTCAAGAGAAATTTTTCTTATATTTAGATAGTATTCTGCTTCAAACAAGAACAAGCAGCACTGTTTGGAGATAAAGAAAGCAAAAGCAGCTTTGAGTTACAAGACCAGAACAAACTCCGAGTACAAGACTGTAACAAAAAATCTACATACGGATCAGCTACAGAGCAGAAGGATTTGTGCATGGGCTAAGAGGGAGCCAGCTCTTCAAGGATTCAAAGTTTTTCTTCCCCAACCTTATTTTCCAGTTTCCCGTCCAAAAGCAAGAAAGCATTTTGGTTTCACGTACACATACAAGTACCTTCTGCAACACAAGACAGAACGAGCTGATAACCTGCTCCATGTGGAGGTGTTTGAGGTTAACCAATGCCCCTGGATTTAAAAATACAAAATGAAAATTCAAGAAAGCAGGGATTTTTTCTATACCTCGTGAGATGGACATTTCAAGAATTCTTTTCTTATCATTGATGGGAAAGGCCAAGTGGGTTTAGAGCAGGTATTAGCAATTTCTGGTGCTCAAGATAATGGTGAGGTGACTAGCTCAGGTCTAACTCACCAGCCCTGCAGGTTTGCAAGGCTCACCACTTGTGCTGCTCAGCTCACAAGGCTCGTGCCACTACAGGTCTGTCAGCAGCACCAGGTCCTGCATGCTCCGGGCCGTCACCCTGAGGTGGCACAAATGTCACCCACATTGCCAGGGCCTCTCCTTCACTTCCAACCCAGCACTTGAGTTTAACCAAGTCCTGTCGTGCCTGGTCATGCAGACCCTATCTTGCTAAAATACGATGGGTTCCATACATTTTGCTGCGTAATCTGTTAGAAAGCAACTGCTGCTGAAGAAGTGACTCCCCAGTATAAGCCCACTCCAGCCAAAAAAGGAAGTTCTAGAGGCAATACTAAATGTTCACTATCCGGGAATAGCTGAGAAGGGCATGTTAAACTGTAATCACTAGGTTAGTGTCTCAGATGGACAGAAAGAGAAGAGGAAAAAAACCTGAAGTAGCTATCTTTAAAGAGAACAAGCAGATCTGAGTAATCCAATTTAGGGGAGATAAGAGTCTGCTGCTAGTACTGTCCTTTAACTGGACAAACGCCTTCGTTCAAGTGTCAACCCCAATCCTGGGGAGGTCAGCGCACGGGGCCTGCAGCCTAATGTACTCCTGAATTGGCTGAGTGGATTTCCGAACAAACACACTGGTCCAACAGAATTGATTTTCAGCAAGCCGTATGGGTCCCTAACGTAATTACCCTGCAGTGAGTCAGTTCACAGCAGCCCCTGCATTTAAAAGCTGCTGGTCAGCCAAGAGGAGAGGTTACCGCTGGTGCCTCAGCCTCTCTGCCAAGTACAGCTTCGCTTTTAATTGTTTAAACAGCAGTGGAATTTCTTTTGCTCTTTCTCAACAGAGAATCATTATATCCCTGTTTAAAGAGGTCTGGAGGGACCGCAGAAGAAGCTTTCCCTTCAAGCTTTGTGTGCTAATGAAAAAAAATCAAGTCATAGCTCTCTAATAGGCGAATTCAATTTATAACAGGCAAACACAATCATCTTGACACCAGCACTACACCACAATGCAACTTCCCTGGGTTTTACTGTGCAACGACTCCTGTGGAACACAGCCCAGCACGAGGCCAGCTAGCCTTCTCCCCACCAGCTTTGCCCTCCAGAAGCCTTCCTTAATGAAGTTCCTATAGCGCCTTTTTTGAAACTGCAGAAATGAATCAAATCACACCTAAGGAATCATTTGATACAGAGGAACCAAATTTCTCTGCAATAAAGTAATATCAGATTTGTATACCAACTGGATAAAGCAAGATCAATTTTGCAGTGTGTCCTCTAATGTGTATTTTTCTCTTTCTCAGTAGTGTTGGGCAAACTGAAAGCCAGCAGGCAACCCCAGAAGGTTTGTAGTTCTGAGATACGTAAAAAAAATAGTCAATGTCCTAATACTGACCTTTCCTAATATTGACCTCACAGCAGCCTTCCAGTATCTGAAGGGGAGCTACAAGGATGCTGGTGAGGGACTCTTCATTGGGACTGTAGTGACAGGACAAGGGGTAATGGGATCAAACTTACACAGGGGAAATTTAGATTGGATATAAGGAAGAAGTTCTTTACTGTAAGGGTGGTGAGGCACTGGAATGGGTTGCCCAGGAAAGTTGTAAATTCTCCATCCCCAGCAGTGTTCAAGGCCAGGTTGGACAGAGCCTTGGGTGCCATGGTTTAGTGTGAGGTGTCCCTGCCCATGGCAGGGGGGTTGGAACTGGATGATCTTAAGGTCCTTTCCAACCCTAAATATTCTATGATTCTCCTACAGACCTTGCCAATAATAATGAAGCGAAGTAGCACTGAATAATGAGAAAAGAATTTTTTTTCAGCTTCATCACAACAGCATCGCCTTCTTCATAGAAGCGGATATATCACCCTAGACAAAAAGTACACACCTGCTATGCCTCTTTTAGATGCCACGGCATCTCTTGCACCTTGTCTAGCTGAGCTCTGTCACAGAATAGACTCATAGAACAGTTTGGGTTGGAAGACACCTTCAGAGGTCATCTAGTCCAATCCCCCTGCAATGAGCAGGGACATATTCAACTAGATCAGGTTGCAAGAATGAACCTCTTCTCCATGAATTTGTCTAGTCTCTCTAGAACTCCTTTATTCTTTTTCTTCCACAGCATCACGTGCAATAAATTTCATGTGTTACCTATGTGCTCTGAGAAAAGGTACTGACTTTTTTTTGTTTGAAACTTTCCACATTTGGTGAAAACCCCTTACTTCTTGGAATTATGCCCTAATAATTTTTCATGTGCTACTCACAATTTACAAGCTGCCACTGCATTTCTCCATCACATTTATTATAATGGATGATTTTGATTCTATAAGGGGGAATGGGTTTAAACTTAAAGAGGGGAAGTTTAGGTTAGATATAAGGAAGAAGTTCCCTATGAAGAGGGTGGTGAGGCACTGGAACAGGTTGCTCAAGCATATTGTGAATGCTCCATCCCTGGCAGCGTTCAAGCCCAGGTTGTACTGAGTCTTGGGTGACATGGTTTAGTGTGTGGTGTCCCCGTTCTTGGAAGGAGGGTGGGAACTAGATGATTTTAAGGTCCTTTCCAACCCAAACTATTCTATGATTCTAAGATTCTATGATGATGGACTCTAGCCTTTTTAGTCCCTCTGCTTGTGGAATATGCCCCATATCTGTAAACAGTCTGTCCAGCTCAGTTCCCTATTTCAACATTTTCAAGTAAGGCCTAATATCCTGATTATCCCTCCAAGGCTCCAATGCTTATCAGTACAGAATCCCCTCCTTCTAGCTGCACTGAAGAGTGCCAAAAGATGTTTTACACCCTCAGCTTTTCACAAAGCCCCTATTTCATTTGTGGTGCTGAAAATTTCCTGGCAAACTAATGCTCCACGCAGACAAAGCTGTCTGATTGATTTTGTATTGAGAGAATTAGTGTGAATGCAAGCTGCTTTGGAGCTCACCAGCACAAAGTTGCAACTGAGCAGGCAGAAATCATTTCTAGGCAGAGCATCTACCTGAATAATGGATTCACTGCCATACAGTTTTGTGCTGGTTACATCTATGTTCCTTCCAGTCAGTCAGATGCTGCTTTAGCTGTACTCTGCTCTCCCTGCTGTAGTTGCAGAGAGCCATCTGTCAGATTCTCAGTCTTATTTCCCTTTTCCTGTCTTTCCCCAAAGTAGGAGCAAATGGGGCCAGATTCCAGCTGTATTTTTCATCCTCCAATTAGCAGGCTCCAATTCATCACTCTGAGTATCTCCTGGCATCAGTGCTGAGATTCCCTCCTCATGCCTGGTAAATCGGTCTTCATTTAAAACCCTCTCTCTTAGCCCTAAATGGAAATCAATTCTGCAAGTTTAGCAAATAGTTAATTACTCCACAAAGAGGATTGATTGGCCTTTGATCACCAGAAAGCTCTGTAGTGCTATTAGTCTCTTTCATCTGTGATTAAACCACAGAGAAAAAGAAACAAAAACTAAATTAGGCTTCTCCTGTTATCCTACAAATATTTAATGATGGGATAATCTCCTAAAGGTGCGATCAGGGGATATACATTCCACCAGGAAATGTTTCCAGCTCAACCCTGAACCCAAATTCTCTCCCTGTAAAGAGCCTGGCAACGAACTTTACAGAAGAACAGAGCTGAGCTCAAAGGGATGCTTTGTAGTACACACTCTTCTTGGCCTTTTCTTCTTTCCTCCTCTTATGTATGTTTTAATGCAGATAAAGATTTTCCCAATGGAGTCCTGACATGAATAATAATAATAATAAAGGCTTTCTTTAAATTCAGTTTTGGCTCTGCTGACTTTCTCAGCAGGACAAGACTGTGTCCCGTTGATTTACAGCATTGTACAGAGCTGTTTCCCCAAATGATGGGATCCTCCCACTTCAGACAAATCTCAAATATCGCAGTCTCCCACTGCTAGCCCACTCTAAAATTCAGTCCCAAAGTAAAGCATAAAGCTTTCCACACAGCCACCTACCCACACTGCAGCAGAAGCCACGACAGGAAGATCAGAGGATGGAGAGCAAGGATCGAGTTGCATTTCTCATGTTCTGTGCAAATTTAAGGTCTAGGAACCTTCTTTTTGTGACATTAATGCAAACCGCATTAGTGGGTGGCTGGCAGATCCCAAGTGGCTCACACAGTCTGTGTGTGTTCCTCACCATTACTCACTGCAGCAACAGCCACTGGAACGGGCATGGGAAGCATTACAAGCCTCTCCACCGGTCTCAGCAGCCAGGGCTAGGGACTATGGTGTTAGGTGCTTTATCAACACACACTCAGGAGCTGCTCCTTCCCCATCACTGCCAGAATCCTAGGAGAACTGTGGAAACACACCTGCTTTTCTCTAGCACATTTTCATCTGCTGCAAACACTGCTGTTCCCAGCATAGACCCAGAGGCAGCAAGGGAGGTTGAACCCAGCATCAGGCAAGCAGAGCTGGCCAAGTTTCTGCAGCCTTCCTTCTCTGGCTGGAGATGGTGATGACCACGGTGCCTGGCTACTGACCAGCAGGCGAAGTCCCTCAAAAGTCAGTGCATGACAGCAGTGCTGCTGACAGGAGAGAATAGCCCATTTTAAATGGTTGCTTCATTGAGCATGGTACGCAGAGACACTGCTCTATAGGTCCACAAGAAAGAAAACTGTACAAACATATATCCAGGAGAACGTGAGCTATTAGCAGGTAAATCTTGACAGATAAAAGGTGACCTGATTAGATATCAGACTGCAGAGCCAGGAATGGCACTGGTAAGGCTGAACTTCAGGAAGTTTCACAACTTGCCATGAAAACTGAGAAAGTGGTCATAACTTTTTTTAGCACTAAAATGTCATAATATTCTCCATGCAAGAGAAAAGAGGAATCTCCTGACATGTTTTCAACTCTCAAATGGCAAAGAGTCCTTGAGGGGCCATGGCACGCATCAGGCAACAGCAGGCATTAATTAGCCTAGATTTTCTATTGAATTGTTTTGTGTGTGTGTGTGTGTGTGTGTTTCTTTCCCTGGGTGTCTCATTTGCAGAATGTTCAATCATCCCCTCGCTCTGGTTCTGCAGTTGTGTGTACTTCTGTGCAACTGTCGAGTCCTGACACCTGTCAAACAGTGGCACAGTAAATTGGACGTGTCAGCCCCAGCATCCTGGTGCCAAGGTGTGAATTAGCTAGAGTCCCTTGCTGCTGTTCTTCTGACCTCTTTACTCCATTACTAGGACACCCGAAGACACGTCGAGCCTCAGGGTATCAAAAACCAAAATACAACAAAACGAACCCCACGAACCCATTGCAACCATAGCAGGGTGCTTAAGGACTTAAACCAACACTTTCTTCTCTATATGAAGGAAAGAATTTAAATAAACAGAATATGTAAACATGCTGACTGCATTTGCAAACCTGGGAGAAAATGGGCTTTGCATTTTTGCTTCATGCCATACCAGGAGGCTTTAGGAAGACAGAAAGAAAAGGGAAACTGAGCGAGTAGTTAGGGGAGCTTTCAGATGAAAAGACTCGTAAGTCATTCTGCACAAAGAAAAATATTTGCTTATACTGTGCCCAATGCTGTAGATGTGGTTACCAGAAAACTCTGCACAAACAAAACCCCCCAAACAATGCATGTGACTGAAATCCCCCCGATCTCGGCTCCTTACCTTGCACGGAGGTTGGGACGGTTGTTTTGTTTTTTAAAACAACAGCTCCCAGAACAAAAGGCTGATTTGTGCAGCAGGCAGTTCAGGGAACCACCTATTGCACAGGGCTGTAGACACATATGGTGCTGCACAATAACAAATAAGAACAACAATAAAGAAAGCTGCACCCACTTTGCTCAGTATGGTGTTCTCAAAGTTACACAGTAAGAAGCAATTATCCCAAAGTGGCAATTTTATTTGAAAATAACATTAAAATTAAAATGGGCATTTCAGGGCCTCCTGCTGAAGAGTGACATGGGCTGTTCAGGGGCCCACTGTCACTTTGTCAGCTGTCACATGCTGCCTCCTGCTAAATGGGCACAGTTTGCCTTTACCCTTTATCCAGACTTTTAGAAATGCCGCATGCATTTTATGAAGACCAACTAAGTGGGACTGCATCTCTGACAGCTGTTCCAGCTTAGATTCTGTGGAAGTGCTTTGCATACGTCTATCTTTTCGGCTAACAATTTGGATAGATAACAAAAGCTGAAGGGAGAGGGGTGGGATGGAACAAAGAACTTCTGTGCCCTGGTCACCTGTTACCATCCAGCCCAGGGTAACAACAGCCAAAGCGGGTGTCTCATGAGAAGTCATCTCAGTGGCTTTGGTTAAATGAATTTCAGGTCTCCTCAGTCCTTCCAGCAGGTAGGCCCACCTTTAGTAAAACCCCACCACAGACATATGTACCTGTAGAGCTGGGGCGTAAGAGCTGCTCTTCTGGTCTCAGGCTCAAAGAACCATTGACCATCAGTATAAAGCTGACAGTGTGAGAGGGATGCAGGAGTCCACCGGATTCCTTTACATTTGGCAATTGCTGAGCTGTTCTTCATTTGGGGATTTTCCTTATTCTCTTCCCTCCTCTTTCGAGCCAACACATTTGATTATTAAAAACTGGAATATAACAAAATCTGTCCTTCAATCAATACAAAGCCACGCTGAATCTTTGTGCTGAAAGTTGCCAATTTAACAGCTTTCACAACATTCTCTTGAGTTTGGTGTTTAGCTCATAACTTAAACCACATTTTGAATTTCAGATGCAGACATACATTCTTCAATATAGGCAAACACATTCAACAGCAGACCCAAGTTTTCCCTAGTCTTCTGTCTGCTGCTGACATACCCATAGAAACCCTTTTCATTGTCCTTCACATCGCTTACCAGGCCAACCCCCAGTTGGCTTTCCTAATCCTGTATGTTCATGCTTGGATAGTATCTCTCTAATCCTGCTGGGTCTTCTTTCTAGGAGGAGCCAATCCATAAAACTAACATATCTCTCCTAGACCACCCTTCTCTTCAGGACCATATCCCATAGGACATGGAAAAAATGTTCTGATAAAACCAGCAGTACATATTGGTGAGGCAGAACCAGGGCATAAATTCAACATAATGCCAATACTGTCTGAATTGATTCCCTGGAATCACTAGATACATATACTGAAGACTTTGCACTTATAAAAGAGTTGAATTGCTAGTTATTTGAATATATAAATATTGTTAAAACAAAGCCTTGCTCATAAAAAAAATCTTAACAGATCAACCAGCTGAATGCTTTGACAAGAACACTACAGTATGATGTATACAGTTACTATCACTCATTATTTGATTTTAACAGTGCTGGCAAACCACAGAATCAGGGTCCCTTTGTGCTAGTAAGGCACCATCTGCCAAAAACTCAACACAAACATGCCAAAATGAAATGAAAGACCAAGTGCACATGAGAGAAGCATTACTTTTCTGCAGGGATTAGCAGAAGCCTTGGGGTAACTACCCATGCCTTTGCCTTCCTAAGCAGCAGCAGCCCATTTTCTGCACCTCCTAGACAATGTAGCTGAAGCAACTGGTAGTCAACAAACCTTTTTCTGTTTTAGAAGCTCAAGAAAGGTTTCCCACAAAGAAGGCTGCTGTCCTGAGTCAAAAATGTTCCTGCTCCATTAGTCTCTCTGTGCGTTGATTCTGTTCCAGAATATGAACATATTTTAATGCTGGATTACATTACAAAGATTTCCATAGACACAAGATTTTCACATCTATGGTAATGAGGACTACTTCAATACTTAGAATAGATGGAATGTGTGCAGGAGATCTACTGATGGGAAGTAAATTTTAATTTCTTCGTATTCTATTGCTGATTAAAGTCAGGAAATGTCTCCAGTTTGCTCCATTCTGTGTTGTGAGATCTTACATAATCACTGACAATAGTTTAAGGTATTATCTGATCTATGAAAGTACGCATTTAAAAAGAGGTAAAAGTCTTAAACCCAACATATTAAACATGAAAGGGGTGTCTGGTTTACTTGTTCAAAGTAAGGGGTTTTCTCCCAGGAGTGACACATCTATTACTAATTAAGCAATTAATTTATTATGCAGCACTTGCAGAAAACAACATATTTGAAGTCTGAAAACGTCTGCCAAAGAATGAAAAATAATTTGGATACAAATAATTATCTTCAGGATTTTTCTTCACACTGGAATATGCTTATCACAATTCAAATGTTGTTTTTTGCAATGCTAAATAATAATCACTGGTAATGCATAGGAAAGCAGAGCATTAACAGGTAGCCATTTTTCCTAAACATGCCCATTTCTGAGTCATTTTAATGCATGTGCAGAGACAGACAGAAATTTATCTACAGCTTTAAAATAGATAAAGCTGTAGATATCTACAGCTTAGTAGATATCTAAGTAGACCTGTTAGTCTGCAGGATTTGCCTTAACATAGAGATTCTCTATCAGATGGTCATACAACAGATTGTCATTTGGCTCCCCAAGATCTTCCTACCAGGCAGGAGGGCAAGCTTCTCCATCCTTTCCCAGTGACCAAACATCAAGAGTGAAATCTCAGGTACATTAAAGTTAGAAGAGAAATTGCCAAGATTCTAACTAAATGCGGCAGAGAAGAGCTTATTGTATTGAACACAATGCAATCAAAAGCTGTGCTGAGAGCTGGATGTCCAATTATTTCCTCAAAACACTAAGTGCAATGGGGTTTCATCTTCTGAGGTATGTTATGCAACTGGCATGCCTGCCACACACATCAAAGTCCTTAGTAGCTCTGTTCAGCTTCAGCACCAAGGAAGGCTTATTTATGGTAGTTTTCTCTGCCAAATCACCTAAATGCTGGATTTTGTTCAGTTCTTTTCTCCATGATCCAAAATATCTTGCAAGAAAAACCTCTGTGCATCATATGCATATATAATATATATATGTGTGTGCGTGTTATGGAACAGGACTAAATGGGTATTCTCAACCACAGACGGAAACTCTAATACCTTTGTATTAAGGATTCAAAGATCTATCCCTTTATCTGAAGGTATTGTTCAAAATAGCATCCAGTATCTTGTCTATCACATCCAGAACATCACTTAGATAGAGCAGAGGTCTTCATCTGCTCTACAAAGCCTCTTTCACTAGCAACTTTCTTAAATACTTTTAACACTGAAGTCAATATCTCAAACATCATCTTTTATTCCAGCTTTTCTCAGTCATCAGCTTCAGATTTGTCTACATTTGGCTTGCTTTCTCCATAACACCTCTAAGAATCTTTTACTAAATATCTACACTGCTAAAATACTTGTCGAGACATCCACTGTTTGTCATACAAAATGGAAACATTCTTTCTCTAGTCTTAGCATCCTCATATTTCTTTGAGAGCTGGGACAAAGATAATATTCCAAATTTAACACTGCGACATTGCAACTATCTACAGGTGCTTCCTTTTTTAGTGCATACATAATATATTTATCTCCCTCCTTTATAGCTCCTTATGATCTGTTCTCTACAACTTCTCTTTTGGTATCTGAATGCTAATTCCATCTTTGTACTTTCTATCAGCTTTCATTCTAATTTTAAGTGTCTTCAGTTTTCTCCTGTGCTGCTTTTACAATTGAGCCTTCTAATGATGCAAAAAATGGCACACTATTTTAAAATTTTTATTAAAGCTCTTCTTTTCTATGTTGGCTGCAGTTATGCTTATTGTCTATGGAGACCACTGGAGATTGTGGCATCCAACAGCAGCACAACTTCTGTGTGTATCACCTCTTAATGTCTGGATCACTTATCACTTACCTGAGACTTCAGAAGAAAACCCCTTAGGCTGAAAGTGGTTTTATCCCATTTGTATGGCAGCAAGTGCAAAGCAGACTCCTACTCCAGGGCAGGGATCTAACTGCCCCAGCAGAAAGGAATAAGCTATTGATGAAAATGGCCACACAGCTCCCTTGCTCCTGGCCCCTTCCCATCAGCTGCCCTGTCACCTTCCTCTGGGTTTCCGAGTCCATGGGCATAGTCACAGCTGGTAGACCTGGAAATGGCTGAAGCAGGCACCACCCTACCCTGCCCAGCACACCAGATGAGGTCATGCAGCTTCCCCAGCTCAAGCCAACACCTTAGAGCTCCCCAGTCTCCAAGAACTCCTTCAAAATAACATGGTAGAAAAAAAAGGATGTTCAGCACAGTCACTTTACTCTTTAAATCAGAGAAAGCTGTAGATATCTGCAGAACAAAAAATCCTGGAATACACTGCTTTAGTCCTCAGTCTCACATCCTCCACCTGCCAATGCAGGATTTACTGTCGGCTCTGCTGGCCACCTCTCCTGAGGCAGTTGTACATCATGATGAACAGGCTTCTGTCTACTAAACAACTTTCCATCTGAACTACAGCCTATCTTCCTCCTCTAGCACATCTAGACTGAGAAACAGCAAATCTATGAGGCCTGGGGAGGGCACCAAGAGGAGAAAGCAGTCAGATAGCCGAGCACGTTTGTCAGGAAAACAGTCTGTGTAGCAGAATCTGTGTTAACGCCCAAGACGTGCATCACCAGACAGAAAACAGAGCTCCTGACATAAACTGGAGTTCTCCTTTTGACCCAGGAGCATCTCATCCCACCTCAAACTATATTACTTAATAGTAAATTAAGCTGTGTAAGCTTTAATGAATGAAGCTGACAATTCTCAGGAGCTTACAGCACTGCAACACATTGCAAGGAAAGAGGGCTAAAAAAGGAAAATACGATGAAGTAAGAAAATTAACTCTTCATCAATCACATTTCTGCCAGCTTCTAAAGATTTGGTGTATGTTTTATGAGAAATCAAACTCATGCATGACAATGACCAAAAGCAGCAGGATTAAAGATACACACATCACAACTGATCTAGCACACCAGGCTCATTGAAGATGCAGGACAAAGCATAGTAAAAATACCATGCAGAAAGAAGTGAAAACCTGAAGGAAATAAACTAATAGATAGTTTAGTCTCAGGAATGGAGAGGAGGGGATGAAGCACAGGTAGAAGCAGAGATACATAAACTCACAGAGGTACTGATCGAGCATGCAAGTCCAACAAGTGCATTCATCAGGAACAAAACATGACTGTGAGATGATTTTGGGACTCAGTTTGGGAGGCCAAGTATACCGGAGGCTGTTGGAGCTCATCTACACCAAGGAGAAGAGCGGTTTTGGTAGGAGGCTTGCCAGGCTGCTCAAGAAAACTTTAGATATGTTGGGGGAGGGGGGCATCATTCCATCCCAGCATTCCCAGTCAGCTGCCAGCACCTATAATAAATGCTCAGGGCAATGTAGAGATATCCCAGCCGCTCCAGCCAATGAGCCAGCTTCATTTGGAGCTCGGCTCAGATGCCTCCATACAAACACCCATAGCATGGGGAACAAACAAGAGGAATTAGAGATGAGTGCACGTCTACGGGGCTATGATGTAATGGGCATCACAGAAACGTGGTGGGATGGCTCCTATGACTGGAGTGTTGGAATGGAAGGTTACAGGCTGTTCAGGAAAGACAGGCCTGGCAGGTGGGGAGGGGGAGTTGCCCTTGATGTTGGGGACAGGCTGGAGAGTGTGGAACTCTGTCTGGGGACAGGTGAGCAGTCCACAGAGAGTTTGTGGGTCAGGGTTAAAGGGAGAACAGCGATGGGAGACATTGCTGTGGGGATCTGTTACAGAGCGCCTGACCAAGAGGAATCTGTGGACGAAGCACTTTATAGACAGATAGCAACAGCCTCATGCTCACAGGCCCTTGTCCTCATGGGGGACTTCAACCACCCTGACATCTGTTGGAGGGATGGTACGGCCCGGCACAAGCAATCCGGGAGGTTCCTCGATTGTGTGGAAGACAACTTCCTTCTGCAAGTAACAGAGGAGCCGACAAGGAGAGGTGCCATGCTTGACCTTGTGCTCACCAACAGGGAAGGGCTCATTGGAAATGTGACTCTCCAGGGCAGCCTTGGATGCAGCGATCACAAGATGGTCCAATCTGAGATCCTCAGGACAGTGAGAAGAGCGTGCAGCAAGCTCACTGCCCTGGACTTCAAGAGAGCAGACTTTGGCCTCTTCAGGAACCTGCTCAGTAAGGTTCTATGGGATATAGCCCTAGAGGGCAGGGGGGCCCAGGACTGTTGGTTGATGTTCAAGGATCACCTGCTCCAAGCTCAGGAGTGTTGCATCTCAACTAAAAGGAAGTGCAGCAGGAGGGCCAGGAGACCTCCTTGGGTGAATAAGGAGCTGCTGAGGTAACTTCAAGGGAAAAAAGAGGCTTATAAAAGGTGGAAGCAGGGACAGGTGGCCTGGGAAGAATACAGGGATGTTGTCCAGGAAGCTAGGGACCAGGTTAGGAAAGCTGAGGCCCAGATAGAATTAAACTTGTCTAAGGATGTGAAAGATAACAGGAGGGGACTCGTGCAAAGCATTCGACATTGTCCCACACAACATCCTTGTCTAAATTGGAGAGACATCAATTTGATGGATGGACCACTCGGTGGATAAAGAACTGGCTGGATGGCTGCACACAAAGAGTTGCGGTCAATGGCTCAATGTCTGGCTGGAGACCAGTAACGAGTGGTGTCCCTCAGGGATCGGGGTTGGGATCAGTCTTGTTCAACATCTTTGTTGGTGACATGGACAGTGGGATTGAGTGTGCCCTCAGCAAGTTTGCCGATGACACCGAGCTGTGTGGTTCGGTTGATACCCTGGAGGGAAGGAATGCCATCCAGAGGGACCTTGACACGCTTGTGAGGTGGGCTGATGCCAACCTCATGAAGTTTAACCATGACAAGTGCAAGGTCCTACACTTGGGTCAGAGCAATCCCAGACTCAGCTACAGGTTGGGCAGAGAAGAGATTCAGAGCAGCCCTGCAGAGAAGGACCTGGGTGTTGGTCGATGAGAAGCTGAACATGAGCCAGCTTCAGTGTGCGCTCGCAGCCCAGAAACCAACCATATCCTGGGCTGCATCCAAAGGAGTGTGACCAGCAGGTCGAAGGAGGTGATCCTGCCCCTCTGCTCTGCTCTTGTGAGACCTCACCTGGAGCATTGTGTGCAGTTCTGGTGTCCTCAACATAAAAAGGACATGGAACTGTTGGAACAAGTCCAGAGGAGGCCACGAGGATGATCAGGGACTGGAGCAGCTCCTGTATGAAGATAGGCTGAGAAAGTTGAGGCTGTTCAGCCTGGAGAAGAGAAGGCTGAGTGGAGACCTCATAGCAGCCTTCCAGTGTCTGAAGGGGGCCTATAGGGATGCTGGGGGGGCACTCTTCATTAGGGACTGTAGGGACAGGACAAGGGGTAATGGGTTTAAACGTAAACAGGGGAAGTTTAGATTGGATATAAGGAAGAAATTCCTTACTGTGAGGGTAGTGAGGCACTGGAATGAATTGCCCAGGGAAGCTGTGAATGCTCCATCCCTGGAGGTGTTCAAGGCCAGTTTGGACAGAGCCTTGGTTAATGTGGTTTAGTGTGAGATGTCCCTGCCCATGGGAGGGAGGTTGGATCTAGATGATCTTAAGGTCCTCTCCAGCCCTAACTATTCTATGATTCTATGACTTGAGAAGGGAAGCAAAAGGGACTGAATGCTATAGAATTAAGATATATTTAGGAGAAGGAAGGAGAACAACAAAACTGTTTTTCCCCTGAAGATACTTATCCTCTTGATAACTGGACAGCAGTAGCATATTGTTGATGGTTTGATCCCAGGCAGCATTGCTCAGATTGGCATTGGATGTGCTCTGCTGAGCATCTGTCAATGGGGTTATACCACACATCCAGACAGGCCTGAGATCTGGAAGCTATTGTGCCATAGCGGACCCAGAGAAGGGATGGGGTATGTGGGCACTCGCTTGGTTTCACACATCAGCTTCACACATACTGCAAAGCGGCTTCACTGCAGCTGTATCACAGGAGGTAGCTTCAGTACTTTTGAATGTGATTAGAAAAAAGATTGGAAAATGGGATCCTCATGTTCATTATGAGAAAAGTAGTGCTTGAAATAAAGTCCCAAATATGTTTTGTGGCTGCCTCAGATATAACCATTATTATCAGCCTTAAGAGGTGCAAGAAAATTTCTATAACTAAAAATGTAACAAAAGAACAGAGTACTTGGGGAGAACAGTAGAAAAATCAAGCCTTTTTTTTTTTTAATATATTTTAAAGGTGTAGGTTTCTTGCAATTTAAATTTACCACCAAACCTCCCAGCTTCTCCCCCAGTGTACCAATTCAGAGCTACTTAGAAGGAAAAAAGAAGAGAAAAAGGAAAATCATTAAACAACCCCCCAAAAAGAGGGCTCAATGAGGTCTCATTTCGTCGTAATGAGCTCCAATTTAACATGATCATTATTTCTGACATTAAAGGCCTGTGAATAGTGTCACATGCCCAGAAGCTATTTTTTTTTTACCCTCTAATGCCAGAAATAACAAGCTGCAGTTAAGGGACAGTGAATCAGGGTCTGTAAAATTACATTAAAATAGGAATTTCACTACTGATAGAATGACTCTTATCTAGGCAGCCCTTTCTGAAGCAGGTTTCTGAAGCGCATGGTTATTGGAGATGGGGTTGGTACCTGCCATACCCTGCACAGCAACAGACTGCCAAGAGGAAGAAAAACAACAGAAGTCCTCCTGCCTTGGTGCAGAGCTCCTTCAAGTGTCACAATGTACGTGCAAAGAATAGTATTGGGACAGACCCAAGGCCCATCTAGTTCAGAAACCTCTCTGAAAGCAAGACAGTAGTAGATGCTTGGAAAAATAACTTTAAGAACAAAAGAAATATCAGGTATTCCTTCTTTTGCTCATAAGCATCTAGTTCCCAGGAATGTGAAGGTTATGGATTCTTAATCTGCAGTGTATACTTCATGAAGCTGTGAATTTATTGGGACAAAACATCTCCAATCCAAAAGATTGAAAGAGCTCCCCAGTTCCCAAGCTTGTGATGATCTTCAATGTATGTTTTAATTTATACCTTATCATTGTTGAAATGGAGAAGAACTTGAAGAGGCAACAGACATGTGGCCATCCAATGGCTACATACAATGGTGTGAAAATATTCCTCTATTGGTTTCTCTCTGTTCCTTGAAAAGCTTATGCTTTTTTCGCTTTTCTTTAAATATGACCCTCATATTTTTGTCTTTTTTTCCCCAAAACCATATTTTTTTTTTGAGAGGGGAGGGAAATTGAATACATTCTATCACTCAGTCACTTCACACCCACAAGCTTATCAATTTCTTTCAAGCAGTGTGATAGGTTTGTGATGATATACTTCCATTTACAAAAGCTGTGCTGGCTCTTCTCCACCATGTCAAACTTATTTGTGTGTCTGCAAGTTCCATTTGTGATATCCCTATTTTTCCACAACAGAAATAAAGTTTACTTCTCTGAAATTCCTGACATCACCTAGAGCATTTTTAAAGAACTGTAATCACAATCAATTCCTCTAGTGTCGGGCCAATTTAAACTACAGGTTGCAAAGTACAGTAATTTGGATATTTTGAATTTTAGTTCACAAACTCTTGGCATCTGTCCTGAAAATTTATTGTAGTTTTTTTCATTGATTTGTTTTAAAACCTTCTCCTGACATTTAATTTGAGACAGTTTTTCATACTTGTTCCCAGTAAAAATAACAGCTTTTAATGTGGAACCTCTCAAAGCTCTTCCACATCACACACCAGGGCAGAGATCCTAGTTAGCTTATCCGCTATCTACTTTATTTTTGATAACTGCTCATTTCATAATTCAGTTTTCAGTCATCTGGCACCCCTTCTGACTTCTTGGCAACCTTTGTAGTGCTGATGCATTTGAGCAAGTGTTACCTTTGATGTTTCCAGCAATTTGTTCCTCAAACATGCTGTTTTGGTGGGGGAACATGATGACACCTGTGTTTTCATGATTTTATGTTTAATCCCAAAAGCTTTGTTTTTTTCTTTTTTACGCTTTTCTTCAAATATGACTCTCACTTTTGCTTTATTTTTTAAGAATTCCTTTAAGTCTGATATTGTGTATTTGAATTGCCACCATTCCACTTAAAACATTTTAACCTTTCGGATGCTTTCTTTTCTAAAGCAAAAGATAAAATAAACCTCCCTCTTATTTTCATGTAGTTCTCTTTTCAAAGCTAGACTTTACTAGGGGACATTAGACTTTTCAAGTGTCAGTTTTTCCAGGCTTTTCTATTTTTTTACAAAATTGCAATAGTTACCACCCATACTATGTCCTCTGCACTGCAAGAAAATAAAACTAATGACAAATGGTCTCTCCTGTCTGGGGTTCTCTCTAAGATGTTGTGTCAAATGAAAGCCATTTAGAGTGTCTAAAAAATTTAGCCTCTGAAAAAGTCTGTTTTACAGCTTTTACACATGCAGTCATCTCCTTTACATCATGGGTATAGAGCTCAACTATCGCTAGTGTGGCACGAATTCCTACCCGCAGGGACTCTCGTTAACTGCACCTACTGACAGTTACGTTTTTACCTTAATTAATTCTGCTATTTCATCTACGCACAGTTTTAGTCTTAAATCAGCATGGCTTACTCCATCATTCCTACTTAACTTATACCCTTTGAAAAAACCCATGTGTTTACTAAATATCTTCCTCCTCTCCGTTCTCTGAAATCCCTCCTAATAGTGATATGAAGGGAACGGTGCAGAATGCTTGCCTCCATGTTCAGGTGTCCAGCATTTGTGCAATATTTTATTACTTTTAAATGGAATTGGAGAAGATTCTGCAGAGGCTCATCTCCTTGGAGCCCTTTTAAATCTGAGCTATATAGGGTGAGAAATGAAGGTTCTCTTGGCTGTTGGTCCGGTTGGAGGTAACAATGCACCCACCAAGAGTAGCTTCCAGCAGCACAAGCTTAACCTTCACCTGCCAGGACTGAGAGCTGCTGGGTAAATCAACAAGGTCTTTGCAGAGGACTCCTATGGTCAGCAGTGGAAGTGAGGCATGAACCAGCATGGTAGCCTTAAAGAAGGAATGTGCACGGCCTCAGAAAACACAGGTTTGCTAAGCATAGGAACGATCTCCTTCTAAAAGGGGTGAGAGGCCTCAGGCTGGAGAGAGGATGTGAGACACCAGCATGAGAGTGGCACTTCAGCCATGTGCCCTGAGGTCAGGGTTTCAAGAACATTTCTCTCTAACATTCAATTCCTTGACAAAACTCTGCAAATTTTAAAGCCCTTTCTTATAGCTTTTTAAAAAGGTTATTTGTTTGCTACAAGTAACCTCCTGTTTTCTGCCATCTAATGCTCTCTAAGCTGATTTCATAGACTCCAAAACATATTTTCATAAAGGCAGCCAGAGGTTGATGAGTTTATTTAGATGTGTGAACAAGCTGCAAGGCACTGAAGAGGTCAGTGCCATGTAAACGGAAGCTCAACTACAGATGCTCTTTGGGAAGATTTGATCAATTTCACTTCTTTATACCAAATACACATGATGCCAAATTGCCACACGTAAAGTATAGACCCAAACATTAGCATACAGTTCCAGAACTGGAAAAAGACTCCAGCTGATCACAGCTGTCATCTCACACTTCTTGTAACACTAAATAATTCTCATGAAGATCCTTTTATTTAAGGAGACAAAGACATATGCATTCCCAGAAAACATACTTGCTTGCATGCACTGCATATAAACCAACTATGTTCAGTGGTATTCATTTCATTTTATGATCTCTGGTACATGAAGGCCTTGCTTACATAAACTGGAGATGAGGAGATTATTCTGGAAGGTGTTTCTGTCTGAGACACCTGCAGGTAAGGTGACCTCCAACTGAAACAAATAAATTCTCAAACTAATGAATGACCCAAGCTCTCTTTCATGTGCTTTCATAACAGCACAAGCACACAAGCACGTGCGTGGGGATAGTGATTTTTTTGTGTCAAGTCAATACCAGGTCTGGATATGAAGGTGGATGCTTAATTGTGAATATGTAATTCAGCATGTGCAAGACAGGGATGGAGAGAGAAAAGGCAGAGAGAAATGCTAGTTGACGTGTTTCTGTAAAACTTGGGATAAGTGTGAGGCTGAAGGAGCTTTCCAGGAAAAAGGACCCAATTTGTATCTTCATCGATAATTGGTTTGTTTGTGTGGAGCAAGCAGGCGGCTCAGGTGGAAAAAGCAGTGGAAGAAAGTGATGGAGTGAAACAGCAAGGGCTGCGACTCCCTGCCTGATGAGTTGGAGAGAAAATGTTAGTAATTGAGGTAGGTCCCAGAGGGGTTCATTAAGTGACTGGCCCTTCACAGTACCCTGCCACATCTGACCTGGAAACATTGACGTGAGGCCAGTGGTACAACATGCGAGCATGGGTGTGCGTGGGAAGCAAGGAGTACATGCCAGTGAGCAAGCATGCACCTGCAAGTGTGCATGTGAGTGCATGCAAGAGCTGAAGTCCTGTGACATGTTACGTGTCCATCCTGTGTGTGAAAACACCCCTTTTCGCTTGCAGGTGTCTGTGCTCTAAGCATTTGTTGGCAAACATGCCCCTCCTGCTGTGGGAGGAATCATTCTGGCACTTAAAACAGCACTGCACAGCTAAGACAGGAGACTTTAAACCATAGAAGGACAACATCAGAGCCCCAAAGTAAAGGACAGTGATGACTGAAGATGACCAGCTACAGAAAACTGCCTTCTGCAAGACCTAACTGATATTTACCAGGAAACTAGGTGAGTGCTGAGACCAAGATGGTCAAGTAAAAAAGTAGGGAAAACAAAAGGAAAGAAAGAAGGACGTTGAGTGAATTGTGCTTTTTTTTTTTTTCTTTTGTCCATTAAAATCTGAGTATTTAAAAATAACCCAAACACCTAGTAGGCTTCAAACTTGAGCTATACCTGAAATACAGAGCTTAGAAATACAGCTAAAAAGTGCGATATCATCCATCTAACAGAGTTATCAAGAAGAAACAAAATGTTCAAGTCTGCATCTATTTGGGTTTGTAGGGAACGGCATTTGCTCCAGCTGGTGGAAGAAGTGACAGGAAGAAGAGTGTCAGAGGATTCCAACATACCTGTCACAATCACAGGTCACATTATACATGAGGAAGGAACAAAGAGGCATCCCCAGAGCACTCAGTTTAACCTGTATTAACGAATGATTCCTACAAATAAGACCGAGTCACTTCTCCAAAACTATGTTCACATCCTCCTTATCAGATGACTACCTCAGTCCTTCTAAAATCTGAGTCTTTTCACATCCTTCATATCCCTCTACTGGAATACAATCGCAGGATTTTAAGTACCATTCAGTCAAAAAGTATTTTAAAAGGCTTAACAGAAACTTGAAAGACAAAAGTAGAAAAAAAGCCAGCAAAAGATACTCAAAGGCTGAGTGGCTACAGGAAAACATACTGGCAAGTTAGAAGCAAATTATTCCAGAGAAGAGATGAAGCAAAATGATATGGAATATAGTTTAAAAGCTGCAGAGGAGAAACCTCTCACATTACAAGACTGTCTAGGAGGCACAGCACTGGCACTCCATCGACAGTCGGACTTGTGACAGCTGGAGGGATGAGAACAAGGTACCTAAACAAATTCCGTAAGAAGGGAAGGAAGGGAAGTAGTGACTTTCAGAATATGAAACAGCAGAACAGAGTCAACAACATTAAAAAGTGAACTGAAATATAAGGCACAAAAATGGCATGAAGAAAACATATCTGTACTTACCAAGATATAATCAATTTTGAGAACTTGTGAACAAGTAAGTGGATAAGAGCATTTACCTTTGCCTTGCTGTAGCTTTTTCACATTTTCTCTTCAGGGCATGATTCATGGCTACCTCTGCACGTGCACAAGACATGAATAATGTGAAGTCTGCATCTGGCGATTCCTACAGGCACTAAAGGGTCTGCTACCATCCCTAAACATGTTTGAGAACAACTTTGCTGAAGCATGATACACTATTTTATTGTTCATTTACTGGTTCACAACATCACATTCATAGGGAAAGATTTTGACTTCAGCAGGGTATTTTTTCAGTAATAAAATCTCAACCCAGTGTTCATACATTACATTTTCCATGAGCCCATGGATAAATGGCCCCCACCTGCACAAACTGAAATCAATCCGAGTGACATTTACTCTCCTCAGTATGCAGATGTGCCTGTAAGTACAGAGGTCCAGGGCAGCAACACACCTGGTAACTCTTATGTTGTCTGTGGGAGCAAAAAACTCCCGTGGGGCAGAACCATCTATTCTGGTCTCAGACCAATATTCTTTCAATTTAAGCATGCACGAGGTCTAATAATATCTTCCTGACTTAACTTGCTTTTACATTGCAAAAGTCAAAAAGAAGCAAACTCTGCTTCAGGAAAACACTTCTAACAAACAGCTTTTGTTATGTGTGAACTCTCTCCATCTACTCAGAGCTAAGCTTGCTGTAAGCATTGTAAATGGACTATGCCACACCAGCAGACAATTTATAAGACACAGACCAGGAGAATTAGGGCTTGGTAATCATATATTAGTATTTTTTTTTAGATAAAAACTGATTCCAAGTTTTTGAGTCAATTAAACGCATCCGGCACATCATGTATGTGATGTAATGACAGCTCGAGACTAGAAATGCTTTTGATGCATTATTAACCATAAAAAAGGCATTAAATACCAAGCTTGAATGCCATAGGGATGCATATTTCAATAGAAATTATTTTTCAATATATGCTTAAAGTTTATTTTGGTAAACAGATGACTGTGGACTGTCACAGATGGAGACATGATTTATGTTTAGCTGGAGTCTCCTTGAAACAAAGGGAAATAGCTGGACTTGTTGAATGCATGGAAGGAACAAAATTCTCTCTGCCAGCTAAGAGAAGGGAGAGTGGTAGCTTAGAAGGTGCCCCGGCTTGGAATGTCAATTTCAGGGTAACAGCTGGGAATACCATTGGGTAAAGAAAACCAGGAAGGGAAGGAGCAGAGAGAGGAAACTAAAAAAAGTCTCCAAACAGGAAGCAATTGTAGAGAAACATGAAATTTCACTACCTGATCTAAAAGTGTTCCAGCCATGCCTTCATCTTCTGAATCTGCAGAGGCTAGGCCAAAGTTCAGAAGTACCATAAGTGAAACTAATCCTGTTGCTTAAATATCCAATAATACCTGTCAGAAACTAGGAGGTTTTTATCCAGTATTGTATTACCACCATTATAACCACATGTCACCATATATTAAAAAAAAACAGGAACACAAATAAACAAACCAAAACAAACCCAACCACTCTTCCACTCCTGACCCCCCTAAAAAGACAACCCAAAGAGAAATCCTGACGGCAAATTTCTGCTCTGGTTCATGCTGATTCTTGACTCTCATTTGCAGAATCAGAGCACCTAAAAAAGGAACCACCTGGTGGAGGAAACTCACGCTGTCCCTCTACTGTTGTGTATCACTTTCCTCACTGTCCAGTACGCTTTTCAGACTAAACATCAAGGCTTAAGGATTTGATATCTTCCATTTTAGAAGAATTGTAAAATTTCAGCCTATCAGTTTTAGAAATCTCTTGCTGATATCCAAATTACTTCACATGCTTCCCCATAGATATATTATTGTTGGGTATTGGGGTGCAGTCCTGAAGCATTATACCCAATGACTATTGATTCTCCAGGGACATCATGAAAGTGAAGTCTACAGGATCAGCCCCTTTATGTTTAGATCTTCAAACAGTTGTAGACTTTTATCAAGCCTTCTGCTACTCATCTCTTTGCCAAACTACACATATTTAGTTTTTTAATCTTTTCCTGTAAATCAATCACACCAGCCCCTTAATCCTTTTTGTTGCTCTTCTCTAATCTCCTCCTGGCTTGTCAATACCCTTTAGTACTATGGTGTCCAGAGCACTCGACACACCAAGGTGCCACTGCACCATGTGAACACGTGAAGCCTTATGCTCCTAGCCCTGTGGGGAGGGGTGCTCCAAACCTTTATTTTTTTTTTTGCTAATGTCTCACTTGGCAAGAGATTCCCACACCGTGACCTGTGGTCTGGCTTCAATGGGAGTTTGCTCATTGCAGACAGCAGTTTCTGCTTCTATATATTCTACACCTCTTCTTGAGCTGTGCTGCTACAGGAAAACTCACCTTTCCATTTAGCATGCTGATGCCACCTGCCTGCTCCTTTTGTGCCTTTCTACTCCACCCAGCTTACAATTCAGCCAAACTTTAAACAATCCAAGTCAACCCTCAATGGCTAAATCATATAAATAGCTTTATCTCTTACCCTGCCTTTACCTCACTCATATTGCCTGGCGAGATAACAAAATAAAAAACCTGAAAAGAAGTATTTTACCATTCCAGTACCCACTCTACAGTCAATGGAAAAGTATGAGAAAAGCTTCCAGTACGAATTCTTCCACTGTGAAACCATTTCCTCCCTACTGACATGCTAACCCCATTGCTTTGTAGCTGTAGGGGAAACAGGGGTATTTCTCACCGCACCCCAACAAGGATGCTTCTACTTTCATTGCTCACCCGGGGAAGTGGCAGAATACAGGCAGCCCCACCCAGACACTGCTTTTACGTGCAAAACCTAAGTATGTATTCAGGTGCAAAGTGCACCTGAGCTGTCCCCTGGCAGTCAAAGTGTAATCGTTCTGCAGCGCAAATCCCTGGTGCGGTCGTGGGCACCCACTTCCCCATGTGCAAACTACTGAGAGCCATAAACCAGTGTCAGAGCCATGAGAAAGAGCCCTCTAGAAATGCTAATAATTATTTTAGGCTTCCAAGGCTTTTTCACATTGTCTGGACATGGTGAGATGGCAGCTCTGATTCGGGAGCTGTGTAATCTGTTGGGTGTTTTCCCTACGCACTCACACACACCCCCCATGTTTTGATCAGAAATGTTGCTTCACCATTTCAGTACCACAGAATGTTGCAAAAAAAGAAAAATACAGGTTAAGTTGCCTTTAATCTTTAATTCATATACAAGAACATATTGCACATGCTAAAGTATAAAGGAAGATCCAAAGTCAGCGGGTTATGCAGACTCTGCCAGACCTTCACTTTCAAAGAGACACAGCCTGGGGAATTACACAAATGGCCTTCCATTGCCCTCTTAGTTTCTTTTTATGGTAAAATGCTTTGCTTTTATCAATTCCTCCCCCTTCTACGAGTCCCAGAGGCTTAGGCAAAACAAAAAGGCAAATGCGCAAAATGCACCCTTTTCCTCTGAACGGAGTGGGAGACTCGCTCCGCAGGAAAGACACGGGCGGATGGAAAATGCTTTCTTGAAAAGTAAAAGCCAGTAAAGTACAGACAATCTTTCTGCCTGGGTGGAGGAAAGTGGCCTCTGCCAAAAAAATAAAACAACAACAAAACAAAAAAACAAACAAACCCCAAAAGAAAAAAAAAACACCCAGGGACTGCTCTTTTCAAGCTCCTGTAGGTTCTGCTGCATTACGCTGTGTCAGGCTGGAACAGACAGAGGAACACAAGCCTATTGTTGGAGATAACCATCAAAAATGGAAGCAGAGAGAAAATGATCCTGCAGCGGGATTCTCACAGGGAAAGGAGACTAAAGCAAGCATCACTTTCAGCTAAGCCTCAAACCAGGTCCAGCAGGATGGGGAGGAACCTCAGCAGCAGCTCCTGAATGCTGGCAGCTGAAGCAGCGATCCAACTGCGTGTACAGAAACAAAGGAGAGGAGCCAGCAAAGACCCCGAGGGCTGGACCCTGTGCTGCACTCACCATCCCAGGAAGCAGGAAGGAGACAGCAGGACAACCCTGTACCAGATGCCCTATCCTCCAGAAAGTAACACAAAGATCTAGGAGCTGCTGCCCAGGGTCACTATGGAATAAGTAATCCAGCAGCAAAACAACTTTTCTTTGGAAAACAGAAGGTTTCTGTGTGAGAAATATTACAAAAAAAAAGCCTTTTTGGAAAAAGTGCATGCAAAAAAAGAGGTCTGAATATAGAAACAAAACTGTCAACGCTTCCTAGAGGAAGTATTTCAGTTCTAAATTTCAAAATTATTTTTCTCTTGAACTCCTTTCAGTAGAAAATATTGCAATCTAAATTAAATGTTAACTTGTTCCAACAAATGCAGATTTTATTTATAGTGAAATAACATTTGTTTTGTGCCAATCCCAAACAAAATTTAACAGTCATTTCCACCTGATTAATTTAGTGCTAAATATCCTGGCTCCAATTAAATGTAAAGATTCTTGCATTGATTTTAAAAATTGAAATGAAGCTGACTGTTGGGGTGAGGGACAGAAATCCTTTGGCTGTATTTACTGGACAGTATTAATTTGGGTTTGTTTGTTTCTCTCTTTAATTTAAATTTGAAGGAATCCCTGTGATGGCTTTTATACTAAAATTGATAGAAAGAAAATGTGTTGTATTTTCATATCTAAAATATTAATTTTAAAATAAGTGGCTTTATTTTGCCAGTGCAGGCTAGCAGAGGTTAACCACTTGGCTTTCTTCAAAATTATGTTGGCTTATTCCTCAGAACAGCAGCAACCAAGAACACAGAAATCACACAAGTGAGATTAGCCAGCATCTCAGCCTGGAAAATCAGTTTTCATTCACTAAGCCACATTTTAGATGCTATGCTATATTACATTTTCTTAGTATTAAAAAACCCCCAAAAACCTCCCCAAAATCCAGAAATTACTTCATTACCACGCAGCAGCAGTATAACAAAATCAAAGCAATGACAACAGCTCATACAAGGAGCAAACCCAGAAGCCAGGGGGCAGGTGCTCTGCAGCCCGCGGTTCCAGGGACATGTCCCCAGCTGCTGGTTTCTGCTTTCTAACCCCTGGTATTCCATATGCTGCAATTACTCCCATGAAAATTTCAGTGGCTTCATTAATTCCAGAGTTTTTTTCTATAGGAGCCTCAAAGCAGATAATGAAAAAAGGCTCCGTGTCACGCTCCACATCATGAGTGTTTTTCTCCACCAGCAACTGGGGGTGAAAAAACAACAGAAAAGTGGCTCCTGTGGGTCAAATCAGAGGTCAGCGGAACCCCATGTCCTGTTGGCTGACAAATAATTTGTCATTTACCCCATATATTTTCCTCACTGAGTGGTGTGAGCCACGGTGTGTCAAGATGCTCACATCCACCTGAGCAGGAACAAAGGATGGGTGCTGGCCACGGGGCACAGTCCCCAGACTGGATTGGAAGGTCACCTGCAGCAGCCACTGTTCAATTCTTGATAAGCATTTGCTGCCCCAGCTGCAACGCATGGTACCAGTGAAGTGGGAAAAAGGGCAGCTATCATTAGACCAATTTCACGTGAAGACCTCTTAGAATCAAAATTTAAGTGTTGCAAAATGAAAGATTTTAGGAATGCCTCTGGTTTTTTTTTGTTTCAGATTGCTACACGCTCTTACTCATCTAATTTTTGACAGCATAGAATGAAAAAATCTGTAATTGGCAGAGAAAGACACATCAACCAATTAAGAAACAACCAAAATTTTCCTGCCTGCCACCTTTCAATCTTAACATGTCAATGACTCACACACAAAGACCTGAATAAAGATTAAATCTGTAATACTTCACTCAAAAGCAGATGCTTGCATAGTATGACTGAAGTACTACCTACACGCTAATTCAGCTTGAAACAACTAAAGCCACAGTGTTAGCTCACAGTAAAAACTAAGGGTAGTTTTAGTTGTTAGTTTTCTGCACAGAGGGATGTTTAAATGCTGGATTAGATTTGCACACAAAACTTAAAAGTGTCATCAATAGGAGTTCATATGCAACACATCAATCTGTTGTGTAGACTCAGTCTAAGTTGGAAATCTTCTCAGCTGCCATTAATTGTCATGTTAGATTGTTGCTCCCTGAAAGCTGCCTTTTACCAATACCTGATGCTTTCTATCCTGGAGTTACAAGCCCAGCTGTCATCTACAAGGGAGCTGCCTAAATCAAGGAGAAGCACTTGGCATCCTCGCTGCAAACTACTGTACATACAGTAATTTGCTAAACTGTGGGAAAAATCTATTTTAAAGTTTGGTTTCTGCTTTTTACAAACAGAACACATGGTCATAGGACAGCACATAATTTTCCCATTAAAATCTATTTATACTCTGGACTTAGTCTGTTTAAATCTCATATTGGTGAGATGTACATACGGAGTAATTCATCACTCTTCTGTTCTAATACTCATCACTCAGGGCCCAGCAGTCGAACAAATGTTTAAGCACGTGCTGAACCTCATACATATACTGAGGTCTTCTTGATCAGTCCAAAGGTAGGCTCATACTGAAGTGCTTTCTTGAGCATGAATGTTTTCCTGAGCTGGTCCAGCCTTACAAACAGCTCCTGAGCCTCCTGCACTCCTGTGCATGGGGGCATTTCATCCCAAGTCCATGACACAGCATAAGCAATGCAATACAACCCCTGGTCAGTGCCTGCCTGTGCTCACCACTCTCACCTGCAGTCAACAGCACTTAATTTTTTTTTTTTGTTTGGACAACAGAAGGCAATTAAAGCCAAATAAAGGCCTGGCTTTACAATAGCTCATGTAATGTTTTGCTTAGCTCCACATTCTGCATTGTCATCTTGCTTCCAAGCATCATTCTGACAAAAGCTTGTCATAGCAAACTGTGAAGAACACACTAGCACATACACATAACATTAATTGATCTAACAAAACACTAATGTAAACATTTTTCATTAAAAACATCTGTGATAACAGTGTGAGATTGAATGGAGCAGAGATAGCTTCTACCCAGCACGCAGAGGCAGGAAAAAGCATCACTCCTGCACACTGTGGCCTGTTCCTAAACTCAGCTTTGTGTAGCAAATCAGTATTATGACATGCTTTACTTTAAAAGAGATTTTAAACTGCTACTTGTATTTCCAAAGCTAAGATATTGACAGTTTTCACAGATATGTATGATTAATAAAACATAAGACACTGCCTCTATCTTTACATATTTACATTTCTAAAAGTCTGGAGAACAGCTAGCTTAAACAATGTATGTATTCTGGATAATGCTTCTTTGAAAATGTTCCCTCTTTCATTGTGATACCTATTAAAAAGTGTAAAACATTCCATGCTAATAAGAATCAATGGGAGGGGGAAAAATTCTAAGCACGAGTGCTTATCATCTTTGTAACTTTGCCATAAATCCCCCAGTTGGCATGGGATGATTTAGCATTTGCTGCTCTGGCACAAATCCAAATGCCTTGGGTTTCTTACTGGATAAAATACTGCCATTTCACATTTCTGACCTTACTTTAACTTCAGTCGTAGGTGACATGAGTCTCCTGGTCCCTGCTCAGCCCCTGATGGGCAGTAGCAGACAAAATGCAAGAGCGTTTTGCTCATCATTGCGCCCCTTCTTGGGGTGAAGGGCTGAAGAGCTCTAGCATGCATTTTCTCATCCAGTGAGCAAGAATTCAGCTCCCAGACCTGGCAGATTGAAAAGATGCAAACAAATCCCCTACTGCTTCTTTTTCTTGTTGGGAAGAAGCATTTGCTTCAGAGAGAACAGTGCTTCCACCCAAGGTGAATGCTTACACAGATTATTCTTATTCAAAGTGTAAACATTTGCTTTATTCAGTCAGGGTTAACACCACGGGGAAGAGAAAGAGCAGGGAAAGAGCAGGAGTGGAGAAACTCCCAGGACCAAGCCCCCAGCACACGAGCCAGATCAGCACCACCTCTTTGGTCTCACTTCTGTGATGGAATTCATAAACCACCTCAGGACCCAGGCTGTCTTTTTTGCTGTTAAACAGTTACCTCCAGTCGTTAAATATTGAAAAGTGCATTGTTGAGGATAAGACTTCCCCACAAGAATTTACTAAGCTGCTTTTCAGGAATACTGCTCTGATACATAAAAGCCTTGTCCACTCCACTCACTGCTTTTTCTTCAACATTTTAAATACCACCCAGCTTTTCAAAAGATGAATTCAAGACCATTTAATTGAGGAAATCAATTTCTCAGCTAAACAATTTTTATTAGAACATTAAAGTAACAAACCTGGTTTATCTAGCTTTCAGGGTTGACTACTCTCCCAGCTGAAATTACAAGTCTCAATGTCTTTACAAACCACACAACCAACTCAAGACCCCCTTTACCAGGCATCACTCAGTTTCTACTTTCCAACACAACCAGGAACTTCTAAAGTAAGTAAACCTTTTATATTTCTCCTGAGCGTTACATCAGGTACTTACTGCAGGGCTTCCAAATGAACATGAGCAGCAAGCTCTGTCTGGCTGCCACTGCAGCACCCATCTGTCCCAGCCAACCTGTTCTGCGGGTAAGAGCACATGAAAACCCACACAACTCTACCTGAAATCTGGTGGCTGCAGTTAATTATATCGCAGCCTCTGCCCCGAAGGGTGTGTTGGGGGCTCACCACTTCATGTGATCACTTGCTTTGAACACTTGTGTTCTGTGTACACGTTAGAAGGTTGTGGGTGCATAGCATGCCAAAAGAATGGTTGAGGAATAAATGTTCTGAACAAACTGTGTTACTGCACCAAAAGTGCAGTACCTTCTAGGCTCAGCACCGCAGTCCTGAACAGACAAACCCCCTAACACCGAAGCAGTTGCAAAGGGAATATGAATGCTACTACTACAGATAGTTCTTTGTGTTACCATCTCCTGTCCTTCCTAACTCCACCAGCAAATAACACTTCGTTGCTCACATCTTCCTTTTCCTCACATACTCTCTTAATTTTGCCTATACATTAGCACAGCATACTAACAGCTAAACATACAGAATAATGTACAAGCACACATGTATATGCAGCACTGATCAATGTGACCACACAGAGGTTTTGGTCGCCCAAAACCTCTGGTCGTCGTTTTGGTCGTCTGTGGCACCTTCTGCATGGTGCTGTGCTGTGGCCTGCGGAGATGTGGATCTTTCCTGTGGGAATTTCCTCTGGTCCTGGCTTTGCCAATATGACCTGATGGGTGCCAGCAGCAGCCAACACGCGCCAAGAAAGGACCAACCACGAGACCATGCTGAGAGGTGCGATAGAAGTTTTTCATTAAAACACAAAAGCACCAGAACTGGGGTGTGGAGAGCCTGGTCACGCTGGGGCAGGGTTGGGACCGTCCTTGCTGGAAGCGGGGAGCCAGGCAGGAAAGCTGAGAGACACCACTGGTGTTTTGTCCATCCCGTGGGAACTGGCTTTGTCTCCCAGGTGCCTGCTGCCTCTGCTTGCTGCCCTTCCACTGACCTGGGGTCAGAGTCACACATGCTGGCCTCGAACTCTCCTTCTGTCTCTCTGCCATATTAATTACCATTCCTCTCTGCCATGGCCAGAAAGCAACCTTCACTGCATTAGTGCTAATTAAGAAGAGTGAGCTCCCTATTCTGGCTGCTTAAATCACACTCCTCTACTCCATTCAGAGCAGAAAGGAGTGCTGGCAATCTTATTAAAAGCAAAAGGAAACACCTCAGTCATGCTTTGAGCTGGCAAATGAGGTAGGCCAGCTTCTGTCCTTCTACACATTTTATCGGTCTTGGAGATCTGTATCTCAGGGAGAGAAGGGAGAGCATCCTGCTTTGGAAACATGAATACTTGGAAGCAGAATATTCCAAATGAGTATATTTAAAACATGGCCTACTTTGAAGAGTGGTAGTGTAACTCTCCATTAAACTGTGGACCCAGAGCAGCCCAGGAGGATGGCCTAGACCAGTATTTGGAAAATACTGAATCTGATTCTCTGAGTCTCTCAGTATCAGAGCAAGACCTTGATTCACTTGAGCCATGTAAACAGATAAGAAAGTCAATAACAAAGTATTACCACTTTCCCACTGAGCTGCAGCCTATGAAGGAAAGTCTTCCTCTTGGATATGGTGCCCATGACCCCACTCATGCATTTTAACCTATACAAACTCACTACTTCTTATTTTCTCATGATACTATTTTTCCATAGGACCAGATCCTGCTCATTGCACAGGATAGACAGTACATGAGCTGCGGCAGCCACCGGTTCCCCTTCAAGCAGGGACAGGAGCCGCAGCCATGGCTGTCCCAGCCCAGGTTGCCGTTGTCCTGAAGAAATCTGGAGAGCAGGCTGTGACATCCTCCTGGCTACTACTTTTCAAGAACAATAGTTTTTGTAAGACATGCGTTTGTCCCTTGGAATACACATTACACACGACTGGAGAAGGCCTAGAGAGGGATCAATTTCAGTTGTCTGAGTTCAGCAGTATCTGAGCCTTCAGCATTTGGTTTAGTTGTCTGGGAATGGCAGATGCATGTTAATCACATGCTATTATTTTAATGTATATTGCTGAACAACTTCCAGAATCAACACAAGGCAATGCCCTGCTCTGAGAAGGATGGAGGGTGAGGGACACAAGTAAACCCTCTGAAGCAGTGGAAAGCCCAGAGTGCACGAAGCCAGGCTGGTTCTGCCCAGGAGCTGGGAGCCAGAGCCCGGGACTAGACGAGGCTGATTTCTTTTTATACCAGAGGGTTAAATCACATTAAGTCATCCACAGAAGCATTAAATAGTTTCCTGACATTACATTTCTATGTTAGCAGTTAAAGCTGTTGCCATAGAAACTTTAGCAAATATAGTGATATGTATAATTGTGAATAAAATGGACTGGGGAAAAAGAAAGAAAATTACCTACACAATCAGAGAAAGTTTAGACACTCCACATTGCGCTGCTTGTCTGAGCACCAAATCCTGGGAATACTCGCAGCACCCGGAACATCTTCTCCCATCAGGGCAGTTGCCCCAACTGTTTGCCAATGCCACAGTGGCCCCCAGAATAGGCTCAGCCCCGGAGAGCAATTCCAGGCAGGCGGGCAGCCATCCTACTACGTTCCTCCAGTGGAAAAAGACCTCAGGAAAGAGAGGCTCCGTTTTAATCTCGATAGCTCAGGCCCTCCTTCCCTTATTCCCCCAGCTTCACAAAAATAGAAAGAACACATGTTCCCATTAGTCACTTGCTGGAGGGAAGCCGTTGGGTATGTGCTGACAGTCTGAATGCTGAGGTCTCATTTGAATAAGATTTGCATATTCCAGGTAGACAATGTGCAACTGTATTAAAAACATGTGCAAGTGAGGACATACAAAGTGAGACAGCAGCCTGGTGGCATGTCCCAGAAATCAAGCCTTTTTCCTAGCATGTTTGCTAACACATTTGCAAGGGCTCCTCACGGCCACTAGTCAGGTCCCAACCTGGCTAGTTTCAGGGAGACTCCTAATTAAACTTCCACTTGCCAAGAATGGTTTCTGTTTGCAGGAGTGAGGACACAGCTGCCCTTGTGGGAACATCAGACAGGACGGTTTTCCTTCTGGATAATATTAATTGCTAGTCCCAGCATGCAGGAGACATTTCAAGGTAATCTGAATGCAGTAACTATCTTTCACTGCTGTTGACTAAGCTGAAATTCTGCATGTTATTTTCAGGCATTCAGTTAGGACTAATGAGTGTCTAAAGCTTACCGTAGGTCTGAATGTGAGCCATCCCTCCTCACTGACATCCTCTTGATCTGTATAAGCTCAGTGATCTTTGGCTTGAGCGTAACCCCTGGGAGTCCAGAGGTTAAGTTTTGGGGATGCAATCAGTGTCTGAGTGAGGCGGGACAGAAGGGCACTGAGGTTATGTCAAGGCACTACCAGGGGAGGAAGAAAGCCCCAACCTGTACAGGTGTCAGGTCTTTAGGAGCCAATTCACACAATGGGAATGATGCCACATCAAGAGCAGGACCAGTGCTTCACCAAACCTCTGCAGCTCTATCAAGACCAATGCTCAATAGACAGCAACTGTCTGTATGCAGGGAAATATTATGTGCATTGCATTCCTGTCTGCCTGTCAGTCCACTATGAATTTTAACACAAGAAAATAAAAATAATAATTATATAATCAGCATACCAGCACTGTGACATACCTGGGGGGAAAAATAATGATCTAGGTACTAGTTTCCCCATAGAGGTCGTGAAATATAAGGCAAAGAGGCTTTTTGTCTTCTCGTATTCCCAAGGGCTCAGGAACATGATTTCAACACCCTCCCCCCCCCCCCCCTTAAATACCTATTCATTTACAGTTATTTAATAGAAAGTACTATGGCTAGATTAGACTATAACCTATACATAAAAGTATGGAACCTAGAAACCAAATACAGTAAGTTGCTAGCATTTTATCAAAATTGATCTAAAATTTAATATTCCTTGAAAGAAAGTATCTGCAACTTTAACTCATCTACCTAGTTCTGAGAAGATTAAAATTCAGCATTAATTCCCACAGAATGGCTCAAAAATACCCATGTCAGCTTGTCATTTTATCAGATCCTACAGGGTAGCCATTCCCTATAACTTCAGGCCGTATGCTTTTGCCATAAAAGCACGCAGAATCCTGTATTTCATTCCTATTCCTGTTCAGCTATGTGCAAAACACATCCTCGTCTACTCCACTCTATTGAAATCAAACTCTGTCCCCTAGAATGATACCTGGGTGTTTTCTAGGTGTTCATTAAACGGTGTGACTTGCAGATGCCTCATACCTTCCTCCCTTTCTTAGGTAAAAAACTGTCTATATATTGATATTCTCTTTTTCCTTTTTAGCAATTTAGATGTGCTACCCCAGTCTGTGCTAAGCAGTGGGGATGAAGTGAATGCCCACCATGCATTCCTGTCGGGGTGAAGCTTGTTGAGGCATGGTACAGCTGAACTATTGCAACCTTCCCCAAAATGTGTTAGCTACTGTTGCTGAAACTATACCCTAAATTAATGGTGTAAAACTACTGATGCAAAAGAACATGTTCCTCTGAATGGAAAAGCTCATGGCCTAGAAATATCTATTTAGAATTGTCTTCCAAAGGATGTTTTTAGCAGAATTTGTCAAAAACTGTGTTCATGCACGTCACAGCAACTCATACATGATGGCTTTGGCTTTTAAAAGTGGTTTGCCAACAGCAACAAAGAAAAAGACACAAGGTGCAAACACAGTCATATGAAAAAACGCAACTGGGACATCGGAAGCAAAATGGTTGGGAAGATCCTTCGAGAAATCAGAGAAGTCAATCTTTGCCATTCTGTAACAGACATTAGTGCTCCAAGACAAAGCTGATGTACTTCTGGTTTGGAATTATAGTGTCTTCAGCCAGAGATCAATTTATCACCAAGGAACAGGGGTGGGGTACTTGCACTGGGAAACCTGCCGATTAGTTGTAATAAACATTAGAACATTAGATACTGCCAAGTTACTAAGAAAGTGCAATGAGCTAGGTGAACATTTGACCCTATAGAGTTGAACCTTCTCCAATTCTCCCAGTAAGAAGGAGCTTCTTTCCTTTGTGGCTTTGGTCTACATCCATCCTCAAAGGTAATACTTATTTTTCCTACCCTAAGGATTTTTCCTGTAGGAGTTTCACTGAACACCATTCTTCTACTCCCATTCAGGGACCCACTGGTTGATCTGAGAAGAGCCAGTGCAGGCTTTCAGGCAATTGTGTTTCCAGTGTACTGATTACAACATATATATAAAATAATATTTTGTACAAGTTCAGAGGGAATAATTAAACATTGCTCTCAGCTCTTGGCAGTGAATTTTACAACACTGTGCAATGAGTTACCACATTTTGACCTTTACATCTAACTCACCTTCTGCCATTTGCTGAAAAAAAATTGGAACACCATATAAGCAAAAATACCACGAAGAGCCCCAGCAGGTGGGCATGGGTTATGCTGCCAGCTACTGCAAGTATCAGGTATCTGTACAGGAAGCAACTGAACTACTTCCTAGTGTTGGATTTAATAGCAAATTACCAAAGAGACACTACACATTACTACAATCTGCACATCAAACCAGGCAGAAAGCAACCTGCAATTATACAATTAGATTGATACACAAGCTTCCCGCTAGTGTTTATTTCTGCTGCCAATCATGCTGCTTACTGGAAAACAAGGGCTTCTAGCAGCCACTGTGCCTCACACTTTTTCTTCCCTATGCTTTTCCATTTTAAGGGGCTTTACTGGTCACATCTGTTTCTTTTAACATCCTGATGAATCTTACTTTAAGATGACACCATGCCCAGGTACCTTTCGGCTGCGCTGAAATCCATCTTTATGCATGGTACTTAATCTATTCCAGCAGCAGCTAGCTGCACAGAACACAAGAAAAGGAAAGAATAGACAAATTCATGTTTATGATTAGCTGATGAAGGCAGCTGATTGAAACTTAGCAAAAGCCTTGCTTTTGAATGAAAATTATTAAATGAAAATCATGTAACTATGCTGTTCCCTGACAAAACCCAGGAAAGGCACATGCAGCTAGGATAAGTCTTTCTGTATCGAGTCTCCTCATAATATAGTGCCTCTAAACAGCTAAATGTTAAGCATATCTCAGATACTTCAAATAGGTCTGCTAGTTCAGATTCCATGCATGTGTGACCTCTCAGGTTCCTGTGATAATTTATTTTTCCCACCCTGTCTTTCACTTTTCTGTGTCTCTTGAGCAATGTTGACTTACATCTGTTGTAGTCTCAATGCTCTGAGCTGGATGACTTTTTGTAAGGTAGGGCTGTGTACCAATTGATGAGATGAGTCCATACAGCAGATGCTGTTTTTCCAGTATAGCTGTTCAACAGAGCTCGCATATGCAAACATACATTGTGTTGCCTGGGTACAGAATAATCTTGAATAGCCACTGTATCACATTGCTTCTGTAAAAGAAAGAAGTTCCTCATGCCTATGCAACCTGCCAGAACAGGGACAAGAAAGTAAGCGAGGGTGCACAGCCAGTTGTGAGAACAGCACTCCAGATGGTGAAGGCAGAGGATGCAGAACCTCAACTCAGACCTGGAGGTGCAGAGTCTGCCCCCGGTGCTTGTACAAAGCAGTGGGAGATCTGGGTATCATGGCTGTCAGTCACATAAACCAAATGCATGTATCACAGCCACAGTTCTACCTATTGTGTACATATATGCAAATAAAATTTCTGATAACAACTCTCTTTTTTGCAAATTATTTTGGTTAGATTTCTGGGTTTCATTTAGATTCCCGAGCAAATCTTACTTTCCCAGTAAGTCTTGAGAGATTTCTCTCAAAACACTTTGCAGCATTTAGCAGTTCAAATCTCAGTGACTCACATACACATTTTCTGGAGCTCACATTTCATGCTGGTGGCAAGTGATTCAGATATATGGAGGAATGACGGGTTAGAGCCATGGAGTGCCATTTGCAAGAACCTGTGTGGCATCACCCTGACAGCACGGGCTGTGAGCACTGAAGGCACAAATCAAAGGATGAATTACAAAATCTGTAAGCCCTCCATGTGCTCAGGTAGCCAATACCATGGCTGTGAGATTCAGTTTGCCCTAGTTTACTCCTTCCCACCTCATGGGATCAGCTTTCTAACTCTTCTCTCTCATATGTTTTAATCCTGGAGGTTATCTCACTGTGCCATGGGATCACCACTTCCTCCCTACCCTCACAGATCATCAGAGCTGCTATTAACAAATTGGAAATGTCTCCTGCTCCCTTCCTTCCCAGAAACACACACTTTTACAGATGAACTGGTCTTCTTTTCCTACAAGTGTCAGGATTCCCATTCTTGATGATATTTTATGACAATTAAAACATTTTAAATTGATACACAGTACTACAGCTTTTGGAAAGCATATTCATGGATTTCAGTGAATACAAGTCCCCAGATCCCCTTACTTGGAGGGGCCAGTACAGGCAAGAAAAGCCAAGTGTCTGCTTACAACAATGAGCAATCAATGGCAAAATCAGAGTTAAAATAACCTGAATACAGCCAGATTCAGAAAGCACTGAGGTACCCAGCAGCCATTTACAGGTTTTGGGGAAGTGGTTTGTTTCTTCAGTTTTGGGTTTTTTTTTAATTGAGATGAAAAATTTATGTTTGACATCACAGAAAAATTGAACAAAGTTATCAAAATAGAGTATTTTGCACTGGTGTGCAATTGTTTCAGGAAAGATCACTTGGCACACAAAATTATTCAGCTTTATGCACTGATCTGAGCAGATTTCTCACCTAACAACTAGGAAGTCCTTAGTCCATAAACCACTTAGGAGTCGCAAATAATTTTCTTCTAATGAGTAAAAGCCTTCTATAAACTAGTGCGAGGACACCGATCCTTTGCTGCTGTAACCTACTTTGTAACTGTGCCTCACAAGGCATTTTGGAATTTTTCTTTGGACTTGAACTCAAGTCCACTTCTCCGAAGAGCAGTGGGAATGTACCAAGCCACATTTCAGTGTTTAAAAAAAATGTCTAGATGTCATTATACAAAGGTTTAAGAAAACGTCAAATTGAAACCCAATCCAACAGGCAGCACTTTACAGGATTTCAGAGTCAAGATGGTAATTTGCAATGACACCTGACTTACTGACTCAGGAAACACCCCAATGAAGAAAAGAGGATTAGAGCAATATCCAGAGTCTCTAAACTTGGAGCACCTGCACATATAGAAGTTCACTTTTCTTTCTTGCTTTCCCAGACACACCACAAATTATAGGTAAAAACATAACCCACTTATTTTTTCACTCTATGGACCTTCTACCTGAAACACCAGAATAAAACTACTCAAACAAGATTTTCCTGTATTCAGCTTCACTAGCGAGATACAGAGCCCTGGTGGTCTCTCAGGTCTGTCCCCAGAGTCATCTCTAGAGAGCACATGAAGCATTTCTTATGCTCTGCATCTTGGCACAAATTATTTTGTAACATGACGCAATGTTGGGATTTACAAAGAAAGCCACATAATAATATACCACTAAAATGAAGCCTTTTCCGCTCAGGGGTGAGGAGGCCAGCAAGAGCTCCATCTAAATTTTGAAAGTACATGGAGATTCAGCTATGCCTTTTGCTTGCTTGTCAAAATAAATGGAGGATTAAAAGTGATTGCTGTGTCCTGCACACGCACAAAGCACTGTGATCCCTCCAACACCAGTTCACACAGGGAACAGGCTGCTGTGACACCACTGCTGGCATGACCGGCATCCATCCTTCCCAGGGGCTGACCAAGAACCTCACAGCTCCATGATCCCAATCACAGCTCCCCTCTCCCAATCACAGCTCCTGCATTTTGAACCCTTCACATTGTATTGCCTCTTCTCACCGAGCAAATAACATTTTCTGTATTTAAGAGACATTTGCAGGATGCAAACATATAGATCAAATTGTGCTCTTCCATTTTTAACATAATCTAAGCAAAAAGCACTTACCATCAGTGCACAAAGAGCTCAGCCATGCTGGAGAAGAACAGCACAGCAATAAGAGCAAAGGTAGAAAATGGAGGATTCAGATTATAAAATTCAGTCACATTTTAAAATTTTCTGCTACAATAATTCACTTTATGTAGAATTAATGTGGCTGATTGAACGTTTGTGCTGTAATTTACTTATAATTAACATTTTATGGTGAACAGATTTCACCATCTCCTTCATGCTGTGAACTCCAAGCCATAGGTCAAAAATAGAGATGAAACAGATAAGCACAAAATATTCTCACTGAAATATTAATGAGATTTTAATTTACTACTTTAAAAATACATCTTTCATCAATGCCTGTATATCAAATCATTATTTTAATTTTTTTAGATTATATTAAAAATATAATGAACTTTCCTAACTGGTTGAAAGACCCTGAAATATCTATTGTGAAGAGACAGCTCAAGGGAACAAAAAGGTCCCAACTATCAAAAATCTCACATGGTGATTGGATGAGAATCATCTGGAACTGAGTATAACACCTTTATCATTAGCCAACTAAAACTGTGGGTGTTTAGTCCCCAAATCCTGTGGCCCAGCAAAGAAATGCTATTCTACCCATTAAGGTCCTACTTGAAAGCATAAGGTTAAAAAAATCCAACTGCTATAAACTTCTTAATGTGCTCCAATAGAAGTTGATGCATTCACTGTTGATATGTAATAGATACAAGGTGTTGCTTGATCAGGCATTCTTATTTTTTAAGCGAGTTCTGGCTAAATTTGAAATTCTCTAGAGCAAGGCTTTGCCGTTAAGAGACGCTGTGAGTCAGAGGGAACACATGCTACTGCATGGTCTAGGAAGAAAGTCAAAAGAAAACTTTTATAAAATCTCAAATCCACTCACAACATGTATTTAAAGCTGTCTTTCCTATTACCTAAAGATGACAGACTCCATCTGAATAAATTACCAACTCATCTGCAATTCATACAGTTTCCTATATTCCAACCCACTATCAAACAGGCAACTGAGGACATTCCCGGAATGGTCTCGTGACAGAGAATGAAGATATCGGATGACAATGAAAAAGTCAGCAGAAAATCATAAGTCAATGAAACTATTTTATGTTCTTTACTTCCTAGACTGCACCAGTGTGTTCAAAAGGTCCATTAGAATTTCAAATGAAAAGCTGAATAATACAAGCATTATAAATCTGTTACAAACAAACCCAAAATGCATCAAGAAAAATATACATGGAATTTTCCTTTTAAATTGCACTATTTTTTTTCATACAGGTTTGTTTGCTGAGAATCTGCAACTATTTGTTTTTAGAGTAAAGCTGTCTTGTCTTTTTTTTAAATATACTTACATTGAAGGCCAGTGTCTGCCTGTCTCCTTGGTCCCTCTACAGCTTGAAGAATGGAACCCAGACCCTTTCAGGTTTCTGTATGCAGTCATGGGATTTTTCCTTTTTTTTTTCTTTTAAAGACATTATGAGTGAAAAAAACAAAGTTATCTTCCTGTGGAGAAATCTCAAGAGAAATCAGGGCCTCAGCTTACTGTGACATCCACCCCAGAGTGACTCCTAATAGGAAGCTAAATTCTTATATGCAGAAAGTAAGATCTTTTAGTAGAATAGCAACAAGAAGGTGATTTCTGATGGGTCCTGATACCTCCTGTGACATGGTGGCAGCACACAGGGCTCGTTCCAAAGTTGTTCTGTAAGACCAGGGGACTTGTTCATACATATATCTCTGCTCATGACTAGAACTATTCATTAGAAGTCCTTTAAAAAGAACATAAACCCTTAATGTTGCATTTCAAGTAAAACAATTCAGACCATTTTTAGTAATAACAGAAAAAAATTTAATATACAGTCTACAACCACAATCTGAGTGGGGTGAATGTATCTGAGAATTGTGGTTTAAACCAAGCAAGCAAAAACTCAAACTTATGAGAAAGTACAGACTATTCTATTTATCAATAAGACTTACAAAGCATTTTTGTTGCTTTAACAAAAAGAAAACAAAAAAACTAAACCCAAAACATGGCCAGGAAAAACAAACAAACAAACAAACAAACAACAACAAAACCACCCCAACAACCCCCAAAACCAAAACACAACAACTGAACAAAGTATTTCAAATTACAACATTATAGCTTATCACCCACAGAAGTCCCAGTCTGGACTTCTCAGATTCTGCTAGGCAACAGGAGCACGCACTTTGAACACTATGTAATATGCTTTGGGAGCAGCGATAGGAGCAGCAACAGGAACAGATGACTCAGGTTGAGATGTCCATAAGACACCACAGAGCACATTGCTGCTCCCTACACCGGCCCAGAGCATGGAGAAAGGACAGGGAGCATCAGCACTAGAGCAGCACAACACAGCGGCCTTGGGGCTGGAGAAATAGCGAAAAAGCGTGCAAAGTCAATCAGCTGCTGCAAAAATAAAATTCAAAAATTGCAGTGGGGCAGAGGTTTTCATCCCTTTGACCTTATGCCTGGTGCTGATATGCCACTGAAGCTATATGGAGTCCCCTGTAAATGAAGTATTAATGATGAGGAACTATTTTGACAGATGTAATCTCTGTGCTTTCGCATTCCCAGCACCTTCTATACCATTTTCTAGCACATAAGATTTTTTTTTCAGAACACCAGCCAGGTTTCTCCTCAGATATTGGGCCAGGCCTTGACACAGTGGCTTCCACAGGCACCTGCTTGAAGAAAATCTTAATGCAAAATCTAAATGAGAACCTTAATTCTAACCACTGAATCACAGAAAGATTATTTACTAAGCACCAAGTTCACCTGGAAGGATGTTCATTATGGCTGAACCCCTGGGACTCCCCAATAGGGCACCAGCAAAACATATGATGACAAATTCAGATGCAGCACATGATGGAATCATATCGCCTGTTCAGCTAGTGCATATCCTCCTTAGATGAGGTGCACAGGCTTCCTGTTCTCATCTCCATTGGAGAGTGGGGAAAGACCTCCTATAGATGTATTAAAAGAGCTTTCTGCGTCTTAAGGAAACATAAATGAAATAAATATACAAATAACAAACACTTTAAAGAGAACAATGAAATCTCACCAGTTGCAGCACATGTCCACTCAGTCTGTTTTATTTTTCCTAAGTGCTTTTCCTTAGCAAAAGCCATCAAATATCATTGTGAGTTAGTAATATTTTTTTTAGCAGCATTGAAGAATTAAAGCAAGAGAGAAAGGGAAGGCATGTAAGAGTGAGAAGGAGGGAGAAAAAGAGAGAGGTTAAGCTCAAAGGCAGAGAGAGCGAAATGGACCAGATTATACAAAATTAAAAAGCAAATACGCACAGACAATTTGCGCCGAGTGATTGCAAGCAATTACAGTCCGGCTTTTCTGGAGGGAAAATTGGGGGGGGAAGGTTATTTCAGCTTAAAAGGAGACTTTATTCATTCCTGATCAGCTTCTCCTACTATTCTCTCTTTTATTCTTGGATATCAATTTTAAAAAAAATCACCCTTCAGATGTTACATGTCTAACCCTGGGAATCCCACCCCTTGGCAGAGAGGGAGGATTTCAGCTTCCAATCGGCTTTTTCTATAGCTCTGAAAAAGCTATTTGCTCATAAACGATAAAAAAAAAAAGGAAAAAAAAAGGGAGGGGTTGGGGGGGAAGAAGAGAAAGAAAAGGAGCTCAAAAAAAAAAGAAAACCACAACAAGGGCACACGTTTCTCTTGGAGGAGAGCTTCAATTTTACTGTAATTGTCTGAAGAAGAGCTGCTTTGATCTGCGGAATTATTATTATTCTTCAAATGCCTGCCTGCCAATGTCACAGCTGTGCTTCGGCACGAGCACACCAAGGGGGAACAGAGGGTGACCTGGGCCCTGTCCCACCCACGGGTCCCTGCCACCCTTCTCCTTGTGCCTCTGAACTTTGTCTCAGGAGCACCCAAATGCAGCTCTGAGGCCAGGGACAGGGCTCTGCACTCGGGAGCTTCAGCGCAGACAACACAGAATCCCCTTGGCTGGGGAGAGAAAGAGATTAAAGAGCTGGGATTGCCTCTCCGCAAGGATCATGGTTTAAAGCAATATATCATCTTGCTTTTTGGTCTCACTCAATCCTAGCTGAAGCAATCAGAAGAAGGCGTTAAGGCCTTTGGTACATTTTTTGGCTTATGTCACTATCTGTTATTGTTGGCAATTTTTTTTTTTTTTTTTTTACTTTTTAAAACTTTGTCATAGTTTAACTTAATAATTTAAAGTGTTTGAAATTCATCTCCACACACACAGCCCTGAAGTGAGACAAATATTGCTGACGACATGTAGAAAGAACCAGCTTCAGAGCCCAAAATTATTATTTCTAATTATGATTTGAAAATAACCATATTTAATGAAGTTTTAAAAACTCCTCATTATGCAAAGCCCTCTTCTACTATCCATATCTGACTGCCACCATGCTGGGGATGTCAGCTTTGAATACCCTGAGACTTTTGGAGAAGCACCGAGGTCCTGCAGCTCCAAGTGATCATATGGGAGTGCTGGACCCAACCCAATATAAGCTGGAGCCTGGAAGTGAATCCAAGACAGATGCAGTTTTCAAACTTCGGCTGCATCTGCTCAGCTGCGCACTACTCTTGAAGGACACAGAACCAAGTAGCATAAAAAATACCTTTTCACGCATCCAAGTGGCAGCTATTTAAGGTTCATCTTTCTATAAATTATGCAGTCTAAACCCAAGGTCAATACCCCAGAAATGTAGGTTTCTTTCTCTCATCAACTAACGTATAACTCTTCTCTGCATAACTGCTAACACCTAACAGGATGTTTTTATGTCACCCATCAAGTCCCGCAATCCCCTTATTGTCCCAGTTGGGATTTGGTATGCAGGCAGTCATGTTGAGGAGGAAGCAGGCTTTGCACCTCATTCCTCTCTATCCAGTTTACTTCAAACATCCCAACTTCAGCTCTGCAAAGAGCTGGCATTTGCTTTTGAAGAAGGAATAATTAGTTTAATCAGTCAGAGTTTTTCTTCAAACACAAAATTTCTGATCCAGAAAGCACTAGTTTGAGGTGTAGCACACATTCACTCACTCATGAGGAGAGATTGGCCACCAAGTATTTCTGTGGCTCACCAAAAACATGAGAAGAATTCTGAGATTTTCCAGCTTTTCAGCAAATAAAGAACTGCATGCCTCAGAAGCTTTCAAAATACATATGATGTTAAAATCTGCCCATTTATATAGAAATAATACTTTCTGTAAGTAAAGGTTCCTAGAATCATATTTGTACAATTTTTCTCTGCTTGCATAGACTCAGAGTGCTGGTAACTGGCAGTCTGCCTTCATGAAGCAGTCTATGAAAAACGGTAAAAATAATTTCTTAAAAAGTCTCTAACATCTTTCTGAAATAGTTTGCCTGTAAAATATGTAGCACACACAAAATACACCGAGGCATGGTGTGACACAAACAATTTATTGGCATTAGGCTGGGATGAGCCACATAAGTCATCCAAGGCTTCACTACTCCTAAGTATTACCGTCATCTCAAACTCATCAATAACACCTGCACTCTATTGCATCCTAGCATGAGCTGTGTATCTATCCAAACTATAAACATACACAATTTTTCAGTGTAAAGAGTAATAGGCAAATGGCTGGATTTCACTCATTTTTCTGTTCTCCAGATAGTAAAATAGACACATATTTAATGTAGATACCAAAAAGTGGAGTGCCAATAAGTAGAGAGAGTCATACTTCCCAGTTAGTTTATAGACGGCTGTATTTTATGGCTGTACCACTAAAACCATATCTGGATGCATAACAGGTATAAATAAATATCTGTAAAGTCAGAATCTGCATGCATGAAATAGAGGGCTGGATAAACGCAAGACAAAGTACATGATAAAAATAATCCTAATTTCTATATACAATTATGAAATCTCGACTAAAATTACTAATTAAGAAATGAGATCTTGAGGTTATACAGTGTCCTTTCATACTGATCCTAGAGGTTGCTATCAGAGCTTTCGCTCTTTTGCTTTATAATTTTGCTAATTGGTCATTAAGAAGTCTAATTCTAATTCTGCCTTTGCCAGCAACACACTGTGGGTCAGCAAGTAAATTAATCTACTGCTACACCTCAGTTTCTCCAACTGCAATACAGGAAACATATCCATCACTAAGTCCTGTAGGAGTTAATCTGTTAATGTTTGTATCAATCAAGTTGTCAAGTGCTATTTAAGTACTTATTATTACTCATACAATAATTCTCTCCTTCAGGGCTCCATAGGTTTGTAAATGCCTTTTTCATCACATATGTGAAGTCCTTTTGGGGCAAGTGAGATGACCTGGATTACGGGCTGATCAAACATTTTTTGTAGGTTGCTTCAGAACCCCAAGCGCTTCAGAGCAAGGTAGACCAAGCATTCCTAATGTTTTGCTTCCATGCTGCAGAATAGTTTGCCCTTTTCCCTTTTCATTTCACCACATTCTTGTCAGCTGCAATCTGCACCGTGCTAGGGGACCGATGTAGCTTAAAGATATATTTGTGTCTTATGCCCAAGTACCGCTCCACGCACAACCACACATGTGCATCCTTCCCATGAAGCAAGTGTTTGGCAAGGGTTTTTGCCTCCCTTCAGTCTGTTCTTGGGTGTGCCTTCATTTTTGGCTTGGAGGCCAGTAGGCACAAACCCTAAGGTGATGTTCTGTTTATCCAGAGCATCATTTGTTCTGACTGTTTTGGAGAGAAACTTCAAGACATCCTGGTGAGATGCCCCACTCTGTTGCACATGTGCTGTATCCAGTTTTTGCCCCTGGGAGGAAGGAGGGACAAACCTTGCATCCACATACAGAATACCCTCTGAAGGCCACTTACTCCCCTTGCAGGCACACTGGGACACCAAAACATACAACATAGTCAAACACTTCCTGAAAATCTCAGACTTCAAGTCTGCACATTATGCATGTGCTGCCAGCCTGAAGTTTGCAGAGGGCACTGTGGTTACTCCACAGAAGGTGTAGAGTTGTTCTACACAGCTGAAAGAGCTTGTAGACTTCTCTTCAACTTATGGCCATGACACACCACTGTAATTAGAGTACGCCAATATAAATCAATATATCAACTTTTACATGACAAGTTAGTGCTCTTTATAAGTCTTGCCTATGCAAAGGATGTGTAGCATTCAAGGCACGCATTAGCTGGGATTCCTGGAGCCTGCATGCACTGGAAGCTTTAGAAAATATAGTGGCTACTTGTCTAGTCTCCTCACAAAATGAATTCTCTCTACTGGCACCAGTGAAGCTAAATACAACTTATAAAATATTGAGCAGATCTTCATAAGGAATGCAAGTAAAAAAAGTGACACTTTAATTATTATCTTTATGCTCCAGAAATATCCCATCAATATGAGAAACAGATAATTCACATTACTGTTTCAACCACTCTGCAGAATTAGGAGATACTGGTGCATCATCTATACCAGGCATGCAGACATTAGTGCTGTGTATCTATGTATGTAGCCTGTAGTTATTTATCAATTGTTTATGTATGCACTTATTTAGGAATTTATTTAATTTATAAACATTTACATTGTAGAGCATGGGATAATAAATTCAGAAGAAAAATACCCTCACTGGGTAGCGTGACTGTGCCTTCCTGACAGCACTCAGACAGTGACAGCAGCCAAAGAACTGAGACTTAGGGAAGAGCAGAGTTCTAAGCAAAAGTGTTCTGTGTGATTTTCTCCACTGTGCTCTCGAGCAAACCAGTTCTTTCTGCCTCTAGAGATCAGTTTAAAGAGGCTGTTGCCCACAGCTGATCCTTGGGAAATCAGTGAGATTCTGTGGCTGCTAATACATTAGCAATTGATGTAACTTTCAAATTATTTCTGTATTTTCAGAACAAGCTGTGCTATGTGCAGAATTTAAAATCTCTCAGTAAATCACATAATAAATAAATGGCTATGCATAATAATTTTTTAAATAGATCATTTTCCCACTGTTCCAGAGTGGAAATCAGACACCTAAACCCAAAGTCCATCATTTGCGAAGCAAAACATTTAGCAGGATTTCTTTTACCCCAGAATTCTTTTCCTGCCTACTCTTAAGTCAGTTTTCCCATAAAATCTTAACTGAAACTCTGTTTTTCCTTTAAATGTATATATTTTTATGTTTCCTAATGTAGCCAGCATGTCAGAGGCAAATGACATTCACTAAACATATGGCTGGATGTGCTGACTATTACTGACATGTCCCTCTCTTCAAGTAACCTCTTGCTATGTGCTACACGGGTGCAAGAGCAGAACAAATGACACTGTATGTTCTGCTGGGTCCAAATACATGTCTGAGCAAGTCAATACAGAAAGCAGCATGCTAAGAGGCTCTAGAAGTTCAGTGATTCACGGACAGTCAACTGTTAATGAAGCAGAGAGGCTGATTTGTGCTTTATATCATAACCCACTTTCCAAAGACTCCTGCCATTTGTAGGATTGTGTGTCAAAAGACACAACATAGGAGCAGTCCTCCAGTTCAAACCATGCAGAGGTTGTCCCTGGCTCTGTGTGATACCGGTGAGGAAGATGGGGTACGTAGAGCTGGGAGAGTGGCACACATGCGAGTCCTTCTCTAGAGCTTGGCAGCACAGACCAAGCCAAAGAGGAGCAAACTTCTCTGCCATTTATTTGCCATATGAGTAAATACACTTTTCAAAGAGCATCGCAACTATATTTGAAAACAACATTTGTAATAACTTGGATCTCTTTTTATCCTTTGGAATAGTCTAAACCTGAACCAGCCCTTGGTATGAATCTGAGATTTCTGCCCCAAATTTCTAAAACTGAGTTATTTCTTCTCTGCTAGAAGCTCCACAAGCCCAGTATTTCAAACATGAAAGTGAGGAACACTATTTTCTTCACTTTTAGCTATTGAAATTGGCAAGAACAGATTTATATAATGAGCCTTAATAACAGTTTCTCCTATAAAGTTACCTCTTTACCTCCTACTGTAGTGGTCTAGAAAGCATGAAAATGATGGAAAAATATAGGTGTAATGATAAATCTCTGGGACTGATAGTGACTAATTTCAAATAGTCTTTATCCATGGGGGTGATGCCTGGAACACACCCACTCCTTGGGAAACTTTCAGAGTCACTCAGACTCCTCTTTTCATAACATCACAGTATCCTCTCCACACAGACAAATAAAACCCTGTTTATCTAAACCTTTTAATCCAAATCTGTTCTATCTCTCAGCCTGTATCACTTACCCAATGTCTACTACCTTTATCTGAATGTTTTGATGTCCTGGGTCGTTCTGGATAAGCCAAGCTGCTGAGGGAGCACACACATGACACATGCTGCCAGCCCCAGCTGGGAAAAGCTCCCTTACCCCACAGGAAAAAGGGTTTAAAGTTATCATCAGCAAAGATTTTTCTGACAGGATTTCCCTCATAAACATTATTTAAGCAAATCAGAGACAGCAGAACAGCAACTATGGGTTTTTTTTTCTAACCAGCAGGAACAACGCTATTTTGAGATTCTACCCAGAATTCTGCATACCATGCCATCACCAACAGTGCCCCTCTTCCCCTTCAATAAAAGCACAACATGGGATACAACAGTCCACTTTAAGCATAGCAAGACTCACCCTTAAATCAAGTTCCTAGGGAAACGGCTACAGATTGAGTTTGTTTTGTACAGCACCAGGTACACCCTCAACACCAACAAAAGCGATGCCGGCATTTTGTCCTTAATTCTTTATCCATTTTTAATGGTGGTAAGAAACAAATATTGGAAGTGCTTTCTTTGCTTGGAAGACCCTGATGCAGAAATGAATGAAGCCCATCCTTTCTTTTCCCCCTGGTTCTTTATTTACAGAACCATCTGTGGGCAGTTGCAGAGTCCGGTTGAGCCCTGCCTATATCCCCGTTTCCCTCCAGCACTAATTAGTAATGCAATTCCACAAAGAGTGAAGTTGCCCGAAACCTCCCCTCACTCACAGTGATTTATGTTCAATTTGTACAAATGGAGAAAATGAGATTTCAAATTTCAATGCCATTTCTGCAATGAGGTGATTAAAAGAGAGAGAGGTATTGCGTTCTACTGTATAGAATATTGATCCCAGTGCTATTTTGCTTAGCAATAACCATTAGCTCAGTATTATTTGCAAACCTCTAATGTGAACCTGGAGATGTAATTTACATTTGTGCTTTACTTACTTGCTTTAACAAAACAACACAAAAGCTTTGGGTCTTTCAATCTATCCTCATTGTCAATAAAATTAGCAGTTCATAAAAAAATTAATGTATATGCAAAACCATCCCTTCCCTGCAAACTACAGAGACTGTAAATGTTGTTCAGAACAAAAGAGAGATAAACTATTAAAAGGCTCTGGCCATTTAACAAATTGAATACCAAACGAATTAAGACAGAGTTGCCTTTTGTCCCCTCCTTTAATTTCCGGGCCCCTGGGACCCCACAAAAGTTTCAGAAGTACAAGGAGGTTTCCCCCAAGGAACAGGGTGTTGACAGGGGGTGTCTGATGGGAACACAATGGGCACGGGGAAGCACATGCTTCTGCTCACAACCAGCGCCGCGGCTGTTGTCATTGCTGGCGTCACCCACTGCAGCCCTTACAGCAGCAAGCACAAGCACAACGCGCACACGCGTGCACGGGCACACATCTCCTGATGTAAGTGCTCCTGGGGAGCACACCAAGAGAGTAAAAAAGGGAAAGAGAGAGTGTAATTGCAGAATAAAGGAAGATGGTGCTCACACTGCTCAGGCGGCCATTTGTCAGCCCCCAACCCTTCAATAAGGCAAGGCAGTTCCTCCTGTGCTGCTGCTGCTCACTGCGAAAACATCAGCTGCTTCTGCTGCCTCACAGAGTTTAGAAGATGAGAACAAGGAAAGAAGAGCGAGAAAGGGAGAGAAGAAAAAGCTAATGACCCATAATTGCCATGATAGTGGAATAGGGCCCAGGCAGCTGTTTTACATTCCTGGTATGTATAGTATGCAAATATCTACAAAGGGCCGACACAGTTTCTCTATTGTGGATCCTGAGGGTAACCAAATTAGCCTTTGGCAACCATGGTAATTGGGAGGTGCTGTTCCCATTAGGAGTCCTGCAAATTATGAAGAAAAATGGACCAAAGGCTTTGTCACAAATAATAATACCAAGAAGAAAAGAGCAGGCAGCAGTCTTTGCTTTCCTTTTCTTTCTTTTCTTTTTTTTTTTTTTTTTTTAATTTTTACATTGTGTTGTTAATATCTCTCTGTTTGGTAATAAGAAAACAGTCCTCAGTGCCCTGCTGGACCCTCCTGGGCTTTCTATAGCAACATTAAGTTCTGGGGAATACTAGATATGGGACAGCAACATCAGTTGCAAATTCCCCAAGCAGAAGCCTCACAACCAGACACCGTATTCAGTTAGACAATGCTGCCTACGCTGGTTTTAGCTGCGTGAATCACAATTAGGTAGGAAAAAACCCTTTAGGTAGTGTTCTGATTTCCATAGGACAAAACAGGAAGTAGAGCCCCAGCTAAGTTTTTTCTTCTGAACTTTGATTCCTGCAGCTAAATACAGATTTGTTCTATGAATCACCCAAAGTTGTTACACAAGAGGCTATGATTTCCAACTAATGATTTGAATTTGTCTTGCACTCTTCCCACCTTCTTTGATCATCCCATATTTCTCAATTCCAGCTCACAGAATCCTGTTTGATTGTTATGATCTACTGAAAAATTCACGACTGCCAACTTCCTGAGTGGAGCTCTTAGTTCTGACACTGTAAGTTAACACCAAAAATATTAAATGCTTTTGTCTTTAAGTCTCACTAAGAGCAGAGCTCACCATCACCAGGAATTCTCCTGGGTGATCACGAGCAAGCTGGCAACACCTAGTGACGGTGTGTGCTGTTGTGCAAGTTCAGGTAACTCCCCAGCCACTGTTCTGGGAACATCCCTGGAAAACCCAAGGTTTTGAAAAAAAAAAAACAAACCACACTGACAATGAAAATTAGGAAATGGTCTCATTTGGTATTCTATTTATTTCTGTAAACTTTGTGATTACATCTCCTGAGTAATACAAGAAGTATTTCTTGGGTTCTTCTTGATCAGGACAAAAATTAACGGAACGTGCCATCACAAGAGCTGAACAGTGCAACCTCCAAAAGCTTATTCCTACTGCTTCCCAGGTGCTCAGTTCAGGCAAGACTATTCTATCTAGCTTTTTTCCTAATATAATTATTTAGGAAAAGATAGCAATTAAAAAGAGGAAAGAATGATTTAAATTTCCAATTTACTATCAAGGGGACAGAATAAACAGAGGCAGAGACAGGGAAGAAAAAGAAACCAAAACTGAAGTGTTTGACTGCCACAGAAAAAATACAACAGGAAAACTAGATGAAGTAGGGTGAAGAATAACGTAAAGGAAGTCATCCATGGTACAGCAGGCCTTCTATACACTGGTCAAAGCAATGAACTACTTTTGTTCCTATATAGTGATTCAAAGGACAGAATGAGACAAAATGCAGAAGTAAGCAAACAGCTGGATTTTCAAGATGTAGTTGAATTTCAGAAAATGGCACTTGTCTGTGGAGAAGCTCTCACTGTATAACACACACAGGCACAATGACCATGCAAGGCGGGTCATAGGAACCCTGTCAGGACTAAGGATCTCACCTGGGGCTGCAAAGTGCCTCTGTCTGACACAAAAGTGAACATTCATAGAATCGTAGAAGCAACCAGGTTGAAAAAGACCTTTAAGATCATCAAGTCCAACCATCAGCCCAGGACTGACAAGACCACCACTAAACCATTAATTTCCCAGAATTACACTTTTTCTTATTTTTTATTTTTTAATACAAATCTGAGTGGATATAAAAGGAACAGCTAAGAATACCCCCCCTCTTTTAAAGAATAGTCTAATTTTTATATACACGAAAGAGTTTCTGTGACTCAGAAGATACTCCTGCTCTCAGAAGCTTATCTCCCAGCAGAATGCTGTTCCTGCAGCAGCAGCCCCATAGCCTGGTTCTAGAGCACTCTTGTAGGAGACGGAATGACTGGATGGCTATTTAAATCTTACTTTAAGAATCACCATTTCTTTCTGTGCATACAAACTGCCCCAGTGAGGCAGTTTCAATCCTGATCTCTGCACTGTCTGTTTTGGTCAGCTGCTCAGAGGTGTGCTCCCAGTACAGCCCAGAATCCTCTTTCCTTGGAAACTGGGATGCAAAGAGGGGGCTGCTGGGGCTCAGCTGCTGCTGCTGCAGTGAAGTTGTGTGTGATGCACACATGGAACCAAGGAGTTGAATATCCTCCTGGGTCAGGAAGATGGAAGAAAGCTTTATAGCTGCAAGTTTCATTGTAATAAGAAGCAATACTTAAGGACTTAGCATTTGTACACAAAGCAGTCTAATACCACGCCAATGTGACACACAAACTTTTCAAATCATAGAAAAATACCTCTCACAGGATATATTATGCACCGCAGGAAAAGGTCTTATTGTGTTGGTGCTAATAAATGCAGAAGATTTTTCTGTCAGTGGGGCACAGCTGGTTCTCGGTAACAGACCCAGTCCCATTTCCCCCCTCCAACTGCTCCAGGCTGGCAGTGTAAACACTCTGTAAAGCAACTCCAAATGCCAGGAGAGCATCCAGGCCTTTTAACATAAATAAGATTCAGAACAAATTCTTCAGGAATCCACAGTCATTGTGATGGCTGTAAAACCTGAATCTGTGAGGTTTATTTATTAAAAAAAAAAAAAAAAAATTATAGGCCAAGTCTCACAAATAAAAGTTGTGTTTTAATTGTTCATGCTCAGACTAATCCAAAAGACATGGTAACAAAAGTCTCAATCCTGAATCTTTATTTTTTCATTGTTTCCCCTCAGGGCCTCTTTAAATAGCCAGCAGAAAAGTCACTTCCCAGTCGGTGCAGTTGGCACGCCGGCAAGTGTACTTAAAGTTTGTGTCTGATCAAGTTATGTGTATTGGATCTGAAACCAGTTAGTCAATTCTTTCAGGTCCCTAAGTGGCGATTTGTGGTAATGTCTACATCAATACCAACAGAGCGGTTTGCTAGCTGGTTTACGTAAAGCAAATGTCTGAAGGATGGAGGGGCTGCCTTCAAGGGTTCTCTCACTTAATGGAGATGTGGCTGGAAAAGGAAACACACAGATACAGAAGAAGTGCTGCTTTTAAAAGGGCCATCCTTCTCCAAAACACACAGCCCAAACGAGGTGACAGGTGGGTATTGCCAGGCACACACACCCCATTCTCAGCTCCTTCTTGATAGGCTTCTGCATGGAGCCTTCCTACCTCTGCTGTTCAACCCAACTTGGCTCTCCTGGTCTTAGCACCAGTAAGGTACAACTCTGCTGCATTCACTGAAATATTTCTTAGCATCAGTATTATTATTATTGTTGTTATTATTCCCTTCCTTTCAAGCAAGGATACTGGTCCTCCCCTCCTGCTTTTGGGACAATGCACAATAGCACACGTTACAGCATGTAGTCTGTCAGTTTGATTTAGGGCCACAATCCTCCCCTGTGAAAACATACCTAAGAACTTGAATGTCAATCTTCATGAAAGGGGAGGCGCTATTACTGTGTCACTTCCCTCCAGCCTAGCCAAGAATTTCTGAGATCACCAGTGGTTTTGGAAATTATCCTGTTATTTGGGATTATTACCCCAAATTTACTAGGGGCACAAAAAGGCAGTATCCCTTAGCACAAACTTTCCCGGGGAGGATCTGTTTCATCCTGACCTTATCTGCAATGGTAAATAGTTCACAAAGGGTGACTTGGCTACTATTCCAATGCTGTGCAGGGAGAAGATGGACTCCATGGACCTGCTCCATGCCCTTGGGCACATCGCAGATTCTGTGCTCTACTTCAGATTTAAAAATCCACTACTTCCACAGCAGCTATGTGCCCATTTACACTAAGTCATTTAAATATACTGCCTGAAGTGTAAAATCTGTGAACTGTCAGCAAACTTCAACTGTGCAAAAAATGTTGCTATTTATTATAATAAAGTGCTATGTGTACAGCAAGAGGGCTTTGATAGAACAGATCCTGTCTCTGACAAAAATATGCAATAAATGATCTCCCAAGGTCTCCTTCAACAAAGACAAAGAGCAGAGTACCGACCCTACAGACCGCTTGTCCTGCAAATACTTAATTCCAGCACTGCTATTCTAGGGGCATCTGCCCCTTTGGAAGTCTGCATAGGCAGCAAGAACATGCAAACCCCTCTTCTGCTCCAGCATGGCAGCAAGCTCATATGCTGCAAGTTCTCAAGGTGCTGCCAGTAACCAAGATGCTCTTTCAGACTCTTATTTATACCATCTAAGACACAATAATTTCAAACCAACAATAGAAAGCAGCAGAAAAACTAAAACCAAACTTGAGTTGGCAAACTGCAACAAGAAAACGTTTGGAAATCTATCAAATCTCTGCAACCTCAGTTCTTCCACAAAAGGCAGACAGGGTTTTAGAAGCATTGTTCAAGCTATTTTCAAACTACAGTTTCATTTTCTCCTACTAATCCTGCCCAACAATTGGTGATTCTTGAGGTTTCTTCCAACCTATGATTTCATGAATTGCAGGCAGAAGAACAAGTTATTTTGTGGGGAAAAGGAAGGCTAGAACAATTATTTATTTGTAGAATTTTCCTTCGATAGGAAGACATATTTTTCCTTTTGATTATAAATTGAATTTTTAATTTTAAAGCTTCAGTATACAGATTGGAAGCACACTGTAAATGCCACTTTCCAATACATTTTTGCTGTTGCTTTCAAACTACTCCAGGACTAGCACTGACACTCAGCCCTATACCTTAAGCCCTTGCATCTTACAACCATGTATGTTCCATAAACAGTTTCCTGCCCTTATTTCTTTTGAAACTCCCATTGATTTAGGTGGGAGACCAAGTCAGACTTAGTAAGACTGGGCGATAAGGCAGGATCCTAGAAGAGAAAGGGGAGACAGAGAGATGTTTATTCAAGAGAAGGTATTGAGAGTATTTGTTTATGGTAAATACATTAAAAAAAAATAGCATTACTTTTTGTAGGCACTGTAACATGAGTGTGCATTATGTTTGCTATTGCTTCTGGGGTTAGCTTTTATTTTTGTGTTCATTTTTGTTGTTCTTTTTAGATCAAATAGCAAATGATTGGCAGGAATCCTGTAAAGCTGAAAGAATGCTCATTTATTTCCCACATTTTTCTCCTATATTTTCAGAGATTAGTGCATATGATATTTTAACATTATGGCATAAATATGCATGAGAGTGGGAGCTCTTCTTATATTTATACACTTGTAGTGTATGTGCTAGTGATATCCATGTGATTAGAGACAAAGACCTGTGGTAAGATGCAGTTAATATACAAGCTTCTTTGGGGTGCAAGGCTGCCAGGGTGGGTGTTACAATGGTGGGATTTGCCAGTCAAGCCTCTGTCACTTTGCCCAAGAGCTGAACTTTTGACTTGTCAAAAGAGAAAGTCTGTATTACCAACAGATGTGCCATTTTCTCCCTAAGAAATAACATGATTGAGGGCTTTTTAGAATAATTAAATATATTAACCTACTTCAGAGACGTTTCAAAATAAAATAAAAAAAAAATAAATCAAATTTCAGTACTTTATTCGAGTCAGATTTATGGCTGATCTTGTAGTATATTTATGGGACAAAAAGCTACTTTATCAAACACTTAGAATATATATTAAAAGAAGAAGAATTGTTGAACTGTACTATTCAAAATACATGAAATCAAATCTAAAGGCTCATCTCAATTATCTTCATGAAATCTATGCGGACATCTGTATTTCTGCTAACAACATATATGCGGCTCGGACAAGACAAAAGATGGAAGCAAAAGTGGGATGTATGGGTTATTCTGGAACAAAGGAAATAAGAGATATAGTTACTGCAGAAATTCATACACATTTGTTCAATCAAGCTTAGAGTTCATCGCTATGAAGTGCTGAGTACCAAAGCCTCCATGGGCCCTCAGAAACCCCGCTCCCTGCCCCTCCCCAAAAGGGCGATAGCGAGCAGGTCCTCCCCAGTGCTGGGGTCAGAAACCTCCAGGACACGCAGCCACAGGATGGAAAAGCTCCTTTATTCCTGAACTAAAAGAAGCATCTGCAAATATCATGCTACAACTGCATTACTCTGACTTTTCTGGTTTGAAATCTTAAAAATATGTGTAGTCTTGAAAATATGTGTAGCATAGACAACTGTCATTTGCACTGGTTGTTTGCAATTCAAACACACACCCTTGTGAATACAAGTGACCAAACCCATGCTCGTGTGCCCAGCAACCATCTTTGTCCCTGGTACCCAGGAGCAGCTGCCATAGAACTGGATTTCCCTGCTCCCCGGAGGATCTCAGTCTCCTGGATGCTGTGCACCAATCTGCCTCCCCACTCCTTGCAGAAGGATGTACCAGTTTTCCTAATTCAGGCCTTCTATCCATTCATAAACAAGGGCAGGAATTATTTCAAGCAATGAAATGACTGAAGACTGTACTGAAGAACAATAAAACACACTATCTACAAAAGTTTATGTGCTATGGAACAAAATAGTACTATAGACAAACATGAGGAAGGACTGATCCTTTAGTAATGCATAGAGGCAACTGGATCAATTTGGGCCACTTCTTGGAGAAATTCTTGGGTGTTGCTACTGACAGGTTTGCAGCATCTGTTAACAGCAGTATGCTTTTGCCATGGTCATGGCCCTGTGCTTGAAGAAAAGTGATGGGTACACCTCAGAAATTGGAAGGAATTTAATGTCCTCACAGTAATCCCTGCCTGGGACCAAATGTTATGACAAATCAGCAGCTCATATCTGGGCTTATGGGATGAAATTCGGCTCCTTCAAAATTGTAACCCTTCCAGCCATCCCTCAACACCTGGGCGAGAAGAGAGTCAAACCTACGTGTCTGACATGCTTTGACAAAAGCCAGCAAGGAAGAGCAGAGCTAGAACTCTGCCCAGGCCTTGCCATTGGCCTCTGTCTGTATTTCTGCCTGGAGAAATGGTATTGGAGGTAATGAACACATGCACAAGCTCTTTCCCATGGACTGGGAAAGGAAAAATTCACTCATTTACCCATTCTGTGGCCAGAATCATTCTGTCTCCCAAATATCTCATTAGCAAAGAGGGAAATAAAACAAAACAAAAAAAACAACAAACAAAACAAAAAAACAACAACAAACAAACCAACACCCCCCCCCCCCCCAAAAAAAAAAAAAAGCCTAGAGTGTTCTGCATAAGTATTCTTCAGTTAAATTCAGAATTCAAGTATGGATTAAAATGTAAACTAGCGAGCAGCAACAACAACAAACCAACAGAAAGTATTTTGATTATGGAGATTTCAAGGGTCTCTTCCTCTTGATAGTCTTTCTGTCTCTGGAATCATGACTCTCTAATCCGTGATAACACTCCTGTCTTTTCACTGGAGATGTGGATACTGGGGCTGCTAGGACGAGGAGAAGGAGGAGAGCACCAGCCTGACCTGTCCCAGGCGGAACAAGTCACAGGACAATTTAGAATGTCTTTGAGCAAAAAATTGCTTTTTCTTTTTTTCTTTCTTTTAATAGTATGAGTCTGCCTGGGAGCAGACAGGCCATCTCCTTCCCCAAACCAATCCAAAAGTGAAGGCGTTTATCGTGGAAAAAAATGAAGCTATAATATAAAACAAAACCAAAACCCTAAAAAAAAAAAAAAAAAGTCAAGCCAAAAGCGCAAAATTAAATAACTGAATAGGGGAACTGGGCCATCAGAAGACAAAGCAATGCACTAACCCACTTGGAGAGCAAAACAGGCCATCCAGCCCCACGGGTGGGAGGGAAATGTGCTTGATCGCATGTGGCTGGAGAGCGTCTCATGGCCTCGCTGGGTGCTCCATGTGTCCCCATGCCCCCATCACGCAGTGTAGATGGGCTTCGGAGCACGGCAGGGAGGGGGAACAGGCGGGTGGGTGGTGGGGATCAGGCTGGCTGAGGAGGGTGGCTCTCGATCTTTGGTTAATTTTTTTGGTAAGACACATACACCGAATAAAAAATTCCCCTGTTCATTCCTTTTGGGTCATATGAGGGAGCCACTGGCAAAGGTAATACTATATGAAGCAAGAGAATGAGAGGGAGAAAGAGAGAGGGAGGGAAAAAAGGGAGGGAAAAGCAAAAGGCTTTCTATTATTCGGGACACTGGTGATGCACACTGAGGCAGTTGGAAGATTAAATTAAGTATTATATCTGCTGACCCCATTGCCATGGTTACCGGACAGCGGAAAATATTAATCAAGCCAAGCCTTTTCAGCTGAAGATACCAGAAAAAAAAAAAAGAAAAAAGCTAAATATAAATATATATGTACATATTTGCTGTTCTGCCATGCTAATGTGAGTGCCAGCAACCAAGCCACCTGATATCAGTGAGATAAACAAATTTAAAATACCCTTGCCGCACGAGAAGGCTGACGTCAGTGTGGCGAGCGCAGCGCAGGGAATGAGGGCTGCAGCTTGTTCACTCGCTTTCCAGCCCATTAAAAAAAAGGAATTTCAATAAGGAATGGTAACATCTTGCCGGAGCCGAAGGGGTGTTCAGAGCTCTCTTCCTGTAAGGAACTAAAACCAGGGCAGCACCAGCCGAGGGACAGCAGAAGCCCTGCACGGGTGCTGATCTGCAGCTCAGCATGAGCCCAGCAGCACCGGCCCAGGAGCTGACCTTGTCGCAGCACTGCCATAACACATCCAGACCACGCACTTCCCATGGGAAATTAAGACTATTCCTACCAATTCTGTCTTCACCTTCAAACTAGAAGTAGTGCTCCGAGGAAACCTGGCTGAAGTCTTGGTCTGCACATCAGGAAGTGTTCTTTGTAAATTCTGTATCCATGACCTGCAGGTCTCTGCCATCCTGTAAGTGTGCTGCAAGACACTCTTTATTGGGTGTATACAGACATACTCGCATTAAAGGCAGTATGCAGGTATCTAAGGTGATAGAGAACAAACATTGCTGAGCTGGAAAGAGAAGAGAGTGTATTGCAGTGTGTAGTAAACCTCTGAGTAAGCCTCCACCAACAGCCTTCACCCAGATCTCATCCAGCACGGGCCCAAGTCAGTGATTTGCCAGTAACCTCATGAGCTTGTGGAAAGCGAAAAATGCAACCAAATGCCAAGCCTGTCTATAATCATCATAATACTGATAGTAAACTTCTATCATTGTCATTAACTGTAAGCTTAAACCCAGAAATAACAACAATAACAATAACAAGTAACAACACAAATAAATCTGTCCATTTCCATGCAGTAAATCACTGGCATAACTAAAAACGGAATCTATCATTCTCTGCTTTAACCATGTATTAAAAGAGAGATATACGTATGAATATAGTATTTTCTCCCAGCCTACATGTCCACTTTCACTTCATTGCCTGATTTTGTCTTTTATTTTACAGGTAAGTTTTATGCAGTTACTGCTGACTTGGGTAATTTTCCCTAGAGTATTCAAAATACACAGAACACTGAGGTCACAACTGCACATCTTTTGCTATGATCTTCCCACATTGTGAGGTGCTAGGGAAGAGATCTTGGAACAAACTGACTAGCTCCAATGACAAAGCCAAGCATTTTAAAAACATTTCAGATGGAAGCAATTAATACATTAATAAATGTACTTTACAACAGCAATATACGTGGTATCTAGTAGATTAGCTTAAATGACAACCTCCAATGATGAAACATTTGGGTAACTGATGCAGTAGTACAAGTCAGCCGCTTAACAGGAAAATTATGCATTTTGAACCTACTAGTGTTTTGGAGTATGTCAACAAATAAATAAAAAATGGTCTGATGTGTAGGGTTTAACAAGCAACTGGTACAGCCTTAAAAGAAGATATTCCATCAAGTAACCAAAATGCAGAGTGGAATCTGAGAAAAATGGTTTCAGAAGCATGGCCCGCCACTGGGGACACCCACTGCAGTCACCATCCACACCACAAGTGCACTCTGCAGTTTCGAATGCATGGATGTGGGCCCCTGCAGGCCCAGTTCACCTACAGACACATGGCCATACGTCACCTCACAGCAGCGTTCTCCAAACCCAGCAGACTGAGCTCACAAATACAAATATGCATATAAAATATTTTATAGATTATACAAAACGAATGTTCTGGTTCATTTACAGTTCTGCAAAAACAGAGCCAAATCTACTGAAGGCATAAACAAGTACATCTATTTCATTTTTAAAATGCTAATGAAGAATGAGATTGTTATTTGTTCGTGGTCTATTTTGTGATTTTAGCCAATAGTCCTAGTGATAATTATCAACTGTTTATATTTAGATAAAAGCAGTCCATATGGCAATAGCAGAACAATCTGATGTTTAGATCCTCAGCTGCATGTTTTCTATAAATAACATGATTGAATAACTGTAACAGATTATTTCATCAGTCTAAAAGCAGATACCAATATATAACAACTAAGAAAGCCATTTACTCATTATCTGCAAATAATAAATACCTTCCCAAGTACATTTAACACTTTGGAAAACACAAAAATATAAAACCACAGATATCAACCCATAAAAGTCTACATGAATGTATCGTAAAATTTAATTCTTAATTTCCCATGAATGCACACAGGGAATCAGATGGGTTCTTATGATATTTAAAGGACCTGCACATGTAAACGCCGTTATTTGACATGTTTGTATATGAACCTTACCCAAATATCATCCCCAGTCAAAGTGTCCTACCAATTTTACAGGCTACAAACCTTACGAATGTCCCTTCTGAAAGGCACCAGGATTCTCAACTTGGGGACCCTCCTCAGGTTTGAAAATATATGCAACAATCAAACTAATGTCACTCCCACCACTATAACAACATTGCACGCAGCCAGAGAGAAAGACTTCAGCAATGCCTTCAGTATCCTTGATCAGGATCGCCAGGCTGCACAGCCCTCCTCCTCTTCCTCACACAAAGGAACAACCCCAAAACCAAACCAGGCCGGGGGCAGCCACCCCTTCCCAGGGCGAAAATGATTGCGGCACAATGGCCAGCATGGACAGCTTAGGGCAGCTGTGTCATATAAATTGTCAGCAATGACCATAAGCACTCAGAGAAACAATTTAATTCCTCACTCCCGCCATCATGGGCTGATATATTCTTTCAAGGTCATTACCCAAGGCTAGGAGGGTCGCATGATTAACGAGTGACACGTCCAATGAGGGCGGCTGTGCCTGAGCAGGCCTTATATTAATTAGACACAAGCACTGAAAAATAAATGGTGCCTGGTAAGGAGGGGGCAAACTCAAATCTCCCCAAACTCCAAATTCACCACCATGCTGCTTTTCCTTTGTAGTAAACTGCCATTTCATTGCAGAAATTCACAAGCAGACACACAAAAGACACTTCTTACCTTACTTAAATCACTTGGGCTCTTGCCCCAAGTTTCCCTCAAGTCTCTTTTTTTTTTTTATACTTTTCTTCCTCCTTGCCACAATTCATTGACTTGCACCACATGGAAGCACAAGAGCAAATTTAGAACAAATTTGAAACAAGCCACAAGGCTTACAGGTTTGTTGCAGGCACTTGGAGAGACCTAGAACAGACACCAGAATACACCAGCCTATCACCAAAACTTGATCAATCTAATGTCCAGCACCTCAAAAAAATAAAAATAAATAATAATTTAAAAAATCTAACAGGTTTACAGTTTGAATGATTTAATGAACTAAAAGCCCTTCTAACTCTCAGGTTAACCCTCAGGAGCTCAGATGAAGTATCAGAAACTAAAAGCCCTTCTAACTAAACTCTTCTGCCCTAGATGCCGGGCAGGCGTTCCTGACCACAGTCCTGCCTTTCCACAAAGAACAAAATCAAAATACCAATGATGGAACTTTGTTGATTTTCAGATACTTTCATCAGTCAGAGATTACTCTCACCTTTAAACAAAAAGGCAACCAAAAAAAGCCCCAAACACTGGAACTGGGGCTTTTGACACTAACAATACTCGGGATGAGATTCAGTCATCACAAAACACTTGTGCAGGTCATCAGTGGATGAAATCCACCCACCTTCCTTCGTCACTGCCTCTCTAGAAGAGGTGCAGAGAGAACAACCACATACTGCGATTCTAGGAAACACTCAAGTGCCAATATGCATTTTTAGAGCACTCAGAATGGTGAGCCCATGTCTAAATGCAACTTTGACGCACAATAACCAACTACAAGTAAGAATCCCTTCAAAAATTCAGTTCAATTATTTTTTTCTGCATCCACAATGCTCAGCATTAATAGTGACCTTCATGTGAATACACTGTGGCTCTCACCAGCCCAGATGGGGCAATCCAAAAGGTTCCTTCTGTCCCCAGTCTTAGCACCAGCATCCTGTGTCTTCTATTGTTGCCAGTGACTGAGTAAGGAGGCTGCAGGGATTGTTTAAGTCCTGCCACCCCATGGGGCTCGGGCTCTGGTGAAGGAGTGCTGTATCCAGAATTGAAGAAGAATAGTACTACTGAACTACGCAACCTCGCTTCTTGGCACTTATATGCTTTCTATAACAAAGGAAATAAAACCATTCTGAACATTTATCACACTTCTCTTAGGTGTTTAGACATTCCATAAAGGCAAACAAATATTATGCCATATTACAGGAAAAATGGCCAACTGAAGACTAACTGAATTGAAAGGATAAGCAAATAACAAACAATGCTAACAACAATAAATTGAGGCCACACAGTAACCAGCTATATAAACTTTAAATTTAAGAAATAAAGGCCCTCTAATGGCTGTGGCTGTGACCTAAACCACTCTACTATGATGCCCCTCCGAGGAACCGCTGTAAATAGTACAGCTTCCCAAGCAGCCTGCAACCCTCCCAGTACCATTGCTTCAGTTACCTGCCACATTTTATAATCCTGCTTATTCTCAGAGCAAACTAGATGAATTTCTGCCATTTTCCTCCTCTGGTGGTGTGTCCTGCCAGTTCCTTTCCTATCTACCGTTTCACAGGCTTTCATTGCTCCCCAACCATGCACTTGCACTTGAGCATGGTTGCAGTGCTTCTGCCTCTGCCTCTCTTGTTTGTGAGCAATAATGGGGCTCCTGAGAACCTCCAAGAAGGTCAGACTTTCTACAGCAGTGATCCACCCTCTGATTAATGCCCCCACGACACACAGCACTGCACACACCAGTCTTGATCAGTCTGGGGATATCAAGCCTGCTGTGCCACGCTGAACTGATTTGATGCTATTAAACCAAGAGAGATGCACTGTCAGCAAGGATGCAGCTCAGGACTACTGCTACTTATTATTTGTAGAAAATGTTTAAATTTAGATACCACTTCAACCACAGATTTCCCCACAAAACCCTGGAAATCCGTCTGCTTTTTCAAGACTACAGCACATTAAATTACGCTTGGTTTATCTGTTCAAACAGAAAGAGGGACAACTGCTTAATTTTCACCATATTCAGGTGCTGTTAACAGGGCTGTCTGACATTTATGAGTTAGCATAAAAGTACTTTAAATGAAGACAATGTACTCAGGAGCTGCCTGAGCAAGAAGGACCTAATTTTCTGAGATTCTCTGCACTCACAGCTTCAAATTACCCAAATGAAGCCACCTCGACAGTTTTGCAAAATTACATTCAAGTGTTCTTGATGTTCAACTGTTTGTTCAGCCTACATATCATGATGCCTTTCATCTGCTCAGGTGAAGTACCAAAAACAGGGATAGCCTTCTTTATTTTACCTTACAGTGTTCACTATACAACACCTTCTCCTCAGTCACAGCCATGTTTTGGGTGATGCAAACCACTTGTCTAACTCACTGCTGAGCTCCGGACTGCAGGCAGCACACAGCTGAAGCATCCACTTGCTATTAGAAGCTTGAATCTCTCCAGTCCCCACTTCCCACCTACATACTCCAGGTTGGAGTGGCCACCTCATACACGCATTGGATAAAACCTTCATCCAGCAGCCTACTCACAGCTAGGGCTGGCTCCATGCATTGTGCCAGGAGGTCCTTGGAGCTGAGCTGGAAGCTCTGTGTGGTATGAGAGAGCAGTCAGACCTCAGAACCACAGATGAGTGTTCTCTGAACTAATCACTGGGAGGTAACAATCCTTATTAACCCTCTGTAATTCAACTTGCTGAGTTTTTTTCAGAACCCCCATTTTCTACTTTCAATGCATTATGACATAAAATAATCATAAAGAGTAAAAGTTAAATCTTAGCAGCAGCTTTTTTAGGGTGTCATTGGCATAATTACACTTGTTAGCTTGCCTTTATTCTAACTACACAGACTAAACAAAAAGGCAAATCTCTTTGCCCTAACCACAGACTGTTTGTCCATCACCTGTTTCTTATAATCTCCCATCAAGGTAGATTATAGTTTTGAAATTCCCCCAACATGTTTGTAGGACACTTAAACAGAAAAGCACACAAATCTGGAAGACGGAATTTAGCCAAAGAGCCAAATATTAGTGGCTGGGATGTTAATTGAACAAAGAAATAATTTATTTTTTAATCCAAACCAAAATGTCAATTTACTTTCTAGCAGCATAATTCAGACTGGTTTTCTTTTTTCTGAAAAAAAAAACCCACAACCCTGTGTCATTAGCACAAAGGAAGACATTTAGCACAACGGAAGGTTTTTGGAAGTCAGGAGTAGGTTACAACAGCTCTAGTTGTATGTTCTCATCACCAAAGTATTCTGTGCCATCATTACACTTCTGCTCTTACATGCTAATTCTCTCCACTGATACTTCTAAAATGCTTGCAGGCTAGAGGGAGTATTTTCCAGGTTGCCTCATCATAATACTTGTCCCGTCAACCCATGCTCACTGACAGTCTCTCTAGCTTCCCAGATTACCTGTAAAATTCCAACCAAATTTACCCTTGGCCCAAGACCAGCTGCCACAGCTATGGTGTGATTATACAGCACAACACCAGCACCTGCAAACAGGAAGAAAACAGCCAGCCAAACAGGTGAGTGATTTTAGAAAGCCACAATGAGGCAATGGGAAGGTAAAGAGGAGCTCACCTCTTAGGGCACCTCTGAAACAAGAGGAAGAGCAAAGGTGAAAACCAGTCAATGTTATTGCAAGCATGTATCATTGCAGCAGCGTAATGCCAGGAGAGATAACCATTCATACATAAGCATGTACACAGGGTTAAGGGCTTAAGAAATATGTCCAAATAGCTAAATGTAAGTATTTATGGCAAGCCTTTGAAACAATGAAGAAATGAGCACCCATGGTCAGAAACCCATGTGCTGTCGCCACCTGCACCTAGTTATGCGCAGACAGGTCTCTTAAAAGGTCTATTTTAACTATAAATAATTACCGCTTTATAATGATAGATAAATAAAATATGTACCACATATAACAGTTATGTAGAATATATATCAGGGATAAATAATAACTATCGATAAACTCTTTTTATTGCATAAATAAATACTGTGAGCATTCCCCACTCCCTCCCCCCATTCTCCCACTCCTGCAGCCTCTGGCTCTCCACTGCTGCTCATCACCTAAGGCAAACACTCTCTCACTTTTCCTCTGTTTCTTTAAAACTCTAAACCACGAGGCAGCACGGAGCAACGCCACAGGTCACAATATCAAAAGCTGGAGCTTTTAAAGGTGTCCTCGATAACACAGGCAGTAAAAGGCAGCAGCAGCAGAAGCAGAACTGCTGACCTTGTTTGATGCTGCACAGGAAACAGAGACACAGGCACTGGCATGAGGAGCAAGCAATGCACCACGTAAAAACATGGGCTTTTCTTCTTTCTTACACTAAATCTTGCAGAAGTGACTTCAGTACCTAATACATGCAAAAAAAAAATAATAAAAATAAAGATGTGTCTACTAATGACACAAAACATAGCCAAACAAGATACATCTTAGTGAAGCTGATGGCTGGCCAAGCCCCATCGTGCTCCATATCCCAGTGAAAGCAGAGCACAAGCTGCACAAAGGACTCACAAACACCAGCCTTCCCTTGGGAACTCAGGCCAGACCACAGTGGATTCCAGGACAGCAGCCCCAGCAGGCAGGTACCCCCCCCTCCCCAACACCTGCACACATGCACACACACATGCACACATATGACAGCGCAGATCCCTTTGCACACACAAACAACGGCCAAAATACATTACCAACCCAGCAGGGCAGGCTTTACTGATATAAGGGGTAACCTTGATTTTGGCAGGTGCAAGGGCATGCTCTGGCCCTTCCTGGTGGTCTTTTTCTCTTCCTCAAGAGTCATCACAAGGAACTTGCTGCTAAAAATTCTTGGTATTTCCTTTACATAATCTTGATTTACACAGAAACATGAAAACTTTTCCAGTACCTCATTCTCCAGTCCTGTATCTCTACAGTTACTATGCCTGTGAAAATGTCCATCACTTATGAATGCTACATTAACCCTACACCCTTTTCATGATATAGGGAGAAGGTTTATGACTTGGAACTGGTAACACTGTTTGATAGTTCTCTATACTGAAATTACTGCAGTTTTGTCCCTTCCTAGGAAGATGTCCATAAATTGCACCACCTTGGAAATGTAGTGGGAAGACTTGGGGCTAAATCCTACTTGGTTTAGTCAGGTACATGTGTGAATACTGAGGAGGCAGAAAGAAGACTGCCATCATAAGGCTTAGTCTCAGACAGCTGGACAGACCTCTGGTAACCTCAGGACAGGCATCCTTTTATGATGGCAGGCTGCTGGAAAAGGGAGAAGTCTGGGTGTCTCCTTGCCTCTTGCTCTTTCTCCTCATCAGAGATTTTCTCCATTGCTTTATTTTCTGGGACAATTTCTACCATCCTAAAAAAGACACATTTCCAAGGATACTTTCTTTTTCCTTCTCTGCCACCCAACCCATACGTAAAGGCTTCAAGGCAAGCTCTTCTGTGCTAGCACTGCCTCTGTCCTGCTGAAACACCGCTGGCAGATCTAGTCCAAGTCTTCTAGCATTTCCCTCCTCAAATACTAAGATCAGCTTGGATTTAGAATGAGTTATGGCGAAGGCAGAGCAGTTGGCACTATTTGCAAGATCTACATGTACTAAGTGACGTGTGAATTACATGTGGGTGCGCATATGTGATCCACAGAGGTGATACAGGACCTGCATGTTTGCTGTATGCTCCCAGCCCACGCTGTAAACAGGTAGAGCTCACATACACACAGAGCAATTCCACCCGCACACACATATTTCTGTACCTGAATGCATCAGAACTGGTTTGGATTAATTTATCAAGTGCCTATATACTAAAGACCTTCAGACGCAGGCTGCAAACAAAGATGGGACAGCTGTTTTGAGTGGTGGCTTTTCAGCACCAGCATCATCACGAACAATATTCTCTGGCGTGACATGAAGCAAAGGCCAACATTAATTAGAGATGCCAGAAAAGAAAGATTCCTCCCCTCCCATTCCAGTCATTCCCTCCCAGTAACCTCCAGTTCCTGTGCACTGAGGAAGGGTGGAAACACCGCAGGGCATTGCCAGGGAGGCAGTTTACATGAAAAGCTGACTCTCATACTATTTTTAACATGTCCCCCATGTATTAGAGGACTATTTATGTTACATCTATTTAAGTGCATGTGAGTTTATGTGTTAATGTCTGCTCACATACAGGATAAAAAAAAAAAACACAGCACAGTTAGTCAAGCACATGTAAATACAGACAGAATCCTATTTATTTGGCAGACCACACAAAGGCTAAGAAATGAAAAATGCACTCACGCCCTCTGACACCCTGGCCGAGTGTATGCACGAGAGCTCTTGTGGTAGGGACTGAAGGCTGGCTTCTGGCTCCCTCTCTCTCACTCTCCCTTTTCTGTTAAGAAGACACTTTGAGCACAGGGATTGCTCACAATCTGGCTGTGTGATCCACATGCAGGACTTGTAATATGCCTGCTATTTCCCTCTCTCTGCCTCTCCCCCCCCCCCCGTCAAACCTTCCCCCACGCCATCCTTCTTGTTCTCATGTTCAGTGGTTATTTTAGCTTAATGTGGTGACATCACAGCCCTCTTAGTGAGATAAAGCCCTTGCTGTGAATGCAGAATATGGCTCTACTGATCACTTCCAAAGGATGGGATTTAGTCGGGTCGGATCTTTAATGCTCATCCCTGGAGCAGAAGATGCTGTGTTGTAGTGCAGCTCCGCACAGGTCGCTCTGCGAGCTTGAACAGCCCTGCTGCAGCATGTGGGTGACAGCATCATGCCTTACTCTGTGAACTGGGAAACCTGGGAGAGACACTTCTAATAAGTTCACTCATTTCTGAACAGCAAAGGAGAACAGCTACATACCTGCCTGTGGCAGTAACTTGAATTTGGTGGGGTTTGAATGCAAAGACTGGAGAGAGATGGTTCTTAGCTAAGGAGGTAGATGGAGAGCTGAAAGACATCTCCGTTTTCAGCATCATGAGAGTATCCAAAACCATGCTTTGTATTCAAATGAAAAAAAAACTTGTGAATTTTTAAAGTTGCCCAAAAAACCTCTACAACTTGTCATTTATCTGTAATTCATCCACCGTTTCATATCAGATTTGCTATAGCCTCAACAGTTTGTATGATTTTGTTTCACATTCTCCTAAAATGGGAAACAAAGAAATAGCAGATGATAGTACAAAAACTTAACAGCAAACCAGATAAGAAATGCAGGAGGAGAATAATGCAGTCAAATAAGCTTTCCGTTATTAATAACTGTGCCCTGAGGTCTACAGGCATAATCCCAAAAAACTAAATTATCTTAAATCATGAGGATACTAATAAAGACAGCTTGGGACAGCAGAAGGGGTCTGTGATTTCAAGGGGTTTGTAGACCATGTATATATGATTAACATATCTGTGCTAAGGTTTATTACTTCATTATAATATTTTCCATCATAAATGAATAGGTAAAACACCTGGCTATTAAATATAAACCTATCCTTCAGGTTGATCAGATTATCACTTCAAGTTAAAATCTTTCATAATTTTTAATAATGCATAACAAATAAGATTATTTATGCAATTTCTTCAGTCTGCTTGCAGGGCCCATGACTACAGATAGCCTCCTCTCTTGAAAAGCCTGAGCTGGAGGGGGGTGCACTGACTGCTCCCCCTCTCTGCCTCGAATCCCAAGGACAAGGGATGCTCCTGGCAGCCCAGCTCCATTCTGGAGCATGGGGTAATTAGCAGCACAGAGGAGTTACCAGCCATGGTGATGCAGAAGAATCAGGGGCAGGCTGATGGGAAAGTCAAGTGGAGGCCTGGCTGTCTGAAACCTCTTCAATAGATCTGTAGTCTGGACTTGAACCCTGCCCTCTCACCTTGGGGTCCCATATTTCTTCCCCACACCCCCCTGCCTGTGGCAGTGAAGGGCCATGGTGATCCCCTGCCACCTCCCAGCCTGCAGCAAGGGACAGGGGGAGGAAGGCGTGAGGAGGCAGTGGAGGGGGGAGAAGGGTCTCTGACTTCCTCACAGGTAATTAAAGGGACTGTTTTCAAGGTTGCATGGGCGAAAGACAATCTGGCCTAATGAAGCATCGATCGGCCGCACCAGGGTAGGCAGAGGCTGACATTCACTCAGAGGTTCCTCCAGCCGATGGAAAACTCAGAGCCAGGAATCCTCTGCCCTGTTCGGCACTCCCAGTGACCTGCTGTGGGGAGCACTGAGTTTGCTCTAAATGGACACTCATCCTGTAACTACCCAAACCTGTGTGCTAGATGGGATAAAATTATTAATTAGCGAGGCAAATTATTTTTGTGGTGGGTCTTTCTGTTTCTCTTCTTTGGGGTAAATGTTCTTCATCATTCACATTATAACCCCGCCAACCAGTGTTGACGGTGCTGGATGTGTGAGGTCAGTTATGGAGATGCAGAAAATTATGGGGGATTGGCAGGGATGTTTTTGTCAATTTGTAAGCAAAACCCTGTGTTATTGCCAGGTTTTCATCTTTTCATCACTGTCAGCCTGTGCCAGCACAAGGTATCTAAGAGGAAAATCATCTCAGAGGCTGCTGGAAAATTAACAGGGGAAGATTAAAAATATATTAAAATATTTTCATGTAAAATAGAAAGAGGAAACAGGTACTTACATTAAAAAAAATTAAGCCAATTAAGCCCCCTGGAAATGCTGACATATCAAGCTCGCCGCTCACCCTAGCCAGGCATCCACTCTCCCACTCAGAAGCCGAGCAGCTCTGCAGCATCACGCTTGCCGGGCTCCCAAACCTGCCAGTGCCTCACCCAGCCCCTTTTTTCCGTCCCAAACGTTTGCATTTGTAGGATGTCTGAATAGTAATAAAAGGGCCAGGAAATGATAGTTGTGCCAAGTAAATTGGGGTGAATGCTGGGGGAGGGGAGGACAGATCGATTGTGAAACAACTTGCACATTATCTGGGAAGGATTTACTCGCGGTCCTGCGCTGCTCCGCGTTACAAGAGGCCCCGCACTCAACAATAGCGTGTCCCCTCGGAGCAGGAAACACAAAGGGAATTTGCTCTGATTCAATCCACACAGTGAGGCCCCTCTGGGGCTAAAGAGGGTCACTTTTACCCTGGCTAAAAATAAAGAAAAAAGATTTCTTTTTCCCCTCTCACACACACACATGCATACACACGTACACACGATCCTGTTGGAGAAAGCAGCCCGCCTCCACTTGATGTGATGCTTAAAAATCACAAACCTCCTTTCTCATTTTTTTTTATTTAGACTGTAGCATTTGTCAGAATTTACTTGAAAAAAAAAAAGGAAAACAAATTTAAACAAGTAGAACGTGATCAAAGAGTGGCCAAATGGCCTCTTCCTTTTATTCCCTCTACTTGTATAACAAGTGCCTCTGCCAGGGGGCTGCTGCAGCCCTGGCCCCTAATAACAAAGCAGGGGACACTGTTAGAGCACAGAGCTGTAACCTGAATTTTAAAGGACACACGAGCCTCAGTATAGGGCTCTGCTGTATTTGGCTGTATTTTTTTTCAAAACAGCAGTTAGAGTTCTAATCCCAAATTCTTTCATTGACAACAGGTCAGTGCAGAAGGGTGGGAATTGTGCGCACCACCTGCTGAAATCACAGGAAAAAAAAAGAAAGTTTTTCCTAGATTAGCTAAAATCTAGCTCAGCAGATTCTATCTGCATTAATTTGGCTGAACAACAAGATACTGCTGTGGACAAACTCTGACTACAGCAGTCCCGAGTTCCCAGAATTGGCACAGCTCAGCCAAACAATGGCTGCTTCCTATTCACCTTAACCCAGCTTTTCGAAAGAACATCCCCAGAAATGCAAAGCGTCAGCGGGAAATGGCAATTTTATGAATCCTAATCAATCAAAGGGCTTATTAACTCAATGTGAAGCCAGATTAAAATCTTTAATTATAAATCGTGCTAAAAGGAAAAACAAAATGTACTTATAGTACATTGAAAATTCCGGATATTAACATAGTTGCCATTATCTCTCTCAATATTAAATTTCCCCTCCCTGCCTTGCAACATGCTCACCTTTCTCTGTTCCTAAAGAACAGAACTGTGAAGCAAACTCATTTTTCTCCTTCCCAGGCTTATTAAAACGCATTCTCCCTGCCCACACCTCGGGCTCTGCAGTGGGGGCAAGAGAAGCCCCGCTTCACCGCGCAAGCAGCAGCCAGGGCACTGGTTCTTTATTAACTGGGCCGAGTCTGAGTTACTGATTGTTTTTTGGGGGGCCACAATCAAACGTGAAGCATTCGTGCTAATGAAAACGGCGTGCATGTCTCTGCCGGCACGGGTGATTGGCAGGGCTGCAGATTGCTGGCCACGGGAAGGGCCCTCGCTGCAAGTGCTGGCGCGAGTGGGGCCGGGGGTGCTTTTTTATCAGGCGGACATTTGGGAAATGACCACGGCAAATGTAATCACAGTTGGATGGGAGGGGTGGGGGTGCGGGTGAGGGCGAGCACAGAATGAGAGTCGCATGTTTTATTTATTTGTTCAAAGTCACGGTCATCCCATTGTGTGTCCCTCTCCGCGCCTGTCATCTCCTGCCCCTCCAGCCCCACCCCCCAGCCCCAGCCCTACAAGCAGAATGCAGCTCGGGGCTATCGTAAAACACACACAACTTCTCCAGAGCCCAGCATTTGCCTGGAAAATGGCTTATTTTCTCTTTGGAATATTAGCATTGTCGAAACAGGCTCTAATTGTGTTGTTAAGCGAGATGCTCCCCGCACATCCACAGTGATCCCTCTTCAGCAGGTTACTTGCTGCCCGGCACAGCACACTTCCTCCTCTCGCCCCCCCCCCCCCCCCCCAGTTATAGGTTTGCGTCTGAAACTAAAGGTCCTTTTTGCACAAAATTAATTTTTCAAAGGAGAACGAAATTTCCTTTGGAGAAGAGATACTACAGGACACACATTGTGATTCTAGGTCACTGCATTTTTTTTTATACATAATTCCTATTTTCCTTTCTACTGCTTTTCTCCCAGCACATTGCTTCCCTGGGGTTTAGTTCTTCAGCATTCCGCAAATGAAGAGCACCTTTGCTAAGCGTGATTTTTCAGATTTGCCTTAGTTTTGTGACTGCAATTGAAACCCTGAAAGGTGTTTCCCATCTATAAAACTTAAGGAACAGCCATCTGGTTAATTTGAAAGACAATTCTAATTTCAAAAAAATGGGAACTTGATTTTATATTTTACAAATGACTGGATGGCTCCAAAATGGTCTTAAAAGCAAATTTCACACCTTTGAGAGGGTAGTCACCTCCTCTGCTCTCTAACTGCTGCCTGGAAGCTCTGCACACTGTTCTGAATTCCCACTGCCAACCACAGACACCACAGATTCCCAGTCCACTGTTTTGCAGTGCATCCTGGAAGAGGAAAAAGCCATTCCCACATGTGCTCACCAGGATCCCTGCCCTCCTCAGGCAGGGTAAATAATCCAGAATACTGATTTGCAAAAGGCAACCACCACCTGTCTGCAAACTGAGCCCAGGGACACAGAAATGGTAGAGCTTGGGAACACCAAAAAGAGAATTTACAAAATATAATCCATGGCACTGAACCTTTCTGTGACTAAAATGTGTTTCTCAGATTTGGGGGGTTTTCCCACAAATACCTCCTTGCACACGTGCTTTGTGTTATCTGCTCTCAAACTGAATATTTATGCTTTATGCTGTATACACAGAATACCAGATTTTTTTATTTTTTATTTTGCAAATAAATATTACATTTGTTTCTTGTCTGAAAACACTAATGCACAAACATTTCTAGAACTCATTTAAAACCTGAAATGCTATGCCACAGCAATATATTCATTTGAAGATGACCATTAGACCTAATAAACAGGATAAGGGAGGCACAGATCTCGTCCTTTTCAGCTCTTGCAACTGCCTTTCAGTAAATTCAGAAAAGATCCTTTGTGCCCAACTTGGTTTTCATTTCATTGCTTTTAAATTTGTTCAGCTTGACTTTTGACACTTTAGAGGCTTAGCCCTTTTTAAGTACAATAATATAATAAATATTTGTGTTGCCAAAGAAAAAAGTGAATCTGTTGTTAGTGTTAGGATGTAAGTGTAGCAGGATCCCTTTTTCATTCATTTGTTATAAATAATTCACACAACTATGTGCATTTTATAAACACAATCTTTAGGAAACTGATACTATCAAACATTTTTGAGACAACACTCAGAAACATATACATATGCACAAAGCATTTACCACAGTGTATTTGAAACTATAAACAATAAAAATTGTTAATGAAAGCAGAAAAATAAAGATATTTTATGTAAATAATTATGTTAATACAAAGTGTTTTCAGACTTATTTATACAAATTAGTCATCTGAATGACAAAAAGCTTTGACAAACTACAAACACCTATCAAAAAATTATATTATTTGGCTCATTTGCCCCTGTAACTTCCATTTTTAGCTTGCCTTGGAAAAGAAGACCAGTTCAGAATCTCTCTCCCCTGCTATCTGTTAATACAGGAACAAGCCTAGTTATACGCATTTTCCTTATATGTTAAAAAGTGTTTTCTTGTTTTTTTTTTTTACAAAATATTTGAAGAAATAGTTGTGTTTTTTTAAGTTTAAAAATTAAATAAATTAAATCTGTTTTAATCCAAAATTGTTTTCCCTAAAATATTTGTGGGCAGTAAGCTAGTTTTGATTAAGAAAAAAAAATCATATTCTTACATAAACAATTTCATATGCAGAAAATATCTTTTTATTGTCCAACAGAAAACACTTTAAAATCACTCAGAAAATAAATGATATATTGAAGAGGAATATGAAAAACACTGAGCAGGAGCTACCTAAAGCTCCGCATCTTCACTTCTCACACTTTTCACTATCGTTCTCATTTTAGGATGTGAAGTGTTCCTATTTTGTTACTGCTAATGAAATGGAATTTTCTTGCACTGTCAGAAATTACAAATTGGGAAAGCTTTATATTACTTATAAATTCAAGACATAAAATTTCAAACAAACTATTTTTACTGTTTTACATGATCTTTTCCGTGTTTGGGACTGTTCTGCTTTGCAGCCGTGCAGTATCTGTACAAATTCTGTTATTCCCAAGAACAGCAAAATCCCATTTATATTAACAGATGCTTCTACAGTGGTAGCATGATTGGAGATAAAACGGCACTGCAGCACAAGGAGTTCTCAGCCATTTAATCTGGATTATTCCACTCTGTGTTTGCCCCACAAGCTGGACTTTTTGGGAGAGCAGTGGGCCAAGAGTGCCTGCTCAGGCTCTCTGGATGCCCAATTAGACTTGTCTCTGGACCCTGGTTCAGGCTCAGACTCTCTGTTGGGGTAAAAGCATTTATCTTTATCGTTCCCCGGCGGTGGGAGGCTGGGGGAGGCCCTGGCTTCGCCTGTTGTCAGCGGGCATTGATCAACCCTTTCTGGCTGGTGGCGGAGGCAAGGGCAGGTCCCCCAGGAGCCCTTCAGGGCTGGGCTGTGTCCGGGGGAGCTGTATTAAGTTGTGATCCAAGTGACTGCTCATTGAGGGAAACGGGTATTGGCGTCCCCATCAGCCAGAGACACCCTGGGTAACACTTAAACAAGTCCACTCTGTTAATGTCAGGCCACTGGGGACACGTTTAGCCTCTCTGCTGACCATTAGACCCGTTGATGGAGTGGACAATAAACCTGACAGGACAGGCTGGACACTACTCCTGAGCCAGTCTTACAGCATGCTGCAGCCTGCCCACACCTACAGCTGCCCAAACCGGACCCAGGGCCACCCTCAGAGAAAGAGCCACAGGGGGACAACTGCCTAAAACCACCCCAGGCCATGAGCCAAAGCAGGATGGGGAAGGGAAACGCTTAAATTGTCACATTCTGCTTTAATTTCTTTCTTCCAAGTGCCTTTTCTACTGGCTGGACATTTTGGAACCTGTTTCTTAACTGCCTTCCACAAGAAAATTAAATGGTTATTAATGTAGAAAGAAGGGAATTTATGTAGTTAACTATACATCAGTTACAACACTTTGAAGGCAGCTTATATGAGTGGTTTATTTCATGCCACATTCTTAAAAAAGAGAATAATCAAAATGGGAAAACAGCAAAACCAGCTGTCCTTTTCCATCCAGAGAACAATTTTTTTGGGGGGGAAAAATCAAGTTTCAAAGTATTGAATCTGTATTCATCAATCAAAAATAAAAAATTAATAGGAAATTCAACATTATCTGTTTTCAGAGGAAGTGTTGATAATTGAATTTGTATTATTTAAAGAAATTATATTTAATTTTTTTGTTACCTATGAGAGGACTAGTATTTACTCTTTTAACTTTCTGCCAGTAAAAAGAGCCCTGGGTTTGACAGAGCAAATTTTCCAGCATTTGGAAGCTTTTATCCCAATTTTAACACCTTATCTCTCTTCCTCTAGAGAATTAATTGGTATTGCATTAAACCAGAAAATGGTATAGAATTTTAAACAGTCCACACAACTGGAAAACTGACAGGTCATTAAAAAGCTCTACTGGAAAGAAACTTCATTCTAAAAATTTCAGGGTTTACATATAATGTACAAGCACATATGTATTTACACATAAACATAGGCTCATACAGAAAGCAAGTTAACATCACCAAGTAATTAGTCTGAAATTAATTGAAAATAAAACCTACATTTTAATATTAAGTATGTAATCAAAGATACTAAAGCCGCTGAGATTTTCTTTTAACCTGGTAGTCAACAAAAAAAATACACAGTTAAAGAAGATGTTAAGTATAATCCAGATGATTCAGATAGGGTTTAGATTTTCAGTCAAATCTCACAAGCTCTTCACGAAGGACACATGCTTTTTGTCACTAATGCATTTTCTAATCCGTGTAACTTCTGCAAATTTAAAGATATATTTTTAAAGCCATTTAAAAAGACACAACAGTTTTGTGGCACGTTTCTTTCTAACTTAGTGAATGTTGCATTCATACAACTCTGAAAACAAAAGAATTTTTTCCTGCCACCCATGTGATGGTGTTTGCAAACCGATTTCTGCATTTATTCAAACTGAGCCTCTCACACCTGCAGCCTGGAAGATGCCCTCTCAGAAACACAGGTGACAATGCTCCTGGATTTTATTTTCTTAATTTTTCAATGTGATTAAAAGAATATATAAAATTAAGGCGATTGACAACAATTTTTCCCCCCTGTAGGACCTGTTATTTTAAGATGATATAAATTGTCTGGTATTCTCCATGACTCCATGCTTGCAAGGCATGAGGGTAAGCAGTCTTTAAGTAAGTAATAATTCAGTATATCAGAAGGTGAAAAGAAAAAACAGAGTAGTAAAAAAAAAGTCCTATTCTTGCAGAAAGCCTGCTTCCCCAATTAAATGTAGCGGCTCTTATGTATCATGGCTGGAATGCTGTGGCTTTCCCTGGGCCTGCGGATGCAGAATCCCTGTGTCAAAGGGGGGCCAGCATCATTGCCTGGAGCCTCACCCATAGCTCCTCTTTGTGCTCCATGCCTCTCATCTTTTCTCTCTGCATTTCCATTTCAAGCAAGTGCACAGGGATAGCAGCACGGATCAATTGCAACACCAGATATTTAGTAATACAACCTGCATATATTTTATGAATATTTTCATTTAGTAGGAGCACAACATAGCCTCCCTAAATGAGAAGCACAAAAGCTCCTCAGTATGTGACTCACAGTCACCCCTCACCTTACCCTTTGGTTCACAAAGTTTCCCCAAAGCTTGTGTGAAAATTTTCTGACTTTGCATCCTTCACATAGTTCATTCACTGCTTCCTAATGTGGTTCTTGATCTGCCAGTCATCTGTGGGCACCAAAGGGTGTCACAGTGCACTCATCACTGCTTTCGGGAAGCTGGGACACCAGGCAGGGCCCTATTCTTCCCCTTGGCTCAACACTGCAGGCACTGCCCCATGCAAAGACTGACAACTCAGACCTGATCAGCAGAGGGAAAATCACAGCAAAACTCTGAACCCTGCACTGATTGCTGATCACTAATTGTATATAAGGAGTTTGTGTACCCTGGGGCAGAACTATCCCCTTTGTGGGCACACGACACTGAAGTCTTTGGAAAAGCCACTGTTCCCATTGCTGTTACATTTGCCGTGTAACACTAAATGCAACAGCTGCACGCTTTCTGAGCCTAGTGACCTCAGATACCCGCCTCAAAAGGCCTGAAATGCTGCACAGCCAAAATCGAATTCTGTATTTGAATCAACTCTAGATGCTCTCCGTTATACCTACCACAAAATGGTGAAGGTAAATTCACAGATTTAACTTGACATCACTGAACTTTTGAACTGACACAGAAATTATATCACAACAATCTTTTAGGCCGTCCTGTGATAGTAATTTTACATATTACAAAACAGTTACCTTTGAAAAAGAGATACTGTGAAAAAAGCAGGGATTCAGAAAAGAATTCTAATCTCACTTCATACAGGAGCACAAAGGAAAAGGATTTTTAAATACATAATACGATCCTAAAAGTTGCATCAACACGATCAATATTTTTATGTCCACCTATTATGCATCTTCCAGAGAAAACCCCTTCCCTCCACAACAAAAAGCTGCTTCCCACGCCTAGAAGCAGAAACTGCAAAAGAGAAACCTGAAAGGATAAACATCAGGTGATGGCAGAGGGGAAGATATCCCAGGAAGAGCTCGCAGCACAGCATGGGGCAGCTCCATGCGTTCTGCTCCCTTCAGGTCCCACACATCTAACCCTTCACCATGATTCTGTACTAAGCCTGCTATTTCTATACATTAAGAATGCCTCAGAGTACTCTTTTACTTCCCCTTTCATGTCTTTTCACATGGTGTATAAATTCATATATAATGACTCCATTGTTAATTGCAAGTTTCTTTAATGATACTTAACTTGCTTGCTTCTTGTTCATTTTATCTTTTACAAATCACCTGCATGGTCATTTATTATCATTTTTGCCAGGCGCTTTCATGCTAAGCAGCAAGGTCACTGCAAAACCTGTATTGATTTTCTTCCTAAATATCCAACTGTACAAATACATATTTTATCAGCGGTTCTGAAGTCATCCCTGAGAGCTAATGTAAACACAAACCAATCCAGCTGCAAAAGCCTTTGGAACATGGAGTTGGAGATGGACTTCTGGAGATTTCTGCTGGAAAAATCATGGCTGGTTAACCCTTTGGTTGCTAGTGGGGAAGTCATTTTAGCAGCTGTGGCTCTGAGCTGGGCACTTCGGAGAGCCGTCACTGCAGCACAATGACATTTACCTTACGAGCATGTTCAAATACAGTGTATTTTGCTTGGTTGATTGTTTTTAGCATCCAAACATACCTTTCACTATTTCAACCCAGAGATTCAGTATCCTTGCTTCGAAATATATCAAATGCAAATTTCCCAAAATTATCACCCCAAACTAGAATCTCTTAGCAATCAAGATAAGTATCTATAATCGCCCTCCACTGATGGGGAGCCTGGCCTAACAGCCCTTATATTCACCACAGAGTTGAAATGCCAGGCCTGGAGCTCACCAGAAGAATGTCCTGCTAGGTCAGGAATTTCTTGTTGTTAACTTATTTATTATCTTTTTTCCAAGAATGACAGAGTCCCTTTTGCAGCTGAATAAGGACCAGTTCTCTCCCCGAGACTGTGAGCAACAGAGATTTTTGGGTAAAACCAGAATTTCTTTTTTCTTAGCTTGGTACTGAAACACTTAAACTGGGATTACAAGAAAAACAAACAAACAATCAGTGTGGATGGCTAGAAAAAGTGATTCAGCGCAGGACTGTGCTTCAGACATACGTTTGTAAGAAACCAACTTTGAATCCTTGTACCAGATGTAGTCCTAGGGAAAAATGTATGCAGGCAACAGGGAGTTAAGTAAATAATTTTTTCTTTTCTTTGTCGATGTGTTTAGTTCTCTTCCTGCCAAGACTCATTTCACTCTGCTATCTTGTGAGAGACACATATGGTGCAGCAAAATTGCCATCCAAGAAAGCATGTCCCAGCCTGTTGAGACATCATCAAATAAGATTAAAGCAAAGTAAAAATAAAAAGATAGAATGATTTTTTTTTCTTTTTCTTGTACAGAGAACATCTGATGAAAGTCACTGAGATACTTGAATGCTTCTAAAGGTTTTGCAACCATTTCTTTACTTTGCTTGGTTAAGAAAAAGGTAGAAATAACAAGCCAGTGTCTCCTTTTTCTTCTTCAAGTTAGTGAAAAAATGTGTTTCATAATAAACGTGATGTATGTGAATAAAATACAATATTGCCTTCTGTGCTTCTGTGGAAGCAGCACTTAATCACCCAAAAATACCACTGAAGTTCTTTGTTGGTTGCCTCTCCGCCAGCATCCCTGACTTCTGCATGCAAAAAATCTCTTGGGGCACAAGAACAGATGAATTAGCCTACTCATCTACTCCACAAAAATGTCCAAGTTCTCTCCCAAACAGCATATTCAGGCATCTTTCTGGCTACCAACTGCTATGTCAAAAATTACAATTCATCACCTGCAAAGAACAGAAATCCAAGTAAGTGTGAAACTCCCAGTTACACAGGCCTTGAGATGCTAGTGAGGATGAGGAGGACTTCACTGGTTCTTTCCCCACAAGGTTTTTCCAGTACCTACATTTTAAAGGAACAGGACTCAGTAAAAAAAAATCCTTCTTGCTCTTGCACATGGTCCTTACAAAAAGACATGGGACCAGAGTGGAACTGCTGTGCTGGTTTATGCTGTTACATCAACTGGAATTGCTGAGAAGCAACTTGCCAGCTACTCTTCACTGCCTTGAAATCAGACTCTAGAAATATTTCAGGCTTACTGTACACTTCCCACCAGGAGAGCACCAGCAAATACAACACGTAAGGTACGTTCTATAAGTAAATAAACAGAAGTCTGCTCAAGGTCAAAAAGAAATCACAAGGGATAGAAGGAAGCCAGAATCAAATTATTTCTTCTCATGAGAGAAGCTGAAGGGGAGCTTCTTATCCATGTAAAATAATCTGCAAAATGGGGTTCAACTACAGAAACAGGAGTGTATTTTGTGTATTTCTTTGCTAACCTCTCCAGTTAGAGACTGCGTTTCCAGCTCTTGTTTCTAGCACATAGCCTTCACTGGACTGCAGGAAAGCAACAATGCATCAGTAGCAGAGATTATCCCTGGCCTTAATAAGCTGTTGTTGGCTTTCATAACAACTGCAGCCTAGGACGAGTCACACTGAGCTCAAAGACAATCTTACCAATAGCCTGGAGCAAGGATTATAGAAACAAGAATCCAAAGGGGGTGGGAGGGAGCAAAAATCCCAAGAAACAGGGGCTAATGTAAAATCGTTTACATATTAACCTTCTTCCCTTCTGACAGTGGTCAAGTTCTGATTCAAAATACAAATTATCTCCAATTACTTCAAAAGAGGCAGTCACAGAGCTGTCACTTAACCTTCACCATCTGTTTGGCTCAGAAGAAAGCTGTACAGCCTGCCACTTTGACCTCATCTTTCTCTTCCCGCACTGGACAGGCACCAAAAGAAGAGAAGATGGCTTATTGTTCTCCAGAGAAAACCCCTGCCCTTGGGGAGCTGTGGCCTGAGGGTCCTAGGGGGTGGAGGCAGGGCTTCAGGAGGTGACTTCATCCAACTCTTCAGGGGGAGGCAGGGGTTGTTTTGGGAGGATGAGCGTGCAAAACATTCCTCACTCCTCTTGCCAGCGGTCTCCAGACATAAGGTTTGTTTAAAAGTGGAGCCTCTCTGCAGAAAGCTGTTGCTTGCTAAACCACAGGGGTGAGTGAAAACAGCAGAAGCTGATTCACAGTGCATTCAGGCTTAGAGACTTTTGAAAATCTAGTAGCCAGATGGACATAGAAAACCAGCAGCTATTTAAGATGTCAAAGGGAAAACACATCCTGGAAAATTAAATACCTTTCTAGGAAAAACAGTCACACAAAATGTTTGGGAAAAGAAAGTAAAACAAACCCCAAACCAACCAATCAAACCCTAATAAACCAACTAAAACTCTAAATACAAGAAGGTGCACAGTCTGGGAAAGCGCTCCTTAAACTTACAGATGTGGCCTCTCTGTAAGATAAATCAGAGTTCAACTTTCATCTTTACAGACTAGACCAAGGCTTTTCCAAAACTGCAGATCCCAGCCTTTTGCATGGTGCTGATGGAAGGCACAGAGCTCATGGTTCAAACTCATGTGGAGAAGCAGCATTAGGGAAGGAGCAGGTACAACACTCCCTCTCCCCTCCTCTGGAAGAAGACAAGCAGGGTAGCAGGGAATTGGGCTCAGAAGCACAACCCGTAAGTGCAGAGGTGTTGGGAATAAAAAAATCTGTTTGAGGAAAGAGATTCCAGAAGGGGTGGAGGGCACAGTAATAGGGTGCAAATTTTTGAATGCCTTATGGTTTATGGGCAGTTTCTAATGCTTCTGCTGAGAAACACTACAGCATTTCCATTGGCTCTGATCTTTATTTTTAGTTTTATTACCCACTACATAACAGGTTTCTTCAAGAGAGAAAGAAAGAAAGCAGATCCCTCTGTAAACAGGAGCAAGTCCAGCTCCTGAGCTTTTCACATAGCAGTGGTTTAGCATGAGGATAATTTCATATGTGAAAGCAGCTCCAAAACCAAATGTCTGCGTAGCTGTGCACGTTACATGGCACTTTTGGCATCATTTGGCATGGGGACGCAAATGCCTTCTCGTCAGTCTTTAATCCAAGAAATACACACCACAATGCACACAGCTGGGTGCAAGAGCTGCAAACTTTCCATTTCCATGGCAGATGGTAACAAGTCAATTAAACACACAGAGCTACAGTGCTGCTAATAGCATCAGGTAGTATGGAGCAGTGCAGGCCATGTGAGGAAGGAAACTCTGCTGCAAAAGGTGCTGAACCAAATAATGATCTCAAGCAAATAGCCCTTTCTTCCTAGAATCCAAACTCCTTTGCTATCTTTTTGAAAAATCAAACAGAATGTTGAGCTCAATTTGCAGTGCAGAGAGGGAAAAAACAGTCCCTGCGCTCCTGTGCTGGAATAGCCCAACAACAGCTGCAGCCACCCTGAAATGTTTAATTTTACTTAAAACATTCTCTCAGGCCAATGTATTATTTGAAGTATAAAGTACAGAATTATCTAATGAATTCTCAAATCAAATACTCTCTTTTTGCTGCAGGCCATTTCCCGAGAACAAACTAAAGGCACACAGGCTTCTCTCTGTGTCTGACGAGTTTAAACAGATGTCCAGTGGACATCAGCTTCTTTCAGATTACTTCTCCTATTCACTCGTCTGTATCTCCTGCCACTGCAAACTTCCTTAAATGAAATACAAACAGAGAATGATGATAACAAAAAATATGGCAGGACTACCAGGCACAAAAAGGCCTGCCGTGAATTCTGGCTGTCCCCATGCTGTGGTAAGGGATGTGGTGACAGTGAGAAAGTCACCAAGGAGCAGCATCTGGCTCTGATTAGGTAACAAGCTGTAGCATCTGCAAACTTGTCAGTTCTCAGCCCACAACAAAGTCCAGCCAGAAGATCTGTGTTTAAACTAGGAACTAGCTGCTACATTTTATAAAACAAACATTATCTGTTCCCATTGCAGGGTGCCTTTTTATTAAAGGCCAGCTATAAGAAGAGAAATTAAATGTGCTTCTTACATTTTACTTTTCATCTTATGGAAAAAAAAACTATTTGTTTTTAAGTTTGTCTGTCAGAAACCTTTTTATTTGTCATTCCTCTGTGAAAGGGCTGTAAGATAAGAGCAGAGCTCTCACAGCACACAGTAAGCAGTCACTCTGAACCATTTGTGCTCTTACAACATTCCTCTGCTTTTTTTGCTCTAAAAAAAAGTAAAACAAAACTTCCATGTAGTGAATCCACAAGGGGTGAGAATCCACCCCGTGGCTGTATCCCTTAGGATGCACAGTGGGGTCTGCAGCACCCTGTTCAGGGGGAGGTTTCACACCTCCCTTTTCCACTGCCATTTACCCTTTCAGCTTTGTTCAGCTGCACAACTGGGTCAAAATCTACTCATCTCGTTTTTACTAACGTACTTGAACAGGGTATTTGACTAACAAAGCCTTCATACTTCACTATTTTTTCTCCCTTATTTTTCTTGGTGTGTTGGAGTTGATCTTTTTCTCTGCTCTCTGTATTCCTGAGTGACAGCTACAGTCCTCAGCACCTCTTCTATAACCTGAAACGTATTTATACTTCTCTTTTGAAAAATGAAAAGAATACTCTGGGTGTAAGACCAAAGTCCAACATAACTGAGGAAGAAATGAAGAATTATTAAACCTGAAAAGTTAAATTTCTGTCCAACCTTACAGTTATTTTTGAGCATCTAAGGGAAACCACCAATTAGCACCTCCACAAAATACATTCCTGTAAAGCTAAGTGTCAGTCCAATGAGTAGTAGAGACCTGGATAGCATAGATCCCTCTGTGCAGTTTGGGAAACCTGTCAGAAATTCATAGAATCTAAAAATTTCTCAATCTGAGCCATTTGCTTCTGAAAATACTTAACTTGTGCCCTAGTCTGTATGGGAACCAGCCTGCACAAACTTTAAACCCAGCTTCAGCTCTGCTGGCACCCACCACAGTGGGCACAGAAATACCTGCATGGGCAGAAACAAAACCTCCAGTCTCGGTCTCATCACAACATCTGAGCACAGAGAGAAAACACTGTTTTTCAAAACCCCAAGATACTGCTGAACTCCAAAACAAGGACCTGAGGGAAAGAATGACTTGGGTGAGGGGGGTTTGTTTGGTGTCATGGTTTAAGCCCGGCCAGTAACTCGGAATCACACAGCCGCTTGCTCATTACTCCCCTTCTTCCCTGCCTGCTGGGGGTGGGATGGGGTGGAGAACAGAAACAGTGTGACTCCCATGGGTTAATATAAGAACAGTCCAATAATGAAGGTATCATACAAAACCACTACTACTACCACCAATAATAATAATGATAAGGGAAATAACAAGGGAAGGAAAAAAAACAAACCAATAAACACAACTGCTGCACAGTACAATTGCTCACCACCCACTGACCAATACCCAACCTGTCCTGAGCAACGATCTGGGCCCTCCGGGTGACTCCCCCCAGTTTCTATACTGAGCATGATGTGCTGTGGTATGGAATACCCCTTTGGGTAGTTTGGGTCTGGTGTCCTGCCTCTGTTTCCTTCCAGCTTCCTGTGGTCCTCCTCACTGGCAGAGCATGAGACTGAAAAGTCCTTTATCAGAGTAAGTGCTGCTGAGCAACAACTAAACCATCGGTGTGTCATCAGCATTGTTCTCAGACTAAAGCTGAAACACAGCACTGCACCCGATACTGGGAAGGAGAAAAATATCTGTTACAGCTGAGTCCAGAACAGTTTTGAACCTTGCTGTAAGTTGTGAAACACAAACCACATTATCACAAACCTTAAGAAAATGGGTTGATGTCAAGTGACGCTTCAGAACCTTCCCCATAGCAAAGTTACTGCACCGTTACAGGAAGATAAGCAGAAAATCTTCTGGGCAAACAAAGGAGAGCTCCGCAGTACCCCACAAAATATGTACCTGGTTCCTACAGGCCACTGGCGCAGCTTCTGGGCCTGGAACAGTTAGGCTGCACAGGAGCACGCAGTGCCCCCTGTGCAATGGGGCTTAGCGAAAAAAAGAATCATTCCCAGTTAAAGTAAGCATCCTGAAACGTTGCTACCTAAGCTGCAACTTGGCATCTGTTTATAAATAAAATGAATGAATCGCCGGATTGCATGAGCTTCCGCGAGGGCCTGCGCTGCCGTGGGAAAGCTGGCTGGCTGTTCTTCAGGATGAAACTTGTCTCAATTTCATGAATTCATCAATTTCAGTGCTGAGCCCCACTCATGAGCATAAGCCACAGAGAGCTGTTTCCCCTGGGATAGCAGGAGCTGCTGGAAAACACTTTTGTACAGCTTTAGGGCAGTGCAGAGGAGGAGGAGGACCCAGCACCCCACAGTGTGCCTGTCCTCTTGTCCCTTCCCTCAAGCAGCAGCTACAGGCACCTCAGCTAAAGGAGCAGGCAGCCCAGGATAAAAACTGGGCACTTCCAGCCCCAGAGAGGCCCTTCACTCCCCTGAAGCCATAAGGAATCTTACAGGTTTGTATTGTCCTCTGTTCTGGTTTCAGAGCTTTGATGCTGCAGACAGAACCTTTTGGGCAGCACCATGTCACCTAAGCCAGGCATCTCCTTCCACATGCTGCTCCCAGTGACTCCTGTCCTTACAGACTAACGGGTAAAACCTAGTGATTTAATTTTGTTACCACGGAATTCCTGCTACCAGCTTTAATAGAGTATTAAAGACAAAACGGTGGCTTCTGAATGTCCAAGTTCTCTCAGTGTTACAGCTTTTCTCCAAACCTCTCTGATGACCATTATAAAACTGGCAGAGCAAGCGTTCTCCTGCAACCATTTTGATGCCTCAGTAATAGTGCTGTGCATTTTAAAAGCAACATGCTCTGTCCATGATGATGATTTATCATTATTTGCATGAAGGCTGTACCCAGAGGCCCCAGCCTGGTTCCTTTGTGCTGGGCTTTGTACAAATACACAGCAACACACTTGCATAAAAAAAAAACAAACTAAATTCAACCTAAAGGGTTCCAGACTCATTCTCTTTAAGTATTTGCTCACTCAATATGTCCATAATTTTTATCATTTTAAGGGGCATCTCCTAGCCCCTAATATTTTTTTCACAGAGACACAGATGAGAAGTTTCTGCTTCCAGGTACAACCTTACAATGAGCACAACAGGCAGTGAGGTCATCTGTGCAAAACTTACAACTAGGTCTGAAAACATCCTTTGGATCCAAGGACATGCCAGGCATCACAAGCATCAAAATAATCAAGCAAAGATGAAATGACTGTGTGTAACTCTCCCTCCTTTAGCTGAAGAAGCTCAAAGCAGTTGCTCTAAATGAGAAAAAATAGACAGAAATACAGTAAACAATCCCCCCCCTCCCCCAGTGGGCCTACGGATGCACAATGGTAGTATGGAAACAAAGGAAAGGTGTAGAGGCTGCATGTAACACCCTCAAAAGCAGGACTGAAAACAGCCTCTCCTATCTCTAAAAGCAGCTGGGGATGATTCATGATAGATTTTTCTGTAATAAAATTCCCCTACGTTTCTTTACTTGGAAAACTCAGTTTATAGGTCAGTTAACAACTATTAAAGCCACAAGAGAACATGAAACGCACCACCTTTTCCTTTTGATCCTTTTCCCTTTTGGATGAAAGTTTTGAAGTTTGGGATATAAAATCCCTGATTTTTTGTTGTGTTTTATGCTTCCATGAAGGCATTAAACCAAAAGTTTGTGGCCTAAGAAATATCCCATAACTAGGGGGGAATTGAAGCAAGCTGTCCTGCCCAGCACACCTGTGAGCCAGGTGCTGCCCTGGCTCCCAAATGGAACACCTCATTTACCAACCAAATCTGCCTGGGAAATTACCTGCTCCTCTCGATTGCAGCAAGTGGTTTTCATCAGCCTGCACTGAGCCTCACTCTGCACTCTGCAGATTTACAGCACCAGCTATAGGGGCCGTTGTAGGAGGGAAAGGAATGAAGCAATGTTTAAAAGCCATTAAATAAATAGAGGGTCCCCGTGGAGAACGGGCAGTGCCTTGGGTGTCCATTCGTTAGGGTGGCCTCCCGCCGAGCCCACCACCACGCGCTGCGCACTTGGCTCCGAGGCTGTACGGACCCCGTTCTCTTGCAGGATGCTTCGGTTTTGAAATCTATCAAAGGAATCTCAAAACAAATTACATGGTAAATTATTATCTCTGTTCTGGCCTCCTCTCTACACCCCACTGTTCAGCATGAATGGCGGTGGGAGAGGGCTTGTGAAAGCCTGCCAGATAAGCAGATTACAGAATGTCAGGTGCCTCAGGCTACGCGAAATTTCACAGCCAAACTTCGCTGGCCGTATCAGTTCATCTCACTAATGTGGGTCACAGGCTATTTCAATTAATGCACCTCTAATGACTCACAGTTGTTCCTTAATGCAAAAGGAATAAATGCAGATACACAAAGCAGCAACGTACAGCAAAATGCTCTCCCCTTGCTTTCCACCCGTATCACTGCACTGACGAACCAACTAAGAGAGATGGGGAAACCAGCCTTGCAAGGAATACAGCCTCTCTTTCAGAAAGAAACCTTTTATGTAGCTTTCCTATCATTACCAAGGCATTTCTGGCAGCTTTCAGTGTCCTCTAGATCCCAGTGTAGTGAATAACAAGACCTGATATGAAAACAGAATGCAGAAAACAAATTAGCATTTTGAAAATAAAAAGCCTGGCTTTTAATCCTATTAAGATCATGGCTTTTTTTTTTTTTAAGTTCTCTGAAAGATATACTGATGTTTCCATTAACATAAATGCTGAAATCAGCATTTCCTTTGAAAGAAGTTGTTAATATTTGGAAATGGTAGGATTTCCGATCCCAGCTTTGATTGTTATTCTATGCTACCCTGCAAGTGCCAAGGTCATGGGGAGATTCACCTGCACACTGATCTAAATGAATGCGCTCGGCCACAATACATGTATAATTTAACATTCTCCTCTCAAGTACCACCATGCATTCCTAAAAATATTTTATTACAATAACAAATTGGTTTCAAAATCATGCATTATGTATTCTGAAATTAGGTCTGCCAACGAAACCTGTATATACAAACATACACACAACCATGCAGGACAGCATGAACACAGAAATTATGGGTTCTAGAGGAGCTGGAAGTAACAATTAATTCTTCCCGCAACTCCAAAAAGTCCAGGTTTATTACTTTAATCTGCATAGTTAAAAAGAACAAAACAATCAATTGTTGTGAAATGTATTTAGAAATCAGCTAGGATGTCTTTTTCTAGAAGCCTTTATGAGAAGAAAATGTTTAACTGCAAAGTGCACAGTATATCAAAACACACATTGGGGGGTTCATTTCTCAAGGGTAGAGCTGGAAAAATATACAAAGCTTCTTAAATATTTAAAAGAGTATAAGTTACATTTCAAAACTTCCCCCGATAACATTTTAAATGCTTTTTTCCTCCAGATCAAGCTCCTCCAAACATTTAAGATTGATTGATCAAAAAATCCCTCCTAAATTCTTGATAATAAAAGTATTCTTTGCCAGTTCTCTTTTAGTTAGTTAGCCAAGGAGTTAAAAATTTCATAATATTGCTGAATTTTCAGTAGCAAACGGTGTAACGTTAATGCACTTTCATGATAGATGGTTGTTTCTGATTTGCAAGTTTCATTTTAAGTTAAATATACATTGATGAAGTCTCCTTTTACAGCCCAAATATTCCTTTTTCTCATGCAAAATAAGCATGTTTCTTGGTCAACTGACATTTTGTTAAAATGGACTGGAGGTAGCTATTTATGAATAATTAAGATTAAAATGTTTCTGTGATTCCCTCAATGCTTTTTTATTTTAAAACATTTATATCATGTCAAAATGGACTTATTCTTCCAAAGGTAACTTTCCATTAAAATAATGGGCAAAATGACATTTCTAATTTTAATAATAGCCCCGAGTTCTTCACTACAGTCAAAGCTGCCTGCTGCAGAAGCACGATGTTTCTTAGGACTGAACCATTATGTGAATTCTTTGTAATGGTGCTAAAATACTTGGTTTGAAGTATTTACAACATGACAAATGAGATCAACTAAATTTCCATTTTAAAACAGCAGCCCTGTCTGAACCTTTATTTTGAACTGTGTGTTTCACCCTGTTAAAACCATTTGCTTTCCTCTTATTGATGGAAAGAGAGAAAGCCTAGCAGATACTACTAACTCAACTTTGTTCAGTTTTAAACTTTAGGATGCATTTTTAAAAAAAAAATCTTGCAAATGTATGTTCAAAATGGACATTTGTTATTTGATTTTTGTTCCAAGAAGCAAAAATACAAAATATTCTGAAAGACTGTGCTTTGCAATAGGAAAGACAGATTGGATTCAATACTTTACATTTTTAAGATATATTAATTCAGTAAATAGTACATAAAATCAGAACCTTTCCACTCTCCCTCATGAATGATAGTGCAAATGTTGCACTCAGGAGCTGCTTCTCTGTGATTTCGTTGCAGTGTTGTGATATGACCAGACATACATCTTTTTCAGTAGTTAAATCAGGACAAATGATTTAATCTCATCAGTAGTATCTGAAAATGGTAAATGTTAGCAGCTTAATTTGTGATTTCTTAAAAAGCCTTTTGTATCACTATTTAGACTGACACATTGAAGCTTTGCTTTTAAAACAATAATTAAGAAATTGTTGACAGAAACTAAATGTCACAGACTATTTTAATCAATTGTAAATGTTCTTCCCCCTTTTTTTCTTGAGGCTGAGCCTGACAAAAAGGGAAATCTAAACTACTATTAGAGAGGGGAACGCAAGTTCCTGGAGTGGGTTTTTGCAGTAAAGAGATGTGATTCATATAAGTAATAAGCAAACTCCACGCTATGGATTTTTAAATGTCCTGGCTATGAATCCAGAGGTTAAATGATTAAACCCATTCCTGCACTTTTCAGTTTAGTTGCAGATACATTTCCTTGAATTTAGCTGAGGGCGATTTTAAACTGAATAGGAACTATTCTTTTATTTGTTATTAAAGTCCATTGCTATCTTTCAGAACTGTTCGTTACACATATCTGAACACATACATATATTAAGAAAATATACTGAAATAAACACAAGAGTATAAAAACTGGATTTAAAAAATCACTCGCTTTTGCATGGCAATTTGCTTAACAAAAATTGTAAATGGCAATACATTAAATCAGCAGTTACAACCATTATCACTCTTGCACAAATTTAGGCACAAAACAAAACTATTTGAGTGCAATGCCTGAAAAAAGGCCCTTCAAGGGCCAGGGCTGGGGGTGCCTGAGCACTGGGAACCAGCTGAGCACAAGCTAACGCTCCCTGATGAGCCGCAGCCAAGCGCTCGGTGACAGGGAATGCATCTCAGCCAGCAGCAAACATTCCGGGCTGGGAGCAGCCTTTTCAAATGACACCTCCATCGATATATCCAGCCGTGGGAAGTTTGAAAAGCATGCAGGAGAGAGCACATACTGTAAGGCTTTCCTTCCTGATGCTAATTCTCCTGCATGAAAAAGGCAAGGACGTTCACTCCAAGTGTTTTGTTGTTTTGAAGCCAATCATTTACGTTTAAAGACAGCAGACACTGCAACAGCTTGCAGACTTTCTGTACATCTTTCTGGATGGAAGGAAAAATATCTGAAAGCTGAAATGGAAGCAAGTTTCTAAATATTTTTCCCATTCAGGATCCTGCAACTGGCTGGTGAGCGGCATGACACTGAAAAAAACACGCAGGCTCCTAACAGGATTAAAGGCAGAGGAAGAAAATACAAATGAAACACACACGGGTGGTTTTCAACTACAGTTTGGTTTTGTCCATGAAAGAACTCCACCAATTAAAATAATTCAAAATGGGGCTTTGAGCAACCTAGTCTAGTGGGAGGTGTCCCTGTCTGTCTCAGGGGGCTGGAACTAGATGAGCTTTAATGCCCCTTCCAACCCAAATCAGTCTGAGATTCTGCGCACACAAAGAGCATGTGCTGAGCCCTAAATCAGGGCACTGCAGTGAGGGATCTGGGGAGGCTCTGGCTGCCCAGGACCATTCCCCAGCTTTGTGTCCTGAGGTGAAACTGGCTGAGTGCTCCAGCGTGTGCATGGGAATCATAGTTTAGTGTGAATTCTGCTTTTGGGGCTGGATACATTTCTCACTTCCTCCTTTAAGTTAGCTTTCTGTTAGATGCAGGTGTATGAATTAATTATTCCTTTGGGCTGTTGGAAGTAAACTGACCACTATTTGTGATTTTAATGGTAAAATTACAAACTCTGATAACATCATTATTAGAAATACAGTCCCATGGAAGTTTTCCCAGGGCAGAAACTCTCCAAGCTGGATTCTTTACATATCACCAGCTTGCATGACGAAGCGTTTCCTTAAGCTAGCCTAAAATCCACAGCTGCATTTTTCTGCTACACGATGTCATGGGGCAGAGAGTGAAACCTGTACTTAACTGCATTTGGGAATCTACAGGCGCTTCCCTGAAACGAACCTACAATAACACTCCCACAAATAAGCTGCTGAATCATTTTCAGGATAAGACTGCTCACAAACCAGCCACCAGCCCAAGCACAAACATTCTGAATGCATGTGCTAGCTTCTTCATGGCAATGCCTATATGTGACAAAAGGTCAGCTCCAGAGCCCCACAGAGGAGGAAAAACCAATAAATTTTCTGTAGCAGCATGTGAAAATAAATTTAAATTATTTAAAGCATGTTATCACAAATCAGACACACCAATATAACTAACAATTTGCTACCTGAAGAAGCTATAGGAAGATGGGGTCCATACAAAGAAGGCTTTACCCTACGTTCAAAATGCAGTTTTTTAATTTGCTTGAAAAGTAAATCATATCTTTTCCTTCTCCCTCTCATTTCTGTCTTAATTTTGCCCTCCTCTACTGCTAGAAAACAATCTTCTGTGTAAGACTTAGCAGATCAGCTGCACTTCAGTTTTTATTCACAGCTATATGATTTTTATAAAAGTTTTCTTTCCACACATTGTTCTTCCAGCAGGCAAAACATGAAAGTGAGGTTCATTATTTGTTTACTAACAGTAATGAGCAAGCAGAAAGGTTTCTTGGTATACAACACTTTTACGCAAAGTTTACACAAGGGTTTGGAAACACTAAACCTAGAACCTGATGAGGTCCCTTCCAAGTTCAACAGAAGGAGGTGCAGAAATTCTGTGACTTGATACTGGTTTTTATCTCCAGATCATGTCTGGAAACTTCTTTCTTACGATATTAGTGGAAAAAACTTTGCTTCACTGATTTCATTTCAGAATCACTAGCTCTTGTGTGGCCCGTGCTTTTGTTTTACTGTTTCTACATGCATTGGGGCTGATTCATTGCATAAGACTGAGTCTACAGAACAACCCATTTTTCAGCATAACAGGTCTACAGCAAAATTAGATTATAGCTTTATAAATCCCTAGGATAAAACCCCCATATATCCCATACGTGCAGAAGGAACATATTGCCTACTGTGTCTTCCTTTAAGGAGTAGTTACTCTTTGGATTTCCCCCTTTCTTCAACAGTACAGTTAAAGAGCCTTTTTTCTGTCAAGCTGTTGGCATGTGATTGCCCCTACATCTTCCTTTATCCAATTCAGTGTATTTATTTAGTCCCCTGAGTTCCTTTCCTCTTCTAAAAGGGAAGGTCTAGGAAACTGATAGCTGTTACTGCTATTGTCCAGGAGAACGTAGGGGCTAGCAAACAGACAGTCCTGCAAGTTGTGATCCCTGTCATCCCTGACCCTGGAACCTGGAGATACCCTTTCCTACAGCAGGACAGCAAAGCTGGAGGAGAAGGAAAGCAGTAATCTAGCCTGAAAAGAGTATTTTTAGACTTCAGGAAATACACTGCCCACAAAGACAGAGAGAACAAGACCTTGGGAAACCATGGGACTTCTTTCTTTCTTTCTCTGTTTTAAAGAAAAACACTGTTTTCTCTTGGCGGTGTTACAAAACAATTCCCATTTAAGCATTGACAGGCAGGACTCTGTAATCTGTACATACAATTTAATCCTTTAAAGAATCAGCAGAACCCACATCAATCAAGCCTTCATCAACTTGTAAAAACAATATTTTGATTCAATCAGATTCAAAGCCCTGAAATTCCCAACTAATTAATGCAGGGTCACTCAGAGGCTGTGAAGCAATGGCTAGCAGAGTGGTCAAATATTTACCCCTCGACATAGCAGACATTGGGACAACCAAAGGACCTGAAGAGTGGGCAAGAATAGATAATGCAACTCTGCAGCAGGTTTCATTCACTATTAGTATTTGGATAAAGAATTATTACAAAGGAAAGAAAAAAAAGCAAATGAAACTTCTGCTGTAAGCAGCATTCTCACGTCCTGCTCAAGGGCTGTTAAATGGTCAGTGACCCAGGCAACATCCTTCTCATTTCTTGGTTTTTAACATGCATGTCTCCAGACAGTTGGGCTGTTTTGGTTATTGTCCTTCCTTACAGCATTCACAATAAATTACATTATAAGAATGTAGACAGCAAAAAATTACTGAAGAGTCCAAACCACTAAGACCTTCTGGCCTGCTTTTTATCCCTAGATATGAGTCTGGAATTCAGCTTTTTCGTTTAAATAGCCTTAAAATAAGCCCAGCATTCACTATATTCCATGCACAGAGGCAATTTCTGCAGCGTGGAGGGGATGCAGGCATGCATCTGTCGAGCCCACCATCTCGAGGTAATTCTTTGGAGTTCGTTTGTGCAGCTTTAATCTCTGCCTTGTGAGAAAACACCTTCTGTATACTCCATTCCAAAGCTAAAATCTCACTGATTATTTTTAAATGCAGTCATTAAGTCGTAACTTGTTAATCGTAATATATATAATCATATTTAGGCATACATGAGGCTGATATGCAGCTGAGTGCCTTCTTTGACCTCATGTCTGTATGTGTAAAGACAGACAATGTACACCCGCTGTGTGGGTGAGAGTGGAAGGACTGTATGTCAGAGAAAAATAATAATACATCTGGAGTGCTGGTCTCCATGACACCTGTTCACTGGAAAAAACAGATCTTTCTTGAGAGAGAGATTTTTACATCCTTGGTAGAGAGGTGTTCTGGACATGCTGCACCCACTCACACCCATTTATCCATTGCTAATGGCCTTTTCATTGAAAATACTTTCTGTCCCAGAGCATGTCATATCTCTCTCAGACACAACCTCTATGTAATACTGCAAATCCACACAACGAAACAACCTGCTGCAAAAACCAATGACACAGTTTTCACTTTTCCCTTTGGTTTACTGTGCTTTTTCCGTGGTTATGTATTTTTTCATTTTCACTCTAGAGCTACACAAGGCGCAGAAACGGAATATATTTTGCATTATGTTGCTGTGACTTTTGCTTCTGTGTTCAAATTCATCATACTACAAGATGTACTCTGGATAGATAGACTTTAGAATAACGATTCTGCAATCTGCTTTTCCATCCACAAGAAAGTTTTCCAAAAGTTTACAGCGACCATTTAATAATTCACAATTTTTGCATTGCCTGTGCTTTGAGACAGCTTGAGAAGGAATTATACACCCAGAGGGATTTTTAAAAAGCTGTTTTGTAGAACCCAGGCTGATAGTATTTTGCTGTAAAAAACATCAGCGCCCAGTTACACCAGAAAGTATTTTAGAAGGATGCTCTCTCCCAGACTACTGCAATAGTAGTAGTAATAATAATACTGATAATGAAGAAAAACATCCAGATAATGCCACCTTAAAAAAAAAATATATATATTTCAAGAAATCATTGCTAATCTTTTCCTAATCTTATTCTCATTTGCAAGGGAAAAAACAGACAAGTAACCCAGGGTCGAAGGAGTACTTACTGATTTTCAGATGTATGTCAAGGAAGAGACCAAAATTATCACATCTGCTTCAACTGGTAGATGTAAAAACCTGGATTAAAGCATCTCCTCTTTAAGTTACATTATTATTACTACACAGGATCACAAAACAATACATGAAATCCTGTTTGCTTTCCCAGGCTACTGTGATTTCCTTGTATTTTGCAACTCCTCATAAAGAAGCTGGCTTCGCCGATGCTGAGACAGTTTCATATTATGTCTCCACACACTAGTACAGTCCTGAACCACATGGGGTCCTAAAATAATTCAAACCTTAAAAATTGCCACCACATCAGTCTTTTTTGCCCTCAGTTGACTTTTTCAGCAGACAGATCATTCTGACACATAAAAAGAAAAAGAAACAGAGTCACCTGCTCCATCCTAGGAACTGGGGCTGCATGTGCTTTGTTGGAACTGCGAAATGGATGTGTAAAGGGACTCACTGGTACATAGCTGCACTATTTCTGGTTGCTGTCTCTACTCCACTCACTCCAGACTGAAAAATTCTGGGATTCAAGTGGTATTCTTTTGACTTTTTAAGAAAGAACAAATACACAGGGAATACCAATGAACATTCTTCCCATACATCCACCTTAGTAAGTTGCATTTTACAGATTTCCATTTAGGCAGGCATTTGAATGGGAAAAATCACAAATATTTTCAAAATCTTTATTCCATTGAGGAAAGGTAAGAAACTAACCAAAACCACTTGGACAATTCACACACAGCAGTGTGAGACCTTTCTTTCTTCTCGTCTAATTTGCCAAATTGCAGCTGACAAAGGAAAAGGAACTGGTCAACATTATAAGCTCCATTGCCATGCTACTGACTCATTTTTATTTGGACAAACAACAGCTAAACATACTGGTGCATAGAAAAGCTGATGTAGGGACAGAAATATAGATTATTTCATCTCCTGGTGTCCACAACATGCACCAACCTACAAAGCCATTCAGGTACTGGAAAAGCTCTGGACCCAACACAACCATGAACAGGGTTACTTCAAAATAGCAAAACAGTTTATAAAATGTCTGGAATATTGTTGGTGTTTTTCTTTTACCATTCTTCTCTTTGGATTTCACTTCCCTTTTGTTATCAGACTGAGGGTGATAAATTGGCAATGAAAAATAGCACATTTCTTCATGTCTTTTAAAAAGCACTTGAATAAATATTATCCATGCAGGCAAGTCCTGCATTTGAATAGGTGTGAAGCAGTATGGATGCCACTGCAGAGAAACATCTGCCCTGCAGCTGCTACTGCCAGTGCAGTCAATATACTAAACAATGATTTATATTAGCATGTTTTCATGTTGAAATTAATAGCTCTTTTTGAAAGTGTTACCGTTTCAGCTTCTAATCCATAACTGTTTGCAAACACTCGCATTTGGGGTATTATTCTTGGGTATATCCAATGATCTTTTACTTGGTAGCATTCGTTCAGTAATTCTGTAAACCAACCTGAACTTCTTCATGAGGTAGTGCAATGGGATGGGGCTGTTTTTAAGTTTTAAAATACAACAGGAAGACAAACTTTAATAATAAATCACAGATAAATGGACTAAGTTCCCTGGATAGTAACAGAAATGTTACCTCACAAACAGAATTTCTATCTTCTAACACTTATGTTACTAGTATTTCAATGTAGTATGTAACAGAAATTAAGGAAGTCTGAAACCTCTGCAGGTAAAATATATTCCCAGTGAGAAAAGCTTTTTACATCATCTTTCAAGGCAAAGTGTGGCCTTAATTTCAAGCTCTCCCCATTTTTTCTTTCCCAGAGCTTTTCCTGAAGACCAGGAGGACCGATATAGTACCAGAAAAATCTCTCATCATGATGAATCTGATCTGTGTTAGCTCCCGATTTCCTGCAGGACTGCACAACAGCCTGTGTCCCATCTTGGCCACTAAAACTGTCACCTGGCTTCTGATAATTTTGCAGGTCACCCAAATCTGTCACACTGCTTTGCATTTGGACACAAAGCCACCACACTGCCTGACTTCCCCATCAGAAGATGTGTCACCTGCACTTTTACCTACGGTAAACCTTCCTATCACCTCCCTTTGTGCCACTGCTACCAGAGGTGTCCCCTCACATTCTGAGCTTGTCCTTGTACATCTCCACACAGCTTATGTCTCTGCTCGTTGCTTGTCTCTTTTCATCCTGCCTTTAAAATTAGTATTTCACTTCATCTCTTCTCCCAGTGACATCCATCATGGGTTTAGTATCAGAAATTCTTGTGGAAATTAATTTTTGTCTTGCTGTCTAAAAGAACTGATTTCTCCCTCCCCTCCCCACTAGAATTAAGGAGCTTAAATAGAGCAGCAAGATAGGCACATGCCAAGACCAAGTAACTGTCATTGCTATATGAGCTAACTCATTTTTCTCTTTATGATCCTCACTATATATCTAAAACTAGACTGTAAGCTCTCTGAAGTAGGGCTTGGCTTTTCTATATGCTCCAGTAAAACAAATTACATAATAAAAATAACTGATGTTGGAAATGTAATTGGTCACTAGAATTTGCAAATCAGTAAGATAAAACTAGAACAGCTCTGTAAATCAGTAGGTGATAAATTGGCCCGGAGTAAAGCAAGCTGAGCAGTCCCTGTCAGTATGTCAGTGTATTTACAGTTCAGAGTCATGCTGCCGCCACAGTATAATTTGCAGATTTCTGATTCTAATCACCAAAAGCAAAAGACTCCGCATAGAACAACAGATGGATTATCAGCACAGGGTGTCTAGGAAGTGCTCACACCCCTGCTCAGAGGTTAACATTTGATTTCTCTATTGTATGGTCATCTTTGACTGAAAGAATTGATGTGCAAAATAAATTCCTAGCTCTCAGCATTACCTTTTTATTTGCAGCTACAAAATATAATTCATTGTTCAAAGCAAATAAGAAACAAGCTAAATACTACTACTCCCATGACTAAAATTTGAAAACAAAATCAGATAACTGAAGTTAAAAAGAAAAACAAAACACACCAAACCCTCATGTAGACATTAGCCTTCACTCTACTGCAATAAACTTTTCATTACACGTAATTTTAAAGATTTCATAGTATCTGAGATGTTCGTGACATCTTTGTTCACAAGATGCTGATGGGCTTCATTGAAAAGGCTCTGCTTAGGGGTCTGGGATGAGAGCCAGCCAGTAGGGATGCATCATCCCTTTCTTCTGGTCCTTCACCAAGGAGCAGTCAGGTTTTACAGCCAGAGCACAGTGCTGAGCACAAGACTATGAGAAGAGCATGTGCCTTGCCTCTCACACAGACAGTTAGCTACTTTGATGGTCCATCTTTTGAGCACTATTAGCCCATGTGCTCAAAAAGACATCCCAATAACCTGTCCCATAAGGCGTAGGGGCAGCGGCACAGGCAGAGGGCGATATCTCTACCAGGTGAGAGAAACCTGTAATCCACCAGTGACCACCTTGAGACCTCCACCACCACTGCAGCTGCTACTGGCCTGTGCTCATCAGATGAAGAAACTAAAATAGTGGAACTATTCTCACCTGTATTTTGGCAGCTGCTGTGGTTTAAGCCCAGCCTGTAACTCAGAACCATGCAGCCACTCACTCACTCCCCCACTTTATTCCTCCCCCTACTCCCAAAGGGATGGGGAGGAGAATCAAAATAATGTAACTCCCACGGGTGGAGATAAGTAACTAAGGTATAACACAAACCACTGCTGCTGCCACCAATAATAATAATGACAAGGGGAATAACAAGGGAAGAGAATACAACTGCTCACCACCCACCGACCAATACCCAGCCTGACTTGAGCAGTGATCTAGCCCTTCTGGGTAATTCCCCCCAAGTTTCTATACTGGGCATGATGTACTGTGGTAAGGAATACATCTTTGGCTAGTTTGGGTCAGGTGTCCTGTCTCTGCTTCCTCCCTGCTTGTGTCTGTCCTCGCTGGCAGAGCATGAGACTGAAAAGTGCTTGATTGGAGTGAACATTACTTAGCAACAACTAAAACACTGCGTGTTAACAGCTTTGTTCCCAGGCTAAAGTTGAAAACACAGCACTGCATGAGCTACCAAGGAGAAAAATGACTGCTACTGCTGAACCCAGGACACAGCTAAGAATATACAAAATCAATTTGATTCTGGGAATGGGAGCCAAGAGGCTCCACCAGAGAGGCTGGTTAGCTCTCTGGCTAAAGTTGAATGACAAACTTCTATCCCTGCCTTGATTCCCCCATAAACAAAGTTATTTTTTGGACTTTTGTAATACTTAATTCCCCCACAAAGCATTCTAAGACCTAGAGATGAAGATTATTGTGAAGAATTATATTAGTAGTTAAAAACAGCTTAAAATCTTGCTTCAAAGTGTTCTTTTTTTCCTCTTTTTTCATGGTATTTGGCAAATTACTTAACCTGTATTTTGCTGTTTCCTGCATCTATTCTTAGTAATGATGATAAAAGCCTATATCTAAATTTAGACATTTATAAAGAATTTTCACAACTTCCTTGTGAAATGCCTCAAAGAAGGCAAAGAGCCACTACTTTTAGTGATCTTTTGGAGTGGCTTTTAAATTTCTGAAACATTTAGTTTTTACTCTTGGCATCGTGCAACAGTGTGATGTTATTGTGTTTCCCTAGAGCCTGTGCAGTGGAATCTCGTGGCACTGCTTAGGATTCTGTTGATAGGACAACAAATGCTCTGGAAGCACAGAATTATGCAGTGGGCAGGGGATGAAATGGAGGAAGGCTGCAGCTTGAAGGTGGCTTTGGTCACAACAGCACTGTAAATGGTATCGTGGGGCTGCCATCATGTACAGCCCTGCTCGTATCCACTGACCACTGCACGTGCCACATCTTAAAAACTTTTGTTCCATTATTTGTTTCATGTATCTATGTCTGTATCTGCAATGGAGAAAAATAACTATTTTCTCCAGTAAGCTGTCAGCCCAGCTACCATACAGAGACCCAAAACTCTAATCCCATCTACATTACTGTCTACTGTGCAAAGAAAAGCGAGCCCGTTTCAGAGATGCTTATTTACCTAATAGACTATAAAAGGTATCGAGGGAGTCATTCCATTCAACTGGGTCAATCTTACGTATGTAAATATGTATTTAAATCTGGTAAATATGTACAGTATTTAGAGTATGTGGAGAATAATTCTTCTGTGGAATGGGCACCTCTTTCAAAAAGGTTTACACTACTCCAGGTAAATTAAACACCTTTACACACCACTAATGAAAGACGAAAACTGCTGGAAAAGAGACATCCTCTTTTGTTAACTGATGTGAGTGAACACTGCTGAGCCTTGCTGCATTCTAATGGCAGTTACTAATTAAATGTACTTCAGTAAGATTAACTTAGTAGATTTCATATAATATCTAATTGTAGGGATAGAAAAACATTTGGTTTCACATGGGAAATGATTCAGTCATGAAAACAATTCCATTACTTAACAAATCTATATGCATGTGTGTTTATATATATGCTCATGCCTACATGCATGAGCCCCAGCTATGGAAAGAAATATCACATATATGTTGTTTCTCTTCCCTGCTGTCAAAATGCAAAGATTTCTGAAAAATAAAATTCTCTGCAACTTTCTTCTATTCATCCACTGGAAAAAAAAAATATTGGTACCTTCAGCCTTCCACCTGGAATACCTTATAGGAGGATACTAAATTACTATTCTCACTGCTCTGCAACCCTGAATTTATTGTGCAATTACGCCAAGCAGACCTTTGTTAAAGAAATAGTTTTATTAGAGAGTTCTCTGAATGAAGACATCAGACTGCTTGATACATACTGTTAGAACTCTTAGCAGAACAGTCCTGAAATAAATATATACATTTAGGTACTTATGTCAGCGCTTATCTTTGCAGGAGAAGCTCTTCCAACATCCAATGGCTTATTAAGCAATAATGGAGGTTGGGAGTGGGGCATACAGCATATTTCAAGGCTTAGAGTGAAAAGGTTTCCAGCCATGGCAAAAGCTCTGGAGGTTTCATTTAACAGAAAATTCCTCTCTAGTCCAAGTCCACACCTCGCATAGTCAGTATCAAAGCACTATGCAATGAGAAACACTTTAGGCTACACTTATTTATATTACACCCTAAACAGCAAGTCTAAATAAATTAGGATTTGTACAGTTTGAAGGCAGAAGAAAAGTTACGATTTTTAAAGTTTGAACATGTGTGCTGTTGGACTTCTTAGGGACAGCACCTTCCCTTAGATGAATGACACAGCACGAAGAAGAAAATACAAACCCTAATACTCGAAGTTACTTTGGTAGAGGCAAGGAAGGAAAACCAGCGTGGCTCTTGGCTCAACTTTACTTAGTAAAAATACAAAAAAGATAGACAGAAAATAAAATTGAGTCAGTCACAAGTCAGTAACAATGAGGCAGCTTCAGTCTGCTCTTTATGAGGTTCCGTTCGTTTCATCAAATTCCCAAATGTGTAAATGCCATTTCATAATTTTCCACTCTAAAAAGAGAAAGCAGTATGCCAGAAATGTCCACCTTTCCTGGAATTTCCAGATAGATACACAGTATTTCAGATAAAAAGCATTTATATATGTATTTATATTACATATACATGGTGTGGGTATATGCACTTATTCATTGAAAAAGGAGGTAAAAACAGAAAAATCAAATAGTATGCTTACATTTTGTTAAATGTAGGACTGTTTATGTTTTATTAAAAAGTAAACAGTGCTGATATACTTCTAAATACAATAATTGAAACATCTTAATTTCTGTCCTCAAATAGACTCATGAAAACTATGCAACAGTATAACCTGGATTTACAGATGCCTAAACCAAACTATATTCAGCATTCATGTTACTATTCAAGTAATATACAGCTGACATAAGGAAAACCTGGGGAGGGACCTGACAGTCCATACAAATTACAGAACTGACCTAACAAATGGAACAGTTCAAAAGTATAAATTATTGTTTCATTACCTTTTTTCCCTGAAATGCAACAATGCAAACCATACTGATCATAGCAAAACCTGGAGAGGGTTGCAGAACTTTTACCTGGGTTCTTGTGCTGTGACTTACTCCAAAGCAAATGGAGAAACAGCTCAGGAGAAATTCACTCCCTATTGGACATCTACTGTTTTAGATTCAGGAGGTTCAGATACACAGAGAAGCAGCTGAACTTTCCCATAACACGTATTAGTTCTTTGCCCCTCTGAAGTGATTATTTTTGACAAGTGAGGTTCTACGCAATGGAGTATGTCTGGGTGCAGGTCCTGCTCCCATGGCACACAGTGTGTGTGAGCAACGCTGTTCACTCATTCCACAGGACTGTGCTATGTCAGCGGGGAGAGAATACGGGTTGCCTGACATTAGTATCATAATAAAATCAGCTTTTGCAGTCAGTCCTGACACCTTCAGCTGGCTGCTGTTTTCCATTAAAATCTTCTCTTAGATCAAATTATAAAATGAAATTCAGCTTTCTGCTGCCTCCATTTTCAACAGATTATAATGAACAACTTGTGTTTGCATAATACCTTTAGTAGTGTATCGGAAAAGAATAAAGTACCCTTTCTAACAGAAGCCTGGTTAGGGTAGAAGACACAGAAATCAAGCAAAACAAATTCTTATGAACTGGTATTGAATTTCAACATTCTACTTGCTTATCATATAGTATAAATAATTCACACTTGAAAATCTTATTTTCAGAAATGTTTACTGACACAGCAAAAATCTATGTGAGAGGTTACTGACATGGCATGTAAATGCACACCTAAAAAAACTAGAGCTATCACTAAAAGGATAAACAAAGAATTAATCTAAGGAGAATATCAGCTAAGAAGAAACATTGTCATGAATAAACTAGTTGATTATTAAAAACTCATGTACTGAATTCTCCTTCATTTCAGATCTGTCCAATGGTAGGTGTGCTCCAAAATATCAGCTTGTAGACTTCTGCTAGGACATCAATTTTTGACCTAGTTTATATTTTGATTTGGAAGATATGAAAATTACTAGGAAAACTCTACCAGGACAGGGGAAAAAAAAAATTGTTTGTGTCTTTTTACTTTATTCTATTGAAATGAGCTTTGTAGTTCCGAAAATGTTAAATAATCCAACCTACAGGAGGAGTACTGACTACGGTGGGCACAGGCAGGGTCATCAGTTTTGGGAGCCTGAAGCAACACTCCAGAAAGGAGGGCCAAGCGGGGAGATGGGGCTGGGAGTGGCAGAAGCTGCTGCAGTGGTGTCTGCACATGGAGATGCGGGAAGCTCACAGCTAGGAATACCAACAGTGGCCACAGGTATTTGTCACCTGCATTAACCTGCTTGCTCCTTCATGAAACAAGAAATTCCTCAATTAGAGATCTGAAAATACTGATTTCTGTAACTCTCCTTGGGGAAAAGAAACCTCCCAGTGAGGAAAATAAAAAAGGAAATATAAATTATGAAAAATCCTTTGTGATTAATTTTGCATGCTGAAACGGCTGCTCTAGTGCACAGATGTTAAAAACTCCCACTCTGAAATGAAGTGGCATGCTCCACAGGTCTCTCTCAACTATACACCCAAAATGGGACTTTTGCCTGAATACTTGACGAAACGGAAAGATGAGTTATCTGAGGACAAGAGGAGGCTGTGATGTTGGGAAGAGGAGGGTTGTTCAGTTGTTGTGTAAGGACATAGACAATCTTAAAATCCAAATGACTGCACCTATAGTGGTACCCAGGACCTGAGAGACAGCCAAGCTCAGCCAAGTCAGCATCCAGAGCATGGAGCAGGCATCCCGGCACTTCAGCCTACATCTGATCCCACTCCCCACAGTTTCTCACCTGGTGGGAATAACCATTACGCCTTCTGGAGTGAAAAAAGCCTCGTGTTTTAAGATGTGTTGCTTAACACAAAATACGGTTCAGGGAAACGCATAAAAGCAACACAAAAAATTAAATGTAATTATCTAAGATTAGAATATTTAGTTGGAAAGATCTGGGGGATATTGGTTTTGATAAGGTAGAGCCACTTGACAAGGGTTGTCACCACTCCAGGTCTCTCTGTTGTCAACTAAAGATGAAAGGACATCACAAAGAATTAACTTCAGCTTTTAAACATTTTGAAAATGTCAAAGAGGTCATAGCTGATCTATTTCCTTATAGAGCATATTCACTTGATGAAATTTGTGGTAACAACGTGTTTTTACTTTTCATTCAAATGGCTCTAAAATCCCGGTAATTGATGACAGACTAATGAGAGCTGACATGGGTCCACTGCGATTGGCTGAGTTTTGTATCAATCACAGCTGCTGCCAGGCCACGCTGTGTGTATTAGACTTTCTAATGGCACTAATTGGTGACTACAGAAAAAACCTGCTAAATCTCTCAGTGTAGTTTCCAGTTACACTAAAGCCAATTTAAGCCGTTTTATAACTAACACCTTCCTACATACAAGACCTATTGTTCATGCCTTCTCACCAGCCACCTAAATAGTCTTAAAATATTCAGTGAGATGACTCTAAATTAAAAATGGGTCCAATTTGTGAAACAGCAGAAGTAAAAGTAGAAGCTAAATATTTGTATTGACCTTTTAGGAGCACTAGCCAAGTCAGTAAAATATCTTCGAGGCACCTTATTATGCAGACAGAGGCTAAATTTTAAAATATCATTTAAAATAACATGTGACCACATTCGTTAGAAAGCGATTTTGTATTTCCAGAACACATTAGCATCTCTAAATATGAAAGTTATCAGTTAAATCAAGTTGAAATGCAGTTGTATCATGCTAATTCTTTCCCCACCCCCCATATGATTTGGAGAGAAAGGTCAAGTCTGCTGTCACTTTCCTCTAACTGATGCTCAGAGACCGTGTGCACTGAGCATGATACATCTAAAAGAAACCAAGCAACCGGCCATTTTCTGCATCAACTGTATTAATCATAAACCCTCCATCTTGAGCTAAAACAAGAGATTAGGCGCACAGGAATAAAGGCACAAAGTTTTCTCTCTGCTAGAAACTAAAGAATCTTTTTCCATTTTGAACATGTGCCTTATGCTGTGCTAAAGGGTAATAATATTAACTGTGATTTGTAAGATAGACTGCCAAGGAAACAGACATTTAGCTGCAGATAAACTGCACAACTGAAACCTGTGCTCACGATAAACCACAGGATGATATATATAGAAAAAGCAGGTGCAGTGAACAACAGTATAAAGATACGGACTGGGAATGCTGCTGTACACCTCATGTTCTCCTGCATACTTGCACATTTTTTCTACATGCATGTATACGTACGTAAGAGCACATTTATAAAAATCTCTCGTTAACCACAACATGTGACATGTGTATATGTATGTTTTACATGTGTATATATATATATATATATATAAAAACACCTGTGTGTTTATATACAGAGAGAGAATATCTGAGACGAGAACATAAAGGATGGAAAATGGCACTAAGCAATATGAAATACAGTCTATTTCAAGGCATGATGAGTTTCTACCCTAACTCCCATGGTAAGGGGATTGGAACTAGATGATCTTAAGGTCCTTTTCAACCATAACTATTCTATGATTCTATGATGACAAAAAGAACAAGGCAGAGACAGAGGTAAAGTTTAAAGCAACAAGCTCTAAGGTTCAGAACAAATGGACCTAATTATGCTGTTGTTCTCCAACCTGAGACAAAAATAATCCTTAACATATTAACAGGAATGTTCAACAATACTTCATATATTCTACTAAGCAATTTGTATTTGCTTAGTGGAAATAGCTTAGGAGAAGCAGCTATCAGCCATGTTTCTCTCATACATTTAAAATGGAGAATAGATGCAGGAAAACATTTTAATAAAGCTACAGTCTTCATTTGCAATTATATGCTAAAAAAAAAAAACTATAAAGGAGAAATTATTTACTGTAAATTACTTAAATATGTTTATTTAAACATTTGCCAAACTGAATAAGATCACATTTTCTGCACTCGGCAGATCTTTGTTCAGCTACAATCATCAGGTGGCGAGACAACTGCAATACGATCTGTAGGTTTTCTGACTGAGGAAAGGAACAATTCCCAGCAAGATCTACAGACGTCACCCAGAGCGACTGCTCTAAAGTTCCCTGTTCAAAACTGTCTTGCTTGTATTTTAAAGTGTTTCACTTATGTGAGCCACTGTTATGCCACAGGTAAATCTGATCCCAATTCAATGAGTCATTGGCATCAGTAGCATTAAAGCATATAATTACACACAAGCATCATCTCAGTGCTTTGCCAAACACCAACATCTGAAGCACACATCACTTTTCCCACCCTGTTAGCCAACAGGCTCCTTACACAAATTACAAAGCAATCTGCGTTACTGTATTTTCATCACCTATTTGTGAGGTGCACATTCCTGATTTTCACCCTTATTTAATTGATATGTAAATGTTGACCCTGCGAGGACCAGCAGGTGGGGGATGTGTGGTATGAGGGTTAAAATGCGCCAAAATCAGATTGTGCCAACAAATTGACACCCTACTCCCCCCACAACAGTCCAAAATGAGAAAAGAAACACATAAATTAAGTATTATCTTAAAAATACTCACATGTGTTTTGCTGAAAATTAACATACAAAAGCCTTAACTTGCCAGTTTACATATATTGAGAGGTTAGATCAATAAGCAAGGCAACAGTCCCACCCCCCAAAGGCATTGGTGCTACAATGTATGAAACAGAATAGAAGATAGAGATGCTGCCCACCTTCCTCTCTCTTGGCAGGTTTTGGAATAAGCAAAGGAAAACTATAACCACTGTTGCTTTGTTGGTTGTTACCTACTTGGTGATGACTTGGACTGTGAAGTTATTCTGCGTGTGAATGTAGACAGGCGCCCTTGGCTTTCTCGCTTTCTTTCTAGGCCAAAATATCTTGCACTAACAATGCAAGCATTTGGGCATAGCAACTTCTGAGAAAGGAGGAAAGTCCTTGAGCAATATAATTTCCTCATCAAATTATATTTAATGGTCATAATACGCATTTTCTATTTTCAGTCCTAGGATACAAAGTCAGGCAAAATCATGTAAAGGCATTTCAAATACTGGAGGTGAACTCTGAAGCCCCTATTTTCTAATTAAGAGGGTTTGAGGTTAATCAGTTTAAAATTGCATTGATTTATATAATCATTTTGATTCAGTAAAGGAATTAATCAAAGTGAATTATGAGGTAAGTCTTCAGTATATGTTCTATTTTGCTGCTTGTTTGAGCTTTGTATATAATACAAGGAAAAGTAACACTCATTCAGTAGAATTCTCATGGATCTATGGCAGTCCCGGTGCCAACAGTCAAAGCAGAGTCTCTGAAATACTACTTTGAGCAAGGACAGATGTGGAAGAAAAGTTTAGTTTAAGAATGATGAAACAGAAATAAACAGAAATTGAAAAAAAAACCACTAAGAATTTTTATAATTCATGTTAGTATATTGCCTAATTCTCTTGTATTCAGTATTGGACCAAAATTTATGCAGCACTAAAACAACTAAGAATGAGATTCCTCCCTAAAAGAATCATAGCGCTGTTCCTTGTCTTTGGCTCTTCTCACATTTGCTCCTCTGTATGTCTATGCCATAAAACATAACTAAGATCCAGGTCCCTTTTGCAGTTGTACATGAATGCACACGTGCAAAAGCCTGCTTACGTTACAAGCTCCTTGGAGTAGAGATGGTGTACTTTCAGAATATGTGGGCATGTAGGCAAATAGTACAGCAGGGGTCTAGTCCCTGACCGTAACCCTTGGGCTGGGGCTATCAATCCAATCAAAAACAGGAGCCAAGCACCACTGGCATAATCTAGCCATTTAAACAAAGTAGTGATTCTGCCTTTAATTGTGTTTCTACCATCACCTTCCTCCTACAATCTCTCTATTCAAGGATCCTCCCTTTCTCTCTTTGTAGAGCACAAGTTATCTTAAGGTAACAAAAGTTCCATTTAAAAGCTGTTTTTAATTAACTGCTTTGCTAAATTGAGAGGATTTTGATTAAAACATTCTAATCTACTCTACATTAGCAGCCCTCGTAATAGATTTTTCATCTCCTCAAGTTTTCTGGACATACTAAGTTCCAGAAATGTGATGCTCTAGCACTAGAAATCTCAACTACTGGAAGCTTGATGCAGAATTATTGCTATCAACATGGTCCTTTCTTGTTTACAATGTATAACACCCGAAGGGCTATAACAGGATCTGTTCACAAGGCAGTAAATGATACACAAATAAATGAAGCCACAGGGCAGATTATTTGCTACAATAGGGCACTGTTGCTTCACTGGCTTCAATAGGGTTGTCTGTACCAGTTTACTGGCAAAGAATCTCTCCCAGAACAATAGTATGATAATGATTCACAGCTCTGTCCATGTGAATTCTCACATACGTTTCGAGGCATTCATTAATTTGAGCTTCTAAAACTTTGAGTTAGTGATGTGGAATGGTGACATCCCCTTGTCTCCAATAAAACAGACACCTCCAAAACCGGTGATTGATATTTTAAGGAACAAAATCCTGTGTTATTCTATAGCCAATATTATTTGCTGAAGCACAAAAGTATTCCCCAGAAATCTTTGACCATCACTGAACTACCAGAATCTCACTTCTTTTCAAGATCTGAGCAGATTACAACACAAAGTGCTATACTGCTGCTAGTACATGAGTCATGTCAGAAGTTTCAAGCACTAAGAGTTCCTTCCTTAAAATGCAACCCTGAATTCCTGTACTCAACAGGAGGAACTTGAACTGCAAAGGCTTTGGTTTCAAAAAGCAGCATATTTTTTGTGGACTTAAATATTACCGCAGCATAGTGACTCCAGAAACACTCATTTATTTGGAATTAACACTAACTGCATGTTCTGGTTCAAGCCCAGTCAGCCACACAGTTTCTACTCCCCCCCCCCCCCTTTCTTTCCTTCCCCACCTCCACCCCTCTCCTGCAGGGACGGGGAGGAGAATCGAAAGAGTGGGTTGAGATAAGAACAGTCCAGTAACTAAGGTATAACACAAATCACTACTGCTACCACCAATAATAATAATGATAAGGGAAATAACAAGGGAAAAGAATATGATACCACCCGCCAAAACGAGCCCAACCGAGAAGAGAGTGCCCTTCTGGGTAACCCCCAGTTACCTCCCTGGGCATGACGTGCTGTGGTATGGAATACCCCTTTGGCTAGTTTGGCTCAGGTGTCCGGTCCCTGCTTCCTCCAGGCCTCTCCTCCTCCCTGGCAGAGCACGAGACTCACAAAGTCCTTGGTCAGAGTAAAAATCAGTGTTATCAGCTCTGTTCCCAGGCTGAAAGTCAAAACACAGCTCTGCACCAGCTACTAAGGAGAAAAATGACTGCTACTGCTGAACCCAGGACACAGCATTTGAAGACAAAGACCTTAAAGATTAAAAAAAAACCTCACTCCCAGACATGCTGTGACTGCTTAAAAAGGCCCATATTATTTTCCATATGCCTCATAGTTGCATTTCCTCATGCAATTGTAATAGAGATCTTAAATTCTGCAGTTGACTTCAGCTCTCAGTCTGACTTTCCATCTGCACTAAACTGGAAATGATTCTTGAATAGACACAAACACAAGTAAAACCTGGTAACTGCCCAAATCTGAAGTGTACAAGACAACGGATGTTTAAGTCCCTCTTCTTGGGTGTCAGAGCTCTTGGTGAACACCTTTATGATGACAAACCAGCATTTACTTTGAGCATGCTGCACTTACAACTGGGTTTGCTCTCTAAAAACAGAGACAGGAGACATTAAAATGACTTGCCAGAAAAGCATATTATATTTTAAAAGTGCAACATATTTTTTTCCCCTAATTCAAAACAGCAAATGTTAAACTTAGACTCTTCCTAGTGCATGTTAGTGACAGGCAAAGCTCCCAGAGGGGTGACTGCCTTCAAAGACAGGTAAATGAGGGCCCATATAAAACAGCCAAGTATTGATGTTGTAGTAAAATTCAAGAAAAACACATTGGCAGACAAGTAAATTTGTCACTAATAATTTAATGTAATTTCCCTAAAATGGAGGTAATAGGTACTCAGGGAATACACCTCCAGGGTTTACATCAAATGTGCCTGTGGAAAACTGTGAAATAATATTTTTTTAAAATGTAGATGCTTTGGCTGACATGTTAGTTTATGATGAAAATCGCTCTCTTAAAATGATAAAGATGAGAGAAAAATATAAGCTTCCAAACATACACAACTCGCATCTTCTAAAACCGTTCCCAAAATGACAACTCAGATACAGAGTCTGGTGAATGCAGATCATTTGTTTGTGTTTTAGTTTCCCTTTAAAATTATGGACTGCAATTACTAAGTAGTAATGAACCAATCATGTTGTGAATGCTATTTCCTGTGTCATTCTGAGTTATAGAATCTAATATCAAGCTCATTTAAAATATTCCAAAATTGCATATTTTTCTCTGCATTGAAGTGACAGCTCGAATTGTATTTAGTTGCAATCATATGACCATGAGCAAATCAAGTATAAAAATTTCATTTTCTCTGAGTTTTAATGCAATATTTTTAGCTCAACTCCTACAATGGTTCACTTTGCACCACACAGGATGGTGCTGGATGCTGCTAAAGCACCATTATCAATTATAATGTGGTTTCTATAAATTTTAAGCAATACTTTACATGACTCATGTAGGTAAGATTCACAGAAAGAAAAAGCCAGAAATATCCCCCCACCTACTTCAAATAGGGCTACTTTCAGCTCTAAACTGAAATTGCACTGTGCAGGCTTAATATGATAAAGGCTTGCTTCTTTTATTATTTTTTTTTTCATGGAAATAAGAAAATAGGGAATAATAAAAAAAGAGGAGAGAAAACATATAAAAGGAAAAATATAGCTTTCGTGATCTTAGATACTGGACAGAGTAGGAAAAGGAACCCATAAAAGCAAATGTATGAATTGGTATGAAAAACAAAACTACAGAATCTCATATTTTATAAAATTGATTAACAGTCCACAAGAAAGGATCCATGCAGCTGGAAACTGTAAGGCATCTCTAGCTATAATCACACTTCAGCTTTTCTTATGGACTTGCTGTTTAACACCAACATGCCTTTGCTTCTGTTTTCACATCTTTGTGGCACAAGCGTGTATACTCTGGGATGTTATCCTGGGTATATATTCATGGAAGAGATAATTATCTATAAAGTTTCACTTGTATTGATCAACCCTTACATAGAATGTTATGTGAGGACTGCAAAAGACTACACTGTTAATTGCCAAAATCTCAACATCCCTGGGACTAAATGCTATAAAATAGCACACATGTATCTCCCAATGAATCAAGTACTTGGATGCTCACCGAAGAAATTCAGCTACTTTTTGGAATAGGACTTATTATGTACACCACACACCTGGCAATTTGTAACCTCAGTGGTGTGAAAAATATGCAATGGGCTTAGAGTGTCCAAGTCACATCTCACTTCTTCATCCTGGAGTTTCATTGCAGGATTCCCAAAGATTCTAAAGACAGGCTGACTTAAAAAAACACCTGCGTTTTCTCCCCATTGCTTGGTGAGACCCGAACTGTTTGCCACACTCTGTTAAGGAATTTTACACTGCACAGGCCTTTTGGGGGGAAGTATTTTGCCTCTGAAATAGGCTCAGCATTTTATTACCTTATATGTGATTGGCATGAGTCACATTCACTGGAAACATCAGACTTTTTGAAGATCTCACTTGTGAGTACAGGCAGGAGAAGACACAGCATTATTATGTGTGCTCAGTGACGTCCATGTGCTCAGGGAAGGCAGGACCGCGTCACTCAATATAACCTCTACACAGCTGTTTTTGAAAGGAGATCACGAAATGCTTCACAAAGGACATTAGTATAAAAGATGTTAAAGTTATTTGACACAGGTGGCCACAGCAGAGGCAGAACATAAATCACCAATTATTTTAGCAAACTGAAGAAATGTTAATGTTCACTTCAGCCTTTTTTCTTAGTTGGATCTTCACACACCTTTTCTTTTGCTGCTGTTAATTGACTTGTTTCCTTGTTCTGGATCTCAACAGTTGGGCTGCATAAAGCATTAATATCTGAAGTTACAAACTATCCTAATGGAAGCTAAAACAGTAAATGGATATTTAACTTCTGAACTTTGTGTCTGGCAGAAAAGGAAAAAATACCAATTATGTCCCCAGCTCCTTGGTAATGTTTGAATCTCATCTGCCTTTTTCTGAAAAATAGATTGATTTGAAACTTTTCCTTACTAAACAGTGCAATGGCAAATGAAGAAAAAAAACAGTCGAAAAGATAAGGTAGGACATGTATTTGTGTTTGAAGGGACAGAAAAATTAGGCTGTGAATTGTTTAGTCCGTATTTTTCTAGTGGGATTACTATAAGATAACTGAAGAGTGTTTCAAATTCTGGAGCAAAATCTCTGTTTATAATCTGAAAGAACAGAATTACAGCCACAAAAAGTTACAAAACACACACACACGAAAAGAAAAAAAAAGGTCACAAAGTTCTCCCTCATCAGAGTTGTTTACAGACAGCCAAAATCCTGGTAGAATGAACAGCAATGGCTAGTGCTGCCATTACGAAATACACACAGACACGTATATACGTTACCTGCATTTTACAGGGCACGTACGTGCCACAAAAGAAAAATCCTTGTGATGAAAAGTCAGTCTATATTTAAATCTATGTCATTTGCTGTCACTGACTAATGTTAGTTGCATTTATCTGTGCGTGTTTGCAAGTACATAAGTACCCAGACACCCATATAAACACAAAATACCTGCAAATAGGTAAACATCCAGAAAATGTTTTAAGAGTTTTCTCCACTCCTGTCTCTCTTCATATTGTTAAAACAACAAACATGAGACAGAAAGATATTACCGGCACCTCTGGTCAGAGCAGGTAAAGTAGATACCCAGATTCAAGGATTTTTCTTCTTATATGAGAAAGCGTCTGTTTAAAATTGCATTACTGGCATTTATGATTCATTCTGCAAATAGTGAGACTTCCCCATATAAATCTGAAATTCATTTAAGATATTTTGAGTTTAATAAGAATAAAGGCACCCCATTTTTCAAAGCAAGAAAGAAAGATGCACCTGCCACAAGCTTGACCACTGAACAGACTGGGAATATACTAACTCAGTAAAGGTAAAACCCAGGAAAAATATGAATTGATATAAAAAAAAGATAGGTCATTTATCACTTCTTACTGAAAGATGCACGTAAGAAGATGAATTTAAAACAATAAAAAAATGCTGTCATTTTTTCTTCTACGGAGTGGGAGAATCTGAGAAACAGTAACGGAGAAGAGATTTTGTAGACCACAGTAGGCAAGGAAGTATGCAGGTGAGGTGTACCTCAGCCCGACCAAGGCTGTGTTGGCCAACAACTACATCTAGTCAGAAAGGGAAATTTAAGTGTTTGTGTCACGGTTTAGCCCCCCGCCCCGCTCCCAGAGGGATGGGGAGGAGAATCGAAAGAATCTAACTCCCATGCGTTGAGATAAGAACAGTCCAGTAACTAAGGTATAACACAAACCACTGCTGCTACCACCAATAACAACGACAAGAGATATAACAAGGGGAGAGAACATGATACCACCCACCGGAACGAGCCCAACTGAGCAGAGAGTGCTCTTGCAGGTAACTCCCAGTTACCTCCCCGGGCATGACATGCTGTGGTATGGAATACCTCTTTGGTCAGTTTGGGTCAGGTGTCCTGTCTCTGCTTCCTCCTGGCCTCCCCTCCTCCCTGGCAGAGCATGAGGCTCACAAAGCCCTTGGTTAGACCAAACATTTCAGCAGTAACTAAAAACCTCGGTGTTATCAGCTCTGTTCCCAGGCCGAAAGTCACAGCACTGCACCAGCTACTAAGAAGGAGAAAAATGACTGCTACTGCTGAGCCTAGGACAGTATGGTAAGCTTCCATAGAATATTTTAATTACATTTCTCAGCAACATATTGATTAGTCTTAAATCTGACCTGGGTTTCTGCGCTTTTTACTTGCTAATCTTCTCTGCTACTCCAGTAACTCTTTAGAAACTACCCAGAGTACATCTCTAGCAGTAACATCCTTACCAGCACCCAGAACCTCTTCTGTCACCCCCTGACTCTGTTAGGGGCAGGCAAGCACTGGAAAAGTGAGAGTAAGTGAGGCCTGTTCTTCAAGGAGACTGAAAGAGGAACACAATGATGATACGACTTCTTAACTACTAAAAGGCAAAGCTATCAAGATAGAAGAAATTATGAGCTATAATTTTAAATTATACCTTTGCAAATTATAAGCATTTTATGAATAATACTTTAGAATCTAAATTTTGTCACTTACTTAACAAAACATTGAGGTAATTTAGGTTAATATAAACCTTTGCAAAATATTTAATTTTTGCCTCTGGCTATTCTCTAGTTTTCTATAATATATTGTGTATTAATCCTTTCCAGAAATGAAAATTGTATATTGGTAGCATATCCTGGCAGTTGTGATACAACTGACAACAGTCAGGAAATTGAAAGTTCAGGCTAAGGCTTCATCCTTCATTTACACCACTGCTGAAGAGGCAAAAGCAGAGACACCAAGTTATGGACAGTGAAGGGCTTAACTTTTAATTTCCTGGATGTTATCATTTTAAATAGGAGCCTTGCTGTTATTTAAATCTATCTGGGGGAGGCAAAGGGGTGGTAAGAAAAAGAAAATGTTCTTTTTTTGAACAGGAGCTGAATGGTATAAGTAATTTGCTGCAAAAAAAAAAGAAAAGGGGGGGGGAACAATCAAAAAAGCCACAAAACAAGCAAACCACCCAAAATGCACTCATTATCTAGAATTTTGCTGGATGATGTCAGATGATGTCAAAGAGCAACTGCAGCCACTCAGAAGAGAAGCTATGCACCAATTCCTGATACATGGACATTCACAGATTTTAATAATACAACCCTGGTCTTCGCATAATCGTAAGCCTGCTAAAACCAGAATCAAGCAGCAGCAGTGATTTCTGAACCCTTCTGAAGTTCTCTGAGGACAAGTCCAAACACATCTTTGTGGTGGTGCTCTGGTGTGCATTCTTATGCCAACTCTGAAAATGGACATGTGCTTCTGGTCTCTCAGTGGAGGCAGTTTTCCTCATGATTTGAGTTAAACCTGTTCACTCTGGTAGCATGCCAGACAAATCTGAAAATCCACAACTGGATTTTGTCATCAGATGCAAATTGTTTCTCATCTTGGCAGATGTTTTGCAAAGAGATGCAAAGAAAAAAATTACACAGAACATTGTATTACAGTCCAGCAAGTTCTCTGCCATGCACTTCTGAAGCCAAAGGACAACAACCTGAGAGATCAGGTCAGATTCAGAGGCTTGTGGTAAGCACTGCTATTCCATCACAGTGCATCAGTGCTGCGATCCCGGATCTGGTAGTGAGGACCCACCAAGAAGACCCAATCCCCAGATCTCCAGTTCCACAGCCACCAGTCACAACCATCCACAACCACTCTACAGCTTTCATTCAGCATCCAAGCACTTACACAGTTTTGTAAGCCAGTGTTTAGAATTAGTCCTTGCTCATTGTTGGCATATTGCATAATGCACAGAAGTCATACACTGGATCTAAAATTTCTGTATATGTCTTTCAGATTGCCATAATGTCTACAACTGGGTTTTGAATTCCCATCAGGCAGGTGATAGCCTGTCAATCTGGAATAAGTACACTGAACATCTCCATTTCACATTTTTAAGCAATGTAGAAGCTAAATACTGTGAAAACATTACAGGTAGCAACCAGGCCTTCTTTAACACTAAAGTCTTGCCATAACCCAGTAGATTCTCATGCTTCCATGAGAAAAAATGCAGAAATATTGATGTCTGCTTGGTATTTCATCTGCAGCTGAGATAGATACTCTATGTGTCTAGTAAGATTACTGACAAAAAAAGCCACTTGGTGCTCAGCAACTTACAGTGCTATGGTCTGGAACAGAGATAAAAGTACACACAAAGAGTCATAGAATCATAGAATAGTTAGGGCTGGAAAGGACCTTAAGATCATCTAGTTCCAACACCCCTGCCATGGGCATGAAAATGCAATTAGGAGAAGCTGTATTTTAGAACTTTGAACAGTTATTATTCATTGAGTATTTCAGTACTTGAGTCTTAAATGAGATTGAATGGCATTCATTTTCACACAAAAATGTTATAAAATTTGATTCTCACAAAAGTGTAAAAAACTTTAAAAGGAAAATTTTGCATTTGATCACTTAATTTAAAAAGTTAAATAACAAAAGTAGAAAAAAGGAGAAGAAAGCCCTAACATTTTTTCACTGGCTTCATAGAAGCTGCAGCAGAAGAAATGGGACTTCAGAAGTGCCAGCACAGGGGGAACGGTTTGTGCATGCCTCTGATTTATTTCCCTCTTCTCTACAAAAGTGCTGACATACATCTTGACGTGCATTTTGACATATGGATGCATACTAGACCATTTACTACACAGGTAATTGTACAATTTCCACTGGAAGACAATTCAAGTCTTGTGAAATAATACCTTTAGTAATGGATGACACCTGAATAATTAATTATTGCTCACCATTCTACCTCTCAGATTCAGGAGATAGTTTCTGTTCTCCTCCAAACACTGCCTGGTATTTTTCAGAGCTCCTGTTTGTTATGAAGTTGAATTTCGGGGTCCTGAAGCTTAAATTTCATCTTTCAAAGGCCAAAAATGCTTCAGGTCCTAAATCATGGGAAGATAGAACAGCCTGTAATTCTACACTGAATCAACTTTTAGAAATGTCACTGCTTTGCGGTTTGGATGCTGAAGCAACCGAAGAATCATCAAGGCTGAAGTTTGCTTATATGAACTTGTCAATAAGGTTTCAATCCCTATCTAATTTCTAATGTACTAATCAATAACACACAATCAAAAAGACCATATACAATTTAATCAATAATATAATCAACACCTAAGTTAGATATCTGTAGATCCTAAATAGGTATCACCCATGAAGAAGACTCACAAATTAATGGGTTTACATATGTCATTGCTAATTTAGTGGGACCAACTGGGCTATCAGTTAAAATGCTATCAGCATGGTAGGCCACTTAATTAATGAAAATACCTTATTCAGGCATCTTTCCACTGCTCAGATTTCAAGCTGAGAAATCTAATCTTTTCTTCTCACTGCACTGGTGACATAAAAAGAGGTTACTTATGAAGCAGTATTAAATCCTGTAAAATGATGCACAGCATCTCTTTAATAAAGATTGTCAAACTCTAAATGCCATGACAGGCAAAAGCAAGAGAATCCCACTGAATAGTCTTATGGAAAAATGCGATTGCACAGCTTCATGGCAGAGAACCTCCGACTACGCACAGCTGTTTACTCCCTACATTGAGATCTCATTCCTAAACATAGTCCCTAACTATTGATCTGGATGATTGTCCTTTCAGCTGCCACTGGCTACTTCCATATGGTGTCAGACTAAAGGGACATTAGGTAGCCAGTCTGCGCATTTTGTTTCGTCTTAATGCACTGGGTTCTTTTTCCTGACCAGTACTGCCTTAATTCATCCACAGATCTTTGTTATCCTTCACAACACAAACCACTCCCTTTTTCTTACCAGACCTGTCAGGGATACCTGTTGTCTGCTGTACACATGACATTTTTGGCACACTGGGTGTGACACGAAGCACTGGAAGTTTTTCTGGAGATGGTCCTTAAGGTAGCTGCTGCACAAGGGGAGACACACCAGTTGCGTCACCTATGCCCTTCTCTTGCCAGCGTTCTACATGCTTCCAGGAAGCTGACATTAAGTAACAGTGCCATCAATATGCTGTTAAGATCTAAATCAATTACAAACAGAAGCACTATTCCTGACTGACCAAGATACAAACATGGGAACAAAGATGCAGTCACTGATTTCAAATGAGTAATATGTCTTAGTCTGCTACAGACTAAGTAATATGCTTAGTCTGTTACAGACCACCTGACCAAGAGGCCTCTGTGGATGAAGCACTCTACAGACAGATAGGAACAGCCTCATGCTCGCAGGCCCTTGTTCTCACGGGGGACTTCAACCACCCTGACATCTGTTGGAAGGACGGTAAGGCCCGGCACAAGCAATCCAGGAGGTTCCTCGATTGTGTGGAAGACAACTTCCTTCTGCAAGTAACAGAGGAGCCAACAAGGAGAGGTGCCATGCTTGACCTCGTGCTCACCAACAGGGAAGGGCTCGTTGGAAATGTGACTCTCCAGGGCAGCCTTGGATGCAGCGATCACAAGATGGTCCAATCTGAGATCCTCAGGACAGTGAGAAGAGTGTGCAGCAAGCTCACTGCCCTGGACTTCAAGAGAGCAGACTTTGGCCTCTTCAGGAACCTGCTCAGTAAGGTTCCATGGGATACAGCCCTAGAGGGCAGGGGGGACCAAGACTGTTGGATGATATTCAAGGATCACCTGCTCCAAGCTCAGGAGTGTTGCGTCCCAAATAGAAGGAAGTGCAGCGGAGGGCCAGGAGACCTCCTTGGATGGATAAGGAGCTGCTGAGGAAGCTCAGAGGGAAAAAAGAGGCTTATAAAAGGTGGAAGCAAGGACTGGCAGCCTGGGGAGAACACAGGGATGTTGTCTGGGAAGCTAGGGAACAGGTTAGGAAAGTTAAGGCCCAGTTGAAAATAAACTTGGCTAAGGATGTTAAGAATAACAGGAAGGGGTTCTATAGGAACACTGAATAAAAGAGATGGGACAATGTGGGCTCTCTGGAAGCTATTGGGAGAACTGGCTACCCTGGATTTGGAGAAGGCTGAGGTTCTGAATGACTTCTTTGCCTCGGTCTTCACTGGCAAAGGCTCTGACTGCACCACCCAAGTCTTGGAAGGCAGACACAGGGACTGTGAGAGATGAAATCCGTCTGCAGGTCCTGATAGGGCTGGCGAACAAAGTTGTTAAGCCACTGTCCATCATACTTGAAAAATCATGGCAGTCAGGTGAAGTTCCCAATGACTGGAAAAAGGGAAATATAACCCCCATTTTCTAGAAGGGGAAAATGGATGACCTGGGGAATTACAGAGCAGTCAGTCTCACCTCTGTGCCTGGCAAAATCTTGGAGCAGATTCTGCTGGAAGGCATGCTAAGGCACATGAAAAACAGCAAGGAGCTTGGTGACAGCCAGCATGGCTTCACTGAGGGGAAATCCTGCCTGACCAATTTGGTGGCCTTCTATGATGGGGCTACGGAACTGATGGACAGGGGTAGAGCAGTTGATGTCATCTACCTGGATTTCTTCAAAGAGCTTGACACTGTCCCACACGACATCCTTGTCTCCAAATTGGAGAGACATCAATTCGATGGATGGACCACTCGGTGGATAAAGAACTGGCTGGATGGCCGCACACAAAGAGTTGTGGTCAATGGCTCAATGTCCGGCTGGAGACCAGTAATGAGTGGTGTCCCTCAGGGTTCGATGTTGGGACCGGTCTTGTTCAACATCTTTGTTGGTGCCACGAAGAGTGGGATTGAGTGTGCCCTCAGCAAGTTTGCCGATGACACCAAGCTGTGTAGTTCGGTTGATACGCTGGAGGGAAGGAATGCCATCCAGAGGGACCTCGACACGCTTGAGAGGTGGGCTGATGCCAACCTCATGGAGTTTAACCATGCCAAGTGCAAGGTCCTACACCTGGGTCGGAGCAATCCCAGGCACAGCTACAGGTTGGGCAGAGAAGAGATTCAGAGCAGCCCTGTGGAGAAGGACTTGGGGTGTTGGTTGATGAGAAAATGAACATGAGCCGGCTTCAGTGTGCGCTCGCAGCCCAGAAAGCAACCGTATCCTGGGCTGCATCAAAAGGAGTGTAACCTCCTTTTGGTCGAAGGAGGTGATCCTGCCCCTCTACTCTGCTCTCGTGAGACCTCACCTGGAGCACTGTGTGCAGTTCTGGCGTCCTCAACATAAAAAGGACATGGAACTGTTGGAACAAGTCCAGAGGAGGCCACGAGGATGATCAGGGACTGGAGCACCTCCTGTATGAAGACAGGCTGAGAAAGTTGGGGCTGTTCAGCCTGGAGAAGAGAAGGCTGCGTGGAGACCTCATAGCAGCCTTCCAGTATCTGAAGGGGGCCGATAGGGATGCTGGTGAGGGACTCTTCATTAGGGACTGTAGTGACAGGACAGGGGGTAATGGGTTAAAACTTGAACAGGGGAAGTTTAGATTGGATATAAGGAAGAAGTTCTTTACTGTAAGGGTGGTGAGGCACTGGAATGGGTTGCCCAGGGAGGTTGTGAATGTTCCATCTCCAGTGGTGTTCAAGGCCAGTTTGGACAGAGCCTCGGTGCCATGGTTTAGTGTGCGGTGTCCCTGCCCATGGCAAGGGGGTTGGAACTGGATGATCTTAAGGTCCTTTCCAACCTTAACTATTCTATGATTCTATGCTAACAGAAGGCACTTACACCTCTTCACATCCTCCCTTGCACGTGATTATTTCTACCAAGGTAATTACAACCGGCATTTCAAGTAGCACAGTCATAGTTAGTTGATGGCTTTGCACTAAGAAACATACTGTAAAAAGTAATTGGCTTCTATATTCGACCAAAGAGCACAGGCAAACCACAGAGTATGTACCTGTTTATAGTAACAATTTTATAAAGATAATTTTAAGAGTCTGATTTCCTTCTGCCGTTAAAACATCAAACTTTTTGAGTCCTTTAACGTCCAAGCGATGAACAGATTAATTTACAACAAGGTTGTTCACATGAGAAGGTCTGTGTCTTGGGATGTCCAGTGGAAAGGCAAGGAAAAACTCAGGAAAGAACCTTTACAAGTCAGCACCAATGATTTCTGAAACTGGGAAATGACAATCCTGTCCTGATAATCTCGAACATTTTGAGGCAAATCTTGTAAACAAACAGGCTGCGGCATTCAGCATCAGCTTGTGATATTTAGATGTAAATGGGAAAACAGAATTAAAACGGAGCCAGCCCTGTTTCAGCTACATACTGCAAGACCAGTGACCAGTGTCTTTCAAATGACAAAGCTAAAAAGCCCTGGGCTACAAACTGCCTTGAGCCTGCATGTCAGACATTCACTTACAGAATTCTTTTGATTTTTTAAATACCGTATAAAATTATTTTAAACACCTTGATCCATAGAAATTACAGCAACCAAATAACCTGTGCCATTTTTGCTTTCAATTCACTAAACATTTCCTCAAGAATCTTCAAGTACTTTTCCCAGTTAGGGAGCAGCTTAACTCTAAATGGAAGAATTGTTTCCTGACACAACACAAAAGCAGCTAACTGCTAGTATTTTCCTGCTTAACTTCCCAAAAATGTCTTTTTACAGAAGTCCCAAGCTAAGATCTTCAGAAGGATTTGTTAGTAGAATGAAACATTATGTACTGGTGTAAGAGAGGAAGCAACATCTTGAGAGGGACTAAGCAGGTACAATTTTCTGACATTCCCTTTTCTTGAAGCAGTGGGACAGTAAAAGGTGAATGGCTTCACTGCTGCTAAGTGTTGTCTCTGCACTGTTGTTTTCATCCTTTTCCCTGGGGATCCAAATGGGAGTATAGATTATTACTAGTAGGAGTATGAAAAGCAGTTTAGAAAAAAAGACAGCTTCTTGTCAGTGGTCCGTGGTTTGCAACGTTGGGGTTCACACCTTCCTTGTAAACTGTTAGAGAATTCACCAGCTCAGAAAAATGTTCCAACAATAAGCAAAGCTGCTCAGCTAGCTCTTGCCATTACACTGTATTATTTCCTACTAAGCAACCTCTTAGTATTTTAGTGATAGAATACACAAGGAAAATAGCACTACATTTGGTGGAAAAGGCAATCGTTCCAATGTCTGAATAAGATTTTAGACAAATGCTGAAGTACGCTGATATGGCGGGGAGAAGGTTTCTCCTGCCCAGGCACAGAAAAATCTAATCAGTTTTATTTTCTTTGGTGGGGTTCTTTTGTTTGGTGGGTTGAGGTTTGTTTTGGGTTTTTTTTTAAGTCATCCTGTATATTTTTCAGCACCAACTTTACTATAAACACTTATATATTATTTGCTATGAGATACACTCTGCACTTACTAGGAAGCACAATTAGCACCCTGCTATTATGAACTTTTCTAGAACTTTAAGTTTTTTAACTTTGTATCCGAGCCAGTGCTTCATCAGCAGAGTTTTCCATATTTACTGCTTTTGTTTTAAAAGGTATAAGACATTAAAGACTTTTAGCTTCTAGGAAAAGAGTGAACTATTTTGTAATAGTGTCTTCCACATAATTTTGGACAAAGAAACTCATAATCATCTCTGCACCAAGGCCGTATTTCTACTTTAGCTATTACACTTACAGGGAAAAAAGCCTTAAAAATGTCCAGACTTGACACTCAAGGCATACAGTGACAGGCTACACTGTTTTAGCAGAAGACTACATCTTGTATTTATCTTATACACAGATGGGGCTTTTTCTCTTTTCCTGCTTTCCTATTTTCCTGGGTGGTAGCCTGTTGTATTATAAAACTGTGGATTACGTTTGCTGCCTTGGCTAATGCATAAGACTGGATTCTCCTGTTCAACTATTAATCTACCCTAATCACTAAGACTTTGGCAGATGGTTTTCTTGATGCTTTCCTGGCTATGGTCCTACATCTCACAGTCACAAGTTATGGGGTTTCTTTTATTTATTTAAACGAAGGCATAGCTTCACATTATCCAATAGTAAAATGTACATTAATGACAAAAGATGACCTTAAAAATTATTTGGGTTTGTCATTAAAAGAGACTTGTCATAACTTACACAATGAAATTTATTATCTGCAAATTTGCACAACTGTTTCATACCCTTATGATTACTGTGTTAACCCCTATGTGATTCCAAATAGCCCACGAGAATTATGTGTCTTTTATTCTAACTAGATGTATTTTCTATATCTATGAATTTTAGAAACAAAGAATAAATTCCAAAATGAAAACCAAGAATTTAGAATTTATTATGGGAAGCTATCCTAACTGAGATATGATTAAATAAAGATCACAAGATAAAATGGTGATCCTATCAAAATCAATGGTCAAATTTCTCTTCACCCCATTAAGTCACAGAATCACCCCCAAATTCATTCACTCCAGTTCTTTCCATTTTATGGCAACATCACTGAAAAGCCCATAGGACTTTTCAGCGCATTGGATGCCTCTGGCTCGCTGCTCCTTTGTGTCAGTGGCAGCCAGCGTGTGTTGTGGAGCCAGAATATAGGAGACACTCAAAGGTTTCACTAACATCTGCTCAGGCAGGACGCTGAATGTTAAAGGGATTTTCAGTTCTTTAATTAAAGTATTTCCTTTTTTTCCCACCCGTATCAACCAAATAAATTACTTCTCACTCAGGACTCTGCAAGCCAGGTGGCAAGTATAAAAGTTCAGCTGTTCCTGCCTGCATCAGTTCTGTAAAGTGATTTCTGTGTTTTAATGAAAAAAAAACCCTCCCCATGCTCATTTTTGGATGGCAGTTTTGCTTTAACATGAAAGGAACATTCTGGTGCACTCAGTAAGGGTCCATGTCATCCTCAGAAAATGCTGCGACAATGAGCGTGAAATACTTTTCCTGTACGATGAATCTGCAAGAACAGAATCACAAAGGAAACTCTTTAGCAACTATAAATTAACAAATAGCATCTTTTTTTGTTTCTACAAAACAACAGTGTTAATCTTCTCAGAGTATCCATGGGCAAAATACTACCTTTTTGTGAAATAATATAGATTCTCAAGAGGATTCTTGTTCACTTGTTTGCAGTACAGCAAATGTAAGAATATGCACATTCTCAATATTGGTCACCAACAAATTCTCAAGAGACCTAACCAGGTTTTCCAGAAAGGATAAACAAATAGAATTTTTTTATAGGATTCTCTATATGTATATATATCAAGGATCACATCCACCTACAAGTGCTCTCTGTATGTATAAAAGAACTGCTTTTTTTTAAAAAAAAAAGGGAAAAAAAAAGCAGCTGTTTTTTCTTTCTGACAAACGGGCATGAAATAACAGGCTGACATCTGCCTCTGCAGGTCATTCCAGTCAGGCTGCTGCATGTCAGAATTCAAACTGCTCCATCCATCAATGGCAGACCAAAAATTAACGTAGCTTGGAAACTCTGCAGCAAGACAGTTACAGCCCAATTTAAAGCCTGACCTTCGAAGAACAGTGGGGTAAGATGGAAAAATTATTTCATGCACTGTGCCAAAGCCAACACCACAGTTCAGAGGGATTTTCAGTTATTTTTTTTTATATATGAAATAAAGTTTGGTAGGATACAGCTGTTAAAATTATTTCAAATAAGAAAACTGTTATCAAGGCTTTTAATCTATAAAACCTTATCAATTGCATTTACAGAGATGGACTTTCATGGCATTTAGAATTTTAATTTCTCTGAATTACTGATTAATATTTTTTAAAAAGCATAATGTATTCAAGGTTATAAATAGCACTATTTTCTGAGTGATTGACTGGGTAAAAACTATAACTGATCAGCATGAAAACTTTGATGGAAATAGGTTGCAATTCTTGCCAAATATAGAAAATCTAGTCCGCTTAAGTAAACAGGATAATCTGCTAAAAAAGTGCTTTCTCAAAAATCCAATATTGACTTGTTTTATAAAGGAGTTGATGAAAGAAGCTATTTAATAATCATAGAGGCATACACATTAGTAATGTGCACCAGCACAGATCATAGAGGTGCCTTTAGCCTTCTAGACTCTATACCAGCAGATAACAGTGATTAATCCATTTGTTAAATCAACTACTAACACACTCATTAACTGCTTGATAAGCTAATTTAAGTCGAAGCTTAACAACACACAATTCAAACTTCCATCTCCTGTTGCAAACAGCAGAAATACCTCATAATTTTAAACTTTAAATAGCTCAATAAAATTGAACTGATCAAAAATAAAATTCCACTAATTCAATAAAATTGCCAGATCATATTTTGACTAGTTGCCTAAAATTTAAGGAAGTCATTTATTTTTCCAAGCCTTTCTCTGGAAGTCACCTGAAATGCTCACCCAGAGTTTTCTTCCCTTACAAAGTGTTTCTTCTAACATTGCAAAAAATTTTCCTTCATTAAACAGCTAGTTAATTTTGCAGCAGAATAGATGACACTAAGTAATCTAGAAGATGTCATTAAATCATTAGAAGAGAATAAACAGCTTCAGCGCAAGAGTTTCTGAAAACAGTAACATACAGATATTTACTGGTTTATCTTTATAGAAACACAGAGGCAAATACTATCCTGCTGCACTGAACTCCTTTTCAAATATACGAGTCAGCTTTCCCTATCAGGTACTTTAAAATTCAGTCTAACCAAAGAATTTTACAATGAGCCACTAATTTTGAGTATTTCTAAAAAGCAGGTAGAAGTGGGTGTTCGGGGAAACAAAAACTTTCCCTTTATAATTTTTTATTCCATGACTTCAGAGCCATTGGCCTAGCAAAGTTCACTCACACAGCTGATGCTACATCTTCTAGAAAATTTGACAGCTGTCAGAAAGGGAAACAGGAAAATTAGTTTAGATCTAAATATGCTTTAATGGTAAACTTAAAGCAATCAAACAATTAATGGAGATAATTTATCTCATAGTGGTACAGTGATACAGAGAGGATCAGCAAGATTCCGAGTTCTTGAAAGACAACTTTTTTTTAGCACTCAAAAATGCAAATTAACTAATTTTCACATTAATCTACCAGTAAGCCATGGGTAGAGCCTATCCAGGACTAGCTGAGTGCCAAGTGTAAAAAAGCATGGGTCAGGTCATCCCCATGTGGGTGCCTATAGTGTTGATGAGACGAGTATAGGATTTCTGCATACAATTCTGGTGGCCAGCATCAAAAGCCTATTGAAAACCTGAACAAAAAAAAAATGAAGAGAAGAAGAGCCAGACCACATTTAACTTAGAAAAAGAAAATATAAAGCTAAAAATGTGCCTTCATGTGCAGTAAGTATTGTACAGTAAAAGGCTTTATTTCCTCAAAATACCCAGAACAAGGACAGACATCCAGAAGTTGAAGATGAGGAAATTCAAATGGAAAGGTATACATGTTTGACTGAACTGTAAGGAAAGCAGCAGATTCCTCCTGCCTTGAAATAACAAGACAGGTTGAAACACCACAATACATACTCCATTTAAACAAAAGTTTATAGGCTTACTACAGAATTAACTAGGGTAATTTTAATGGCATATGCTACAGAGGATGTCAGATTAGATGATCTAACACTCCCTTCTGGCCTTAAAACCTATAGCCAATTAAGTAATCCATTAGTTGCACTTTACAGTGTTTCTTACACACTCTTGTGCAGAATCCGGGGCAGGCCACTGCCAGAGACAAGCCAGTAGAGTGCTCTGGCTTGGTCTGGTGCCGTAGGGAGCCCAAATACCTGCAGTCTAACAGTCACCAAGAGAATACATTAGGTTGCTGAGTAACTGCAGTATCACCAAGTATGCATGCTAGTAAACTTGTTGCATGCTCCATAGAAATCCAAAAAGTTATTCTGGCCAGAATAAGCAATTATTTTCCACATTTTATCTTCAGTTGAATATTATTGGTTTAAGCTTAAAAAGATCAGATATCTTATGCAACAGTTTTAACAGCTAATGGTGAGTATTAGACATGAAAAAATTATTTTAATAATTATTATTGCTTACAGTCATAGTAACCATATGTAGTTCTTTACTGTATCCTAGTATTTTATTCTTCAAATGACACATGTAATTATTACACACAAGAAAAACTGTGCCTTTATCTTGTTATTCCCATTAAACTGACGGAGACCTCATAGCAGCCTTCCAGTATCTGAAGGGGGCTATGGGGATGCTGGGGAGGGACTCTTCATTAGGGACTGTAGTAACAGGACAAGGGGTAATGGGTTCAAACTTAAACAGGAGAAGTTTAAATTGGACATAAGGAGGAGTGGTGGTGAGGGTGGTGAGGCACTGGAATGGGTTGCCCAGGAAGGTTGTGAATGCTCCATCCCCAGTGGTGTTCAAGTTGAGGTTGGACAGAGCCTTGGGTGAGATGGTTTAGTGTGAGGTGTCCCTGCCCATGCAGGGGGGTTGGAACTGGATGATCTTAAGGTCCTTTCCAACCCTAACTATTCTATGATTCTATGATTATTTACTCTTTTTTTATTTGTATTTTTCCAGAGGGTTAATGCACTTGGTACACACAATTTTAACCAGTCCTAAGATTTAACAGCTTACAATCAGTTCACAGCTTTCTTGCCAATGGATTGGACTGAATAAATTGCAGTCATTTTAAGGGGTAAAAAGACTTTACCTAATAGTATTAATTGTCATACTAAATGAAGTTACGCGGAATATCCTGCACTTATTTTAAAGGATTTAAAGCTGCAATCAATGTCCTTTTAAAGAAATGTTTCAAAACTCTCATCCTTAACTGAGTAGATACAAACTGAAGAAAAAGCCTAACCAACCAATCCCCCAAAGCCACAAAAAAAAACAACAAACCAAACTTACACCATTCTACTTTTGCATGTTGCACTCCGTTGCAAAAGGATCATGTGTGAGAAGACTGTTTAATCAGGAGAGCAGTAAGAACTTAGACGATTTACTTCATTTTCCTTACAGTCGCTTGAACAGTAACAGAGAGCCAACTGACCAATCCAAGCTCCTACTTTTATTCTTTTCTTCAGCATTTCCATGGGACAGATGACAGCTGCTCCAAAGTCTCTCCAATACTGTCCAGTCCTTCAGGTTTTGCAAATACCAGAGGATAACCTGCAGTGCCCAGATTTCTGCTTTTGGAGAGTCCCATCCTAAAGCAACTGAGAGAAGCAACACTGATTCCTAGCCAACAGTGGGTTATAAATTTACCACATGCTCAACTTTTCTTCTATTACAGGTAAAGTAGCACATTAACCTATCACACTAATAGGGTAGATGTAACTACCTGCAACCTTCACAAAATGTTATTTCCAGATACAAAGATGAACTGATTTATTTTAAAGGTGATCAATACAGCTGCTGCCCACAGCTTTACACACACACACAGACTCCTTGCGATTATTCCTCAACTTGCTGTAGGAACACCACAAGTCAAGAGCTTGCTGTTGGTCTTTCAGCTGACACAGTATTAGTATCTTCTTTTAATTTTGTTTAAATGTGGAAATACTCAAAACAGTTGCCTGAGTATCTTAACAAATGGCGGGGTTTCTTTGCTTCGAAGGTTCAAAGGTTTGCTTTGAAAGAGCTGGCCCCCAGCTTTGACTTCACTGGGCACTCATTTCCCAAACACCTCTGGTTTGTGTTCTGCCTCTTTACTGAGCTCTTTTTACTCTTCCTGCTCTTGTTTCTTGTTCCATATTTGTTTCTCTCTGCAGCCAAACAATTGTACTATACAGCAAAACTCTGACAACACACTGAAACACCTTACGCTCTTTGCTTCTCCTCCTCTCAGTGCCCATCTTTTTGAGAAGCTGGCTATCAACCACATTTTCTACAATACAAAGATGATTAGGTGGTATTTGTAGAAAACAGGGTTCAGAAGTTTCTGTCTTTAGGAGGACACACTAAAATGGAACAACAAGTAATATGCAGAACATGGTATTAATGGTTATCAGGAAGCAGGTCTCCTAACAGCCAAAACATTCCTTTACTTTCATTCTTTTGCTATTCCTTCTCTCTGCCTATGCCACAACTGTAACAAAAGACATAATTTTTCCTGTACCCAAAGTTTATATGCTCAGGAACTCCAGAAGGAAGACACTACAAATAAGAGCATGGATGTGAGAAAACCATGGCCACGAGATCACCCCAACTTCCCCAGCAGCTCTCTGTGCCTGCTCCCCACCACTCAAACATCTTAGCAAGGTTAACTTGAATGTAAGGTTCTATCCTAGACGTGCACAAACACCCTGCATTTATTTATAAAAGAATATTTTATAACATAATTAGAAATTAACATACTATCAGTAGTATGATTGCAAATATTTAGAAGTGGTCCTGAAGTCACACATGTGTAAAATAAAAAAGGCAGGTGCCTGAAAATAACCTCCAGCTCTGCATGTCTCAGCACTATCACAGACACTGACAGCGACTGAGAACAATTCTGGATACTGCATAAAAGGATTCATATTGGAAAACATGTTGTTTGCTCCATCTGAATTATTTCAACTAAATTATTAATGCAATATCACTGTTCTATTTTTAAAAGCAAGTCCATTCTGGAGCAACACATGGAAAATAACCATAGCAGGTAACACTAAGAAAATTACTAAGTAAAACCATATATACATTAACATAAATTTAGATTCATCTTCAACAGTAATTATGACTACATGCACGATAAGATTTAGCAGTACTGCCACTAGAAATGTGTTTCCAAATTATTTGTTTTATTATTTTTTTAATTTGAAGCTTGGAAAGCAGGCAGAGGTGGGAGAGGGGATGGTAGTAGATTAAGGAAGAGGGCTGTTTTTCACTAAATATCAGATAGGAGATTTCCAACACTGCATTATGGTGAAAAGAAATGACAGCACAAAAGATGGAAATACAGAAAATGTACAAAGAGAAAGATACAACAGTTATCTTTACACAGTTACCCCATTTCTGAGATACTAATTAAGATCACAATTATCTTGTTTTGGAGCAGAAGCAGGAGATCTGTGTCAAGAGAAGGGGGGGCAGAACAATAAGATCTTCTCATTCAGAGCAAACCACTGGAACAGGGACACAGTGGGTGGAGGTGGACAGCTTGCCTTAGAATCATAGAATAGTTAGGGTTGGAAAGGACCTTAAGATCATCTAGTTCCAGCCCCTCCGCCATGGGCAGGGACACCTCACACTAAACCATGTCACCCAAGGCTCTGCCCAAGTGCCTTAATGGGCAGAACTGCACAAGATGTCATTTCTGCACACCTGTAATAGCATCTCTTTTCTTTCTGCCCACCTCTCCCAGTCAAAAGGCTTAATTCAGTTAATGAGAGGGAGTAGCCTACTGTCCTGGGTTCAGCAGTAGCAGTCATGTTTTTTCCTTTGTGTTAACTGGTGCAGTGTAGGTGCAAACACCTACTCTCTTGAATCAGCAAATTACTGTATTAACACATGGTGAGCAATACAATTGCACTAAAGTGGCTCAGAACACAGTCTGGTTACTACTTGGGAAAGTGGCAGTTGGAAAAAACTGAGTATACAATGGTGCCAGGAGAACCAAGACCGCTACAGACTAGCATCACAAGAAGCAGCTCAGCTTTCCTTAGAACGTACTGCTGCGGAACTACAACCAACTTACCAAGGGAAGGTGGCTGTAGTAACTATTCCACTGTACCAGATTCTTCCACTGCACTTTGGATGGCCTGAGAAAACTGGCATGGTTCCAATCAACCAGACAGACATTGTAGAGACAACCAAAGATAGAGGAAGTTACATATATTTTCTATGTAAAGGCTCATTTTTCCTTTCAATACCTGTGTGAAATGGTCACGTTTGTGCACGGCTCATGTCTGTTACGAATGCGTATGTGCTCCTATTGTGATGGAGCAGCCATGCATGATGCATGTGATGTGCAAACTGGATTTATGCATGTTGAAATATTTCAGTATTTGATTCTTGTTCTTGACAGAGAGCAGGGCTTCCACTGAAAGCTCATTTAATGAAAATAATGCAATGCAAATGAACCTGAATCAGAAAAATTAGATTGATGGAAGTAACTTGGTCGCTGTAATTATGCAAGGTGTATTATTTCCTAAATTCTCTTTGCATTAAATATATACCATACATTTATCAAACATAATTAGCAGTTTAGGTGACAAGGATTTGATTTTTCTCCTGCAATAAAAATCCCTCTACATTGGTATGTACATCTAAAATGTAATATGAACATTTCCTTGCTATCATTGTTTACTTCTCTAAGAAAAATTTCATAAGATCAAAGAATCAGAGGGGAAATACCATTTGGGACTTGCAAAAAGATGAGGAAGATGGCTAGGTCAGCCTCCTGTGGATTTCATGAGCATAAAATAAAATCAAATGAGTCAAAGCTTTTAAGGTTGTTAGTCAAATAAATCGTACTTGAAAGCAAAATACTCCATTTTGCTTTGATGATACTTCAGTACAGCTTTATTTCCCTTATAATCGGCATTTCTTTTTTTTTTCAAATATAGAATTAAAGTGATGAAGAAAGAGCAATCAAAACAGAAGTTACAAATGAAGCTGTGACAAAGTTTAATGTTGTCGGTAGGCATTCTACTAAGAGAAATGAGTTTTCTGAAAAAGACAATGTATATTCAACAAAAATCTTATTTTTACACAGCACAGCACTGCTTTGCTTTTCTTTGCCTTTTGCTGATTTTCCTCTGTCTAAACTACAGAATCTATTTTAAATACAAAAAAGTTAAGATGATACTACACTGAGCTGAAGCAGAATACTAATATTGATGCACTCTTCTCAGACGTCTACTGATACTCTTCAGGCTGACTTTCTGATTGACACTGTCTCAAACTTGAGCTTCCTGTCTTCAATTTCCATTCCAACTTAGCATTATTGCAACATGTTTTCTAAGTCATCCTTGTGTTTTATGATAGAGGTTGCTCCCTTTTTTGCCCAGGATTACAAAAGCCAATACTGTGGGGTGCATCTCCAAAAATATTCCGAAGATGAGTTGAACATTTGAAACTTCTCATATAAACTGTGTTTTCAAATCTAGTGAATATTAAGATCAAAGTTTTGATGACATCATGTTTATTGTGCAATGTGCAAAAGCAGTGCCTGAGGAAAGTCTCTTGGAAAAAAGGACAAAATATTTGACATGGGATGCATGCTTCTGTATTTCTCTAAAGAGTATTTACAATAAGAACAAACTACACTTTCCAGGACTAATGAAAATAAGTAATTCTAGCATACCTGGCATTTTCTGTGGAGCCTCTATGACAAGCAGCAGTCCACCATAAACCCCAGTTTGGCAGCACACGCAATGCTTCCCTCTGTAACACTGTCAGTACCTTTCTGTTGCTTTCCCCACAGCCATTTCCAGCAGACTCAAGCTGCAAGTGCGCTACTGCAGAAACAACTTTTACCTTTGCACAAAACCCTACTCATCTTTCTACTACTGCTTTGATTTCATTTAATCTCTGCTGCATGCCAGAGGGCAACTTCAGTGTTTCTGTTTTATATATTCAAATCTTTATGTTCCAACTTACTTCACAAAATGAAAACAAGCTCAGCTAGGAATGTATTGCTTTGCCTGTTGTAAAAGACATTTCAAAAAGCAAAAGTACATTAACAAAATATTAGCCAGTTGAAAACTCTGTGCCTGTAAGAAGCCTGAAATATTGTTTGAAATTTGTTCCAGGATGGATTGCATCACATCCCATTTGATAGAAAAGGGGACTGAGAAAAGACTGTTTGCTGATTACACATCATGTATTTACTACAAGTGCTCCACTGCATACCATTCCTACAAAAAACGCAGTTGCCATTAACCAACAGGACAAGGGCCAGTACTGTTCATGCTGAATTTTCATCTATGTTTCATGAACATACAAGTGCTATTTTTCACAAGCCTTTACAGCAAAATACTGCATACATGAACAGCAAAAGCTGCCTGGTTCCACCAGAATGCAACTGCCTGTATCTCCTGCCTATAGTAAGATTTAAGGGTGTTTCCAGTCTCACAGCACCTAGCTCCTATTTACAAGTTGCGATGCAATTTCCTAAACACATGGACATTAAAAGCTAGTAGACTTGTTTAAGAAATTTCATTAGCACATATGGACAATTATAAAACTGAAATTCCCGCTGAAACTAAATGCAGTAACATCGGCCTCACTAACCTTCTCACAATGAAGTGAAAATATTTCTGATACAACTAAGACAATGAAGGGTTTTTTCACTCTTCTCTCGCTCAGTAGCTGAATGTTTCTTTGGGATTTTGGACACATGGCTTTTTTTTTAGAATTTAAGTCATGTGGGGTTTTTTAAATAGTTTCACAGAAAATAACTATATCAAAATGCTAGCAAAAAGCACTTTCGGTTTTTCTGTTAAAATCCTCTAGGATCATATGGGGACCTCAAGTCAAAAATCTTCACTTTAGAACAATAAATAAATAAACCTGGCAAAGCCTTCCCAAGGCTGGCCAACTGTAGCATAAGTAATGCAGGAGGCTGAGAGATGCCAGATAAATTTGATTACTATAAAAGATGGGAATATGTTCCTTTCCTCAGAGAATTCACAAAAAGGGGTCAAAAACAAAGCAGCGCTGAGGGCGAACAACTTCATTTCAGCAGCAACTCAAGGCGAAAATACAATACCATTTCGCAGGAACATTTTATCACATTGGTGCAGACACCTCCTAATCTTCTATTTCTGAAAAAGGAAAATAGGGAAGATAGAGTCCAACCAAAATGGGGCTCTTTCTATTCTGGAAAAGTCATACTGATTAGTATATCAATCTAGTAAAGAGTTCAAGGACCGTTTTCTTCTTCCACCTCCTACCAGTGTCACAGTTTCTCTAATACATTTCATTAGGAAAAAAAAAATGAATCTTATACTCACATTATTCTTCCTATTTGTCAGATTACTGAATCATTTATATCGAACACAATCAGAGAGCATCACCAGGAGAAATGACCTACCATACTTCCCTTGTTACAGAAAAACAAAGTCTTGACTCAATGTTAATTGTTACAGCAGTGAGTAAGGATTAGATATTGAGATCCCCCGTGTGCTATTCTCCAACTAAAAGATAATTCTGATTTTACATTGCTACATTTTTCCTCTGTAAATAGATGAGCTCTTGCCAGTTGCTATTACAATAGCACAAGTGTTTTACTAATGTCTCCAGAATTACTTTTTCTTTCCAATGTCACAGGGTTGCACATGGCTCGTTCACTAACACATCACATTGGTGGCCGAGTCATACCATTGCACATAACACACCCACATCCCACCAAACATCATACTGTCAGTTATCCATAAAAGCCAGTCTTACTAGGATCTATTGCATTTCACCTTATTTTTGTTACTTCTTTCAAGCTATCCAACTCTTCCTATTTAATGTTCCCAACTTCCACTCTATTAACAGCGCTTCTTCACCCCATTTCAGTAAGGCATGTGTGATTTTTATGAGAGTTACAAAGTACAGAAAAAGGTTGATCTTTGAGAAAGGGATCAGTTCCGTCCAGCCTCATAAATTCACTTTCATTCTGTTTTATTTGCACTATACAACCTACTTTTGCAAAACATATTTTCCATGGTGTCATTGTATCAGTTACTCTACAGGACTCAAGAAAGGATAGGCTTGCAGCACTTTTTACTAATAATACTTTTTAGTATTAAAGGAAGAAAAATGTTTCTGTAATAATCAGTCTTTGGCAAGTTCATTTTATCCTTTTTTCCCTTAGTTTTCCCATATTTAATTCTTTCTTCATGTTGCTGCAGTATTATTTCATCTTTTATTTAAAAAAAAACAGTTTGTAATACAGAACATACAGCCCTGTGTGGCATCAGAATTTTTGGACAGGCACTATCATCTCCATTATTTTCCTTCCATTATTGTTTGCAATATTAATGTGAAGAATCATGGCCACTAGCAATTTAAAAACACAATAAAGTTATATAATAAGAGGCTTGGAGAGATTATCTGCGAAGAGTCTATGCAGAAAGGGTACTGTAACTTGTGTCCTGTGCTTGAGCGTTCTCTTCCAGTTCATCTATAAAACTATGATGCAAAAATTTTCTAGAGTTAATAATCCTTGTATTTCAGTGACATAATCAGTGGTTTTTTTTTTTTTTTACACCAAGGAGTCATTGAAAAAAACAGCTGAAGCCTGCAGAAGGGTGCTCCTGCACAGAGCAGTGACGGATGGGCATCTCTTTGACTGACTAAATGAACAAAGGGCTCCTGTGGATTTTAATAACACTGATCCATTTATGAATCATAAATGACAGAGAAAGTGTTTTGCATGTTTGAGATTTTAAGATTTTGGGGGGAGGAGGGGGACAGGGTTCAGTCAATGAAATGTTTTCATTATGATGATTTTTTTTCTTTGCTCTTAAGGAAGCAACTGCATTTGATAGTATGTTTGGCATGGGTGCCCTATAACAGCCAATTTTTTAGATTTTGGTATAGGTAAGCTTTGTGACAAACAGAAGTATCGCAGCTTTTTCATCCCCTTTCACAACTATTTGAAATATTGCATACAAAAGAGGAGAGCAAACAGACTTAGCAGTAGGCAGTACAACCACTGCAGAAAGGACCCGGAAACTAACACCACTAGGTTATAATTTCTCACACCTTAAAAGAAATTTGTCAGAGTTTTAAAATTTAAATTAAAAAATACATAATTAATATATAGTTTCTACTGTAACCATAAGTCTCGGTTGTAAAATTAGCATTTGTTTAAAAAAGCAGTAGCTAATGTTTTCAGAAGAAAAAGCCTTGGCAGAGTTTGCTTTTCTGATTCTGGGAAGTCATGAGAAAACATTTCTTTAAGCTAAGCAACTCCAAGCTTTCTCTTTCTGATTATAAAAATACTTTCATCAGCCACAATACCCTCTCAAGACACATTTCTTACACTCTGTCTTTACACTATATCCACACAACTCTCTATACTTTACATGTATGTAGTTTCCTATGCACACATTCCTTAAATAACTTTCAGAAGTACATTTTCAGAATGACATGGACATATCAAACTCAAGTGCTAGGAAATACAAATGTTCAACTAATCAGGATTACTTTGGATCGTCACATGTATGCTTTAATTGAAATCTCAGTTTTCCCCACAGAAGACATATGTCATTAAGTGCAAGAAAAATGTTTGGGCGACTAAGATGGAAAACTGGAAAAGAAGGTTCTGTCTCTATCAGTGCCCAAGTTCTTACTCTTTATCAACCATGCAAAGACATGACACACTCCACAAAACTGAAACTCCTGATTCCCTGCTGGATATCACTCTTATCTCCACTCCAGTTCCTAAACCCACTATAACTCTCAGACAAATTGCTTCACTGCACTCCTGATCTTGACTCCCAGCATTTATCTCTTAAAATTCTCACTTTTAGGAAAGTTCAAAGCATCCACACCACCATCATCATCTCTGCATGTCATACTGTAAAGTAATGCTGCTTAGGCTCAAACTAAAACATACAAAAACCTAGAAAACTTCCTGCAGCATCTTAGAGGATTTTTTCCAACAGCCTTTTGTTTCTGTGAAAGAAATGTCTTTCGTATAAAAGCATAAAATTAAAAAAAAATTAAAAAATAAAAAAAATAGAAGCTGGTAGGTCTGAAATAGTATTAGAACAAACTGAGCTGCCTGTTCTAGTGGACTGTGTTCCTGCCCGTAGCAGGAGCTACATGTTCATTAAGATCCCTTCCAACACAAACCATTCTGTGATTAAATGAAATAGCCTCTTGTGGCAGCTATTGCACAGGCAACGACGACTGTACTTGCTCTGTGCATCAGACAGGAATTTCTTATTTCATACACCATTTAAAACTTGCTGCAGTGATTCCACAAACCTGTCTATACTATTAGCACAACTGAAGAAAAGCCTTCTTCCCTCCCTCCCCCCAGTTCAAGGTATTTTGGCCTAAAATCAACTGCACAAGTAGACCACCATAGCACTGATGACAGAAGCAAAGCATACTTAGTACTAGATAATAAAGAAAAAAAGTCTTATATTTTCATAAATAATAATTCATATTGTATTTGAATACATCAAAATAAAATTACCCAGTCTACATCATCAACAAACACTGTGGAAACAATATACCGTAGCAAGCAACCAGTGAATGCACACAGTTGTTTCAATGTTTATAAATACAGATTTGCATTTATATCATATTTTTAGAAATTACTCTCCCAGGACAGTGTTAGGGTGTGGAACAAAGCTTCTCCTTGCAAAAATGCATATTCAGAGAGAGATCACCTACATACTCTACAGCCATTAACACAGGCAGATCACTTACTGCTCCGACTGCCCCTGAAAAAAATTATGACATTTATCATTATTGCTAAAGTTATTATTGCTAGTATGGTCTTCAAATACTCAACTGTAGAGCTATATTCTGAAAGTAAGTAATTCACTAACCTATGTGCTAAACCCTTCAACTCAATGTGGCTACAATTCACACACCTTCAGACCACACTAAAACCATCAAAATGGACAGATTTTACATAAAATTCATTTAAATAATACCAAATACTTGCACTTGGAACTCAGCTTGGAAATACAGAGGAAGAGGTTTTCTTACCATATGAAGGACTTCTGGACTGGAGCACGTAACACAGGATGCTTGCTTCCTGGGCATTAATTCAGTAATTGCACTTCTTGTTCAGGATAAATCCAGAAAGTAGCTAGCAGAAATAAATTAAAACCACAAATTTAGCATGGGTTGAGTGTGAACAAACAGAATTTCTTCTTGTCTGACTAATAAAAAAGCCTACTTTGGTCTTCATTTCTAGTCTGAAAGAAAAGGTCTGGTCACAACTGGTTGCAAGTACCAGTTTGGTTCCACACCAGATGGAAGAACACTTCTGAAGAAAGAACCAGTCAATACATTCAGAAGAATAAGGCCCAAGAGTCAACCATTGTAAACGATACGAAAGAAGCACTAAATATAGATTATATGAGTCTCCTCCTTTTGTGTGTCAAAACAATAATTTTATTTTAAAATCTGCCAATCTGGGCAAAACTAATCACCAAAAAAAGCATTTTACCTTTCAAGGATCTGTCAGATATTGAAATTGCTTGTGTCAAATAGACGGAATAGGGGTACATGGACAGTTTTCACAGATCCCTCAGATTTCAGGGCTGGAAAATTAAAATATACAAATATTACTAGGAATTGAAACGTCAAGTCAGCAAATTTCTTCTTTCTGCAGAAGACTTTGCAGAGGGAATGAAGCTTCAAGCAGTATGCAGATAAGTCATATTTCATTTTTTAGTAGTTGAGAAAAGATTGGAAGGTTTGCAAGATAAGATGCTCTAAAAAAGGTACTGCGATTTCAAACAGTCCAAACATATCTTGTCATCTCCAAACAGTGAACCGTATTAGATTACAGCCTCAATTAATATCTGACATTATTTCTAACAGTGGAAAGTGACATCGTGTACAACTGACATAACCTCATGCTGCTCCACACTGGGCTAGATGCCTATATTTTCCCCATTCTTCTGACCTTAGCTGTAAAAAAACACAGTTATTCTTCTCTGATGTTTTCTGAACTGAAGAAGAGAAAAATACAGCAGGAGAAGGAGGTCACTTATAATGAGAGGCATCTCCAGTGGGCAGATACCAACACAAAACCAGAGCTGCTCACAACAAAAATGAGTCTTAAAATACAAACAAACCAAAACCCAACAGGATGAAGGATCAGAGAAGTCTAAATAGATTAGGTACCCACAGCATAAGCAAAAATATAATCCTCAAAAGCAGTATATAGAAAAGGAGACAGGAAATGAGGAAAACTACTGGATAATGCTCCATGCTAGTAACAATCACAGTTAAATACAACAGTATGTAACACTGCTCCAAGTTCAGTACCTATTTGCTGGCTCCACAGCAAAAAAAAAAGTCATATGGCTACTGAATTGTTCTTTCAAAATTTTCAGGAAGTGCTAAGGTTATATACTGATAATACCTTTCCTTTCCATTAGCACCAACATATTTCTGCAAGTATTGTGACCCTGAAAAGCTTTGATATTAAGTAAATTAAAGGACAAGCTACAATGATAATTTCAATATCCCTGTTATTTTTAACACACTGGAACACATGTAAGTTTTCAAAATGTGGTACATCATACGATTCAAACATTTTGGGGTTACGAGAACATTTGTGAGTAGTGCGGTACAGGAAAACAAGAAAGGTTATGATATCTAAGACCATTCAATGACAGCTTGTGGAAAGCTTCCCAAACTACTTGTCCATGTGTAATGAAACAACCAGCCACATGATGAAAGATTTTACTAAACATGAAATAAATACAAATGGTTATCTAGTTACATTTATACAGCAAGTATGTAAATATGCTTGTCTACATTCACAGCACAGTTGCTTGAAGATACCAGCCTCAGATACAAGCTGCTGACATTACACAGTCATTAACTGAAAACTTATAGGGAATTTACATGTACTGACGAATGCTGCATAATTGAAAAGGTAAGAGTCAAAAAGAAAGGAGACAACCATTTCTGTAGATTCCTCTATTACAGGCTCCACTGGTTATCCTATATCGAAGAGGCAAAGACTGTGCTACCAATGCCATTATGCTTCACAAGTAGACCCAACAAACACCACACCACCAACAATTCACCTCTGCAGGCTCCTATGAACCCTGCCTGGCCCTTCTCCCCCAGCAATGCTTTGCTGAAGGTACGAGTATATGGATGGGTGTAAACAAGACTTGGTCTTAAAAAAATAAGCACCAATAAACTGGCAGATATCTAATGGTATTTATATGACAAAAAATCTGCAGGTACCTGTGTCTGCACAACCTTGAATTGCAAACTCTTACCTGAATGTAGCAAGCAAGCATGTCAATACAGACCATGCAGTAAAGATCTATAGCTCTAAACTGTTCCACCTTCACTGTGAACTTCTCAATTCACAAATCAATGAAATATTAGTCATAAACAATGAGCCAAAAATATTCTTGGGAGGGGAGAAACAAAACAAAAACTTTTTCAGAATTGTGAATCATGGAGCCTACACATTTTCCAACATAAGTTCAGGAAATAAAAACCTCATTAAAGCTTTAACCAAAATTTCTAATTCATCAAAGGACTGTGCTCTGAATACCAATGAATTTCATGAAGAAGCAGCAGGGTTTTTTTTTTTTGTCTGCATGTCTGTAAAATATCTCTTAGGTTACAAAACCCAATCTGATGACACTGAAAAGTCTTTCAGGAACAAAGACAGACAAGCAAAACAAGCACCAGCTCGCTTTAATTCCATGCAAAAGTGTCAACAGCAAAATCACTGCATCTCTTCCATAGCAGAATATTAAATAGTTCATTAATATCCATTTTCCCTTCTTCTCTTTTCAGAGGCTACTAAAATTGTTTCTGTTTGATTTTACATGAGTGAAACTCCTCCCGAATGAAACAGGTACAAGTATCTTGAAAGAACATTCAAGTGTACATCATTCAAGACCTTGGCAGTCCCTATCTCTATGAAACAACAATAGCATCCCACTAATAACAATGACTTGCTTAACTATTCATTTTTGTAAATAATGGAACTGAAAATTATCTAGTGATGGATTTACACTTTTACAATGCATCCCAGGGATGAAAATGAATAGGGACGAAGAAATTATGTACATTACAATGGGTGACACACAGAACTTAAAATTCTAGCTGGCTCCAGATATGAACACAAGCTGGAAAATGTGGCACTACAATTTTTAGCATTTTACCTTTGTCTAATACTACTGTGAGACATCCTATATGTATTATTTGTATTATAGTAGCACTTAAAGACTCCAATTAAAATCCAAATACTATTACATTAGGCAGAAATAGTATGAAAATTACAATAGGTGTCATAGCCATTTTAATTCCAAACAAGGACAATAAATTACCTATTTCTCAGATATGCCTTCTTTTCTCTTGTAGTTACCCACAGAACTTAACATATTAGTTCCTATATTTAGAGGAAGCATTAAAAGGATTGCTTAGGCAGACTTTCTGGTCTTTTTTTCTTTGAAAACTCTATTCATATTTCCAGTGGAAGCACACAGGCACAGAAGAGTGAAACCCTACTGACACAAGGCTTGCCTTCCTGCTTTCCTAAATCACCCTTCCTGAGAATTTGCCCACGGAACCCCAGGACCCTGTGGACCAGGAGCTGGAAAAGCCTGCTCCCCTGAGGTGCAAGATGGCAATTTAACAGAAAAAAAAATCCCATGCATTTAGACTTTTTTCTCATTGCTGCTCTTTTTTGGTGCATTCCTTTTACTTTAGCTTAAGCACTGACATACTAAACATACTCATTTAGTCTAGGCTATCATTTTACTATTCATATATTTGCACACTGAACAACTTAGAACTAGGTCCAATATGCTAGGAAGCTATCCTGACACTGAGATGTACCTTGCATCCATATCTAGCCAGTTGGATGATTCTGTATAAGTTTGGTTCTTATAGAAAACAAAACATACTAAGAGTAGATATTGAAAAATAAGATTTTTTGGAGGTCAGGAACTGACAAAGGCAACAACTTTTCTGGAAACACAGAAAACACTAAGTTTTTATACAAAACCAAGTTAACATACATTACTTTGTGTTTAAGTAACAAATGGCAAGTGTTTACACTGTCACAACTATCTCTCTAGTAGGGAGTTTATTATAAGCAGTAATTCAAACACAGGACTTTAAGAGACAATTTATAAATATTTTAAATGGTAAAATATAGGTGTTGGCTTTTTTTGTACTGTGTCCAGAAAATTTGCACAAACACATCAAATTCTCCACCTAGGGAATTTACTTTATTGTCAAGTTTGCATTTAAAATAAATGTACATGACCTATTTTGGGGGTAATATAACTAAAAGGAACCTATTTGTTGTTTATTATTTATAGAAGATTCACTTCAGATTAGGCCTTTTGCAGACGTGTGTATCTGTGTGGCATCATCCAGATAACCCCCAGCACTAAAACAGATGAGAAAACGACAAGTTAGGATGTATCTCAGTCCACACACTGTTTTATAAAAGCTGAGATTAAAAGCTGTTTTTTCCTCCTCAGAAAGGCCACATGAAAGAGCTACTACCATGGCTAATGCATTGACCTTCTGTGTCTGATAATGACAAGTTCAAGTTCCTAGAGTTGGATAAGATGTGGAACTAAAGTAAGTGCACTCAAGCAACGAGTTGTTCTGCTCTGTTAGAATCCTACTCACAAAGACAGCTCTATAGAAAGACAAACAAAAACTGTTTAATTCTTTATATATATATATATATATATATATATTTAGTCAAGGAGTTTTTCTACACCATCAGCATGTCTTGTAACTACTTACTTCAGTCTTCAGTCTAAGGCACCAGTGGTTTCTTTCACTTTTTTTATAGAGAACTTGAAATTATTTCATATAAAAGATGTTAAATTTATGAAAACAGATGTAAAATTACTGCTTGTGTATAAAACCTCAAATTTTCAGCTTTTTTATTTTAAACAGAGAAAAACAGAGTAAAATCTTATCTATCGTGTAAGAGATATAACATCTCTTTATAAACTTTGCCTTCCAAACCTCTTGGAAAACAGAAATGCATTTTTATACAAGTGGATTTCTTCGTTTTCAAAGGAGGACAGCAAAAATACATCAAGCATTTCTTGCTATCATCAACTAAGAAAAACCACAGTGGACCTAAAGCCTTTATTTGTATCAGTCATTAGTTCTGTACAGTTTTGCAGGTTACAGTGTCTGGAGCTCTTCAGGGGCAGAGTAAAACTCCTTCTCGATGTTGCTGCTGTGACTGAGGCAGAGAAAAGAAAGCTGCTGTCATCAAATGAGGCATCAGCACCACCGGATTAGATAGATAGGGCAAATAGAGTTTGACTAAGGGAAGTAGCTAACAAAGCTGCTTTTTTCCTAAATAATAGCACTATTAATAATACATATTAGGATGTACTATTACATACGTATGACCGTGTTTTAGAACATTTTATATTTCCAATTATTTATATTTGAAATTACACAGATATATTGCAACCTTTACATCTTTAAGTTATATACAGATAATAAAGGCTAAAATAAAATGCTAGGACTCAGAGTGGTGTAAATCAATATGTGCATAATCTGTTTTTAATCACCAACTCATGGCCAATATTTTACACTGGAAGATTCCTGACAGGACAGACTGTGATCACAAAGGGAACAATACCATTCTGAAAAAGATTCCCTTTTAAATTTGTCTCTTGAAACAGTATTTCTAATTTCCTCCTCCTCACCCCCAATTTGAGCTCATCTCAGAAACAGTAATTTATTTAGAAAGATAAATTAATCTTTAGCATCTCCAAAGTCTTGGGTTGTTCCACTCCAGTAAATCACTGTAGATGAAAGTTTTGCTTTTCCTTAGAAAACAGAGTGATATTAAATACAAAACCCCACACATTAAAAGAACACTAACATTTCTAACACAAAAGCTTGAGCTGAAGTTAAGAAATTGCCATAATTAAACTTGTCCAGGAAGACAGATTAAGGTCAAATATGTCTATTAATTGTGGGTATCCATTCTAAGCCACCTTAGACTTGATTTATTTTTTTTTTTTTTTAAGCACAGCATTTCACAGAATTAAATATGTTACTAGAATGGTTTTCAGTAGTTCCCATTGCAGCAGCGATTGCTCACCACTTCTGCAAACAGAATACCACACGCCCCAGCTGCACTCCATAGTTCACAGCATTCTGCATGAGGGCTGTATTAGGTAACTTCACCATCACCATGATGCTACTGGTCAGTCACAGAAGCAGCAAAAAAAAGTCCTGTTTTTTTTAACAAGTCATTTTTCTGCTTTACTCACAAGAGTCCACACTCCTTTTCCTGTGTGCTACACTAAGTTCTACCACTCACACAGCAGGAGTCCCCGGCAGCAGTAAACTTCTCATTTACAAAACTGAGCCACCCTGTGACTTCCTGTGAACAGGTTGGGTGTAAATGCTTTTGACTCTGATATTAAGCAGATTCTCCATGATGTGAGCAGTGGCAGCCTGAAGCGAGGGTCCCTCAGCACCCTCAGAGCCCCATGGAGCTATTTGTTCCCCTGTCCCCTGGCTATTCCTCTGTGGTCCTTGGTCCCCTGGGCCATCTAACCTTCACCCTGGGGCTCTGAGCAAGCCAGGCCAGGCTCCCCATCAGAAGAGCCAGAAATCCAGCCAAAGTCCACAGACAGCACGTAGACACTCTCCTGCAAGCAAATCACTGCATGCACATGTGCCTTTAATGTCATGGCTGGAGGTCACGAGAATGGGGTTATTAAGCTAGTATCAAAATGGCTTCAGTAGGTACTGTAAATTAATTGAGCCAAAATTAAATTAAAACTAAAAAAAAAAATAATGAAAAAAAAATTCATTTCTGGCTAAAGTGATGAGGGCACTGTGATCACCCCCAGCCTGCCCACGGGGCCACAGCCACCATACACCATGAGGGAAGACAGGGCAAGCCTGGTGGGCCACCATCCATGGCCTCGCCTGGGGATTTCACCGTGTGGAAATGGCAATCTGTTGAAATAAAAGATGCATTCACACTTTGTAACACATTTTCTTCGGGTTTTGTTGCATCCCTCACTACTTCTAATTATCAAAGAGACTTTCTTTCTAAACAAAGGCTGCTGCTTCTTCATCCAAGAACGATGTTAAGATGCTAAATGAGGTATGCGATCACAGCGCCTTGCCAAACAAAAGGAGAAGTCAAACACAGCACTTGTGATTTCCCTGTCGGATCAAGGAGAGGGAAAGGAGTTACAGAGAAAAAAGCCTAGATTTCAAACAACTGTTTCCATAATAAACACTTACTACAAGCAAGGTTCAGAAAATTACAAAACAAAAAAAAAACACCTTTTTTTAATTTTTATTTAAATATCCCTAGTTTTCTTCTTTGTTTAAGGTGAAATATCTCTTTTTTCAATGATCAGTCTTAACATTTTCTTTTTCAGGTGAACTTGGGAAAAGGAAAAGAAAAAGCTAACCTGGATTTTTTTTGACACAATAAACTATAAGTAATTCCTTTGAAAATGCTAAAGCCTGTGATGTAACTTCTTTATTTAAATAAATTCTAAAGTATCTGTTATTTACACAGAATAATTTGTGCTATTAAGACTTTTTTTCCAGAACATTATTTGTTAATATTCCTAAATACTCATTGTATGAGCATACAATGAATCTTTAAAAAGCCTGTAGTTTTCTCATAAGATTTGGATGTTTTGGGAACAAACTGTGCACTATCTTAAATAGATATTTGGATAATTTGCAAGAAAAATTTTAAAATACAAATAGTATAAATCGTTAGAAAAGTAGCTGGTTCCTAGTCAAACCCTTTTTGTTTCCATCCACCTTTTCCATCACATAGTCCATTCTGGTACATGTACTGAGTTTCTGAATCCTCAGCAGCCCTGTCAGAGAAAAGATGAGATAATTTCACTAATTCAGTATCTTTCTGTTCTTCCCTCTGTAATTTCCAAGGCAATGTTTGCCACACAATATTATTTTTCTTTCTTTCCTCCTCTCTTCGTATGCCCTGCTTTTTGTGACATGACACTTCTTTGGAAGCTACAAAAAAGCTCTGATGTTTAATGATTGTATCTTCAGTTTACAAAGTAGTAAATAATAAAATAAACAATTTGTAGGAACAGCTGCTGAATTTACAAAAGCAAGTCTTACTGAACAGGCAACGTCTGAACCTACATCCCTTTTTTAAAGTCTTCTCTTTTTTAAATGAAAATTAGTTATTCCTCACCTGAATTGTGGCTTTAAATCACCCATGAGCTGTTAGCCATCTGTATAAACTAGTTCAACAGAGTTTTACTGCCGGAGGATATCAGGTCAGAGATGGCTTCTGTTGTCAGATCAGTCACTGACTACCTCAATTGCCTTTGGCAAATCATTTAACCTTTCTGTATTAATGTTTTCATGCCAGTAGAATAGTTCTTCATCACATTAGGGAAGAGTTTATCCCATTAATTAATAAAAATAACCACAAAAGTGTTTCTCCTTTAATTCCAGCGTTATCTGCTCTACAGAATAATACTAAAACTCAAAATAACTCTGCATATTAGATAGAAATTAACTGTTTCAGTAGAAGTGGGTGCTATTTCAGAGCAGATTTCGACTGTATATACTTTAATTACATCACAAATTACAAAGAAGAACAAGGCTGACAGTTTTCTTGCAACTCATAAATAACAGTAACAGCAAGAGCAGCAGCTTGCCTTTGTCTTAAACTAGGAACCTGTATGTTTTAGAATATGCTCCTTAATGAGCTAAATGATTTAAATACAAATATATTGTAAAAATTCTCTTGATCAGAAACATCACATAGAATCATAAAATAGTTTGGATTGGCCGTGTTTCAGCCTAAACCAAACTTTTACTGCCTAAATATAGATTTCTGGAAAATGGAGATTAAAAGGGAAATACTGACAGAGTATTAGCTACACCATGGCATGTTAACGGGTACCATCATAATACAGTCTATTCCAGAATCATTTTTCTTTTTATTATTTCATTAAGTTGTATCTCACTAAAGTTTCTCCTAGGATCTCTCTACAGCACCAAATTTTTCATTGAGAAAACTATAAATCATAGGCCTAAATTACAATTTAATTATAAACGCCTTCCATTCTAATGCTGCCTGGGACCTTTTACCCTCCCACATAATTCTAAAAAATGACCCCTGTCATAATTTCCTTCACTAGAATAATATGCAGAGATCTAATCCTGAATCCTCCTGTCTTATAATTTAATATAAGAGGTAATTATTATTCAAAAGATAATGTTGCAGATATTGAAAATATTCTGAAGTTTAAGTCTAAAAAAACCTTGACTTTGTGTGCAAAAGCCTATTATTTGACTCTTGCAGAAAGGGAAATAAATAAGAAGAGTTTAAGACTTTATGCAAAATGCTGGAAGTATTATTTGTAGCTGAAATTTGTCTACCATAATTTCTATAACCTTTGAGCTACAGAGAAGACACAGTGACACACACACCAAAAAGACACCAGCTCCAGCTCATTTATTATTGATTTCTGCTTTTTTGCCATAGGTTAGACAAAGTTTTAGAACACTACTGTCTAGCTGAAAAATATGTTTTCAGGAGCTCCACATTTCTGAGTGCAAGGAAGTATATGTAAGCCAAAGTCAAAAGAAAAAATAAAAACAAAACCCCACCTTCATAAAACCTTCTTACACCTCAAATTTTATTTGAAATTTATCACATCAAAGACACTGTTATGTTTATGCAAAACATTCCTGTAAAGGAGAAGTTAAATAATACTAAAACTTCAAGGAATTAATACATCTTTTTCCCAAGTCAGAAAAGCAAGGAATAACACCATTATGTCAATTCATCTTGCACAAGAGACAGTGAATTTAAACTTGTACCAAGAACACAGCTCTTATTGCCTGTCTCTATTCACTTTACAAAGAAAGACTTTGACCTTAAGCCCTTTTTTCTAAAACTAGGATTTCATCAATTAAAATCTGTTTTCTTTTTAGTTAATTCTTACAGTATGCAAGACTATCTGCCAAAGAGGTGAACCAATAGTACAGATGGAGCAAAAGAAGGTTAGGATGAACATAAGCAGAGAGAGTTAACAGAAAGAATTTCTGAAGTACAGTAGAATAAAATTCACAGAACAACTGGAGTGTTTTCTCTGTTTCAAATTCAGAGACCATGCCCAGTTTTTCAAGTAAATGAGGTAATCAAATGAGCCTCATTGCTTCTAACCATACACAACTCCACCAGGAAGAACAAATAAAATACCATAACTGACAGATTCAACATCCTGAAGAGGTAGAGGCCATTGAGGTTATCAGAAAATGGGGTTCACAAGAGGTAATTATAGCCCATGCTCACCCTTCTTAGGTGAGGCAGAACATCACTATACAGCTCAATCAAAATCAAACTATATAGTGCAAAGGCACCAGTTTACTACCCTCTTTGTATTTGCTTTGGGAGCAGTTCATTTAAGACATAATAAATAGAGGGTTTATTCCTGTCCTTCCATAAATCTAGGGACAGTGCAAATGAGGTGCTCCTCATTATGAGCAAAAGAAAAGGGGCACCCTTGGTAGTGACGTGAACTGGTAGCATGAAAGCACTCATTAAAAGGAGCCCTGCTCTTTTTTGTAATAAGGAATATTACTTAATAACACTCAAAGCATGGTTCACTTCATATTGCTGAAGTGAGCTTTTGGGGGTCAGTGAAGAGGAAAAAAAAGAGAAGTTCATAGTACCACAAACATAATAAAAAAGAAAGATGGAATTTTGCCTGTAACAAATTAATAATAAGTAAGAAAGTGTCATTGACTGTCTCTGTCTAACTTCATGCAACAGAAAGATTTAAGGATCTCAGGGGATTCATGGAAGATGTTAGACTATACTTTCAAATGAACAAACAAACCAGACTACATGCACAGGTAGACTGAAAGATTGCCAGTAGATTATTTCCTAACTTGAGGATCCAATAAAACACAAAGCTTACACAGCTGTGAATGACTACTATTATTAGCAAATCAGAATGTGTTATTTGATGGGAAATGAACGGCACCAAAAAGGATGGAGCAAAGCAAAAGTTTTACATTTCCAACAAAAATCTCTCCAACACAGCAGTAGTGAAGGTTTGAGCATTTAGATAATCTGAATTTCATCATTTGGGGGATTAGTCAGAAGAGAAAATGCAGTTGTAGAATACCTCTGAGTACGTTAGCTGTTTTTCACGTATGATAGGAAACTATGCACACCAGAAAACTGCCAGAAGTACATGTAAGATGAGGAGTACACCAAAAGAGAAATGGCTGTGCCCTGCCAGCATCCCATCAGGATCCCATTCAGCCCGGGCACCTTTGAAGAAGGCAAGAAATATTTTGGTGGCTATCTCAGCATCTTCATTCTGTACTCTATTATCAAATGCCATTCCGCTTCAGAACCTACAGGATGACCATGCATGAAAGAAAGAACATCAGGCCTTCTTGCGGAAGCCAGTGCTCAACGGGAAGATTTTGCAGGGCTTTGTAGTTTCATCTAAACTGGATCATAGAATCAATCATAGCATGGTTTGTGTTGGAAGGGACCTTAAAAACCACCCCATGCCAACCACCTTGTCACAGGCAGGGGTAGCTTCCACAAGACCAGATCCTCCCGACTGACCACAGAATTCAACAAGGAGAAAAATTCTCCAGTGAAGGATTTTGATGGTCAGACAATAACATGAATATGCAAAGCAACAATTAGACATCATTACCAAACATGCTTTTTTACTTCCTTTTGCAGGGCTAGTGAAACCACATACTCGAGCCCCTGTTCAGAAAGGAGAACGAGGGGGATTAATTGAACAGGTATTAAAGCTGTTGAGAGTGCTTTTGTAACAAGTCTTTCACATGGTCAAAACCTCGATTAACCTGAGTAAGGGCTTTGCCTGAGTCAGTAAGTGAAAAGAGGAGTTTACATGAGTATTACATTTGCATTTCATGTACAATATGTTTACTTTAGGAATGATATTTCTAAGGAGCTATTGAAATAAGTAAAAAAACACACCATATCCTTCTAGCAAAACTTCCCTTTTTGCTGTTCCTGCTTGACATCAGCGTATGCAAAGTCAACGCGGGGGTAGCACAGCACAGCTACTACTTAGCAATGACTTCTGAAACTATTTTGGTTTGCTTTTGTTGTTAGCATGTCTGTACCATACAGACAATGTTAGTAAAGCACCAAAAGTATCTCAACATGAGTTCTTTACAAAGCAAACCCATTTCCTTCACATGAATTTTCTTATTTATGCTTTCAGTGATTTTTTCTCCTTTTTTTTTTTTTTACAAAATCCATTTTGTTATTCATCTGCAGTTTTATAAACTTTAAAATAATTTCAGTTGTCAAAGCAGAAAGTTGACATAAGGTTTGAAGCCATCATCAGAGCAGTTGGCCAAAAAGCTACTATTAGTTAACAGATTACACTGTTGTGCACATCACAAACTTTTCATAAGAAGATCTCCTTGTCCCCACAGAATTTCCTTTGGTTTATCTCAAGCCATCAACCCCACTTGTCAGATTATTTTGACTTGTACTCCTGTCACTAAATGTACTCAATATCTCAGGTTTCTGTTTTCTGAAAGTTCAGTAAATGTATTTCCTACTTTGTAATTCAGATCATTACAGCAAGCACTGCAATAACCCAGAGTCTGGCCAGACCCCTACCAAACCTCATTTTATACCTCTATTTCCTCATTGATAAGTATATCCCAAATCCAATTCTTCAGCTAGTTGTACACTTACACGCATCTAAGTCACATTTCCTTAGCTTGCTTATAAATAAAGAAGTCATGTGAGGCAGTGTCAAAAACTTCCCTAAATTCAATATATAAGACATCTATTGCTTCTTCTCTGCCCACACCTGTTACTCCATTGTACAGTCTGTGTTGGTTAGACAATATTTTTTCTGACAAATCTGTTTGGTTTTAATTTCCTTGTCATCCTTGAAGTGCTTGCAAACAGCTTGATTATTTTTTTCAAGAATTTTTGCAGAAAATGGAGTTTAGCTGCCTGTTCTGTAAGTCCAGTCTAAACTCCTGTTTCAGCTAAGGACACCATACTGTCTTCCAGTATTTCATCTTCCCTGCACAAGTTTTCAAAACCAGACACTGCTAGTTCTGAGTTTATTTTCATTCTTGTAATGACTTTTGAAAAACCACACTTTTGACAGCAGCTATCTTAGATGCTTTAACCTGTTTCTTCTCTTCAGGACCAAGATGTTACCTATTTGGCAATGGTATTAATTATGATAGCTGCTGTCCTATAGACGACCTTTAATAGAGAAGGATACAAAAAGATTTGGCTGTCTCACAATTATCTTTTGCTCTTCAGAGAATGGCAATCCTACGTGTCTCTTTATTCTCCTGTCCCTGTAATGGTTTTTAGTGTTGTTATTTTTGCTACTTTGCTACACCTTACAAGCTGCTTATTCTATTATTTGGCATCTGATCTTATCACAGCATGCTTCTGCTGTATTTTCAGACCTACTTTCAGCAACCTGCAAGCTGATTTCTTGCACCTTGTATCCATCCTCTGTACTAGGATAGTTTGCACTTTATAAAAAGATTCCATTTATGTAATTATACAGGTCTGAATAATTCCCAATAATTGTCACATTAGGTTTCTGAGATACTCGGTTTCACTGATTGTTCTTCATTTTTAATTGTGCACTGAACTCAAAAGCTTGCTACCCTTTTGCCTATGATGTCCCAAGTAGCTGTGTCTGGGCCTTCTCTGTTCCTTTTGCATATTCATTCTACAACACAGCAGCATAGCATTGCAGCAAGAATTTAGTTTTTTATGCTATTTCTACAGGGGGCACTAACAATATTTTCATTTTTCTACTATCTGTAGTTAGAGACCACAATGAAAAAGAAGAGAGATAAATCAAGCCAAAAGCTTTATATTCTTTACTGATAGGGGTGCTCCTTTATTCATGGGTACAACAACATCCATCCTTGTACCTTTGCAAAAATACTTCTGCAGAGGGAACCCAGCCCCAGCACATTTTCTCTCACATTTAATCTGCCACTTTAAGGGCACATTTACTTAGTCCTCATCAAACACGGATAATTGACATCTTTCTACCCCTAGCATCCCCATTCTGAGAAGGCGGTTTCCCCAGGAGCCGCCTTGTACAATCTCAAACACTTTATTACTGGTCAATTTGGGTCTCCTGCCCACTGGAAGTGGCAGTGCTGAGGGTCTCTAACTCTCTCTTGTCTCGCTAATCAATATAAGCAGTCACTTCCACAGCATTTCCCTGCTACTCAGCAAGAAGGACAATAGAGAGTGTCATGGATTGTAAATAAACGTACAGATTTAGTGTTCCATCAGGAAGTAAGTAAAGCTTCAGAATTAGGAGAAGGCTTTTACTGTGGACTTTTGGGCTTCTTCTGAGATTTTCTCTGTTTTAATTCTTTCCATGGAGAGCAAAGAAAGGCAGTTGGTCCAATGCCGTTCCCAATAACTGCCTCCTCGGCAGAGGCTAGCCTGTCCCCAGTGCACAGGGGCTAGCCAATGTCCCCATTAGCAGTGCATGTGGCACAATGCTCTCTGAAGGGAGCAACAGAAAAATTCTATAAAGTGCCAACCACAGCTTTACAGTCTCTGTGTTATGGGTATGAGAAAGTCGGGATTAAACAATTATTGCCTCGAACTCACACAGTAAAATTTGTTTATGAGGTAAATTTTAACAAGAAACAAACAGTTAGTGTTGTTTATAAGCAAACTCAAGCTGTAAAACACAGGCAATGCTTTGTAAATACCAGTCCATGGGCCAGATGAGGTCCTGGAGGGAAGCTCCCTGCTGTTTGCAGCTGCTCTCGCCTGCAGAATGCAACCAGCTCCAGCAGCCAGGTGAAATCAAAGCCAGTGGTTTTGGCCAAGGATGGCACAATGGCAAAATCTTTATTTGTTTGTAAAGACATTTCTTGTCACAGGCCTTTCCTTCCACTGCATGGAATTACCTGCTAGTAATCTCCATCCAAAAAATGGCCATAATGACTGTTAAATGTATTATCTAACAGCAAATAATGTTTAAAAGACTATCCTAGACAATTCTGGTGTACAACAGAATATTTTGATCTAAACAGTCCTCAAATTCAAATCAGATTGGTTTCATGCTGCCATTTTGTTTAATAGGAAATACCCACATTCCTTCTAAGCCCTGCAACACACCCTCTCTTTTAATGAAATTCAATGAAATTAATTCATTAGGTAGAGCCCCAGGAAGGTCTGATGCTTTCTGGTCTCCCTACAGTGCAATATGATCACACCATTAAGATGAATGCCAGCGCAACAACGGGGAGCAGTGACTCAAACCTAATTTCCACTGGCAATGTGGTGTGAGGTGCAGTATTTACCCTCCTGGACCCTGAGGACTGAATAGTCCAGGGATGCTGGAAGTGTTAATTGGGCTGCACTGAACTATGTGAAGACTAAAGACCAATTCCTGAAGAGCCACGATCAATGACTAATGTGCATTAGAGGGCCAGTGCTGGAACACCAGAGATGCAGACCCAGGTCAGGAGGAGTCCACACCTGGCACAGTCTCTCTGTGGCTGGCTCTTTGCAGGACAGCCATCCTTCCACCTTCATGATCACTAAAGTGTGCACGCTAGCTGAGGAGTATCAATGAATGCTATTAGGTTCATTAAAATACTACATACTGTCACTTGGCATACCACGAGGAAGGAAATACACCAATACACCTTAGCTGTTCCAACTTTACTGATCTGTAACAACGAAGAAATAAACCAGAAATAAACCTGGGGGGAGGGAAGAGGGGAGGGGGAAATGTAACGTTATTCTTTTTACTGCAAACACGCACACAAGAAAACACTTTAAAAATGAATATATGCCTACTGCAAAGTATTGAGGTGAAAAGGGAGGTTTTATCCCTGTTCCCCCAGGATCTCTTAGAGAGTGTGTGTTTCTGTGGTGGTTGGCTTGTGGCTTCGTTGTTCACTACAGTTTCCCAGAGCCCTATATTTTACTGAAACGTAAGTACAGGCCCACCAATTTGCTGACAAGCTGATCTATTGGCTCTAGGACACTGAAGGGAATTATGCTCCTGCCGCCCTGATGCTCTCCTTTGTTTAGAAAAAGAAGAGAGAAAGAGAGAGAGTGAAAAAAAAATCCTCAATCGTTTAGTACAAGTCATTTTACATGCTGGGATAATGAAGTATAAAAATGCCTTCAAAGGACTGATTTCCTACTTTTAACTCACTACCAGCCGAGCTCTTTGTGAGGCCCTCTGGAACATGCATTCCCAGCCCCACTCAAACAAAAGAGCTGCGAATTCATTAAACTATTTAATTATGCCTTTTTATTTTTCTCCATTAGCAAGCCCTGCCAGTACAAAGTAAATAAAGCCACCATGGTCTTTCCCCAGCAGACACACTGACTGTTTTTATTCTTTATTCAGTTTACAATATAAAGGGCTATTTTTCCCCCCTCCTCCTATTCTTGGCTAGTTTCCTAATACAAGCCCTACAAACAGAAGCATCCAACTGTACATGCAATGCATGGAAGTAGAGAGCAGCCGCTGCACTCAGCATTGCAAGCACATACCCTAGACAGCTTTCAAAGTACCAGCAGCCAACGGCAGCCAAACAGCACTTTACAGCCAGGCACGGAAAAGATATTAGCTTTTTTTTTATACTCTAGTAAATTTGCTTTTTACATCTATTTCTTTTCAGAAGGGCTTGTTATTGAGCTTACTGTCCACAAATTCCATTGATCTCAGGCTGTGACTCAATCCATATGCTCACGCTTTGACACCAGCACAGCAAGCAAGCGATACAAATCCTGTTCAGGCTACAAACTTATTGATTTTATAGATTTCCCCCAAAGTTGTGATAATGATATATCATTGTTAAATTTGGTAGAACAAACTGCTTTCCCAATCTGTCAATGCGAGCATGAAAACCAATTCACAGCCTTGTTTAGAAGGCTTTCCCTTCAGAAGAATAAGTACTGCTAGCGGAAGCGGATCACCAATACCCAGCCGCTGGCATAGGCTTGATGGATGTTACCTTTCCAGTTGCCCTTTCCTGACCTGCAGCATGCTGGGTTCCCAGACTTGCCTCCGGGTTATGAGAACCAGCCATATTTTTCAGAAGCATTTTTCAAACCCACTATTTAAAACTTGCAGTATATGTAAACCATAATAATAGCTTTAAAACATATTTCCTTTTAATATTTTATATGCATTAGGGCAACGTGAAAATTATTGATTTTAGCAAATAATTTTTGCTTGTTCTACTCCTGTGCTCACAGCCATGGCAAAGTGATGCTTTTCCCCTCCATGAGAGGGAGACAGAATACTAGTTTAAAATGGAGTGTCCTCACTTCCTGCTCCATCACAGTTTCTCAACCTAAACACAGTGGGTACAACAAAACTTGCCACTTCATAACGACTGGCTTCCACTGTGAAACACACTTAGGCATTTTCCTCATGGCTTCTTACTGACAAAGTAGAAACTTGATCCGACACTCATCTCCCACCCAGCAAAAGAGGGTTCCATTCCAGAGGTATTAGAAAGAAGAAACTCAAGCTGTTTCTCAGGTTATGAGAACATGACATAAGAAGTTCATCAGTGCTTATGTGCTTATTATAGGACAGAAAGGCACTCACCAAAAAAATGTCTGCGCAGTGCAGAAGATGTGCAAAAACTGTAAACAGCTGTTGTGTTTTTAACAAACCATGAAATAGCTCTAAAAAAATGGTTTGCTGGAATTACAATGTCTGCTTTCATTCACACATTTTCCTCAAACTCTGAAGCAATTATTAGAACTCCAAAAAGAGACTTAGAATTCATGAACAAAACACTTGCTGAAGAAACTGAAACCAACCAAGAGGCAAGAATTACTATGTTAGAAAACTAAATTTAGGAAATCCATGTGAATAAATATACCTTTCTTGAATGCCTTCTCTTTTCCATCATTGCCTACCTTTGTTATTTATCCATCTTCACTCAACATACATCTTTTTAGCACTGGAAAAGCAGCTTAACTCCCCAACATTATGCCACTTGTCAACATACCACACAGTGAGAGCTTTACTGTGTTGTCTCAAGTTTTGCTATGGATATCTCCCCACATCTGGCAATACATCCCTAAGCATTTAACCAACAACAGCTCCAAGACAGATTTTGAAAGGCTGAATGTCTCCCACCAGTGCTTCTCCTTTCACTTCTGATTTAATCCAAGGTGATGGATGCTGAACTCTTTTACCTACTGTGGCTTTTTTTGAACTTTCTGAATGCCCTTTCCAGATACATCTTTCTGAAGAGTCTTTCTAAACTTCAGGGCACTTTGAATTTGAGTACCTCCCTGCAATGTCGTGTCTATTTTCCACCTATGATAACGAACAATAACTAATGTAATTCTCATTCTTCTATGGTGTTTTCACTGTATTTTCTCACTGAAACAGAAATGCCAGAAAGGTGATAACAGCCAAATCTTTTTGTCACACTGCTGAGCTGTGCTTCATGGTTCTCTTCCAGTGTGTAGGCAGGAAGGGGTCTCACAACATGCCATCACAAAAACAATTGTGCATTTTCTGGACAGAGCAGTACTATCAAATAACATAATAAGCATTCAAGTATTTTTTTTTTGAAGAAAGTGAAGACCTTAACGAAGCCAAGTGTTATTACTAATCTCACTTTCGAGAGCTGAGACTTGGTGAAACTGCAAGACTTGCCAAAGGCTCACATGAAACCAGTGATCACGTATTGACCAGTCCTGAAGATCCTCATTCCCAATGTATATTGTATCCATATCCATTCTAGATAATGTCAGCTTGTACATTCTTTAAAATACTAACAAAGGGAACACTCTTGTGATGAAAGGCAAACACGCTGTAGGACCTACTAGTGGTCATTTGACATTTCAGAGGAAGCACAAGCACTTACAGGCAAATTATCTTACTCCGTTATGCTCTTACTTCTTCACCATCCCTTCTGTTCAAGCTCTGCACCTTCATTGAGTATCTCCAACCCAAATTCCCTGTTATTTCTTGTTTACTAGGCAAATAATGTCAGTCTGAGCAGTAGTAAAGGTATCATGTGCTCCTCTACTTGGTTTCTGATTACTTTCTTACCACTTGATATATAATTCATATTGTTCTAGAACAGGGAAAAATTGGGGTTTGGTGTTCTCTGGAATTCCCATTCATGGTAACAGAATGTGTGAGGGTTAACAGAACTTTGTGATTCTAGATTATTAATTTTGTCTTATAGACAGCAGTTAATAGGCAATACTGAATGCACAATCGGAATGTAGAGACATCCAAAGAGTATGAGCACTTCCAAAACTTATCTTAATTCCTTCTTCCCCCCCCCCCCCCCCCCCCCCCATGTTTGGACAATTCAAAGAATCTTCTTAGCCTTTAATTAATATTTCTTGAAAAATATTGTCTTTCCTGCATCTCACTCTTTCTCGCTTTTCTCTCCACCATCCCCACTGTCCCACACCCTCCCTCCCACCCCCATCCCCTGCCCCCCCACCCCCCCCCCAAAAAAAAAGAGAGAAAAGAAAAGAAAAAAAAGCCCTTCCTGATAATTGCACTGGTCCAAATGTGCAGGGGTTTTCATACAGAATGATGGCTTCCCTTGTCTCCTGCATTTGTTCATCTCCTTTGGGAGGAGCAATTTACAGAAAGCATTATCGATTTTTGCCATAATAGGTACAGAGATGCCTCACTGTCCCTGCTCAGCCAGCTCACTCTCTGCATCACAACTGTCAGGCCAGTTTGTGAAGCCCGTCATTTTTTTTTTTCAAGTAAATCCATCATGGGAGTGGGGAAAAGTGATGAAAATAAAATTATTTTCACCTTGCCATAAAAAAGAATGGCCATGTTCCCTAACAGAAATAAGTGAAAATTCTGTCAAGTAAGAGAGTGGAAAGGAAATTCAAAGCAAATAAAAGCGGGCTGGGGGGAAGGAAGGAAAGGGAGGAGGGCGTGTGAAGAGGCATGGCAGTAGCTAATTTACTTTGAACACATTCTGGAATTTTCCTGTTAAAGCCACTATTTACAACTCTTCCAGTTGTTCTCCATGTTCTCATTTTTCTGGAAGCACTAAAATCTATACTTTATAAGGGTATTTTCTTTGGCTTTCAGGGTGTTGAGGAGATTGTGGGTTTTGTGATTAAATTCTTAAATATTATTGGTCTGTGGGATGAAATCTGCCTTTAAACCTCCCTCTGAATACAGACCACCCACCCGTCGCCGACTTACCAATCCACTCCTTTGTGTGCTGAACGGGTTGGGGGGTTTCTCCCACTCCCTGTTCACCAGGGGCAGGCTGAGGCCACTAAACTAATTCTGGCCCTGATCAGCATGTGAATGTTGAGAGATACTTACTTCAAATATTTCTGAAACTAAAAAAGCCTTTTAGAAATCACATCTAAAAGCAAACAATTCCCCCCTGACCCTCAATTGCTCCTTGATTAGTTTTTGCTGTATCCTTCATGTTGGTCACTTATCTCACATCCTGAAGGTCACAGTCTGTAGTACCCTATTCCAGCAGCCTGGGGTTGGTTTTTTGTTCCTAAAGACAGCCTTGTTTTGGGCTCAGAAGTTTTAATCCAAGAATTGGCTCTGGATCTAATTCCCAGTTCATTAGCCATGAAAAGTGATAGCTGCTTAAGATTTTTATGAGACATTGTTCCAAAAGTGGACCACAGAAACTGCACAATTACCCAGCATGTTGTACAAAGCTCTGTCTGCCTTTGCACTGACACAAGGAGCTTGATAGCAATCAAACAGCTTAATGAAAAGCAGCAAGGTTGCTCTTGGTAAGGAGTAAGGAATCTGAAGTTTGTTTCCAAGTGGTGCTTTCTGTAAAGACACTTAGGATAAAATTTAAATCATTGTACCCTTACTTCAGGAGCCTTGGTACTAAAGATACACAACTTGTCTGTTTGACCCTTTCACACAGGCACTTGCAAACATCATAGAGTCAAACTTGTTTAAGTTGGAAAAGACCTTTAAGATCGAGCCCAACCATTAACCTGTCACTGCCAAGTCCCCCATTAAACTGTGTTCCTAAGCACCACATCTACTCATCTTTTAAACACTTTCAGGGAGGGCAATTCCAGTGTGTCCCTGGGCAGCCTGTTTCAATGCTTGTCAACCCTTCTGGTGAAAAAATTGTTAGTAATATCCATCCTAAACTTCCCCTGGCACAACTTGAGGCTGTTTCCCCTTCTCCCAAGTAACAAGTGACGGGACAAGAGCAAACCCCACCTCACTACAACCTCCCATCAGGAGCTGCAGAGATCTATAAGGTCTCCCTTGATCCTTCTTTTCTCCAGACTGAGCAAGCCCAGTACCCTCAGCACCCTCAGCAACTTCTTATATGACTTGTGCTAACTTCCAGTCCCTGGGACCTCTCTGGTTAGCCAGGTCTGCTGGTAAATAATGTGAAGGGGTCCACTGAGCACTTCCACCACCTCCCTCAGCACCCCTGGGTGAATGCCATCTGGCCCCATAGACTGGTGCGTGTCTAAGTGACACAGCAGCTCGCTGACCATTTCCCCTTGAATTACGGGGCTTCATTCTGTTCCCAGTTGTCCAGCTCAGGGGCATAGGTACTCCTAGAACTACTTGTCTTACTGTTACGTTCAACATTTAAAACTCATCTGCCTTGTTCCTCTGGACCCTAAAGCAAATCTAGATATTAATGCTGAAGTTGGACATTCATTGCAATTATGCCAAGCAAATCATGAGAAAAACAGCAAGGCAGCTGTACAGAAATATCAGAGGATTTCTTTCAGTCAGGGTGTAGTAAACCCACATAACCAGTCCCATGTCCAACAAATTACAGGGATGTGATGAAGGCCAGCAATATATAAGAGGTTCAGAAGTGGATACTCTACTGAGTGGTGGATTAAGACTAAGTGTAGCCAGATCCAGCCCAGCTAAAGTGCTTTCAACAGCTCCTGGGCTCCTCCAACTGCCACTGAGCCCACAGAAATACCACCTGCCCTTCCCACTGTGCTCCCTCCTCCTGCGCTTCCCCTGTGGGGCTCAGACCCCTGCCCATCCTCACACTACTGACACCAGACCAGAATGAACTGGAGCGACAGGTTGACTCCAAGATCAGGTGACAGGTCTTTAAATCTTGCCTAAATCCTTTTCTTAGTCCATCCCGTAGCTGCACTATGTCAAAGCACAGCAGCATGTCCTGGAATACAAGGACGTCTGTGCACTATGAGCTTGATGCAAACTCACAGTGCCTGTGATCTGCTACCCCAGTTCCCTAAGGATGTTCCCAGGGCATTAAGCAGATCTCACCACACTGGGAAACTGAGTGAGCTGCCTCTCAGAGAGGCGATCTTCCTGCCCCAAGGGATTGTCCACATAGAGAATTAGCACAGAGCTAGCTAAAACTCTCACCTCAAATTACTCCACATCCATTTCCCCATGCAAGCTTTCCAGAAGTCCGCACACTTGGGAGCAAACGGCTGGCAGCAGAGGCTTGGCAATGTGTTGCTCACCATTCCTTCTTTGAACCCATAGTCCAAATTGACCCACTGATAGCTTTGTGTTCTGAGAATGTTTCTCATCTGTTTCTCATCGGATGTATTTCTATAAACCACTGTATCTATAAAGCAACCAGCCAGGTCTTTCTAGGTATGTGTGTATTAACATGAGATAACATTGCTGCTTCCGCTAAATGGACAGCACCTTCCTTGGGAATGTTTTCAAAGGAAAGTGAGTCAAGCCTGGAGACAGTGACAGGGCAGCAGTGGGCATGGCACAGTCTGGGAGGTGCCATGCTCCTCTCCTTCAGTCCTCCACTGCCCCTAGATCCCACTGCTGCCCGGCATCCAGCCCACTGCAGACAGTACATGACCTCTTTGTATGCCTGAAAATAGCTATAGAAAATCAAAAGCATCCTTGGCTTCTCACTAGAAAGCAAAGAATAAACTCTGTCATATAGATCAAGCATATCAAGAAATTTTAGCTAGTTTATTAATGCAGAGAACGGCTATTAATGCTATTTATCTAATACGCTCTGCTGTGCAAACAACAGCACAATTTCAATAGCAGGGTAATTCTGTCAATGAATTACCATCCTAAGGGACAAATTAGTTTAAATTAGTTTAGTTTGTTCTTTTGCTCTAACAAGTCCATTCTAGATTGTAATTGTTTTTAAATCTCTTCTCTTTGGTACATACGCACTAAGAGTTGTGTCAGAGCAGGTGGCTACCTTATGTCTCTCTCATTTAGCCAATATTGCACTCACTTAATTCATACATATGTTCAGACACATGCATACGCTCCCAGAACAGATGCATGCACAAAAACACAGACACATATGTGGCTGCTGTTTAATAGAACAAGTACAGTAAAAACATTAGGACTGGGAAAATTTGGAAAACAGCCTGCGGAAAAATATCTTTCATTTAACTTTTTAATTTTAAACTATATTCAATTAACCATGATCACAAATTGAGTATTTGCTGAAACAAGACCAGTTCAAGTGTTTGATATCCAATGTTTACATTTTGGAACAAATGGGATTCATTTCTACATGTAACATGCAGAGCCACCCCTCTTTTTTCAGGTCTGAAAAATGCCGATAACCTTTAAGTGGGGCTTGACTCCAAAAAAATCACTACAGAAACAGCAACTTCTTAGGCAAAAATTCTCTACCCATGTCTAAACAGGGTCAAATATATTGACTTAGTGATAAAGCAGCTATTTGCCAATTTTTTGTGATCCTGTTTCAATACAAACGATAGGAATTGTGCACTGTTTTATTACCTCACATCACATAGTGCATAGTTTATTGACTTTTAATCAGTTTTAACTGGCATAAGTCTACCGAAAATAGCACAGGGTCTGTGGAAATCAGCAAGTGCCTGATTAACCTTTACAAGGCTAACACCACTTGAGCTCCAAGGAAAAAAAAAGAAAAAAAAAAAAAAGAAAATACACAAAAGAGAAAAAGGAGACGGAAAAGGGGGAAAACGGTAGGAAAAGTCTGACTCTAAGGACATACTGATGAAAAAACTGATGTGGACCTCACCAGATGGGAGCTCTATGCACTGATGCAGACTTCTTCTAGGGATATACTGAAACTGGTTTAAATCAGTCAAAACCAACAGACTATATTCTGACAATGTTCACCAGAAAATTGGCTAAAGCATGATTTTAAAGTGGTTTTAAAGTGCTTCCTGTTTCTGATAAGACCAATTTCTTACAGCTGAGGAAAGTTTCCTAAAGCTCAGTTTCTTAAGCAGTGTGGTGCATCCCTGCACTGTGCAGTGGAAGGTGCTGCTCCAGACCCCTGCACCCCTGGGAGCAGCACTGCTACACTCTGCTTCCTTCTACATTCCTTGGGCTGGATAGAAATGTGAATCCAACTGTTGGTCAAACCATTATTCAACAGCTTTGTTTAATTGCATGTTTGTTAAAGTCTGGCAACATCATGCTGCAGCTCCCACCTATGTTTCAAGCTGTTAACATTAAGCAAATAGAATGAGAAACAGAGAACTGCTCACCTTAGAAGAGTTAAATAGAACTGAAAGTGTTATTAAATGGACATTTAAATGTGCATTTAGGGTAAGTGGTGCAATCTCCTCTCATGTTCAACTTCCATCATTTTGGTGGGCCATGGAGTAAAAACTGGAGTAAAGAAACATCTCTACTTTTTGGGTGGAATTAAAATGGGCAAGTAGTATATAAGAAAGTGGGTTATTGCAGAAAAACACACTCTGGCTTGAACACCAAGGCAGAAATTAAGTCTGCTGCGCTCTCTTTGTGCTCAGCCTCTGGCTGTCCAGCTGGTAACCAGATCATGTGGAATGCAGGCCTCTAAGAGGTGGAAAAAGATCTGAAATATGAAGCACTGCTGTTTTACTGCTAATTCAATAGGAAAAAAAACCTATAAAATATTAAAGAAAGTATTTAAAAATATATTAAACACAATTTGTATCATAATAGCTTAACCTGACATCAAAATGCAGCTTACAGCTTGTTTGTCCCAAATTCCATAGTGTGGATAACAGAATAACTGGCAAAATGTTCCATACAGCCTCCAGCATTTGACAAAATAGGATTTGGGCTTCGTTAAAACAAATTCCAGGTGGAAAATTGGGCATGCTGATAAAAGCAGTGCAGCAAAGAGTGTTAGCTCTGATAGGGTAGGATGGGTATTGAATTCACTTTTAACGTTACAAGACTTTAATTAAAGAGATTGACCTGAGGACCCCAAACAGCGACAAGCTAAAATAGCCATTCCTGGTACAATATTCTGTTACTAAAGTTAATTCTTTTTAATATGACTCAAAATGGAATGTATATAGAATATCCTAATTCAGGGGAGAAGCATAGAGTGCATATTGCATCACAGCTTACAGAGTAAACTAAAAAATACACATCCACAGATAATGCATCAGCATTAATGTATTGAATATAGGCTAGTTATCTTATCCCACAAAAACTAATTTTTATTTATGCATCAGAATGCTTTTATGTAATTTCCTATGGTCATAAACATTATTATCTTTCCAAGGTCTCTCCTTAATCAGCAGAAGCCAAAAGGACAGAATAAAAGCTTAGAAACACCCTTAGTCCTTGCATCTGTGTGTGTGGCTGTGTTCTCCCATCCAGAAGTTACTCTTGCAACTATCATATAAATACTATTCTTGAAACAAAGAAAGGCTTAAATTAATAAATATTTTAAGGACAAATTCTTCTCTGATTCATTTTTTGGCCTGAATTTCAGTCACGCCTGCACTGATGTGTGTGTTTGAAGTCAATGCCCATTGACTGCCTTCCACCTGCTTTTGCCTATCAACTAGCAAAAAGCTGCACAAGGAAAGTAAACTCTAAGTATCTTTCAGTAAGATATACAGAGAGGAAGGGACTTGTGTGAGGGAGGAAAATCATGGGTGACAGCAGGGCATCACTGGCAGTGCCTGACCTTGATCCCCATGAGAAAATTGCTAAAATTCCATGTTCAAATGCCACCAGTGTTACATTGCCACAAGTTCCTAATTCACTTCCAAAGAGGATGCTTTGCTTTCACTGGCATATCACTTACTTGGCAGGAGGAGATGGGACCAGAGTTCATCCATAGCTGTGATTTGGACCCCCTCCTACACAGACCGACTATGATGTCCATGCTATGGATGAAGTTTCCTTAAAGGCAGGCTATGTTCAGCCTAGAAGATCCAGATTGCTGCCCTCCCTCCCCACAGACCTAACCCTTTGACTGCTCTCCAGCCAAAACAAATCCCACAAAACATGCTGAGTCCATAAGCAGCAAAAGAATGCACTCTCCACTGCCCACTTGGTTTATTCACCATTCCCTTTCTAGGTAGGCTGAGAATAAAAAAGCAATCTAGCATTACAGCTGAGTAAAATAAAGGGCTGTGGTTTAGGACACCAGCAAAGCTGCCCAGGAAAGCATCTGTGGACAATTCCTGAAAGAAATATAGGCAGAAATGTGACAGGAAGGACCTGAGAGCATTATGCCCTGGTAGCTATTATGTCAGTGGGGCATGTTGTGTTCATGTTCAGTTCCCACAGGTGAGGAACCTGTTGCATCTCTTCCAAGGTGCTAAAACAAACTGCAATCATCCCCTCGCCCTTACCACTGCCTTCCATATCCTTCCTTTAAATAGCTCCACGATAGAGTTTGTCATGCCTCAGGATATTTTATTTCACCAAAACAAACAAAAGATATACTGAAAACTTTGTAAATCATAGAACTTATATCTGCAAAAGTTAAGGTGTAAAAAAAAGTAATTTTTTTTCCCCTTTTGATAGTTTTCTTATTCACCAAAACAGGCCCCTGTCAAAATCTACAAAAAGAATTTTGAATGAAAACATCGTAAGCTTAAAAACATCTGGCCAATCAAATTTACAATAGAAAAAGTGTAATAAAAGTTTACATCTTTTGAAGAATAAAGATGGGGGCTTTTAAAAGCTTTATATACAACACTGAAATTAAGGTACAATTCTACACTAAGCCTCACTTCAGCTGAAAGACTGGAGACAAGCAGCAAATGAAAATCAGCTTCCTAACTGCGTACTGTCCTCATCATTGAAGAGATTCTCTGATAATCCTTGGAAAGACCAAAAGGAATAACACAATTTCTTATCAGGTGGCTATCCATACAGCTGAATCAAAAACATCACAGATTGCCAACCTCACTCTGATGGGCCACCTTAAAACCTGTGGGGTTGTTGTGGAACAGAAGAATAAGGCATCATCATTTAAGCTGAATAACATGACCAGATCTGTCCTGTGATTGTTCTGGTGTATAAGACAAATACTACTGAAGCTGTATTTCTCTACTCTCTCTAAATTACTGTAGCAAATAAGAAGAGAACCTACAAATGGCTGTTCTGGGTCCCACCAAATGTCCACCTATCCCCGTGTTCAGCATCCAACAGTCATCAAAAACAGGCACCCAGGGAGGAGTGTAAACATAGAGCATGCATCTAGCGATACTTCCCTCAAACACTCTCCCAGGCTTCAACAGCTTGCTGATCGGGAAACTTCAGAGCAGGAGAGGTATGTCTGTGTTCAGTATTCTTTGATGGATTTCTCCCTCCATGCTTTTCGCCACTCACCCCTTGCACCTGTGTAAACTTACAGCATCCATCACATTTGAGGGGCACAAAACTTTCACCATACATTCTTTACTTCTCCCTCCATTTGCAGTGTGATTGAACAGGTTGTTGCTGGTGACTCATCAATGTTATATCTCTAAATGCCAGTGAATTTTAAACCCAGACTCACATTTTCATTTCAGTGAGAATCACTTATTTGCAGTACACTTTGTCATTTCTGAAGTGACTGTCTTTTGTGGTCTCACTTTCTAAGGGTCGTTCTCTGTTTAGTGAATTTTTGCATATAGTTTAACACTTTATGAGTTTTCCAGTGCCTTTCTTCCGGAAGCCTATGTGATGTCAGCCAGAATTCCTATTTAACTCTCAATATCCCTTCTTTGATATTACAGAAATTGGAAACTTGTTTTATTGGAAAAGCTAGATAAATAGAAAGGAGCCTAGTGCTGTCAGTGTCTCCACATGGTAAAGAAGTAATTCCTACCAAGAAAGGAAAAAAATAAATCCAAATATCCCAAAATCTCCACTAATTTGCAGTTGTACTCTTGGATATGTGTTGGGCTCTCCCTGATAAAGGGATGCAGATTTCACTATTACCATAATGTATATGTATACTGCTTTTATACAGAACCTAAAAGGGCAAATTAATTACTGCATATATTAAGTTTCTGTGCCTGAGCACTATGTGCTCACACTTACTTCAAAATTGTGTTTCATTGTGATACTTTTAAAAATCTAATTGGCGTAGCTACCCTTCCCTTCAGCACCAGAACCAGATGAGATTCCCTTCTTCACTTGCTCCCATTGTGAGAGAACCAAGGATAGCCACTGCTTCATCACACTTAAAAAATGAAACTAAGTGCTCTTCAGTATTACGGTGTTTTGGCTAAAAAAATCCATCAAAATCCATGGATTTGCCTTGCCTTTTATGAAAAGACCCCAACTCAAAACATTTAAACCACCCCAAACCTGCAATCATATAGGTCGACCTCTGTTGGCAAGGACGACTTTTTTTAGAACTACAGAGAGTGACTTCTGTTCATCTCAAATACTTACTACCCAACCTCATCATGTTTGATATTGCATGTTTATTATTTCATATTTATACTGTGACACCATCTTCAAGTTCTGTACCAATGGAAGAAATGACAGCAACTGCCTTGAAGAACTTACGAGTTAAATGTCAAGCTGTAGAAGTGGATAAAATTAGTAAGTGGGGCTGGATAGGTGACAGAAGAACATGTACTAACCATAACTGGATATGAACAACTCACAGAAAGTGATCTGTGCTGCTCACAGCTAGATACTTGCTCTGCCACTGCCAAGTTGCAGCCTTTAGTAGGCAAAGATGGGGTTTTAGGAGATGTGAAAGAACGGAGGGCGGTGGCTTTGGGGACTTTGAGTGCTTTTCTCACTCTTTTGTGACAGTATGGCAGAAAGTGCAAAAATACTCATCAGAAAAGCACATAACTGTAGAGGATGAGAATGAGGGCAGGCATCCAAACAAAACCATGACAGAGAAGTAAGCTCTGGCAAAACTGTAAGGGGACTGGAATAAAGACAGAGATTTTGGTAGATGCAGTGGAGCCAACAAAGAGCCTTAAGTAGAGCTGTGATACAGTCACAGCAGTGAAATCATCTCACTGAGGATATCTGCAGAGATGCGAGAGGCTGCTGGAACGAAGGCTGGTTCAGCAGGGGCAGGGTGATCTTTGCCAAAGCAAAAACAGGGCTCACGAAGCAGACAGCAGATCTTGGGTGAGACAAAGTTTACAGCCTTGACACAAATCAAAGGACAGTGGCATATCAAAGTTAAAGCCAGATTTACACAAGAGAGTGCCTGTAGGTGTCTGGAGAGCAGAAGCGACAAAATAACAGGAACAGTGCATGAAACTCAGTTTGCCATAAATTCACTACCTCTGCTTTATCAAGAACACATTGCCTCCCCATCTCTGCACACTGCTCTCCTGCTCTTTTCCATTTGTCCCTGGCTCTAAACATAGAAATTTTTCTGCCCACATAGAGTCCTTGATCACTTCATTATCTGTAGAAACATGGTTATTAACCATACACATATTAAATAAGGCATCAGATCCTCTTATATTTTCCATACAGATTTGGATCTTCTTCTTTGACTTGGATACATACAAGTTTTGGAACGAAAAGTACTCAAAAAAATTTTCACTAGCAGCTTAATTCAGAGATGTGACTCCCACTAGAAAAGATGTTAAATTCTGCATCTTAAATTCATTGGATTTTCAGCAGATTCAACACCATAAATTCTATAATCCATCATTTTGGTCTCCTGTTTCTTCTGTCAGTCCTGTCTTCTGCTGCTGTCTGACTGCCCATCCAGGATTTTCCAGACACCACAGCTGATAGTCTAGTTATCCTTCTCTCAAACCTATGTGAAAATATCTACAGGCCCCAAATTTCTCCACAGAACCTACATGACAGAGTATATCAATCCACTTCTTGTAAAATGTCTGAACTATCTGCCTTAGGGCATTATATATTCTCCTAATATCAGCTGAGACAAGTACAAAATATACATCTGACTTTTCCCTCTTTTAAATTAACTGACTGATGCAAACAGAAGGATTTGCAGTGTTTGTCTAACCATCATAACTGCTGTTTCATCTCCTGCTAGGCTTCACTTCTGCTCTTCCAACAGACAGGATAAGCTTAAGAACAAGCTATTTCCGGTTGCTCGTGTACCTGATGTTCAAACTCCTGACGTCAGAGGGTTTAAATTTCCATTTCATGCTACTGAAACTGACTCCTTTTCCTGAAGAAACCATTTTTTTTAGAGACCATATAGGCAGTTTACTGGCTGCACTGAGTAACAAAGAATACAGGTACGTTACCATTTTCACTCTTGGTTCCCCCAGCACTCATCTTTCTCTTGTTCCTGGATATGCTACATCAGCCATCACAAAGGGACTTCCAAATGCCACAGCTTCCATGGTAGTAGGACAGCTACCGTCACTGTGCTATGGCCATCTTAGTCAAAGGAACCTTACAAAGCCTTTCTTCAGTTACTGTTCGCTTATTTTTAAATCTTTTTCCTCTCATCCAGTGACAATGGTAGCACATGCCTCACTGGTATCCAGAGCCAAGCTGAGATGCTAGGCTACATAGACCTCCCTCTATGTACTCTGCCACACAACAACTGAAAATATGCAAGGAAGCTTGTAAAATGGTTACCTTATCCTTCCACAAGATAACCGAGTGAGAGGACTCTTCTACTTGGGACTTCACTGTTCTCATGGGAAATTCTGGTGACAGCCATAGGATACAGAGCACTGAATGCTGCTGTTAGCCGAGAACCACCAACCTCTGCAGAGGCAAAGCACGAACAACGGGCAGGTGAAAAATACTCCATGATTACAGATATTTGCACAATTGCATCAGAAAGTACCTAGGGGAAATTCAGCAACTTGGCCTTTTCAACCTTTGCTACAACAAGCCAGGAAGAACTTCCAAGTTCTCAGGAAAGTCTCATGGCAGGGTCAGGTTGCCACAGGGAACGTGGTCCAAACTGGCCCAAAGGGAGAGCAGTTGGCCATCAACGCCATCATATCGCCTGAGTTCTTCTTCAGAAGAAAAACTCCAAAGCCAAGTTGCCCTAATACACCCCCAGGGAAGAGGAAGAGCAAGTCCCACACCCCTGAGGCAACCTACCCCACCACAGACTCAGCCAAAGCACAATCCACCTCTTGCTATAGGTGTCGCTGTGGACCTATACAGAGTACCTGGAGCATCTTGCATCTGTGTGCAGTGGGAGAAAGGGAAGAAGAATGAATACTTGAAAATTAATGATGTCAGCCTGTCTCCATATATCAAGCTAATTTGAAAGGGCTTTAATTTTCTTAAAGGATAAAAAAAGGTTTCTTTGCTAGATTAAACTTGCAATTGTCATTCATATATTGTTTATAAGGTACTCATCTCCTCACTCTGTATTTTTTTGTTTTTGATTTTGTATACTAGTTAGCAGTGAAGACTTGTCTGCGTGTATCAGAAGGAATAAAGAGAGAAATGTCCTTAACTGTCAGTTTTAATAAGAGGAGTCAACATGCCTCTATTCAGGTTAAATATTGCCCTGTCACATTTCAATAGAGTCAACAGATTTTTTAAAGAAAAGTCAAAAGCACTGTGTTTGCAAAAAATAATAATAAAAACCCCTACCCCCCACCTCCTTGTCATAGTCTGTCAAAGCCCTTCTTTATTTGGGGGGGCGTGGAGGCAGGACAGAAAATTCTTTTGTAAAATGTGAAAAATTACTACTCATAATTGGCACTGACATGAAAAAGGTTGGGGTTTTTTTGTTAGAAAAACAAAGAAAATCTCTAATTTAATAATCACCTGCAAAGTGTTATTGTGATGGGAACAAAAAAAAAATACACAAAGTCATCTCTTTTAAGTAACTATAGTGTTTTTAAGCAATCACTGCACTTTACTGCAGCTCATACACATAAACGGATGATGTGCAAAGTATAACAAGACACTCCAAATTCCTGAAGTAAAGTTTCTCAACTAACAAGTGACAAGCTACACAGAAGAGCAAGAAAGAATCTGTCATGTAAAAAGCAATCACCAAAATGAAGTAAAAGTAGGAGATTCCACAGTGTTGATACCACAGGAAAATTTGCAAAAGTTAACTTAATCTACTGGGCAGAATCTGACCCTTTTTACAGCCTGGTAAGGAAGACCATGACCTTCACAGCAAATGCAAATAGCATCCATCCTGCCTAGTCAAAACTGGTCTAGTTCTATAGAGAAAGATGATACAAAGCAGATGTCTTGGAGAATAAAACACAATTTAAGATTTCCTAATTTACTTCCACTGACAGTGTTCAAAGTTCAAGATCATTATTTGGAACTACTTGTGCTCTTTGTGGAGAAACACTGTTTAGAAGCTAGTTCATGATCCATGCTGCTTCAATTCACAATCACAAAATAATAATATTTAACAAATAAGAAGGGAATACAGACCTTGGGAACTCATACATGGTTCAACTGGTCAAGAGGAGGATGAGAACAGAACCACTTCTGGAGAGCACTACCAACCAATTCAATCCAGCAAATGCATCTTCCCTGTGAACATACTCAGGACAGGGGATGTAGAGGGATGGATGGCTGCAGTTTGAAGCAGGTCCTGTGGAGACCTGCTCTGTGCCTCCCCTCCAAGCCTAGGCTGTCCCAAAAAGGACTGCCTGGATGCACTATGTGAGCATCATAAATCCTCAAGCTAGATGTGAGCCTCCTTTTTCATGGGGCAATCACCAGGGGTGACACCATGCCCTGCATTTGGGGAACATGCGGCATTTCACAGAAATCCCAATATCTTCCACATTGTTTTCACGCAAAGTTTCCAAAGCAAAGCTCACACAGGTCAGCAGTGCCAAGAAAACTCCTCTCAGTCCAGGTAACTCAGATCCCTAAAATCCAGGTGGTTCCCGAGATTCTGTTTTACAAGCCATCTGCCAGATGCTTACATTTCATTTCACAGACTGTCTAATTTTCATGAAATGGCCCTAAGATTTATTCAGTGAAACTAAATCCTGCTGTTTGTAAAGCCAGGAGAGGCTGAGCAGAAAAGCAGAGCACTGCTGCTCTGTTTGCCTCCCCCAAAAATGCCCACAGGCTGGGGGGACATGCTCAGGATGGGTTTTCCATTCTGCTCCCAGTACACTTCCTTTGGTGCCTGCTCTGTTATTACAAATTCAATAACCAGAGTGCTTGGAAAACCCATCCCAGCTGCCAAGATCAAAATACAAAGGGGCAAAATGGAGTTGTAACAGAGATCTTGGGGGGAAAAAAAGAAAAAAAGGAAAAAAAGAAAAAAAAAAAACAAAACAACAGAAAACACACAATCAAAACCAAAAAATAAATGCTGGTAAAAAGTAGTATTTCATTTAAAAAAAAAAAAGGAAAAAAAAAAAAAGAAAGAAAAGGTAAGTGGGTACTTTGTTAAGGGAAAAGCAGCAACTCGAGAGAACAGCCTCTCCCCAAAGTACACACAAACCTCATCACACTTCCTTGGTACCCAGACTTCTCACTTTAGAAGTGGAATTGACAAATCAGTGCCATGCATAAAGATCATAAATGAAACACCCTGCCAGATTATTTAACAGAATTGTTTTCTCATTAAAATTACTTTTAAATTATCCCTAAACTTACAGAAACATGCAGGGAATAACTGTAATTTTCTGTCAGCAGTCCACCTGAAAAGGGTGCACACTTCAAGTAAAAGCCATCCTTAAGTTAACAGATCTATCTACATATATATATCAGATTAATTTGGTGGTCCCAATATTCAAAAAGAGTACTTCTTTAGAATATTAATTAAAATGACATTTTCTTGATTTACAGCATGCAATTTGTGAAGAAATCAAAACCAGAGTGACTTTGCCTTGAAATGAGAGCTCCTTTGCTCCATTCTTGATAAATATTTACCTTTTAAATGGTCATTTTAAATGTTAAAAGTGGGCTTTAACAACTACAACAAACTGTTCCATTGACCTGGCTGCAACACTGTGTCCTAAAACAGGGCAGATAAGCAAACCCTGCAAGTATGCAAGACCCATCCTAGAACACACTAAGACATGCTGGATCTCTGTTTTGGAATTCAAGAAGTGACAACTTCATCATCTCTAATATTTTTCTCTTGCTTTTGCACAGGTTTGTGTGATAGCAACATCCTCTGTGCCCATGCAGCCAGGGCCTTGGTAGTGTCTTTCCCTATGCCAGGGTAAACGTTCATTAGGTAAGTTCAACCCAGTCCTTTTCATTTACAATGTATTCTACTCACTGTCAAGCTCCTTTTATGAGATGCTTTCAGCTTTAAATTTCCTGTAAATGCAGTAAATTTGGTAAAAATGGAAGAGGTTTAATCCCCCCTCGTTATCTAACGTCTCGCAGCAGCTGAAGATGCCTCACATCGGAACATCTCCCATTCCTGCAGGATGCACTGTCATTACTGAAATTATGACCTGATGTCAGAGGAAGTTAATTTTCCTTGGCATTTCACTTTTAAATCTAGCCTTCCATATGCACACTTTTCTAAAGCAGACATTGCTACTGTGACTTCATATAAACAGACAACAAATATTTCTTAAATTAATCTTCGTAAGACAGGGTTCATTAATCTGTAAAAGACTCTAGCTGTATGTTAACCCAAAGGGCATAACACTGAAATTCTGTGATGCCTTCTGACGTACAAAAGTAGCTCCAAATTTGCAGTCATTATCCAAATGAGCCTCTTGATAAGTCAAAAGCAATCAGACACTTGGTTTGTGGGAAAAAAAAAAAACATGCAAAAAAATTTCACTAAATCCTTATCTTTGCAGGTAGCACACTTTTAATTGTACAGCTTCATATGAAGTGGCATTTAATCACAATTTTAGATATTTTTGATCAATATACATGGGGATTTAATGTCTCTAGGAAAACCTACAATGACAACTGCAGGAATTCAGCACTTTGTTCAGAAACCTATGCCAAAACTACTACTTTGGCAATTAAAAGAAAACATCAGGCAACTTCTCACAAAGGATATCTCTGCAGCCGTTATAAATTTCATCGGGGGGGGGGGGGGGGAGCATTGTTGGTGTTTCTTTTGTTTTGTTTAGGTTTTGTTTTGGGATTTCTTGTTTGAATTGGACTTTGTTTGCTTTTTTTTTTTTAGTTTTGGTTGGTTGGTTTGTGTTTGGTTCTGGTTGGTTTGTTTGTTCTAACTTGGGCAAACTGTATCCAACCCTGACGCATACATGGAATTCTGGAATTTGCACAGAGATGGATTGTTGGGGCTTGGGCATATTTTTTTAGGATTAAAACAAAAAAAAATAGCAGAAAACAGTCCAGAATTTATCTTACTATCTATAGAAAGTCCTATTTGTAGAGGTGCATGCTGGAGCATGCCCACAGATTAACTATGTTCACAAGCAAGGTTACACACACAAGCAAATTCCCAAGTTGTATATGCAGCCATAACATTCTGGCAAGCAGGGGAGTGCTTCCATTCTTCGTCTAGGCGACCTTATGAGAGTCCCTGTTTAAGCCCAGCCAGTAACTCAGAACCATGCAGCCGCTCGCTCACTCCACCCCTCCACCAACTCCCTTCCCCCCCTTCCCGGAGGGAAGGAGAATCAAAATAATGTAACTCCCACAGGTGGAGATAAGAGCAGTACAGTAACTAAGGTATAACACAAACCACTGCTGCTGCCACCAATAATAGTAATGATAAGGAAAACAACAAGGGAAGAGAATACAACCACTCACTACCTGCCGACAGATACCCAGCCCGACCCAAGCAGTGATCTAACCCTTCCAGATAACTGCACCCAGTTTCTATACTGGGCATGACACGCTGTGTTATGGAATACCTCTTTGGCTAGTTTGGGTCAGGTGTTCTGTCTCTCCTTCTTCCTGGCTTCCCCTCCTCCCTGGCAGAGCATAAGGCTGAAAGTCCTTGGTCAGAGTAAACATTAGCAACAACTAAAAACATCGGTGTTATCAGCATTGTTCCCATGCTGAAAGTCAAAAACACAGCACTGCACCAGCTACTAAGAAGGAGAAAAATGACTGCTACTGCTTAACCCAGGACAGTTTCATGAAAATCTGGACCTGTATATCTAAAACTTCCCTGTGTAGCAAAGCTTGCTGCATCTTTTCTTTCCACGACAGCATTGCTTTCATTAAGCAGAGTCATTTTTCCTTTTTCTTTTTTCATTCCCATGCATATAATATTTTCAACTTTGGAACAGCATATTGAATCTAGCAAGAATCTAAAATGCTTTAGCAGGAACAAAACTCTTAAGAGATTACTGCCCAGCACACCCTGGATTAAGACTCACAGTTAGGAACTCAATTTGCATTCTCAAAGTGAAATTCATTGTTATAACTACAACTGTAGTTGACATAGTAGAATATGCTATTGCTGAACTAATTTCTGCTAAAGGTCATATACTTAAAGCCTTCACTTTTTCTTGACAGTCTCTAAGAAATGAACAGCACAGTTCTGTGCTCAAACAAGTCATGCTGACCACCCCACTTACTTCAGTGTGGACTGCTATGGCCCATCATGGACCTCCCTGGCTATAAAATGTGCTTTGTGATATTTGAGAGACCCCACCATTCACAATGCTGAGAAGATTTAATTCTCACCAGCTGATGACCAGGGCAGAGCAGCCCTGCCCCATCTCTGGGGTACAGCGTCACCACAATTGGACTTGATCTTAAAAGTCCTTTCCAATCTAAATGATTCTCTAATCTTCTGGGTGGAAAAAGAAAAGGTTGCTTGCGAAAAACAAAAATTTTGCCAGGCTTAGTAGATGTTAGGGCCCGCATTTTTTCATTTTCTCTTTGCTTATAAATTAATCTCTGTGTGATGAGTCTTCCTTGAACAGATACCAGTATCCCATCTCTGTCTGGAAGGAGTGGGCCATCCACAGGGAAGATTCCCAACATTGTCTTGTAGTGTATTTGTAGTAAGACATCCTACCTCTAAAGTGACTGCGTATGCCATTTCGCTATACCAACCCTGCTTCTTACACACTCTAATAAACTTTAGGAGTGTAGAGTTACTCAACTGAACATTATGTTAGTCTTAACACTATCCTGGAGTAGGTTTGTCAGATTCATAAATTATTCTCTTATTGAACAGTGAAAGAGACAGGAACCTCCCAGTTATGATTTTACTACAAATACCTCTCTAGTGAAGAAGATGCAAGCTCAACAGAATTCAGCTTTTAAATTGCTCCTAAGAATTACCTATAATTCTTCCCCCCGCCCATTTTAATCATACTAAATATGGCCACATACCAGAGGGAAGCACATTGCCCATCTGGCACACACAATAATTCCTCTCTATTCTGTCGGGCTTTGTGTCACACAGAAGTCATAACGTCTTATTGATGAGCTGCTATCAAGCTATTTTTACAGTGTCAGAACACAGGAACTCCTTTTCAAAGACTTTTCTAAGCAATTTTGTCCAAGAAAAATCTCTGAGAGAGGAAACTAGCTGTGTAACACGACCCCACAACAAACACGTTGGTAATACACAACAAGCTAACTTTGCACGGATCATTCAGACTTTGTTCAAATGCCTTCAAAAACAAGAAAGCATTCTATGTGCCGGACATTTGTCCTAAATCCCAGCCAAATCTTCCGTGTCAGTACAAGGCTTATTTAACATTTGAAAAATTATATATACACTGCACTTTACATACATTTTAAAGCTACCATTTAGAGATTGCTTGTTTGTTTTTTGCTGATAGGTTAATATAAAATTCACTTTGATGGCAAACGTGATATTTATGGGTACTGTTGTGATTGATACAAATAATCTTTTTATTCAGTGTAGCTGCTGAGTATTTCTAATGCTGTCACTATGAGTAAATAATCATCTCAGTATCTTTTGGCCCTGGAATGCAAAGGTATTTGTGTGTCATGAATATTCCCTCCTCCACATCCACAAACAAATCGGGCTAGTCTTGTGCATACTGTTATTTGATGAAGATACTTTCAGTTGTTTATTCTTCTCAGGTAAGACATATTTTCCTCCAGAACCTTCTGTATTTTATACATCACAAAACGATGCAGAATTATTCAGCACCTCCACTGCACAGGCACTGCTGCAGAATCCAACCAGCATCATGGGTGATAGCGTGCTCCCTCCATGGCAGGGAAGAGGTGGTGTTAAAGACTGATAGTTTACAGGGCTAAGACAGATCACCTGCTCCAATCAGGCTCTGTTCAGATCAAACTTTTCATTAACAACCTTACTGGCTGAAAAATTACTCCCCAGCATCTCACTGAGGAACATACAGGGGAACTTTGTTGCAGTCTGTGGACCGTTCTGAGCCCTCCTTCAGCCTGGCCGATAATCCAAGACAAAGCCCAAGGGCACAAGACTGCACACTGGTGTTACTCCTGTATTAGAATCATAGAATAGTTAGGGTTGGAAAGAACCTTAAGATCATCCAGTTCCAACCCCCTGCCATGGGCAGAGACACCTCACACTAAACCATGGCACCCAAGGCTCTGTCCAACCTCAACTTGAACACTGCCAGGGATGGAGCATTCACAGCTTCCCTGGACAACCCATTCCAGTGCCTCACCACCCTCACAGTAAAGAACTTCTTCCTTATATCCAATCTAAACTTCCCCTGTTGCAGTTTGAACCCATTACCCCTTGTCCTGTCACTACAGTCCCTAATGAAGAGTCCCTCCCCAGCATCACTATAGGCCCCCTTCAGACACTGGAAGGCTGCTATGAGGTCTCCACGCAGCCTTCTCTTCTCCAGGCTGAGCAGCCCCAACTTTCTCAGCCTGTCTTCATACAGGAGGTGCTCCAGTCCCTGATCATTCTTGTGGCCTCCTCTGGACTTGTTCCAACAGTTCCATGTCCTTTTTATGTTGAGGACACCAGAACTGCACACAATGCTCCAAGTGAGGTCCCAAGAGAGCAGAGTAGAAGGGCAGGATCACCTCCTTCCCCCTGCTGGTCACGTTCCTTTTGATGCAGCCCAGGATACGGTTGCTTTCTGGGCTGCGAGCGCACACTGAAGCCGGCTCAGGTTCAGTTTCTCATCAACCAACACCCCCAAGTCCTTCTCCGCAGGGCTGCTCTGAATCTCTTCTCTGCCCAACCTGTAGCTGTGCCTGGGATTGCTCCGACCCAGGTGTAGGACCTTGCACTTGGCATGGTTAAACTTCATGAGGATGGCATCAGCCCACCTCACAAGCGTGTCGAGGTCCCTCTGGATGGCATTCCTTCCTTCCAGGGTATCAACCGAACCACACAGCTCGGTGTCATCGGCAAACTTGCTGAGGGCGCACTCAATCCCACTGTCCATGGCAGCGACAAAGATGTTGAACAAGACTGATTCCAACACCCACCCCTGAGGGACACCACTCGTTACTGGTCTCCAGCCAGATGTTGAGCCATTGACCACAACTCTTTGTGTGCGGCCATCCAGCCAGTTCTTTATCCACCGCGTGGTCCATCCATCAAATTGATGTCTCTCCAATTTAGACAAGTATGTTGTGTGGGACAGTGTCGAACGCTTTGTACAAGCCCAGGTAGATGACATCAACTGCTCTACCCCTGTCCATCAGTTCTATTGACCCATTACAGAAGGCCACCAAATTGGTCAGGCAGGATTTCCCCTCAGTGAAGCCATGCTGGCTGTCACCAAGCACCTTGCTGTTTTTCATGTGCCTTAGCATGCCATCCAGGGGAATCTGCTCCAGGATTTTGTCAGGCACAGAGGTGAGACTGACTGCTCTGTAATTCCCCGGGTCATCCATTTTCCCCATCTTGAAAATGGGGGTTATATTTCCCTTTTTCCAGTTCTTGGGAACTTCACCTAACTGCCATGATTTTTCAGGTATGATGGACAGTGGCTTAGCAACTTCATTTGCCAGCTCCATCAGGACCTGCAGACGGATTTCATCAGGTCCCATGGACTTGTGCATGTTCAGGTTCTTAAGATGGTCTCGAACCAGATCCTCTCATGCAGTGGGCCTAAGGTCTTCATTCTCACAGTCCCTGTGTCTGCCTTCCAAGACTTGGGTGGTGTGGTCAGAGCATTTGCCAGTGAAGACTGAGGCAAAGAAGTCATTCAGAGCCTCAGCCCTCTCCAAATCCAGGGTAGCCAGTTCTCCCGATAGCTTCCAGAGGGGGCCCACGTTGTCCCTAGTCTGTCTTTATCTGCAGTGTACCTATAGAATCCCCTCCTGTTATCTTTCACATCCCTAGACAAGTTTAATTCTAACTGGGCCTCAGCTTTCCTAACTGGTCCCTAGCTTCCCAGACAACATCCCTGTACTCTTCCCAGGCCACCTGTCCCTGCTTCCACCTTTTATAAGCCTCTTTTTTCCCTTGAAGTTTCCTCAGAAGCTCCTTATCCACCCAAGGAGGTCTCCTGGCCCTCCTGCTGCACTTGTTTCTAGTTGGGATGCAACACTCCTGAGCTTGTAGCAGGTGATCCTTGATTATCATCCAACAGTCTTGGTCCACCCTGTCCTCTAGGGCTATATCCCATGGAACCTTACTGGGCAGGTTCCTGAAGAGGCCAAAGTCTGCTCTCTTGAAGTCCAGGGCAGTGAGCTTGCTGCACGCTCTTCTCACTGTCCTGAGGAACTCGACCACCTCATGATCGCTGCATCCAAGGCTGCTCTGGAGAGTCACATTTCCAATGAGCCCTTCCCTGTTGGTGAGCATGAGGTCAAGCATGGCACCTCTCCTTGTCGGCTCCTCTGTTACTTGCAGAAGGAAGTTGTCTTCCACACAATCGAGTAACCTCCTGGATTGCTTGTGCCAGGCCATACCGTCCCTCCAACAGATGTCAGGGTGGTTGAAGTCCCCCATGAGGACAAGGGCCTGTGAGCATGAGGCTGTTCCTATCTGTCTATAAAGCGCTTCATCCACAGAGGCCTCTTGGTCAGGCGGTCTGTAACAGATCCCCACAGTAATGTCTCCCATTGCTGTTCTCCCTTTAACCCTGACCCATAAACTCTCTGTGGACTGCTCACCTCTCCCCAGACAGAGTTCCACACTCTCCAGCCCATCCCTAACATCAAGGGCAACTGCCCCTCCCCACCTGCCAGGCCTGTCTTTCCTGAACAGCCTGTAACCTTCCATTCCAACACTCCAGTCATAGGAGCCATCCCACCATGTTTCTGTGATGCCCATTATATCATACCCCCGTAGACGTGCACTCATCTCTAATTCCTCTTGTTTGTTCCCCATGCTACGGGCATTTGTATGGAGGCATCTGAGTCGAGCTCCAAATGAAGCTGCCTCATTGGCTGGAGTGGCTGGGATATCTCTGCATTGCCCCGAGCATTTATTATAGGTGCTGGCAGCTGACTGGGAATGCTGGGATGGAATGATGCCCCCCTCCCCCAACACACCTAGTTTAAAGAATCCTTGACCAGCCTGGCAAGACTCCTACCAAAACCACTCTTCCCCTTCCTTAAGGCCAGCTCCACCAGCCTCCACTAGACCTGGCCTCCCAAACTGAGTCCCATGTTCTAAATACCCAACTCCTTACTATGGCAACACCCTTCTAACCATTTGTTAACCTGCCCAATCCTCCTAGCCTTTTTAAAGTCCTCCCCTGTATCCTGGAGAATTGATGAAAAGACAGCCTGAGCTCCAGAGCCCCTAACCACCTCTCCCAGGGCTCTGTAGTCCCTCTTCATGTTCCCCAGGCTACTGCTGTCTGTATCCCTAGCACCCACATGCATCACCCGAAGTGGGTAATAATCCGTGGGACTTACTAGAGCAGGCAGCCTCTCTGCCACATCCCTGATCCCTGCCCCTGGTAGGCAACACACCTCCCTTGAGACTGGGTCAGGCCGACAGATGGGTGCCTCTGTGCCTTTCAAAGCAGAGTCCCCTACCACTACGACCCGCCGCTTTTTCCTGGCAGCACCAGTAGAGATCTTCTTTACCAGTGCACCAGCCGGCTGCTCTGTTCATGGCGCGAGGGTGTTTGTTCGTTAGCCCCCTGCAGGACAGCAAAGCGGTTCTGGGTGGGGACATCCCACCAGATTTAGGAGGAAGCCCCTTGCTTTTAATTGTCCTCTTCCTCCCTTTTTTTGTTTGTTTTTTTTTATGTAACTATTCCCCAGCTTCCTGGGTTAACGGCCTCCTCCTTTCCCCCATGAGCTATGATGGACGCTTGAGGCCCCTGCACAGGTTGGGCCAGGAGCAAGCAGTGCCGGTTCCTCTCAGCTTCCCTGACACCTTGCAGCCTACTGACAGCGTCCCGCAGCTCAGCCCTGCTGCAGGAGCACCTCCACCAGGGAGCACCGAGAGCAGCCCTGCCCACCGTGCCCCCTCCCCTCACCAGAGCGGTGCAGGCACTCTCTGCACCCCGAGCACTGCAGCCCGAGCACTGCAGCCTCCCTCCCCTCTCACCGGCTCTGTCTGGGTGCCTTCGCTGCCACCGCCGGGGCAGCCAGAGCAGAGCTCCCGGCCCGGGCCCTGCTCACACGCCGAGTGCTCACCGCCCCTCACGAGCGGCCGCACAAACCGCCCCGGCCCTCCCTGCTCGCCGCGCTCCCGGGGCAGGTTTTTACCCACCCAGGGCTGGTGCCGCCCCTCCTGGCTCCGTCCCCTGTGAGTCCCTGCTCGCCTCAGCTGCGCTGCCGGCTCCTGGGCAGGTCCTGGCGAGGACTCGAGGCTCCCTCGGTGGCTCTCGCCGCTCTCAGTTGAGCCTCCTGGACGCTGATCTCCCCCTGGCTCCGGTGTTGAAGGCGTCTTCTCTCGAGCCACTCACCTCAGCAATTTCAAAATACTGCCCTAAACCATGCTGCTGTATCTGTCAGTGACCTGATTGCACCTGGGTTGGCTTTACTCTTAGAAATAGGAACCTGAAGGATTAAGACTCACACTCGGGTCTAATAGGACACAACCACCGTCACAGTCCCATGTGTGAATCAAACTAGAGAAAAAGCTTAAGAACAAAACCAGTATCTGAAGGGGGTCTGTAAGGATGCTGGAGATGGACTCTTCATTAGGGACTGTAGTGATAGGACAAGGGGTAACGGGTTAAAACTTAAACAGGGGAAGTTTAGATTGGATATAAGGAGGGAGTTCTTTACTGTGAGGGTGCTGAGGCACTGGAATGGGTTGCCCAGGGAGGTTGTGAATGCTCCATTCCTGGTGGTGTTCAAGTTGAGGTTGGACAGAGCCTTGGGTGACATGGTTTAGTGTGAGGTGTCCCTGCCCATGGCAGGGGGTTGGAACTGGATGATCTTAAGGTCCTTTCCAACCCTAACTATTCTATTATCCTATGATTCTATGATTCTATGAAAACATAGCCAGACCTCACTGTTACAAGCTAGTTCATAATAGAGTTAAATTCAGAGATAGGGTGGTCACAAGAGACAGAGAACTCCCTAATGACTTCAGAAAACTCTATAATCCACCCAACTAATCCATTTTTAATTATATCAATAAGCAGATAGGGCACTAGACTATTTTTCAGGATAGAATATAATGTATGAATAATTTTTCATGCAATTTCTACTCTGCTTTTGAGGAACATATAGAAATTATAAGTTTGAGCAAATCTATGAAGAAAAATTTTAATAATGTAGCATCCTCATGTAATAAGATTTAATGTTTCTGTTCTGCCCAGTGAGAACTGTGACCAAATGCTGCATGCCTTGCTCCATGCAGCAGCACCAAATCACCCAGCTCAGTAAAAAAACTAAAGGTGTTCTTCTCCCTAGTTTCTTACTTGAAAGTAAAAACTTATCCTGAAAAATATTTCCCACCAGAGAGAATGAGAACAGTCAAGGAAGAAATAAGTGTTCCTTATAGCTCTAAGCACTTCCAAGAGGTAAGAAAGGGTTTTCAGCAGAGGAGAGCACAAGTGGGCCTTGCTGCATGAGGGACCCACCAGGCCAACATGGAGTAGATGATCCCAATGCTTGTGATTGCACAGAAATATAAATAAAAAGTCCACGTTACATGAAATTAAAACAGTGAGGCAGAGGTAGTCCTCTGCCTCCAAACAAAATATTAACAGGCTAAAGGAGAGAAATTCAAATCACATCCAGAGATGTCAGTGTCGTGGTATAAGCCCAGCCATAAATCAGAACCACTCTCTCACTCCTTCCACTTCCCCTCCATGCCCCCCCCAGCCCACACCCAGAGGGATGGGGAGGAGAATCAAAATAATGTAACTCCCATGGGTTGAGATAAGAACAGTCCAGTAACTAAGGTATAACACAGACCACTACTGCTACCACCAATAATAATAATGATAAGGGAAATAACAAGGGAAGAGAATACAACCACTCACCACCTGCCAACCGATACCCCTCCCAACCAAACAGTGAACTCGCCCTTTCAGGTTAACTGCCCCCCAGTTTATATACTGGGCATGACGTGCTGTGTTATGGAATGCCACTTTGGTCAGTTTGGGTCAGGTGTCCTGTCTCTCCTTCTTCCTGGCTTCCCCTCCTCCCTGGCAGAGCATGAGACTCAAAGTCCTTGGTCAGACTAAACTAGCAACAACTAAAAACATTGGTGTTATCAGCGCTGTTCCCAGGCTGAAAGTCAAAACCACAGCGTTGCACCAGCTACTAAGGAGAAAAATGACTGCTACTGCTGAAGCCAGGACAGTCAGCAAGTTATCCACTAACCTTATCAGCCATTTTACATCTTGTTGCATCCTATTCATCATTCTTCGCACCTATATATAATCTTCAAGTCTAAGCTATCTGACACAGAGAAATTGCTTTCATGCAGACCTAAGAAGCAGTCATTTCTCTTTCACAATTATGTAATAAATGTGACCAATACAAAGGCTGGAAAATAATTTCTTCAGACAAAATAAAAGCAGAGAGTGGTCTGCAGTAACTGTTGACCTCCAGGTCCTTTATACTCCATGAAGTGGTAGGAAATGCTCTTCATTTAGTCTGAACATCTCCTGGAGAGTCCAAACATTTTCACGCATACTGGTTCCTTGCTAAACAACAAACGTAAAACCCAGACATCAGTGCAGGAAGTACTGTTAGCCAGCAAAAAAGAAATCTTAATTCATTCTTGCATCTCTCAAACTATGTAGTGCAGAAGCTTCTTTCACATCAAAATCACACACCTGAAAGTTTAAACAGTGATTCTGTATCTCCTGTCTTCTCACCAAGCCCAGGTTCACAGCATGGCAGCCAAGCCAACCTGCCCAGGCCACAAGACTGCCACTTGTCCCCGCGCTCTGGCCAACACCTCTACCTTGAGATTTAACAGAACCCAATGGAGGTAGAACCCAGATGCCTCCACAGCATAACCCAGAGCCCAGCTGTCCAGTCTGCTGCCCTTTTGCCTGGAGATGATGGTCAAGGTTATTTGAAGCTATACAATGACTTCAAGACTAAATCCCTCCTATGCATCATTAAATCACTTAATCCACAACTGCTTCCACTGACACATACAGGCACCAGGGCACCCGCCAGTGGCAGAGTTGCCAGCGGTTTGGATCTCTGAAGTCTCTGTAGGCTCTGCAGAATTGCCTCACACAGCACCCTCCTAGAATGGACATCCAATATGAAGGACTGGACTGGTGTCAACCAGCCATGACAAATCATGTCATGGGTACAGACTCCATTTTGTAATGCTACAGGTGTTTTAATCCCCAAGATGGCAGCCATATGTCAACTACAAGAGCAGAGGTAGAGCCACTGCACACCTCTTCAGCTCCTTGTTGTGAAAACTTGGTGTCCATGATGAGAAAGTCATTGGAAATAGAGCAGCATTCACCAAATTAAGGGGAACAGCTTACAAAAAAGCAAAAGCTCATACACATTCAGCCCATATCACACTACTGAAGGTGATCAGGGGTATCAGAGAAGGTTGGGCAGGTAGGACCCCAGCTGGTCGCTCTCCAGCCCCAGCTCTGCAGTGCAGGACCTTCAGCAGGGGATGAGCATGGGGGGCTCAGCTGCACCCCAGGAAGCAGAGTGGCCACTCTGCAGGGGAACACGTGGTGACACGGCCCCAGCATTCACAGCTCTTCTGACTCTTGGAAATGGTTCGCATCCTTTCCAAATCAGCTTCAAGCCCATTTTCCCAAGTTAGAAATAAAGCACATTTAACTTCCCCACAGAAAGCTGTGGATTCATGAGAATGTAAACACTTTGCAAATTTTGAAGATTTCACCAAAGATTCATTTGTAAAACAAAATTTGGAAAAAAATATTTTAGCAACTTTGAACTACCTTATTCTCCATTTGCTGTCTGTCACTTTTAGAACACAATGTTTATAGCCAATCTTTTTCCTAGAGCTTCTACTGAACACTGAATTGAATACTGAATTTCAAAAAGTGAAAATCTAAACACAATTTGATGAATGCACAACTTTTTAAAGCATTTTCATCTGGTTTCTATTACATCTATTTCATCTAGTTCTATTACAATTTAGAACAAAACCAAGCTTTGAAATGTGAAAAAGTTCTTAGAAGCTGTGTCTATATAATTCCTTGTGTAACTTTGCCATCCCTCTCTGTCTCTCTTTTTATTTATATATGTGCAAATGGTAATTTGGAAATAAATTCCTATATTTATTTTCCTTTTTTCGGGATTTTACATATATCTCAGGTTCTATCCCAGGGCTGAAGTCTGTAAATACCTAAAGCTCTAAAGCACAGAGTGCCTAATTCTTCAAAACATAATTTCCCTGTTGCCAAAAATCTCCCCATTTTGAGTTAACCTGTGTTTCTAGGTATAAACTTTACGTTTAAATTAAATGCTACTGTATTTTTAAAAGTCTGAGGAAATTCAGAAAATTAAACCAATTAGAACACAGATAGTGTAACTAATAGGCTCGAGTTAAGTGTGTAATTATAAATAAATTCTAATTAATTTCCTACCACATCTTGGTTATTATCCATGTTTCACATGAACCCATTTGTGTTCATTTGCAAATGACTAAGGTAAAATAGATGATGCTCTATAAAGTGTATTTGTTTTATTGTCTGGTTGACTCTGCCTTCTGCAGCAAACACAGCCCCCTCTCACCAGGCACCCACTCTTGTTAGCACCAAGGTACGTGCCAGGGGCCTGCACCACTGGTATTTGTTACCAAACTTCATCTCTTCTACCAAAATGAAAATAAAAAACTCAACCAAAGAATAGCCCACCTAATTACCCATAGAAATTCCCATTGTTCTTGTGCCGAGTGTCCCTAAAAATTCAAACCAACCTTCCTTTGAGCAATTCTACCCCCATGCATCTTTCATTTTCAAAATAGTTTGCTGTATATCTTCGTTCAAAGACTAAAAGCGACTAAAACTCTACTGAATCCTCCCGTAGGACATACATTACGTATACTAGGAAACTTTGCTGCTTTTTCACAGGAGAGAGGAAGACACAGGGTGACCTACCGACTGTGCAGACTGCGGCAGTTGCACCAGGTGAGGTACCTAAGACCTCAGTTGGAGTTAATTCCTCACCCTAATTAAAACACAGATACAAGTACTCCCACCCCATGATCCACCAGGACAACATTAGAAACAGAATCATTAACTTATTACAGTAGTCAGTGTGCCATCAACCTGTGACTACTGGGAAAAAAAACAGGCAGAAGAGACATCACCAGAAGTTGAGAGTTTTGGAAGTCCATGGCAGAGCAGAAGCTATGGCAGTGGAGTAGCCACATTATGACTGGTATAACCAAGTTTTAGGAATTCTCCTACTCTTCTTTCTTATACAGAAAACAGATTCCTTTTTTTAATCCTTTGTGGATGAGCACACAGTTCATTTCATTTAACTTTTCATTTGATCAAAAAGGAACAAAAATTATCCACACACTGTACATGCTGAATTTACTTTCTAGTGGATTAAATGAATCCATAAAAATCTATTAACCATTTCTGAGCCACCATGTATTCCAGACAGTTGAGGGAAGGCACTTACCACTGTCAGCAGAGACAGGGAGGCCAATGACCACGCAGCCCCACAGAACCAGCAGTTCATGCCTCAGCATCCCACCTTTGGGGGCAAATCTGAGCCAAGGCTCTGGAACTTGCCCCTCGTTCCTCATGGGTCCTGATCCAAGGCAGTGGCAAACATCTACAAAAGCCTCTGTGCTGCTACCAGAAACAGGAATTTTTTTATCATCTATTCAAGTCATCTATTCCTATTACTACTGCATGAAAACAGCTGACCATTTAATAAAATCACTGCTAATAATCAGAAGGAAAAAGCTGCTGGGAGGAATGTGTCATGTACCCTCTGTACTTTGGAATTTCTCCACATCCTCACTGAAATGCATCTAGACATGGGTGCACAAGGTGAGCAGATTGCAATATCAAAACCCCTAAGTTTACATGTAATTCCACTGCATATTCACGTACAAAAAAAAAAAAAAAAAGGCATTTTTATTGCAATGTGATGTTTTGACTGAAATCCATGACAGATCTTTTCCTGACTCAGTCTCCCTAAATCTTTACATCAGATATGTGCCACTTTCCTGTATGTTTGAGTACAAGGCTACAGTCCTTTGGGCTGAATATCATTTTAATACTTGAAATACAAATTCCCAATTTGTCCAGTTTCCTAAGTTTGGCTTTGGTCCACTGGCATTTGCTACTTCTGATTCTGCGTTAACCTCAATTAGTCAGTTTTGATTTTGTACCTTTCATTAGATCCTTAATGAAAATTCTAAATCATTAATTATAGGTCTCATATTGCTTTTGATAAACGAACTCAGTTGGTAAGGACTTACAACAATCATTTAGTCCAACTATAGACAACACTTAATATTGGTACTAGTCTTAACAATAATTATTAGCCATTCTCTATCAACTAAAAACATGTCTGTTTATCTTGTTTTATTTATTAGCATTGACTTAGTATCTACCATTGTAACAATATCTTTACCAGTTTAATAAGGATTGACTTGATAGAGTGTATATAATCCTTTCTTATTATGTATATCTTTTTAAAATACATATCAGCATGTAGCACCCCACCATATCTCTGCAGGTTAGCAAAGGAAGGGAATGTTCAGCAACAACCTTAAATCGGTACGAATATTAATATGAAAGCGGGTTGCCCCGAAGGCCATGCTGCTGGGCTGCTGCTTTCCTCCTGCCTTTTAGCATGTGCCACCTTTATTTTTGTCTTATTTCCATGGACTTTTAAAAATCTGATGGGAGAAAAACTGCTGCCAAAATTGTTCTTCTCCTTATAGATCAAAACCCAAGACAGTTACTTGACGATCTGTGAACTCATTTCTTTTCACCCCGATAATCAGAACAGGAAAGAAAATCTGAACTGGAACAGTTTGTCTAGGATATTAACTACAAAATGAAAGTTTATCATCTATTTATATTTTAGCTTTCTCCGATTCCATTACACAATGGGAAACACCAAACACAAAGCAAACACTTGTTTCAAAGCAACACTTGGCCCTGCTGTATGTACAGCATCTCTACTACTGCTTCCATACCGAGGGAGCAGGACAGGTTTACCTCAGGATTTATAAACTGATTCCATTTCTCAGCTCAGGAAAATCAGATCCTCTGCCTCCAAACAAAATAAATAATTGCATTGGAAGCAGCACTACCATTCCTCTGTAACAAGGAGTGTTAAGATAAAAGCACTCTGCTTAAAGAAACAGCAGTGGTAAAAAAAGGAAAACAAAGGTAAGCATTCCTACCAAGGATACCCTTACTCAGTTCTGGATCTTTAGGTGGAAGAAAAAAAGATAAATCTGTAAGTACAACTGAGGTTTCTTTATTGCTATCAAGAGACAGGAAAGAGGCTTTTTGGACTGGAATATCATCAAGATAAAGAGTGCCACAGAACAAAAGCTTTCTGCAGCAAAGGGCAGTGTTTACTTCCCCAGTTAGAGAGCATGTTGTTTGAAGTAATCTCCCCTTCCACATTAACACTTGTTTGCACCACAGAAAGGTGTTTTTAAGGACACTGAAACTGGGCTGCCTTTTTCTCCACTCTATCAGACACCTGGATACCGCTGGGACAGGTGCCTCAAACATGCTGGCTGGAGAGGATGAGCAGAGAATCAACATCTATCCTCACTCAGGTGCTGCCCACACCCCACACCCTCCCCATTTCACACAATATTCAGTCTAAGCCTTTCTTATCAAGACAAAACACAAAATCCTCTGCAGTGGCCCCAGCTCCACATGACAACAGGACAAGCTGTGATAGGACCATTCCCAATTCCTACCATAGGCTAGGGACCCTCGTTAGGGATCTTTCATCTGGGGATGGTGTCGCTGTCTCAGCTACCTGGGCTGACTCCATGCTAAGCCCCTATTGTGTTCAGGCAGCAGAGGAGAAAAACAGGGATATTAACCTCTAACACTGATGAAAATAATAGCCACAATAAAACAGGGATGAAAACCAAGGTGGCAGTAATGATTCTGCTCTGGTTTACTCAGGAGTGAGCAGAGTCCGTAGGACTCCAGTCCCCTTGGCTGGTGGTTGCCGTGCTGCAGGCACACTGGTTGCAGTGGGGCTGGGCAGTGGGTGAGCAGCCCCCAGGCACAGGAGGGACCCCTCTGTTACAGGCATGCTCCCCTCTGATATATCTGGCAGTAGCCTACTGTAGAAAACCTAGCAGCCTACATGTCAAATAACCTAAACCAACTGCCCAAGTGCACTGAATTCTTGCTTTTGTGTCTGGCTCTTAAATTCCTACAGACCTGACTTAACAGACAAGAGAGGGCCATAAAAGCCAGCCTCTGAAACAAAAATAGACCTTCAGGGATTTCTCACAGGCACATAGCAGGGATACCAAAACTACTTTCATTTCTTCATGCCATATTCATTGATGTGTGTATATGTGGGCACATGTGACATATCCACGTCTGGCTGATGTGTAAGTGTATATAACCAAATATCAAGGCAAGGATGGCTGTCAATATACAGGTTTTATGTGTGGAAGAGCAATAATCGTTGCTATTTAAAAAGCAACTGTATCTCCTTCTCCCCTTCTCCCCCCCCTCCCTTTTTTTTCTTTATATTCTCCATGTCTGTAATTAATTTTTGACATATATAGCACAATTCCCTTCCATGAGTTACCTTAGTTCTTCTCAGGTTTAAATGTCACTCTTCTTTGAAATATTCTCATTCAAAAATCAAGCTGGATCTAATAAAAAATTCAAAGGTGCATCTAATAATAATGAACTAATAGCAGCAAAAAACATGCACCTGCATTTATGCCAAAGAACAAGGGATATAAGAGACAAAAACGTAGGGGAAAAAGAAATTAGAGGGGAAATCATGATATTGCTGAAGTGCTGCTCTCACACTAAGACCAGGGGGATTGGGATAAGGCTAAAGTTAATTGCATTTCCAGATGACAAACCTCTCACCTCTGAACTGAATGGCTCTTTATAAAAGCTATCAGTAATAAACTGTAAATCTCAGCTATGATTGCAAATAAAGGTCATTCCTTTCATGCTGCCACTTTCCTGGGCCTTATTATATTCCTGTCTGAACCTTTCTTACTTCTTAAGGTGTGCTAGCTGCCCATATAAGCAATAAGTAAGGCTTTTTGATTTTATTTTGAAAGACACAAGGCAATGGGATTTACATTCTGGCACTGCATTGATCCAAAATGGAAAATCACTGAATTTTGACAAGACGACAGAATCCTGCTAGCAGAATTAATCTTCATCTTATATTAATGCAAAGAAAGGCAATCCCTTCCGTCTCCTCCCTTCCATTCGTGAAATTTCTGTTTTCTTCTTTACCAGCACAAATGGGCCTTTCCAATTTTCTTTTAGCCATATGTAAAGATTATAGTGATAACGCTCAAGGGGCTACAGCTGGTTGGGTGATCAGGAACCCTGTCCCTGTCAAAACAGACTGTTCATTTCAAAGGCTTTAACTCAAGTAAGCAGAACTTTAAACAAAAAGCTTAATGAATTTTGGAAAGAACCGTTTTCATTATTGCACCATTAAGTCACCACACATCAATTTACTCTTCAGGAAGTCCTTTGCAGTAAGTTGGTGCTGACAAATCCCAATTAAAGGTAATGGCAGAAAGGAAGGAAGTCAGCACGTGGAATCATGAAGACGGTCCTTACAGAAGTGGAATTTAGGACCCAGTCTAGACACTGATTTTAGCCCTTCAGATGTTCTGGGTGTTCGGGTGCTGCTGCACAATACGGGATAAACTTCCACCAAAATGGTCCAGTGGCCCAAAGAGACAAAGCCCACACCATTCTTGTCATGCTCATCCTTCCGAGCACAAGCTAGAACAGAACAAAAACTGAACACCACCCACCTGATGGAGAATTTATGGGCCAACCAAGCTTAAGAGACATTTGCCATGTCTGGCAAGCAAGAAAGGAGCTAGGAGACAGCCAGGTCACAGCCCAGGGTAGAAGGATTATTAGCCACCCACCAGCTCACTGAGACATGGAATGCCTCCAAGTTGCTGCCATCATCTCTAGTGTGCAGCTGAGGGACTTCTACACTCACACTGATCATGTATGCCAGGCCTGCTGCGACACTGCCGATGCTGCAGAAGATAATCTTCACCAGAATGGGTGAATTCTCCTTAAAGACTGGCTGGCATGATGAACTTGCTACTTTAAGGGACATAATGAAACATGCAATCTATAGATTTATAAGGTGATCTAGGAGTAAGGGAATCCAGACAAACTTAACTTTACAAAATGTTCATGCTTACATCGTATGCAAACAGGAAATTTAAGGAGAGCAGCAGCCTGATAAGTCTGTTGTACTCTCTAAATGAGGAGGAAAAAAGAAGATAGATAGACTCAAATTGCACATCCATAGAAGCAACTGGCGTAAGGAACAAATAGGCTTGTCTATGGGATGGGATAATTATCTTCCACATACTCCGACTCTTGGAAAATGTGACAATGGCATATTTGAATGAGGCTTCTAACAAGTCCCAGATGCAGCCAGGTATCTTTCAGTTTAGCTTTTAATTTAAACTGCTCATTTTGAAAGTGATATACTGATAGTTCTAGTTAGAGGCAGGAAGTAAGCACTTTCATACAGTGCTTGAACAATGTCCCTCACTCACAAGTTACATTAGCCCCAGTATACCATTCCTCTAGTGCTGCGTGATCCTGCCAAGGTACCACGCTCCTCATCTACTTCATCCCTGAACTCCAGTCTTGGGAAGACTGTAAAGAGAGACCTGTGGCCACAGAAGCACTGCAGTGTACACCGATTTTCTAAGTGCTTTGTTTCTTCAGTCATTTTACTTGAACTCACACATAAACCCAGCACACCCTCCTATTAGTCTTTGTGAACACCTATGGAAATGAGATGACAGTGCAGCAGCAATAACTTCACGTGTACAGACTTACTTTAGCTAGACTTTTAAAGCAGTTTTACCAAACTGAGTGAGCATCACCATTCTGCCATGTAAGGAATAATGAATTGGCCAGTGATGAAATCAAACTCCCGTTTTCAAAATAGCAACTGACTTTACACGTATTGGAACCAAGGTACTGCAAATCTAAAGGTTATCAGAGTGTTTCTTGGGTACTTTGTCTAGACAGAAACATGCTCAAGGATTCCTCCCTGGTGCTCACTCCCTCTGAGCCTACAGGGCCACTGCCTCACTGCAATCACCAAGCGAGTCCACACTTCACCTCTTATGTCTTCTCACAGCTGCAAAGGCACGTCTTGTTCCACACTTCCTCCTCAACCTCCTGTTTAGATGCCCAGAAAAAATCAAGAAAATCTTGCGAAAATTATTCCGGGCATTAACTGGCTGTAGCACGTGATAATTAACAGCCTTCCTCATCTGAGAACATCCCTGCTTCGGGTGTGCTCACCAGATGTAACCTTGCAAAAGGAATCTGCATTGTATGGAATGCATTCATTAGTTGTTCTTTCTGTAATGTGTCTGTATCACTGTCTGTGTTTGCAGTAGATCTGCACTCAGGCAGGTATTTGTTCATCCCTGGGGAACAAGAGGAATATGCTTTAAATATACCCAGATTGGTAAGTATAAAGTATTATAGCTTCATGGAGTTTTTAAGGGGAAATGGACTGATAGAGGGAGGGATCTATTCCCTGCTCATCTTCTGGACACCCCTGTGCACATGCTAGGTGACCCTGCCATGTAATTCCATTTCCTTTTTCACTTTAGAACAGCACGCTCTGTGCCAAGGGTTCCTGCTGGAAGCATCCGTGGGCAAGGGGTCAGGCAGCAGTGGCTGAGATCAGGCCTTCAGGCTCTGGGGAGCTCTCAGCGCAAGCATGTGAGGGGTTATTTTTGTTTTGCACTGTACAGAGTTGCCTGAGGTTCTTCTACTGAGGACAACCGAACAAGCACCTGGGCAAACAGGCTTTGAAACCTAACTGCAATGAAATGCGACTGTCTCTGTTGTGGCTAAGGCCAAATGCTCTTGACATGGAGGAGAATAAATTTGAGGCCTTGCAGTAAGAACCACAGCCTGAGAGGCTTCTCCTGACAATCCCTGTCTTTCTATGAGTTTTAATCTTGAGAATTAACATGGCTTCCAGTTAACACATTAGGTGCAGGACCAAGAATGAAGTTTTTCAGTCTTTTCAGTGATGGGTTAGTATGGCTTTATGATCACCACATAGTGCAAAGAGTCTGGGCATAACATACTTCAGTTGTGAGAATCATGTCCATGAATCTCTTAATGGGGAGAACGTAATATTTTATCCTTGACTGCATCAAAGGTTGCAGTACCTACATCAAAGAAAAAATTGCTGCACATGACAAGATTGGGTTTGACTCCAGCAACAGCCCTGGAGAATGGTCTTAACAGACCCAGGTCCATCTCCCTCCCTCTCCTTAGGAGATCCTCACACGGATGAGGACCACAGAGGCAAGAGAAGGACTGGTACAAGCAGCAAAATTGATGCTGCGCTTCCCATAGCACCAACAAATGAAACATGACTCGTATAGCTAAAGAAACTCTTGCTGGGCAGAACAAAGCCATGAGATGGGAAGCTCCATGTGCTCGGCAGCCCCTGAGGATCCTCTCTGAGCAGGAGTGGGGCAGATGTTTCTGCCCTGGGGTCTGCAGGAACCAGCCTTGGGGAATAGCAGAGTCTGGAGAGACGAAGCCCATCACCTCGTGTCAGTCACCAGTGCCCAAAGGGCAGCTCTTAAAAGATGCACTAGCACGACACATACATCATACACACATGCTTGCAACTGGAATTATGGGAGAGAATGGATTCACCTTTAAAAATAACTATAGATTGCATACACTGAGCCTGTAAAATTAAACTAATTGCTTGAAAGAGAATAAAAATTGTATCGTACCTATAGCGTACAGGATTTACTGAACCTTTTTGATTCATAGGATCACAAAGACTTATTTTTAAATCTCTGCTATAGTAGGTATATTTCAAGGTAGCAGCAGCATCCAACTAAAGTGCTGAAACGTAATCAGTCAATGGAATATTTTTTTTTTTAAGCTTAAAAATACTTCCTTCCTTGAAAACGGGCACTAAAGCCCTAGGCAACAAAACCACTGAGGTTTTATTATAAAATACATTTCAAAATAATGGCCAAAAGTCTTAGGAGCACAGAAGATGAAAAAGAAGTAAACAAACCTTTTTTTACCACTAAATGATAAATTAAAAGTTGTATTTTGCTGTTCTGCCTCATTTTTTAATCATGCTGCTTTTGCACTACTGTAGCTATGGTTGTGTACGTATTCCCATTAAAAAGCACCCAAAATATAGCCAGGTAGAAATCTCATTCCAAATCAAAATTTTCATTAAATTTTGAGAAAAAAAAAAACAACACTACCTGCTTGACATTACAGGCATAGATGCAGAAAAGTGTGCCCCTCACACATGCCCTTTAAAACATTTAAGTCATTTCAGAACACAGGCTTTCGGGATTTTAAGAATAATAGTGAAGATACTGTTTGTGTTGTTGACATCAGATAAAGAGTGAAATCTTAATCCTGCTCTATCTTGCCTCAGCGCAGGTTACATCTCCACATATCTGTGTAAAAATATCAGAATAAATAACAAATAGATACTTGCCTGTGAAAAAGGAGATTTACAGACTGAAGGGAAATGGTATCAGTTTCACAGTCTCTTGTTCAGTATTTTTACTAATTAATATGCAATTCGGATTTGGTCCTACTGTCAATTCTGTAATACAGAAATATCAAAACCATTTACGGTGTTAATCCATTCCTAACTTTTTCTAAAAAACTTTCAGCACGTTTTCTTCATTTGCCTCCTAAAAGTATTTTCACATGTAGCTCAGACGGTACATGCAGCATGTGGTTCCCAGGCTCCAGAGCTCACAGGATTGCAGAGTTTTCACACACTTGCTGAATTAGAGGATACATGTTGAAAGCCCCCAAATGCTATCTTCTCACTCCAAAAGGGTTGTGCTATGAACACCTATAGCGCGTCAGATGGAAAGTTAAATGTGGCAGGTTGGTACCTGTGTTCATACTACGTTCTGTTAAAGCAAGGCTCCCTGATACATCAACCCCAAAAATGTGATGAAGCATCATGTGTTGATGACATCTGATACATTAATACATTATAAAACATATCTATACTATATTTTGTGTAATTGATGCATAGGAAGGTTTTCATTCTTTTTCATTATACTTGTTTATACAAGAAATTGCATCTTTAACAAGGAACTAAATTCACCCCAACCTTACCACAATCACAAAATGCCCTTTCACCTTTACCTTCCTCAAAAGAAATCAGCATTATTGAATCTACAGAATAATGTGAGATGGAAAAGAAAAAGACAACCATGCACAAAATAAAAAGGAAAGTTTTATTAATGCTAAATACACTTTCCCTTTTGGGTTTACACTACTGTTTCCATAACTGTTTCCAGATGGTTCAGCAATTGTCCAAGCTGCTAGCTGGGAATGAAACAGCAGCTGGCTGCCTCTTTTGCACTAAGAGGGCAAAATCCTGGGCATAAATATGATTTCGGGATTTGATAAGCTAAAATTAAAGGTAAAGACGCATTGAGAAGAGCAGGAAGTGAAAATAAAACTGAATTTAAAAAAAAAGAAAAAAAGAAAAAGCTGGCAGCTGAAGAGTTAACCACAACCTTCTTTTTAACACAGCCTTCTGTAGTAGCTAATGAAGGTAATGAAATATGACATGTAGTTTGGCCCTTGACCACAGAGAGCACCTCCCTCCCCTTTGCCTTGCGAACAAAGCCAAAACAGATGTAGCTGCTTCAGTAGGGTTTGGGGTTGACGTCTGTTACACAGAGCAGGTCAGCAGGCGCATTCCCAGGGCGCAGGCTTCTGGCACACCATAGTGCCTGGGAAGGTCCCTGCACTGCTCCAGAGAGACAGGAGTGGACAGGCCGGTGGATGTGCACACAGATCCAAAGCCACCCTCCCCTGCGCCCAGCAGCAGCACCTACAGGTACACTGGCTTCAAACCTCCTTTACAGACCTAATTCCATAAACCCCCATTCCTTCCATTTAAGTAAACATGAATATAGGTTTTATGTGCCAGACTAGTTTATATACTGTTACTTTAATTATAACTTAACAAAAAAATGTTTAAAAAAGAGAAGTCAGAGTATTGGCTGGGCAGGGGAGAGGCTTCACATTGAGAATTATTGCCACTACAGCTCACGGAAGTGACCCACTGTAAGTCCAGCACTCAGCATTTCATTAATGGAGAGCAGAGGTGGAAAAAGCTTTCTTAAAATAAACTCTTCTTAAAAAAAAAAAAAAAAAAAAAAGCAGCTTTAAAATTCACAAAATTCTATAGAGTTTAATAATCTTTTTAAGTTCCTTCAAAAGTTCCTCACACATCACTTGCTGTTAGGGCAGCAGACTCATTTTTGCCACAGCCTGTTCTCATGTGGCTACCAGGCTAATAACATGAGTAGGTAGCAGGAGAAAACATGTGCCAAGAGACATCACACAGACAATTCTAACACTTGATTCATCACCTAAACACAGGAAAGCTCCACCACACCTACTAGCTAATACTGAATATGTGGGTAATGATCCCTATTGGTCTGGTGGCATCAGCTCTATCCCTCCCTTGGTTAAGCAACAGCAGCATCAGGGGATGCCTCATTTCTTAGGATAGAGGTCACCCATCCATCTCCTCCAAAGACATGGTGGGTTTTGAGGGGATGGAAGGGTGCAGGCAGCCCTGGGCATCAGAGGGGATATTGGGTGGGATTCATTTTCCCCAAGGGGACATCCAGCTCATTGGTAAGTCTGATCTAATCAGTTTGTGCACCCTGCACTTCCACTGGAGAGGGAACGATGTGGCAGAGGGCAGCCAAGGCAGGCCAGACATATAGCTCTCTGGAGAGGAGTAGGCAGCACCCTGACCTGTCCTAGCTGGTCTCTGAAAGGGTTTATCCATCTCTGAAAGTGTTTATCTGTTTCTACTGCTCTACAGAGAGCTATGATAGTTCACACAAATGTCTGCACCTACCTCCAAGGATGACACCCTGGATGACATCTGCCTCCTGACATGCCCTCCGGTGCAGAAAGGACCACTGACACTCCCAGCTGCTTAAATCACCAAAGAACCAAGATAATAAAAGCCCAAATTTGGAGTGAGCCTGGAAAACAGAGGTGGTGTCTGGAAACTGTCAAACCTACAGATGCAACAAGCAAAGTGTACTCCCCAGCCATACAGTTGCTGGAAAGTACTTGTCCAAACTGGCTGAGTGAGCTATCCTTCTGGGTCCACACATGTTCCACAGAAACCACAGACTTCCGTGGCTACCTTCTAAGACCCACATGTGGTTTTCATAAGAAAAGCTATGTATAAAATGCCGAAGTTGCAAAAAGCTAGAAAATAACTATCATTAAACTTACCTCTTCAACTTTAATTTGTCCCTCTGTTGCATATGCATTGTTACACATGCTTTAATTATATGCTAATTTGCTATCCTTCTACAGAAGCCTGACCTCATTTAGTGAGCACAGCAGGGAATGCTATGGCTTGGTGCTGAATAACAAAATTATCTGTTGGGTATAAACACACAGCCCCACTTAAACCAAATTCAGATATGTAACTTACATACATGACCCTAACAACAGTGACTGCCTTGCCTGGGTGTAAAAATGGGTTAATAGTGATTTATTTTGGCTTTAAGCCTTATGAACAACATGGTATTTCACAAGGAAATTTAGAGGGTGTTTTCCAACTGTTTACTAAGTACCACTGCACCTCAATAGATGCACGATTAATAGAGAAAGAAAGAATGGACTCTGCATTGCAGACAGCACATTGTTTGTCGGCGGTACGGTAAATAGCACACAGAGGAGGCACAAGAAAGGTAAGAGGGAAAGTGGGAGAGATGTCACACTCACCGTGAGCCACTCTGTCCTCGTGCCCAAATCAGCCAAGGCTCCCCTCAGATAAGCACTATGAGCCAGGAGGATTCCAGGCCAGATCAGTCACTTTCCCCCAGGGATGGTGAACAAGGCTGTACGTGCAAACTTTGGCACTTTTACAAACTTTTTCACTTTGTTGTTTCATTTTGCAACCTTAATGACCTAAGCGGGCATAAAGCTTTAAACACTTAAACGTGTGAAATTAGCTATCTAAATGACTTTGCTGGCGTAAGGGCAGTGACATTTACAGGCTTCCCAGCCTGGTGACCCAACAGATGCTGTGGGAGCCCCTACCGGCGTCTGAGGGTCCGGACTGCCCATGGCCAGAGTGAGAGCCAGGGCGGTCAAAATCACAGCAGGCTCTCGCTCACAGCAAACCACAGCACAATATCTGCTCCCTCCCCAGGCCCAGACCCGCGGCAAAGTTCGGCACTATAGAAAAGGGGGGCAGGGCCCTTGGAAATTGATAGCCTGTTTCAAGTGTTATTTATCATTCCCAGCACAGACACTGACATGTGCCTTTTGAAAGGGGATACTGTACCTTTAACCTTGACTCTGAGCACACTGGTAATTTGGGATGCGAGCCCAGGTTCAAGCGGGGTGACCTTTCTGGGGGGAGAGAGGGACTGCATTTATTTATGAGGCAGTTGGAAATTTTTGACATCACATGCTAGTCTCATTATTCACATGTTACATGACACAAGATTGGCCCTTTTAATGCAACAACATCACATCAAAAAAATTTGATTTTCTGCTCTGACAGCAGGCTTGTCCTCTGTCGTTGCCCAAAATGTAATCTGCTCAGGTTAAAGGCCGCAGGAAAACGATTTAGAAACCACACAGCTTTCACCAAACATGGAAAAACAGGTACTGGACCAGGAGTAAGAGCAGGGATGCTTTGCAGCTGGAAAGAAATGCTCTTTTAAGTGCAGAAGCATGGCTGTATTCACAGTGAGGGGTATGCCTCTGCCTGACTCCATGGGATGCAGCACCTGGAAGTACCCGCTGTCTGTCCCCAGCCCCATGGAGTCCCGCATAACTCCAACACACCCGGGTTTGAGAGTGCTGTGGTGGGGCAGAGTCTGCGGGGATAGACATCCCCTTCCAACGCTCTCCCCTAGTGCTCCTCAGAGTTCGGACGTGAAATAGTCTTCCCCCAATGCACACATATAATACATGCAGCTTCCTCAACAGCAATAAAAGCTTTTTTGAGCCTTTGCTGCACAGCAAGACAGTGTCTATGCCTACGTGTAGCATTAAAAAAATGGGGGGAGGGGGTTAGTGTAAAAATACACCACAAAGAAATTATTTATTAGGTTTACCCTGATAATTTTATCTGGCAATAACAGTGTTTTCTATACAAAACCTTAAAAACTTTTATTCCAGGGCTGTGCTACGTATACAACTCCAAAGACACGCTGTTTGCTTGTATAGGGGCAGTATGTGCATTCACTCAGGAGCTACATGCCTACAGTATGCAGAAACCTGGTTCATGGAACTACACTCTTTATTTTCATAGAATTAAGAATATCAAATAATGCACTTGATGAAATGTATTTCACAATAATGCACTGCAAAGCATTTAAATTACTCATCACCTAATTCTGCAGAGAGAAGAAAATAAGTTTATATGTTAAACTGTCCTAAATATCTTTGGTTAAGGGCAGGCAAAAGAGGAATTTTAAGGTATTTGATTTATATCTGGAGAAGCATTTCTAAGATTGCTACAATTTTACAGAAATATTGCATGATGTTGATGAGGCTGATACTAAAATAGCATTACATGTAAATAAAATGGGCTAATTTTATCATTGTTTTTATCATTTTAAACACTGTTCTGTAAATATATTGTGAAGAGTACATAAAATGGGAGAAACAAAACCCAACATATTAGGAATGAGTAACTTTCTTTCACGGGTCCAGAGGATGTTTTTTCTATTCTTGCGGGTGAATTTCAGTTGTGTTACTTACTTCAAAGGAATAAAATCTATAAAAGCATTTCTATATTCACCACTGTAACACAAAAACACTAAAGAAATATAGAAAAATAAACTGCTCCCCTCCAGCCCAGTGGGATTTCTACTCAGGTTTTCCTCTCCAGTGCGCACTGCAGGTGATGCTGCAGATGGAAGAGGATTCATTGCTATCACCCTCCAAGCCTGGAGACCCACCACCAGGCCCTGGGGAGAGCCCATGTGGGTTAGGCTAGTCCAGCCAGGTAGACACAGGCTGCCAGGACCCCCAGGCTGAGCTTCCCCATCCTGCACAGGGTTATTTTGGTGGTGCAGGCCATAAATACAACAAAGAACAAAGTTGCTGTTGTGCAGGAGAACAAGGGAAGTTCCAGCATCTCCAATAGTCATGCCCACATTTCACATCTCACTCCAAATCTCTTTCCCTTATGTCAGTTGTTTTTGACTTCTTGGTGCCCCTCACCATGGAGCTGCTCACATCACACTCACATTTTGCTTGTGGAGCACCACAAGATCCTCACTGACAAATGATGCTGCCTTGGCATTGTTTATATTTCACTCTCATTAGTATTAGAGAGCTATAAACATTTGTGCTTCTCACCCTTTGCGGGCCATTCAGCAGTTTGCTCTGCCTTTTCGGCAGGGCTGCCGCCACCCAGCACCTCCACATCCACAGGTGATGGCAGGACCAGGGGCAATCACTGCCCAAATCCACAGGACGGGAAGGTGAGTTGGAGCAGCCAGGTTTAGGAGGAAAAGGCTCAAAAACGTCTTCAGGAAAACCTTCCTCCAGCAGCAGGAGGAAGAAGATCCTAAGGCAATACTACATTTTTACAGATTTATATGGGGTTTGAAGCCAAGTCCCAAGACTGGCAGAACACAGAGGGGGAATTATCTTCTTCTTATTAAAAGAATGAAAAGCCCCAACATTGATTTGTCCTTCATCACCACACAAAATAAAACTCCCAAGTACCGAGAGGATGAGGGGATGGATTATCACAGCACCATAAATCAAAGTGAATGTATTTATTAGGGTGACTCTCTTTGTTATACATGCATGTGCTGTTTGTTGGCCCATACTGTTATTATTTTAATTTATGGTTTGCTTTTTCAACTCTTTCCTTCCCCTCACAAAACCAGAGCCTGTCCACAAGTTTTACTCATGCCAGCTAAAATCAGCATAATGAAATGTCATAGCAGCCAGATCCCATCGCTTTGCAGGGATGTCAAGGCAGTGCCACCCCTGGGATGTGGCTGCAGAGTCCTGTAAAACTTCACTGCGACAGGGAACACAGCTTGGGGGGGTTCACTAGCAGCACTCGGTGGGAAAGGGCGATGGGGACCCTTGACAAGCCCAGCTAACAGTCAGCAGCACAGGACAGGCACAGGACAGTCAGCCTTTCTTAGTTGCTTAACAGGTCTAGCTATAATTAAGTGCAATAATTTTAAGCAATTTGCAAATCCCACCTCATCCCTCATTCCGTTACAATCAGGAGCTCATTATTAACACTGCGAATTTCTGTAGAGCCGGCGTTCCGCCAGGCTGCTGCGATGCGGGAAGAGGGGAGCGAGGAGGTGCACAGAGGAGTTCAGCTCAACTCTCTATTTGCCCCAGCTTAATTTAAACCAGTCTTGACAACCTCATCTAATGGCAGGTAATGACAGCACCCACTCCTGGGAATTGCAAGGCTCAGAAATGCAGTTCTAGGCATGAAAATTTATAACTTGGGTGCCCAGAAAGCACTACATTTCCCCCCCAAAATACCTACTTTGAGGTTCTCTATTTGTTCTCTGGTTTCTGAACTTCGGGGTTATTTGATTTAATCCTCTCTTTGAAACCACGACGTTTTGGGAGGGTTTTTCTTCTGGTTTTCCCTTTTTCTTTGCAGAACCACAGGACACAACAGAGGCTGAGCCAGTGTCCAGATGTATAAGCCATGGTGGCACAGCAAAAGGACTGGATGGGAAGACAGACCCTGTCCCTTCCCATTTAAGTGACCTGAAGACTCTGCAAATCTGCAATGCAAGTCTCAATAATCCAGCTGTGCAGCACTTTGTATTAACTAAAACCACAAAATATTTGATGTAACACCTGTATTTCACTAGCGAAGTACTAACCTAAACCATCAGATTAACCTGCTGGGGTTGAGTCTGGTGGCAAAGCCATGACCATTTACAGCTATTATGAGAAACAGCATTCACAAGAGAGTCAGAGCAGCAGTGTGCCATGGAACAGCCTGGACTTCACTGGAAAGGAAGGAAAGTGGCATTCTAAGTTCATTTATAGTGCTTCCACAATACCAGTATCAGTGGAGCTGAACACAAGGAAGGTGAATTGTGGGGACAGTCACCAGTGACCAAAACCCACCCTGACTCCTTATATGTTTATTTTCTCAAGTTTTTCATTGTGCTTCAGTTGCAAATTGAATACAACTCCCCATCAGAAAACCAAGCACTAGGAGCAGCACTGGTTACCTTTGCACTGAAGTAGCATCTAGTCAGTTTGCTGTCCTCAGCTCTTCTTTTGGGAGAAGAAAAGGACATAATCTAGGGAACAGGAGTTTGCAACCCTAATGTGAGCTAATTTAATCTTAAAAATCAAATACCTCTGACGAGGGAGAGCCCTTGACACATGGTTAAAACCAAAGGAATTATTCCGCATCTGCTTTGGGAGCGGGAAAACACAATAGTAAAGCAACTACATTGGAAAACAGTATTTCCATGGCTAACATCTGATGTTGTGTGGGTGAACAAGCCATGTGCTCCCTCAGCCACAGCAGTGAGGATCAGCACAGATATTCTTGTGACACGTTTTAGAAAACGTGTCTGAGCAGCAGCAGCAAGGTGGACACATGGAGGCTCCCCTTCCCAAGGGAGAAACACGGGATGCCAGGTCCAGCCTCACACCTCTGCACATCACGTTTCCCTGCATGTGAAACCGCAGTTAGCTTCCAGGGAGGGCTGTTTCACTTCGTCATGAGCATCCTTCTCCAGAGCTGACCAGAAGAGCACCTCCATCTGCTCCTTTCTCCCCACCACTTCTCAACTGTTATTCCTCTATTTTCCCCCCAATGCTCCTACATATATCACCTTCACACCCTTCAGCTCTGCCTCCTCTGCCCTTACCAGCTCCTCCTCCAGCCTCCTGTCCAGCTCCACTCCTTCCTCCCTCCTGCCTATTTAAATACTGTTTTCCTGCCTTCTCCCTCACATTGATTTGGCATTCAAGCTGCAAAGAATAAGGAGACAAAGCAGTGCCCAAGCTTTCCCTGCTGATGCCCAGATGAACTGCTGCTCTGGCTCTTTCAAGGCAATCACAGAATGGCTTTGCTCAGCCTGGAGCAAATCTTTTGAAGGTGGAGGCTGTGGAGACTCAGCCAGGCTTTAAAATCCAGTTGAGTTTGAGACCATAGCCTGGCTATGGGACAGCAAACCCAGGGAGAACCTGAGGATTGGCAAGATGTGACATGGATGGGAAGAGGCAGTTTCTATCAGCTTCGGACTGACAAGATGCAACTGCAGCACTACTGTTCAGGAAACGAGCTAAGGAATCCTGAGCGAGACATGAGAAACATCTGCTCAGCACACAGTCTTGCTAAAAGTGTCAACAAAACAGTTGATTCTAGCAACGCTGTTATTAAATGTATTGGGAATATCCTTATGAAAACCAGTATAACAGGTTGTTGTGGGTTTTTTTTAAATAATTGTCTCAGTTTGGCTGCTATATGGAAAAGTATTTTGCCCAATAATCCACATGAAAGTTCTAAAAGTGTACAAAAATTAGTAAAGAAAACTTATGCAAGTGGGATTTAAAAGATGACAAGTACATGACTGGACAAAAAAGCAGGAGGCAGAGAAATCAAGAGATCCTATTCATCATCTTTTAATACCAAATGCAGAGGACACCTAAAGAAACTGCTATGCCACAGTCTCAAAAAGTAAATGGAAATAACACCATTGAGTATAAAAATAATTTTTGGAAAACATACAAGATATTGTCATTTTTATGTCAATGACAATACACTCTTTAAATAGGCTTTTTATTATTACTAAAACCCACCAGCTGAGCTAGGTGCTAAAGGAGCACAAGTCTTCTCACTGGGGAGCACAGTCCTGGCAAGAGATGCACAGTGACCCCAGGGTAGGCAGTGTGGACAGGGCAAACGTCAAAGTTGGCAGTATTACGCCCACATGACTCTGCAGAGACGACGCTGGTTTGGGACGTGCCCATGCCGAGTTTACATCCCGCTCCCTCGCATTGATTCACCAGACTTTTCACACCCATAAAAACACGGATTTCCAGCCACTTGAAACCACATCTCCATAACGTCATCTCTGACCAAGTCTCTTTATCCACCTGTCCTTCCCCAAGGAGTAATAACCCATTCCCATTCCACTGCACCCGTGTTCCCACCCAATTTTCATAATACCATTCAGGTACCAGTTACGCTGATTAATGGGACTTCACAATTCTCCTGGTCTGTTGTTCACCTCTAACACTCAGAGGCAGTGAAAGGCATCTTGGTGTTGTGCTAAATATGCACTGATCATTTTCCCTCTTCATCAAACATAGATGAAGCAGGTCAATGTCATTAGGAGGCCAGCTGAGGCACATTGAAAGATTAGATATGTTTTGTAGGAGACCACAGGGAAATAAATATAAGAACATATCTCATGTGAGAACTGAGTTCTAGAGCTCCTTCCTCTGCCCAGGCTTCAGTCAAACTTTTTTTAATTTAGAAACTGGTGATTGTACCAAATTGACTTTAGTGCATCACTTCACATGAGCTGTGAGAAAGAGAGAAAGATCTGCCCCATCCCTGAGCTCCCCAACTACACCTGAATCAAAACTGAGTAAGGAGGGACCTGTGTGTGAATACCAAAAGAGTATCTTTGGAGAAGGGAGAATTTTCTCAAAATGGCAAACTGAGAACTGAAAGAACAATACAGAGAAGAAAAATGGGCAGCTTCACTTCTAGTATTACCGAGTCTACTCTGTTGCTGCTTTGTCTTTGGTTGTTTTGCTGGGGTTTATCTCCCAAATGAAGAGGAGAGATCAAAAGTTTGAGTCTGTGGAGCCCCTCCACCTGCCCGATGGCAGCGCGTGCCTCTACCACAGCAGGCTCTCTCCTGTAGCTGCTAATCCACTCAGCTGCTCAACAACAGAGCCTTGAGTTTTCACGGATTTATGCCCTACACTGCACACAGTTCCATCTGTTTCACGGTTATTGTTCTCACCGAGTCTACTTCATCATTTAAATTATTAACAGCAGAATTACCCTGAGATCTCCTAGAACAGGCGGCTTTAAAATACAAAGGCTTATATTGGAACATTGATACACATTGACTGGAACAGATAAATTGGGGGAAATTTAGATTTAAGGGTCATTGCTTCATTTCACTGCTAGCTGAGGGGTTTTTGGTATGAGAATAATAGGAGAAAAAGCTGGAAAAGCTCCTTTGGATGGTCACCTGCAGATTATAACTCATGCTCAAGTATCCTTCATGCAATAAGTAGCATGAAGCTGCCTGATTGATGTGCTACACCCCAGAGCTGGCAGCACCTTCAACACTTCTTGGACCTGCTCTAGCATCAGGTCCATGGCAGGGCAGGTGCCCAAGACTCCCTGGAGCAACGCAAATCTCCCATGAACCACACTGGGACAGAGCCTCTGCAGCCGAGACAAGGGTTCTTCCAACAAATATGACAATGTTTGCAGAGTACAGACCTTGCACATGCAGCAAAGACATAAATTATGCACTGGTGTAAATTAAACCTCTGCTGAGAAAACCCAAGTGACTCCAGGGGGTGGAAGAGGAGAAGCAGGAGCACTAAAAAACTTCTGGGTTCTAGCTCACTAACTTTTTCTCTGCTATCTTCCCATTAGGAAGTTCACCACCAGCCTGTTATACCCCTATTGCTGTTATTAACTATGCAGAAAAGAAAAATCAAGTGTTCTAATTGCATCAAGTCTTAGTAAGTTAAAAAACCCCAAGCAAATTCATCTCTCTCCTTTGACTGTGTTTTAAAGCGTAGCACATGAGAAACAGTGATTGTGAGAAGCTGCTTACATTCAACAAAGCAACAAAACCTGCTGTCTGGCACAGCCCTTCAGTCACCTGAAGCAGTTTGTCCTGGCCACCAGACACTGCAGGCAGAGGCGACTCCGAACTGATCTCAGACTTAACAATATTCATTAATAACAGACTAGACAGCGCCCATGCTCAGTCTGAGCATATGGTTTGAATACAGGGAATTTGTTTTTCCCATGCACTGCATTACATTTTTATACTGAAATAAAAGCTTTTTCTTTTTTCCTCCCCACTTCATCTGGACAGATGGATCCGATTCAGAAAAGAAGAAATCAATGCATTCAAATAGCTTCTACCCATGCTGCCTTGCCTAGGCTTCAAATATTTTATGACACAAGGTTCTAAGCACATTTTTTTAAAATTAGTTGAAGTTCATGCAGCTTTTCATGTGAGACTTTCTTTTAAAGAACTCAAGCCTTCTGAGGAAACAGCTACTCTGCAATCAAGTAAAAAATCCAACATAGCTTTCACTGTACTAATAATGAAATTCTCATACGCAAACCCAAGTTCCTTTCAAGTAAAAATAAAGTGCATTTTCATTACATAATACATCCAAAGCCGTAGTACTCTGCTGGTCACCCAGACAGAACCCGGTTCAAGGCAGGTTTTCATAGCCACCACGTGCAAGTGATATCTGAGCAGACAAGGTTCATTTCTGAGAGCAATAGTGAAAACGGGAATAGAAAACACAAACTTCCTACTTGCATGGGGGCAAGAGGAGACAAAATAGTAGTTTTAGGGGAACTTAACATCAACATTTTCAAAGATAGGGTCCTTCACTAGTAGGAAGCTCAAGAAGTCTCAAGTCACAGCTGCCTTCAGCTCCACCACACGAACCCACCAAAGCCTCCTGAGGACACTGACTGCTTGCAACCACTTCCAGTGCCACAGACCATGGGTCCCAGAGACAGCCTGGCTAGGAACAGAAGACTCCAGCAAAACCTTTACTGCTGAAGCTCCCTACATTCAAGATCATTTAGTGAGAGACACACAGAACTGAGGTTAGCCTTTAATTCCTACAATTGCAGAGAAGCTTAACTAGGTAACCACAGATGGAAAACCCAAACATACCTTGCTTCTGTTAAAGCAGCTCCTTCCTTCTGCTGTATCAGTACCATCCATGCTAAGCAGTCTCAACTGCTTGACCCTCAGATATACTCACTCCCTCCTACCTATACGGCATCTCTAATAAATTGCCTGATGAGCTACTCCAGTGTAGTATTGGTTAGTGCAGATCTCATCAATGAGTTGTGCTCTAGCTGCTATTGCTTGTTATCACCAGCAAGCAGGCTCCATGGGAGCAGGGTCTAGGCTATTGTTCTCACCCCAGAAGCAGGCCTTTGCTATGAAAGACCTCATAGAATCAGCAGCAGTAAGACTAGAGGAATCCCAAATCCCAGAAGTGCAAAATCCAAAATGAGCTCATTTCTGCATTGGGCTCAAACATCAGAAGTGCACCACAGAAACTTAAAGCATGATTCTTCTTTACTTCCTGAAAAACAGCTTGTCTTTACCACTTTTCCTTTTCCTCATTGTTCATAATCAGATGCCTCACATCAATGGCCAGCCCTCAGCTCTCAGGAGATCTAACAGAGAGTAGGCTGCTCACTGCATCACTTAGCTGCAGCTGAATAAAGCATTCTTCCTCCTCAAGTCTGTACAAATCCTAATGCCACTTCCAGTTGGAAACAGATAGATTTTCTCCTCAGCATATATCAACCCACAGAAAATTTGCTGCAAAGGATTGACTACGGGATCACAGAACCAAGGCTGGAAGCCGTGTCTGGTGAACACCTAGTCCAATTCCCCCCCCCCACTCAAGCAGGGTCACCTAGAGCAGGTGGTCCAGGACCATGCCAAGCCGAAAATCTCCAAGGATGGAGACCCCACCACCTCTCTGCCAGTGTCTGACTGCCACCAAAGGAAAGAAAGAGTCTTTCCTGTGTTTAGTTGGGATTTCCTGCATTTTGGGTTGTGCCCACTGCCTCACATCACGGGCTCACCAAGGAGACAGAAGGTATGTGTGTAAGCAGAACTGACTGCTTCCACAGGGTGGGCAATACCTTATAGGCAGGTAGACTCCTGTGTTTGGATATATTTAGATTCAGTTGTGAACAGCTGAATTTGAACAATTAATTTACGTTAATGTTACCGGCTCAAGGGTGCAAAGGCTGTTCTGTATGTGCATTTTTGTATTCAAATGAGCATCACCACACAACGCTTCTGCAAACATACAGCTATTGCATGGAAAAAAGTTCTGGAGGTGCTGGTAAGCAGTCATACAAATGCTGACTAAGCATTCAGGCAGTGCTGTCATAAGGGCTACACTGAGCTGCAAGAACTCACCATGAAAAGTATTTTGAAGTATATCTGTATATTGTCCTCTTTCATATCATCTTTTTTTCAACAATACCTATGATCAGAGGGGTGATAATTCGTTCACCCACCCTGACCTAGTCAATATTCCTTATACTCCCCATGACTTTACCATAAGCTAGCAAAAAAAGGTGTGCACAAGTTCCTCAGATGGACTGCCACATCCACCTCCCTCCTGCCTCACGGGGCTCTTTCAGCCAGGAGTAAGCACAGTATCACAACATAAAGCATTCAACATGCTCTGGAAACCCTTTGCCCAGCTGCTCATTAGTACTGCATTAGTCTGTAAACTCAAGCGCAAAACGCCTAGTTCAAGTTGCTCTTTCTTGATGTACTTGAAAGGTCCCATGAATTTATGGCAGGATAATGTGGAGCACAGCACCTATTTATGAGTTGATCATTTGTACAAACCCCCATCTCAAAGCACCGAAGGTTACCATTCGACCAAGAGCTGCACTTAGCTGCTCAGAGGGCAAGAAAGCCAAGTATATGAAAGTTAAAAGCATTAATAAAAGTGTGACTTATAAATTACTTCATCTTTGTCACCCTTTTTGAAATGGGGTGAGAGAGGCCAGGGTAAATTTATTTTTTAAGTGCTTTCTGAGACCTGCAAGGGTCAGCCCTGAAATGCTGTACTCTATAAATCATTCCATGCGTATCTGATAGATGCAAGTACATCATAACATTAACAAATATTGATTTGTTTATCATTTGCAACTGTCTATAGCTAAACAGCAGACTTTATAACATTTGTAGGGAGAAGAAACTTTAATCTGTAAGAATGCAGAACAGAAGCTGCCTTGGTTGCAGGAGAAAAGAGCAACCAATGCTATTTTGCCACCTGACTGCCAGCCCAGTGTACATGTTACACTCATATTATGAAACCAGTTATTTCACAAAATTACTAAAATTCCCAGGCATTTCATGAAACAACTTGGATCACTGCTAGGAACCACAGCAAAACCTTACATTACTGATGCTCCACTGAATCACAGCCACAAGAAGGTAAAAGCAGAGCCTGTAGCAGGTAACTGGATGCAAATGCTGCAAGACAGAACTTTGGTTGGACAACCAAGGATGGGGTTTTTTTCCCCACCAAGGGCAGCCTCCCCATCCTTGGTATGGTTCTAGTCCTCCACATCACACAGAGCCCGGCACTGGGTCAGGCACCACCACCTTTTCCCAACTGCCATGGGCAAGATTTGCCTGCACCATCCCTCCCAGACCTACCCACTATGATGGAACATGGTGGTTATTGAACCCAGGAGGTCTCCACCACCTGCATCTCTGGTGCCAACGGAACTGCTGGTCCCATGCCATCACTCTGGACACCACACAATCTGGAATTAAACAAAGATGGCTTGCAGTTGGATGTACGCATGTACACACGCATCTCTGTATATGGCTGTCTTAGTCAAGAGTGTCCAACAGTCATCTAGAAGCACCCATGAAACATTGCCGTATGGTTTTCATGCATCTGATGAAGTCACCAAAATCAGTCATTTCACAAAATGCCTGAAGGTAGAAATCAATTCACAGAACATTTTATATAAAATCCCTGAATATGCAACAAGGACATGTATTTTACAGTACTTCTGGCCTGCTAACACTGACTAGGGCCACCAACACATCTGATCCCAGCGACACAGAATAAGAATCAGCCCTGGACTCCTCCGGGCTGTCCAGCAGGCACAGAGTGTTATCATCATCACCAGCCCTCCACTGGTCACCAGAGCCCAGGAACTGATCTTACACCATCACCCGTGCAAGGTTATAGACCTCACAAAACACAGCAATGGCAACTGTTCTGTGTTTTCCTTAGTTTAATCTTATACAGCAGGTTGTAAATGCAGGAAAGACACCTGGAGCAACAGGAGCAGGTTTTACAAAACTACAATGAAAATCTCATTAACCTAATGAGGGAGACAAACTAGCTGGCAAATCTCTTCCCAATGCTTTAAATCATTAGATATTAGGTCAAAAAAACAAGTTTTTTCATTAAGCAACTACAATAAAAACTGGGTTGTTTTCTCCCTGTGCCTTTTTTTTTTTTTACATAGTGCAACTCTTTGCTTTTGTTTATTTTTGGAACTTCACAGGCTTGATAACCAATTTCTCTGCAGAACCACCCACGATTCACATCTCAGAAAGCTAATGAAGTATAATCAAATTGCCCCAGGCACACGTATATGGAGACATTCCCAAATTTTTGGGGAGAATACTAACTGTGATTTCTTCAGGTGGGAAAGGAGAATGGTTTAAGATAAATTAAAACAAAATCAAATAAACACCACCCATAAGCAGTGAAACTGAGTTTGCAAAGGATGGGCACCTCCTTTCCTGTGCAGCAGTCAGTAGCAGCTTCTACCATGGATTAGAAAAAAAATCTCAGCTTCCTATACAGGAAAAAAGGTGAAGAGTAGCAACGCCAGATTAAGTAGTCCTGCACGAAACCGTAACCAACAGTCCGTAACATGCATGGAAATATAAATAACCATGAAGATCAAGGGTATGAATGCAGCATCTCTTATGCTGAGGGTTCCTCGAGTGTTTTTCAGGGGCTGCATTCCCACTGGTACAGAGATTTTTCTCCCGGCTGAGTATCACAGCATAACACTTTCCATCCCAAAATGCTGCAAAGTGGGTCTCTCAAATAGAAGGGTCTGAGAAAAATGTCATCCTCTCAGAATAACAAACTCTATTAAATTATAACTAATGGAGATGGCAGCGTGCACACATCCTCATTCACCAGAGCTTTAGGTAGCTCCAAATTAAGTGATAGGCTATTTCCCTGGGAGAAGTTTATGCTGTATTTGCAGTGGTACCTATCTGCAAATAAAGTGGTAAATTTTCTAAATCCAGGTGCTTTAAGGATCTACTCTTTAAGCTTAGTGGAACTGAGCCCTCAAAACCTAAACTATTCTGTAGTAAAACAGCTAAATCAAGTACTCGTGAAACCTGGAGCAAAATCTGGAAGTGCCGTAAAGCAGAAGTTGCACCAGTTCTCCCGCCCAGCTGGCATCAAAGCGAGATCACATTGAGATGATCTATCTCAAGCCCTGTCGGCTCGTGAAAAGACTTCATTCTTCTTGGGGAAAATGGCAGCATGAGCCCAAAAACAACCACTGCTGTTCCAGGCTATGGGAGTTGGCTGCTCTGCCTTGAGACTGGCCATGAGCAATAGCAGGATTAGCACAGGATGATTTACAGGCAGCACATTCAAAACCACGGGGTTCCAGGATGGAAAGTGATAATGCTAGAACTGGCTTAATATCCCGGAAACACGGCACCATCACTCGGCATGTGTTTGTTCAGAAAGCTTGCTCCTCACTTAAACCCTTTGCTTCCCAGGAACGATCTGTACCTGCTATGAGCTCAGCACTTTGTGTTAGGCAGCTTCTGCTTGTTCTAAAGCTTCTCCTTCTCAACCCACATAAGACACGGTCACCTTAAGAATCCATCTACCAAACGGTCACAAGTGGAGTGTGCAGCTTAAAGCCTGGGCTCCGCATCCAAGCTGAGCCCAAGCAAAGCTGAGACTGGCTTCTTTCTCGGAAGCAAAGGCACTATTAGTGGCCTGACATGTGTTAGTAGTGAAGGGGTCAGGAGCTGACGCCAGCTCCAGCCTGTGCCGGACCTGGGCTAGTGGAGCCGTGCTCAACTGAGCAAGGTTCAGCACCGCTGCCATGCACAGAGTATCTCTCCAGCACAGGCGAGAAAACTCAGCAAGACCCTCTCTTACCAATTACAGGTCGTCAATATTGACTATCTGAGGGATTTCCATGCTCAGGAAGCAAATTAGAAACTCAATACCTGAACTATTCCTAAATGCAGTTATCAACTTCAGAGTTTTATCTCATAAAACCAATTCAGCTTAGAGTTTAATTCTATTAAATTAGGGCTTAGAAATAAGATTTGCTCTGAAAATGAATGCATCATTAGTTTTAAAATGCAATATAGTGAAACCCAAAATGTGCAGCATTACAGTTTGAAGAATAAATGAGTAGCGATGACTCCTAAATGTACTTCTCCCTAAATATATTTACCAGCCTCAGAAAAATCCGTCAGCTCATTAGGACAGCAAGTCTTTTGGCGTGTGGGACATCCACCTTCTCTAGGGAATGATAATCCTCTTGTGTCTCTCCTTGTACAAGTTTTTCCTTTGTTCTTAAAACCTTCTTATTTCAGCAGTTGACAGAGAAAAAAGAATCAGCATCCTCTTTCTTAATAAAAATGCCACAATGAGATCCTGTCGGGCTTGTGCCAGGCATGTCAAAGGAGCAGGGACTAATATAGGAAACCTCAAGAACTCCCCGTTTTGTGCAAGTTACAGTATATGGAAGAGTCACGTAGGGCTATTTTTTTAAATCAGGCTTCCAGTACATGAAAAGCACCCTTCCATGGGGTGCATGTAATCTCTGAATAGGGCCCTTAGTTTCCTGTGGTATTGTATTAAAACTGATGTTTGATACAATAATGCAGGGATAGAATATGCTCAGAAGAGGACAAGGGAGCCCAACGGTGTCTGTCCCCTTGCATTACAAACCGCTGCGTGCTCTTTCATGCTGTACTGGCCAAACTGATGCAAGTCCAAGGCATACCTGCAGTATTAGCATTATATGACTTAAAGTTAGGGAAAAAGAGAATGGAAAAGGCAAACACCACACCAAAGACATTAGGAGTCTTTAACAGAAATACATGTTTCACTGTCATTTTTTATTCCAGATGTGGTGCTTCAGATGGCCCAGTGAAAACAGCAGGCTCCTCTTCAGGCCTGACCACACATTTTGACATAGAAAAGCTCCTTTTTCAAAAGAAAATAACTCTGCCTCCAAACAGTGCTGCAGAGTAAGTTAGCAAACTGTGTGGTGCTTCTATAGCATCACAAAATAATCGATAGTCCATTGTCTCTCACACCAAATGGCTGGATTAAAGCTTTTTCACATGAATTACAATACATGTTAATTTGCTAATTTTGCCTAAGCATTCTATAACAGTTTTGTTCTCATTAGAAGTACAAAAATACACCCAACTGAAATGGTCTAATTATAATTTTTGGTAGCAGAACAGTCAAATGGAACAATACAATTGACTCTTTAAGCCTAAAATACTTAACAGTACATATTTTGATGTAACAATTCATTTGAAAATGCATGCAAAACTGTGAAAGTAAAAAGAAAAGGACAACATTATGTATGTCCATCTCATTAGTTACGCAGCAGCTCCATGGGGCGTTGCCCACACCATCACCCCCTCTTCAATAAGGATCTGGTTTGACAACACTGAGTGAATTCTCATGCTCAAAATTTACCCAGAGAAGTTCAATGTGGTCAGATGTTTGTGTTTTGCCATATGATTTTCCTCTTCTTTAATTTTTAAATTATATTTAGATCAAAACAGTCCTTGTATTTTACATGAATAAAAGTTTCAAACTTTCCATTTTATATTCCATCTTCAAAGCAACAAGCAGCCGTCCTGTGTCCCAGGCAATGTCCTACAAAATGGTTTATAGTTTTGCTCCAATTCATGTTGTTTTTACTTGGTTTTCATTCAGTAGAATGACTTTATCTGTTCCAAACAGTAAAACAGAGCAGCTCAGCTTAAATGCTACAGGGCTGCTGACATTTGAAATATTATTTTCAGTCCTATTTATGTATATTTCAAAAATTTGTCTTATGAAAAAATAAAAATCAGTTAGAAAATGGGCTTTTCGGTGTCTCTGGCAACGCAGATGACCTACTTTCAGCCATAGGAAGGGGAAAATTGCATGGCTATTGGCAGCAAAGTTAAAGGAAGGAACAAGTCAATGCCAATACCTGTGCAAATGTCCATGGAACAAAAATACAACCCAGTTGCACGCTGGAGAGTGAGATCACGTCAACCCACCACCTCTGCAATGCCACATCACCACTGGCCCAGGGTACCTGAGAAGCTGCACCAGATTCCCTCTCATCTTTTCCCCCAGGAAAAAACATGACACGGGATTTTTTTCCTGACTATTTGTAACATGCAGAAAAATAGTTAGGAAACAAAATGGTTTCATACGGATTGCCTTAGAAGGAATATTACTTTGCACATCTTTTAATGGTGCATTTTACAAAAAAAAAAAAAAAACAGAACAAGAAAAAAAGAAACAGAAGGGGAACGCAACCCCCAAAATCTTACAAAAAATAATTTATTATTTGAAAAGAAAACTGACTGCAATAAATCAAAGCACTACCTAAGAGGAGATTAAAGGAAAAACAACCAAAAAAAGCTGTTAAGGTTATTAAAAATTACTACATTTGTGGATAAAGCAACGACTATAAACTTCTCATGGATCCTCTGTATTTTGTCTGGCTCTTTCTGCCTATAAACAAATTGTAAAAGATGGCAACAGCTAATTTAAAAAATAAAAAGCGAAGTGTTGCAGCAGAGTCTAAATTGAGTCTGACAGTCAAGGTCACATAACTTTTCACTTTTATTTAAAGACATTGCCTTGATTACTGAAAAATATTGCAAGAGATATACACACAAATCTAGTCAGGAGAGCCAGCCTCTGAGGACTGTGTCAATGGCTTCTTGTCCAGTGCTTTAAAAGGAATAACAGCAATAATTTTTTAAATTGCCAAATGCTGTATAATTATCATATTACAGAAAATTGTCAGAAATAATCGATATGATCTTTTGCATCATGTTCTCAGTGTAAGCAATATGTCATAACCATGTTATGCCTAAATAAATTTATCTTATTTCTGGAAATTTTAATAAATGTTTGCTCCTTTAGCTCACATAAATGCAAAAGCTTTCATAATACCTTTGATTTATTTTAATTGTATTTATATTGTTCTAGTCCTTTTACTGCAAACTTTGAAGAGGAAAACATGTGAAATGTAGTTCTAAAATTCTTTATCTGTAAAGAAAATGAGTTGAGGCTGCAATACATGTTTCTAGCACTGAAGGATCAGATGAAGCGTACAAGATCTCACGTCTAACACAACCATTCTCATGGGCCCATTAGAGCCTTTATAGGTGGATCTCACTTATAGCTTTGTTTAAAAGAAAAAAATACAGACTCTGAAGAGAGCTGGAGCCTATTTGATGTTCAGCCTCTATTGTCTCTCAGGCAGACCTGAATGAAAGCTTGGAATTAAACAGCCTTTGAACATAGTTTTCATGGTTATCATTGCAAGTGTTATAAAATAAAACAACCTGGTTTACACTTCCAGGCTTTCAGAGCCTGCTGCCACCCTCATCAAAGTTTACAAAATTAGGATATAATTTTGTCACAGAATTTTTATACATTAAAGGCAATAATTAGCCATTTTTTTCCTCTGTAAAAACTCCTTTCCAGGACCTGCAGCTTTCCTCATTCCTCCCTTACTGCAACGCACAAGCACCTTCAAATGTTCACATGTGGTCGTTGAGAAATTACTTCTAGAATCACCAATATATACTTTAATTACAAAAAAGAATGTCACCAATATTTTTATCATACATAAAATTACCAGCAACACAATGGCTGTTGAAAACAAAGGGAGGTTTGGCATCACTTCTGTGGAGCACGGGACATTCTCCCCGCTGCCCACAGCACAAACAGTGTTTCTAGAATGCACAAGGAAGTGCCTGGTGGCAGCTCCCACTGCATCACCCACAGAGGACAACTGCCCAAGGCAGGAGGAGGGTTGGTTTCCCCATACTTTGAATAAGAAAGCAAAGTATGAAGACACAAATCCAGCTTTTTCAAGCACACAGGTAACCTGAAGCAGACTTAGACCATTTCAGCTTTGGGGCCACCAACATAAGAAGGAAATGGACATGACGGAGCAAGTCCAGAAGCCATGAATATGGTCCAAGGCCTGGAGCAGGTCTGCTCTGGAGACAGGCTGAGAGAGCTGGGCTTGTTCAGCCTGGAGAAGAAAAGACTCTGAGGAGACCTTAGAGCAGCTCCCAGTGCCCAAAGGGGCATCAAGAAACCTGGAGAGGGGCTTTGGACAAGCGCCTGTAGGGACAGGACCAGGGGAATGGCTTGTACCTTACAGAAATCCTGAACACGGTCTTACTTGTTAAAATTACACCAATATATTAATCAGTAACAGAAGTACTATTTTTACCACTAACAACAGTTAGCCATATTAATAAAAAGTAAACATCATTTCAAAGCCAAAGGAAGTAAATATCCTGCAAACTGTCGCTGAACATCTTCCTCCTTCAAACTGCCGTTGCACCATTTTTCTTGTCATTTGAAGCGGTATCCTTTGAGGAGGTGCATTTAGCATTTTTTCGTAACTGTATCTGGGTAGTGGTTTTTGGCATTTGAGAAGATTATTTTCAAAGGGGATCATGAAAAAAACACTTAGGTAAAATAACATGTCATGCCAGGCTCATTATACTAAATATATTGCACAGCCTTAGTATTTTAACTCGGCTATTTTTTTGTACCAAGCTACATCAACTCATTCTTACTCAGTGGCCATCAGAGCGGTCTGCTCACCACTGCGTTTGGATGAAGGCAAGATGCATAAAGAGGAAAGGAGTCGAGTTATAAAAAGAAAAGGAGAAATCAGAAATTAAAACAGAGAGACAAAAAGCTCCACTGAAATTATATTTTTTTTTCCTGTGCAAAGCAATAGCAGGAAAAGCATTAAGCGTTACTCCGTTTCTTCATCTAATGACACAGAAAAAATTCTTTCCTGCAAATAATTCAAGCAAACAATTTCCAGAAAGCATGAACAACAATAACCAAATTCTTGAAATTAGCCAAGCTCACAGAATCAGCAGGCTATTATTGCTGCCGGGAGGCTGCGTCTCCAAAACCATGGATAAGTCAACTGGGGGGGGAGTAGGGGGGGGGCGGTGAGGGGAAAGGGCAGAAAAAACAGCCCCTTCATTCTCCATTATAATTTACCTGGAATTTCGTTTAGCATAAGTTTCATTTCAAAGGGAAAAAAACCTCACCTTGTCTAAATATCGTTTCCTGACTTATAACAAAGATCTGATCCACTTTAACTTGCGAAACACTTTGTCGCTAGTTTATATGCACCACTTTCAAAGAAGGGAAAAATAAAGGAGCAATTTTTAGGTCAAATGATTAAGGAGAAAAGGGATTTAAACCAACAATTTTTTAAAGTTCTAATTGTTTGCTTATTGACACCAATTTATACGGAGCCACTTAGTGAATAAAGGTTTTCACAGTACATGGCACTTCTTTATGTCAGTTTTTAGCCATCATGTCACAGCCTGGCTTGAAAAGAAGAAATGCTGAAAACTCGTAGGCCAGAAATGAACAGCCTATTAAGATCTGAAAAGCTGTCATCCCCACTGAAAAGACTTGCGTCAGCCACTGAGGATATATTTTAAACCGCCTGTCCGCAAGAAAACTTTAATAATGCAGCCTTGCTCTAATGTCTTGTGAGAGGAGAGGCAATTTTACTACTTCTATTAACCCAACGTGATTACAATGGCTTATTTCATGGAATATTAAGTTCAAATTCTGCTCCCTGGGAGGACAATAAAAAAAAAAAAAAGAGAGTGTGCTTATGACACTGCCCGAAATAGCCACAAGGACCGCAACTCCTTGGTGCTTTTAACGCATTCAAGCAGTAATCCACCTTAATTTGCTAATGGTTAAGTAAATTAGCAACAAAATTATAAAATACAAAAAGGTATCAACACAGGAGTAAAACGCTTTCCTCTAAAAAATATTGAAATAACGAAATGTTGTTTTCACAAGGCTTGCAGTGGCCTTTCAAACCCCTGCCTGCTCCCAGCCACCCCCCTGCCAATCCAGGGGAAAAATAAACTCCTTGTGTCGGACGGGCTTTCACCATGAGGCAATCATAACCAAAGTGGTTTGTGTTGAGACCACAGCTGGGACGGCTTTGTGCAAATGGAACCGTTAATAACTGCCTGGGAGCGACGAACTCTTCCAAAACTACCTGAACTGCCCTGTATGGGCACCAGGAAAATGGTCTCCCCAAACAGGCAGCATCCTGCCAGGAGCACAATGCTGCTGGCGTCCGGCACCTCCGGCCACATCAACAAAGGGTATTGCTGCGCCAAAGGGCCCTGCCAGGACCAGCACCCCCACCCAGCTTGACCCCAGGCAGAGGGTATTTTTGAAAGTTCTGGGTTTAAGCACCATTCCCAAGTAAATCCACTGACACCAAGCCAGGCTGGTCACGGCCACAGAGAAGCCCCTGTAAGCACAGGGCTGGGGGATAAACACATTGTCCCAGGCTCCTCTCCTCTAGCTGCTCCAGGCAGGGCCCAGAGGGATGTTCAACCCCAGATCCACAGGCAGAAATCTCCCCTCTCATGTAGCACACATACAGGCCTGATCCTGCACTTAGAACTGGGTCACCAGCATTAGTCATTTCACTCTTGACAGAGTATAGAAATAAAAGCCAGTGACTGCTCGGCCACCAGCTCTGCCCACACAGTCCCAGGCAGCGACACATTAACCACATCTCCCTTAATTCTTCTGTGCTGCAGCCAAATTACCCATCCTGGCAGGATAGAGAGAGACATGCTCAGTGGTGAATAGCCACCAGGTGCCTAAAATCCCATCAATAAGCACAGGCAGAAGAAATCACAACTAAGACATTTTGTTTTCAAACTGATGTAGGATGCAGAGGAAAACTTCACTACCCATTCATCCTTCCTGGCATGGTCTTTCTGCAAGTTTTCTCTTTTTTTTATTTTTTCCCCAATCTGGAAAAGGAAGCAATTTTTTCATTTAAAAAAAAATGAATGTATGCAAATAGCAGGTGAAATTATAAATAGCCACTATTAATTTCTTGTACCTGGTTCAACAATTCCAAAGCAAAAAGGTGAACGTAAATAAATACATTTAAAATCACCTGCTGTGTAATAGTAAAGAGACTCCATAAAACTAGAACAAAATTTATTTCTTCTTTTCATAACAGCTCCCTGTTTTATTAGGCCTGTGTTCCACAGCAATCTGATAAGAAGGAGCAAGGCTAAATGGCAAATGGCAAACATCCCAAATCGCAACCTGATGTATTTCCACAGCCCTGACCTTCAGATAAAAATCGTGCAGAAATCTGCAAACCCACCAAATATGCAGCACCACATGCTTCAAGCATTTTCAGACACAACAGTCGGGGGCAGGAGAAAAAAAAGAAAAAATAAGGGCGTTGCTATTTAAAGCCTTTAGCCTTCCCCTCCCTTAGAATTTAAGGATTATGCTTCTATATGGCATGTACGAGGGTGCGTATAGACAGACACCATCAAACCTAAAGGTTTCTCACATCCACAGAGGGTACTGTGGGCTTACAGCAGCCTATCTGTGAATATCAGGGAAACACATTATATAAAAAAGAATATATCCCACTGCCATATGATATGTATATTTAGGAAAATACTTCAAACAGCAAAAAAATTTTGCACTGTGAAATTAGCTACAATTATGACAACTGTAAGAAAAAAATTATACGGGCAAAATTTGGGTCTGATAGAAGAATTCTTTGATGTCTGGATTCCAATTTAACCCCGACTGAGTTCTAAGAATCAAATGAACAAAGTATATCATACACCCCAAGTCTGCTTGTCAGTGCTAGTCATCATTTTTATTTTATTCTTTCCAGCCACATGTATTTACAAGACCCTGTTCTGACATTTCCTCCCTCCTCACTGGATACGGCTAGTTGCCAAACACATTTGCAACACAGTCCAACTCTGTATTTATTTATTCATTAAAACACATGCATTAGTATCAATAAATATGTATAACAATATTTTCTTCACGTTGCTGTCCAAATTCCTTCCGCAGCCACGTCTCTAGGTTGGGTGCTGTGTGTCGTAAACATATAGAAATATGCACACATCTAATATGTTAAAAATATTTTTAGTCAAAAGACTGTGTCATAAACACTGCATCTACCTATATAAAAATACACTGCACTGGGGATAGCAGCACATTTACTGAATAAGACTATAGGCGCTGATAAAACCCTGCTGAAATACACGTTAATATTGCCAGTATTAGAGCACCAAGGTGCTGCCTACCGATGGCATGCATTAGGGAACATCACCTTTATTTTATACGGGGGTGTCAGCATGAAGTCTCTATGAACCGCACATATTACAGGCTGAATAAACGGCATAATCCCTATCACTGGCGTGTTTTGCGTATAAAAATCGCTTTTTCTTCAGGTACTGAACTGCTTTATCCTATAAACCTGAACCGAGCTTCAGGATTTTTGAAGCAGTTGTGAAACATTAATAATATATCTAGGTTGTTTGAAGAATATTTCCAAATAACATGAAATATTTAGTCCACGCACACCCCCATCCCCACCCTCAACACTACCACCACCATAAAAAGATAAGATTTATCATGAAATGTTTGAGGGGTAATCAGCCATTTTTGGCCAATATATTTTAATATTTATATACCTGACATAGCTGAATATAAATGATACATCATGATTTTCCATAGTGCATGGAATTTATACAATTAACTGAGTGATCCAATGGCTTTAGGGCACACAAGGTGCAAACAATGTTACAGCGGTTTCCTGATTATTGTTATAAATCTTATAAACCATAAAGACATTAAGGTGCATTTTGTTTACACCATTTATTTTCAAATATTACATACAACAATATTATTTGTCATTAAAAGAGTTACACTTTCCCAGCATATTTATTTCAAGAGCTACATTTATATAACTATTTAAAAAATACAGCTGGCAAAATACATGTCTGAAATAAGCAGTAAAATTTGATCATTTACAAGTTCTTTCTAAAAATTATGTTTTCACATTCTAAAATTGAGAAAATATTTAAACGTTTCCCATGTCTGAAATGTGTAATTTAAAAAGAAACCAATTAGGCTAAGAATCAGTTTTATTTTGATGAACCCTGCACCCCCATGACCACGCGTGTGCTTTCACAGCAAGGCGCACCCAGCCCCACGTCTCCCTCCGCAGCGCAGGAGGTGCAGCCTGCCCCCCTGCAACATGCTGGTTTGACACAGTTTTCTAGACAGATTTTAAAGCTTAATCCACAATTTCAGAGAGAAAAACATTTACAAATACGCAGTCCTGGATCTTACAATATGAATATGTATTTTTCTTGGAAAGAGCTACATCCTCTGCCTCTCTATTCCTATCACACACAGATGCAGGAGCACTGAGCAGATATACTTACAAATAAAAATTGCCCCAAATGTTCCCAAAAGGTTATAATGTCCTAGTATTGTTTCAATTATGTTCATTTGGGTTTGCATGGGTTTCGGAACGCCGTAGCCCCAGTATGTGAAATTTGAACCCTCAACGGTCCGGTGCAAGCCCTGGCAGTGCTGGGGTTGTCCACCCATTAGCAAAAGGGACCCGAGCGCTGCAGCTGCTTATCAAATCAGTTTTATGTTTCTGAAATGAGTTCCTGCTGCTGAGCCTGAATTCAGAGACAGTCGGGGGGGGGGAGGGGGGGGGGGAATGGAAATAGATGGATATAGCCCAAAACAAAACCTCTGAAAACACATTTAGGGTGCTCTCTCTTTGTGCACGTACAGAGACAGATGGGTATATTTGTTTTACACCTATGGAAGCACGACATGCCGATTACACTTACGTGTGTGCATTGTACAGAAAATCCCTGCAAAATAACCCACCATGTTCTAAAGCCACACGTTCTTGCTGTAGTTTTGTTTCCTTTACCAGAAGTAAACGAGTACTTCCCCTTTTTGCTGTCCTTTTGCAGCACTGGCAATTGGGTTTCTTTCAGATATTTTTCCATTCAGGACACACACTATCACTTCCTGAATGCAATCCCATGTTTTCTTAAATTTCCTTTTTTTTTTTTTCCCCCCAGCCAAACCAATCGGAGAAATAAAAGCAAGCACAATTTTGCTGTTTACTGTCCTTTTCCAACATGAATATAACACCAGCCCAGTGAGTTACCCAGAATTTGCTTTTCTCTTTAGTACTTACTGGCCTGCTTAATGGTTTCTTTCTAATAAATTTATAAAATACAGGAGTAGAGAATAAAAATGTAGAAATGTACAGAATTTAGTTGACTTCAGGCATCAGAAGTGTTTTGTTGCAAATTTGAAGGTGCTAAAATCTCATCAATGAGTGGGAAATGGTGCTAAATACAAGCTCTGCTAACTTTATTTTTAATGATGACTTTAAAAAACAGGGATCATCGAGGTGAATGTAAAAACTGTTAATCTTAAATTTCTACAAACCCAAGTGTCAGGGCAAGCATGTATGGTGGTGCATCAAGCATAACAAGATGAAAACGAGGAGGTGTGGGTGAGGAGGGGGTCCAAGACACTTGCTTTTCTTGAATCCCTCTGAATACATTTCACAATTCATCAGTTTTTGTCTTTCCTGACATGAGTGAGGACAATCAGACCAGACACCCATTAGATTTTTCATGCATTTTTTTTTTTTTCTTGTTCATGACATGTTGGCAGGGAGGATGGCAATTCTGAAATCTTACCAAATGAGAAAAATGTCAGAAACTGAACTGACAGCTAGTGGTTACTATGGTGATAGGTGATATTGAAAAAAAAAAAATAAAATAAGACTCAGTTAATTCAAAAGGAATCAAGTTCAGTATTTTTAAGTCAGTTGATATAGATGAAAACTTAATCCCGATACTGGGATGTTATCTGGTTTTAAGAGCCAAAGAAACCATTTGCTTGGTTAGGTAATTAAGTAGATACAACCAAGTATGCAATGAAAATTGTAGTTAAACAAAAATAAAAATATTGTTAATATGTTTATTTAAAAAAAAAAAATAAAAAAAAAGGAACGGTCGCATTAGAAAAAAAGCATATTAGGAAAAATATGCTGCCTGTATGAGTAACACAGAATTTTCCTTTCCACAACCACAATTAGTTACACAGGTCCAGCTTTCTACCATCAGTTTTGCGAGAGTAAGAGTAGTTTCATTCGGAGACAAAGATAAATCAGCTGGAAGGTAAGGAAAGCTGCTGACTGATGTCTTCAACAGAAAGAAGGCTGCGCCTGCAGGTTCTGCAGAAGCCTGAATATCTCCATATTTGTGTTTATGTATTTTATGGGCTTTTTAAAAATTCCCAAGGGAGCTATTTATGGGGCCAAAATAACGCGAGATCTGGTGTTCTCATGGTATTTCCATCGAGGAATTGAAATACTAAAATACCATGAGAACATCAGATCTCATGTTATTTCGGCTACATTAATGGTTCCCTTAGGTATTAACAAAGCCCATGAAAAACAAACACAAATATTTGAGGCAGAAATATAAATGCTGGAATATCCACCGCCCCCCAACAGAAACCCAGTGCACCACACACAAAAAATATACACCTTTTTGATCTCCTGTCTTCAAGAAAAAAAAATTGTACAATTACACACATTTAAAATTAATGGTATATTAAAATTATCTGACAGCCACCTCTATCTTTCTGGTAGAAATTTAGTTTGTTCACTAAACAACCCTTGAGGAAGACTATCTTAATATAAATGCACATGAGGTCTTAGGGACGTTATTATGAAAAACAACTCCTGAATGCAAAAATCGCCATAGTAATTTGAATTCTGAGCCGAGGTGGGGTTATCAGAAGGGGTGGACAGAGCCGCGCTCCAACCCAGCAAAACGCACCTCGGTTTGGGGGTTCAGAGTGTTTCTGTGGACGTTTATTTAGAGAGATTGAAAGGGAAACATTAAAAGCGATCGGGTCCTTCCAGAATTGCGAGTTAGAAGGCAGAACAGGATCCTTATTTATAACAACCGGTTGGTGTTTAATGAGGAGGAGGAGGAGGAGGCCGCGGCGGAGTGCGCCGCGCAGGCGACACTGCCACCTGCCGGGGGAGGGCAGCCGGCGCCGCTCTCGGGCCCAGGAGGCCGCGAAATTGAAGAGGGAAAAACGCCGAACGGAAAGAAAATAACGACGGGGTTTCTGAAACATCGGCTCGTTTGGGCGCTCACCGTACGCGGCGGCCAGGCACAGCCCTCCCTGAGTGTCCGGGGACGCCCCGCCGGGAGGCTGGGCCCGGGTGAGGCCTCGCAGGGGCCTGCAGCCAGAGCAGAGGGCCGGCACCCACAGGAGCCCCCCCCGGGTGCCCTCAGCGCTGCTGGGGGAGCATCTACAGGCAGCGACCTACAGCCCATGGAAAACAAGTGAAAGCAGGCTGCTCTCCTGCTGCTGAACCCCTGTGGGGCCATCATCCCAGTGTCACTGATGGTGTCCTGCAGAGCCAGCCCGCTGAGGCCTCACCACGCTGAGCCCTGCACTGAAGCAGGAGGCGCTTCACCTCCCGAGCACGTATGGCCATGGCAGACAAGACAGAGAATACATGGGGAGTGGGAAAACCACCTATTGTTAGTTCAGAGATGAGAAAGCAGCTTCTCCAGAATCCAGTCCGCACTCTCTAGGCTCTGCCCATCCCCTTGCCCAGCCATAAGATACGCAGGACCACAGGTCCACAGGACGAGGAGCCAAGTGCCACCCTGCTGGCTAAGAGTCAGTCATGCCAGTTCCTGTGCCCCAGAACACCACTGCCTTGGCAAACCTCACCGGTCCAACCCGCTGCTTCCCCACCTCCTCCACCAGACACCCAGCGAGGCAGGGGTAGGGCAGAGCCACTACAAGCAGTGTGGGAGGAGAGGGGTGCAGTCATGAGGGGGCACGTAAAGACCTCCCCACAGTGGGAGCATGGCCCCAGAGGTGGGCTAGACTGAGCTGGGGATGGGCTAGGTTGGGCTGGAGGTGGGCTCCCTGGGCTGCTCCCTCCATGTCTGCAGGGCAGATGGTCCCTTGTTACCATCACAGTCCGGCAGGTGAAAGCGGGTCAAGCAGCTGCAAGAGGCTTTGCTTTGTATGGCAGGGGCCGGTGGAAGGCAGCAAGCCAGGGATGGAACAGAAACTGCTTCTGCTGTCATTATCCTACATGGTATTCTGTGCGTTATCCCAGAGTCTGAATGTGGCCCCCATCATAACCAGCACATCCCGTACTCGATTATTGCATTTCTTGTGCAGCAAACTTGTCTTCTCCTCAAACTACACAAAATCTTAAAGTGGTGGCCTTTAAGTAGAAATCGCTTCTGAAATACTTTCAGCCTAGATCCACAATGCCACACTTCTACTGCTCATTATAGGCAATGAAGACAATGCCTGCCTGTTCCCACCCCAAACACAGGAACAGAAAATTTGGGAACCTTCACTGTCCTGGATAAGCCCGCAGGCCTGTGATGGCTAAAGACAAATGCTTTCAGGTCAGGCAATACTGAGAATGCATCTCTGTACCTATGTATGTGCATCACAGCCAGGACTTTAACGAGTCCTGCATTTCAATGCAAATATTGATTGCTATCGGGATACATTTTCGTCCGTGTTTTTGTAGACAAAACATCTCCCCCGATATTAGTGATGGCTCCTACATGTGATTGCATGTATTACTGCATTAAACTGCTTCAGGGAAAACATCAAAACAAGTTCTTTATATACTTGCAGGAATAAACTCTTGTCGAAACAATTATACTAAGAAATTTTACAATAAATAGCATTGCAAAAAAAGACTCTGGGTGATAAGGGAATATTCAGGTAAATAAACCAAACCCAAAAGATGTAACAAACCTCTTTTCAAGATAAAAAACAGTGTAAATAACTGGCTTAGACTGTTTATAATTATAAATGATAATTTCATTATACATGAAAATTAGATACTGTTTAAAATGGAAGCTTACAGAAAAAAATTAAATATTGCACCCCTGTAAAGCCGCTTAAAAATCTGTATTATCTATAACTTAGAATATGGTAAATTCAGTGAAATCCTGAATACTAGCACAGAGGTTTGTCTTCCAACCATTACAACTGAAACAGAATCTATTTTTACATATATATATTTCAATAAAAAATCAAAAGTGTAGGCTTTTTTTTAACGTGGTCCACGGAACCCATTTTACTGGACATGGAGATGGAAATCGTAGTACATAGCTAATGTTCACTAATAACAAGACAAGATTAACACACTTTGTTCTTGTCCTCTCCTTTTCCTTTGAAAAAAAAAAAATTCTGGTAATTGTGATAAATTTCCACTGATACCAGGGATAACTGTTTCTTCCTTAATGTTTTTCACTGAAAAGCCAGGTGGTGCCTTTCTAATACAGTCCAAAATGCAACTCAGAATTCTGGCAAAACCAGAGTCCTCTCAATCTGTTATTTTTATGAACACATATATATACAGATGTACAGCTGCATGTATGGGTTATAACACAAACCGCTGGTGACGCTTGGGTGCTGTCAAGCAAACAGAAAGCCATCCTGCCCCAAAGAGCTGACACAGTGACTTAACCCGAGAGGGAACGAAAGGTCAGAGGAAAAGTGGGAGATAATAAGGAAAGAATAAAAACGTGGTTAGAAACATATAATCACATAAACTAACTGCACACATAAAATAATGCTTTCAAATTGTTTTCATATATGCTTGAAGCAAATAAAAATACAAACCTCAGCTGACATCCTTGCCTTTCTGACATGTCAGACCCAGTGTGTAGTTCCTGTACCTTCATTTCACCACTCACCCACCTTAAAACATGGGGTTTTTCTGTAATTAACTGAGCTGGACCACACATACCCACTCATTCACAATAAACCTATATGAATCAGCTGCATTTTTAAAGTAACACTGTTTGTGGGGTCTGCTGATACATACCTTCAAGAAACAAGAAACTATTTTCACATCTCGTGCCCGTAACAGATGAGCTGAGGAGCAGGGGAACACTCTGGAAACTGTTTAGTTTGTCACACGGACCTGGATATTCTCCAGTACTTCCACAGCACCCTTTCAAGACTTAGCTATTTTGCCTGTTTACTTGTATGTATTATAGACTGGGATGGTCACAGAAGGTCTTTTTTTTTTTTTAATAAAAAAAAAGAAATGGAAAAAAGCATATGTAAATAATCCCTAATGATCAGGTCAGCGGCCTCATGGGTAAAGCAGGGCTTTCCATTGTTTTTTCCTAAACCTCTGATTTGTAATTCTGAAACAGCATTCCAAACACAGAAGTCCAGTTCATAGGAGCCCAGAAGCCTGATGGCACTCAGTGCCCATCCTCACCAGATCTGAGCCAGCAGCCAGCAAGGACTTTCCATCAGCATTCAGCTGAGTCCTCCTCTGTTACCTACGGGTGCTGTTAAACAGTGTCTTCAGAAATGCCACACTTTGGGATCCAGCCCATATCAATACAGCTAAATTCAATGAAATTAATGCTGACTTACAGTCACAAGCAAGCAAAATAACAGTTATAAGTGGTCGAACCTTTTACCAGCCTCACCAGTGCCAGAGTCCAGCAGCTAGGCACATTCTACTTCCCATTTCTGCTCAAAATTCAGTTCACTGGGGTTTCCAGATGAGGAGCAGGGCTTGGCCACAGTCACGGCAACCAACCTGCCCTGGTTTTGAGCAGAAACCAACATGCAGACACCCTTCATAGGAAAGGATGCCTATAGGGAGGGGGTCTCTGTGCCAAGGTCACTGGGTGGGATTAGCACTTGAGCAACGTTTGATTTATAACAACTTCAGAAATGCAAAGCACAGTTTTTTATCTGTTCTCGTGCGTTTGGTTCCAATAGTCATTGCAAACTTTTCTGAATTATTAGTGCTGCCAAGTTAGCTATGCTTAAAAACCTGCATCAGCCTAGCTCCTAAGGGTTCCTTATATAGGTGTAAGTTACTGAGGGCATCAAGAAAAAACATGGTATAATTTGCACTGTCAAAGTTGCTTTGAGAAGTTGTTTAAACAAAGTAAAGTGAAACACCTAACTATGAAAGTTATATAGAAACACAATCACTGAACTTTACATTTAGGAAGAATTAAGCTTTTAAAGAGTTTTTTCCACTGAAAAAAAAGCCTTTAATGGTAGTTATCCAGGTGGCCCCTGGATTTATTGTTGGATTTTGCTTTGACTGCTGTGGGATTCCCAAGGGGACTATTACGTCAATAATTTCTAAGGCAACATTTTATTCCAGGTAACTGAAATTCCTTAGAAGATGAGAGCTTCAGCTTGGAGATTCTCGGATCCCATTTGAAATCACTCATACTGACTAGAGAAGAATTTTTTAAATAAATTATTGTATAGCCTTCAGCTTTCAGCTATATATATTTAATCTATATCTATATTTATAAACATTCTTTATAGAACAATTCAGAACTTAATTCCCCCTGAAGCTATTAAAACTATAATTACATTCATAAAAGAGTTGCCTGGGATACAATCAAAACCTAAGACTAATTCCACACTTATTCTATATTAACACTACAATTCTGAAAAATTAGTAATAAGGGCCATAGGCTGTTTTCATTCCATGCATGGAACTCCCATTAGAGTCCGTCAACAGCCTTTGTTTATAAAGTCTGGGGGTTTATGAAGAAGTCTATAATGACTATTTTTGGTCAAGAAAAAGAAAAGACGCAAAGGTCTTCTCAATTCCAACATACAAAACATATATGGCTTGTAGGAAAAGTGGAGTAGGACTTCTATTTAGACTAAACAAATTTCAGCAGAAAATGATAAATGAATCAAGGAACTTACACTCTCAGAGTCTAAATTACATTAAGCCACTGACTTTATGAAGCCAGGTCATTGCACAATACTTATAAACTACAGTAAATAAATTTATGCGGTAGGCTGCTTTTAATCGTTAGTATTCTTAAAACCTTGAAAATCAATACAACTTGTAACAAATCAGAAAAGTTAAAGGGAAACTGTAATTGTTCCTTTTAAGACCTGTTATGTTTAATATCTGTTGGTCATATTTGTTCCACAGGTCACGTATAAAAATAAATTTACTCTATTTCTCACATTTGATTAACAAAAAGAGTCGAAAGATACATGTCCAAATTCCCAGAATGATTGTCTCTGCCCTAATGTCTATATGGGCTTTCTGGCATAAACTGAAAACCATCTGTCATCAATACATAATCGCTTTTAAATCCACCACAACCATTCCTCCTGCTCCCCAAAAAGGATGCATGTCAACTATGGTCTGCTCCTGAAAGATTCCTTGCAAGTTGCTAAGTGGATATAAAAGAACACAGACCTAAAATAATCTGCAAATAACTGTAACATAAGCCCTGAAAAACGCTTTTGGATCTGGTGAGAGGGGGGAGAAACGTGTCCCGTCACCGAAACCAATGCTGACACCGCATCAGGGTGCACCATGCAGGAGGACAGTGTTTGTCACCAGTTTACTTTGTAAATGTGAAACATTATTACAAATCTTATTTAAATCAAGTTTCCTTTTGAATATTTTCATATAATTGGACAAGTGTGGAGCCACACCAGGCTGTCACAGCTGTTATGGTACATGAACCACACTTACAGTAACAGCTTTCGTTCCACATTTTTGTGGAGTAGTTTCCATAGCACTGTGATCAGGGTTTGCATATTTTTATATCACTTGCATATTGAAAATAAACTCTGCTGTTTAGATTGCCTTCTCCAAGTGCATCTGGTACTTAAATTTCCTGAAAAATAACCAGGCAACTATGATTTAATACTAAACAGTCAGGGGGTAACACCTTGGCTTACTTTTTATAAAGTTATTTTTAGCCTTCCTTTTCCTTAAAAGTGTAACTTAATAGTATATGGGATGAGAGAGCTTGGAAATAGGCATTTATCTTAATTGTCATCCCTGAATTAAGCGTTAGAGCAAACTTTTCCATTCACAACAACATACAATGTAATCAGATATTCTGCAGGTAATAATAGGATCTGCAGAATTACCAATGCCTCAGTTAAATGTTTTTTGGACCAGATAACAAGAAAAGTGCTCAGGAATCTAACGGAAATGGCAGTGCCAGCACCAGGCACCAGCACCCACTCCCATGCCACACGTAGGTTGTCACAGTGAGGAGACGTGACCAAAGCACTGGCCGGCCCCATCACAAACTTTATTCTCAGTAGAAGAGTCACTTGTTTATTAGAAAAAAAAAAAAAGAAAATGGTGTCATAAATTCCTAATTTAAAGAGTCCAATTAGTGTGAGCTTTTCTTCTGACAGCAAAGCCAATTCAGGATGGGGCGGCTGAGCCTTGCTGCCTTCCCCTCCCGTCGGATCTCAATTGCCTGCAAGGGTTTATCACACGAAACCACAGAACACAAGCTGCCGAACCCGCTTCCCACGGCGCTGCTTCACCCTGCCGAACGCCTCCTGAATTAGCAGATTGAAAATCAGCAAAATACAGCACTGCTTTTCACTTTAAATTTTAATAAGAAACAGAGACATCTTCTCTTTCTTCTGCTGTTCCTCCCTCTTCTCTAAGAACAGAAGGCTGCTGGTGAAAGGAATGAAAATCTGGAAAGAATTTGGGGTGGACTGGCCAACCCCCTTTCATTTCCTTCAGATGTTTACAATCTAGCACCTTTCTGAAGACAAAGATGGGAAAAAAGCTATTTTTTCTTTTGACTGAAGGGTGAGACAGGGGGGTATTAAAAACTGATAAATGTAATTTTTTTCACAGAAGTATTTGCACATCTGTGAAATAATGTAATTTATGAAAAAAAAATCTTTTTCTATGACATTCATGATTATAGCCTGATCTGGAGAATTATTCAAATATAAAATTAAATACTCAAAAACTAGCTGTGCTGTGGATGACTGAGCTTTTACCAGCTGTGCATCACACTTCTGTAATTCTATTAAAAGTATGTAAGTGAGGCTTTCCAAGTATGGCTGAACCTCTTTTAAAAGGAATGTTACATTTCTAAATGGCTTTATGATCAGTTGCTTTTTGTTTTTCCTTGATTATCATCCCAGTTGTTGGATATGTTTTATCTGACTGTATAAAAAAAAAAAAAAAAAAGGAAGAGGAATGCATACCCATGGAAAGCGCTCTATAAATTATAGTGTATTTTATTATCACAGGGCTTAAGGAAAAATTGGCTCTTAAGAAAGGTTAAAAACCTTTAAAGTGAATTCTTCTGTTTGGTTAAAAGTACTTTTGATTTAATATGATCCATCTGCATTCTGTACCTGGCCTACCCCCTGGGCGGCAGTGTACTGGTGCATGGGATGATGCCCAAAGGAGCACGGCACAGGGCAGCTTTTTCTGCCCAAACAGAACAAGTTTGGGTCACCTGCTATGCTGTCCCTGTGTTAACCTCCCTCCCAGCAGGAAACTGCCTTTGCTCTGTGCTCAGACAGCAAGCCCCAGATTTTTAAATAATTAATCCAGTGGACAGTGGAGGGGCTTCCAGTGCTGGGACCAGAGGAGAAGGCACAGGGTGCTCCTCTGCAGGGTACAGGGTGCAGGCAGCCAGCTCGACTCAGCTGGAGCAGGCAGGGCTGCACAGCCGGACTAGCTCTTTCCCACAGGCTCAGCCTCCACAGGAAAGTTCAATCCTATTTCCTAAGCTTAAATACAGTGTTTGGTATGGGTCCTCCACGGCTTTGTTATCATCTCCAGGTTACAGATAGTATAATCTTGAAATTAGGTGTTCCTTCACACGCCACAAGCCAGTACTTTGACTAAAAGGGAAAATACAGTACTCAACCCCACCTAAATGCTGTGGTATAGACTAGCCATTGAAAGAGAAGCACCAGCAAAAGGCCACATTAGTAAAAGACAGTTACAGTTTAGCAAGGAGAGACACAAAATAAGGGATAAGCTATTGTTTCTGCTGCCTAAGACAGACGGACTTTAATAACACTTAACAGAATGATGCACATTAACGATCTCAGAAAGCACTTCTTATGCCTCATCCATCATGCGGAGGAGAAAATGAAGCCTTCGACAGCATTAGGAATTATTCTAGATCTTGTCAGTAATTCGCAGCTTCTCTGTAGTATCGTAACACAAATTTGTGTGTATGAGACACTGACCATTAATCTAAGGGCTTTTTTTCCCTCACCGCCGCGTGCTGAGAATGTTATCAATTGTTTCATGGAGAAATTTCACAGATGAAACCTTACTAAATAAAACAGGTGAGAGGAAAGAGATATAGACAGAAACATAAACAACTGGAACTCGGAGACAAATCATTATCTTTAAAACGAAAACCACACTAAAATCTCCATGTATGTGTTTTCTGAATGGGCAACAACAAGCTTCCTTCACAGAAAATAGTCAGAATATACCATGATTTTACAGTTCTGTTCATACATACAAACATGCTTATATTTAATTTTCTGGGAGGCTTTTTTCCTCTTTTTTTTTTTTCCCAGACTATAGGAAAAAATCCTGACTTTTCCTCCTAAGAGAGCCATGTATTTTTACAAATAGTAGCAAAATAAATTTCAATACAAAATGCCCCACAACTAAATAAACAATAGCTTTTGGCAGCCTCTTCCCTAAGTCACAATCTGCTGTTAACCGCATGATAGTTATTTCCACTGGAATCTGTACTACAAAGGAAAAGGGCCATAAATATTTGTGTAGCAAACTCCTCAGAAAAAAAGCCTGAGTACACTCCAAATCCATTTCTATACATGTAAAGTAAAGATGAAAGCTAATGAGTTTTATGAAGTTTATGATAAATTAAGTGTTCTGCTTCCAACCCCACGCACTGGCAGATGCATGTTTACATGGAGATGATCGACTGCTCCACAACAAAACACTTGTCAGACAGAATGAGGAGAATTCGCCTCTGGATGTGGAGGAGCTGAATTGTCTCAGGGACGAAAAAAAAAAAAAAAGACAGAATTTGATCAAATACTAATCAGGCAGCAATAATCAGCCTTGCAGTACCCTAAAACATACATTATTTTATCTCCACTGAAATAATGACATGTATCCAAAAAGTCCTCAAAGAAACTTGGGTTTAGGTAATACATTGTGATTGTTGCAGATACGCAGGATTAAAATCAGTCTTGATCTTCAAACAGAATAAGAATGTATAGTTCTGTTTACTGCACACGTATTTGTATATAAAAGATATGACAAATATTTGGGGTTATTTAGAAACCCACCTTTCTTTCTTTTCCATTTTTACAGACCAAGTACTGCAAAAGTGATTTGACAGTCACAGATAATAAACACAAATTACAGATTAGTCCATTAGAAATTATAAACACTCATGTAGTCCGTTAAACCCCCTGACAAAACCTGAAAATTAGAAATCCAATAACCCAGCATCAGTAGGGTCTGTAACAGCTGGACAGATGTTTAAACTGCACGATGCTCATGTTAGGAGTGAGACAAAACATTTGAAATCAAGGTTTGCGTTAAGCAACAAGGCACTGATGTCAGATCAGATCATGTGTATGAACTGCTTTAATCCCTCTTTTGCCATTAATTTATATTTTCCTATTACACTATAATTCTATTGTTTGTTCATTTTGCATAGTATTGAAACAGAAACTGAGCAGACAGGCAGACAAGGCAAGCTGTTCCCATGCAGGACTACAGCCACCCTCAGGCGGGACTGCTGGCCAGCGGCAACCTACGACACCGGGACCGCCATTCCAGAGCAAACACTTCCAAATAAAATACTGTCTGCAAGCTTTGATTTTGGGCTTGTTTAATTAAATTGCAGACAGCAATATTACACAAATGGTCACCTCACCAACAGCAACTAAATAAATCCCTCAGAATGGGCACTGGCATAGCAAAAGAAAAATTGTGTTCCTAATGTTCAGTCTGACCTGGAAAGGATAACAAAAGAATCTGGCATGAATATGTATTTTTATAGGGACTGCTGCTGGTAAACATACCAAATAAAAGCGAGGGGATTATTTTAAAATAGTTTCTCCTTAACTCTCAATATGTTTAATATGATGATATGAAAAACCATCTATAAAGCAGAAACATATTCAGCCCATACGAAATTCTTTACAGAGCAATAAAGAGGCAGCCGGATTTCAGCAAAAGAAAACAAACAAACACCAGAAATTCTGCAAAGCTCCAGCATCTCCCTGCGAGCCCGCCTGCTCTCCAGCGCCGAGATAAAGACTCAATCTGCTCATCAAACACCTCCAGGCTTGGCCATCTAATAGGAACAAATTGGCAATGACTGCCCAAGCAAGTAACACAGGCCCACTGATTTGTAGATTGATACTGATGCCTAATGATCCCCTTGGGCAGATCAATAGCAACAATCCTCATCCCTGCCTTTCTTCTTTATTGGCACAGAGGAGTGGGGAGGCGCAGGGAGCCCATGCACACACTCGCGCCGGGCTTCAAGTGCACGGAACGCCCGGTGCAGGTGCTCATGGGCAAGGGCTGCGGCCTGGTGCACCCGGAGCACCTCTGAAATGGTGGCCGAGGCGCTGCAGTCTTGTCCCTTTGTCCCAAAAGGCATGGCACTGCTAGTGCTTTCCCTTCATGGGAACATTCACAGTGGCTCTGAGTGGCCTTTTGCCTGGGGCCCGCTGGAGCTGCTCCCTCTGCAGCCATGACTGCAATGCAGGTGGACAGCATGCACCCCGGAACTGGCCCGTGGGAGAGCACAGAAACACGGGTAATGGGATGAAAAAACAGCATTTACAAGTTGGGATTTCCGAGAACTGAAAGTGAGCATGGCGCTTAGGTGGCAACACAGGACATCATTTCAGGAACCAGGGCACACAGGCAGGTGGGTTCACCCTACATGTCACTGTAGCGGGGTTACACCACACTCCTATAGGTGCTCCTGCCTTTGCCCTCCTCTCCTTCCACTTGTCTCTCTTTGCACTACAGTGTGATCAATCAGGCAACATCAACGCAGGATTTCTATTCAGTTTACCATGAGTCACTTTCATCAGCTTCCTCCAGCTCCAACTCTCACAAAAATTGGGTATTTTCTATTTATTTATTAACCTAATACAGCTATCCCATTACAATATCCTTTTGAAATCCGTGGGAACACCTGGGGAAACTAACCAAGTTGGTCTCATTTATTTTTCCCCCAGCCGGTGCTGTTGGGCAGGCTGTCAGAGGTCAGTCCCCACCGGGGTGCTGGCAGGTGTCAACTTCTCTGGCAACTATCTTCCCCCCACTAACTTTGTATGAAGTCCCCGGTTTTACCGGGTACACCCGAATTACCGGGTAGGCAAACACGGGGATGGGGGGGACGCTTCAGGAAGTTTTGTGTAAGGCATGTGGAAAGCCGCTCTTGCCGTTCACTCGCTGTGCGTGCGGCCGGTATGCGGGGCGCGGAGTTTTAACATCCCGTTCAGCCCGCCCGAGCTCCGCTGCGTGCAGCGAACACCGGGTGCTTTTATCCCTTACGGCCGTTTTACTCAAACGTGGATGGAGCAAAAGGCAACGGATACGATGACATCCCACCGACGGTAAACTCCTAAACCACCCTTCCAGGATAAAGGTTCTCCTTCGGTAATAACCGCGCCCCTCCCGTCTTCCCGCCCGCCTCGCCGAGACACCGGGGGCCGCGTTACACGATCCGCGCATCCCGACCCCGCGTCCCGGCCGCTGGACCCGTGTCCCACCGCGCGCCCCTCCGGTCCGCTATCGGAAGTTCTCCCGGCAGCGCCGCCGGGCTCCAGCCCCGACCACGGCCCGCACCCGGGCCCCGCTCCCCTCAGGACGGCAGCGCCCCGGGGGGGGGCCTCGCGCCTCCGCCGCTTCCCGCTCTGAGCCGCCCGGGCACGCGCGCACCCCCCCCACCCCCCCCCCCGCGACCCGCGCGCGCTGCGGGGAGGGGAGGGGAGGGGGGAGGGGGGCGGCGGCACGTGCCCCGCCGCGCATTTGCATATTCACATCAGCCGCCGGCGCGAGCCGAGGTGTCTCCTCCCCCCCCCGCCCCGCCCCGCCCTGCCCCGGGGGCGCGCGGCCCGCTGAGGGGCGAGGGGCGCGCGGGCTTTACCTCAGCGGCCGGGTCCCCCCGCGGCTCCGCCGGGGGCTTTTGGAGACGACCCATCCTTCGGGGGGTTCAGTCCTGCCCTGCTCTGCCTTCCTCCTCCTCCTCCTCCTCCTCTCCTTGCCGTGTTGTGACTGGGTTTATGAAAAAAAAAAAAAAAAAAAAAAAACAAAAAAAAAAAAAAAAGACAACTCCATGTTAAGCCGGCAGCCAGGGCATGGCGAAGTCTGGGGCTACAGGGGGAGGGAGGAGGGAGGGGAGGGTCACAGCTTAATGCCTTACAAAAGGGAGCCAAAAGGATGTATGGCTTTATTTTAATATCTCACACAAAACGCTGGTGCGCATAGGTATGGACCGTGCGTGGTGCCGTGCGTTGCACTAATTACATTTTCACCAAAATGTCACCAAAACCTGTCAAGGTTCAGACTATGACGCAAATAAACGCAGCGGCATTCCAGGTTAATGTGCAGACCCCAAACCTCAGGGCTCCTCGGAATTCGTGGTGGCTGAGAAGGATGTGGGTTGTGGAGCACCAGAGCTCTGTCGGCACTGGAGCAGCCAGGTCCCCATCAGCACACTAATGACTTGGACCACAAAACCCGAGTGGTACCCGAGGTCTCATTTTGCACAGAGTAGTTTTACTATTTCATAGTTCCACTCACAGTAGAGAATGATAATCGGGATGGTGTATCCCCTTGAAAACATTGCACCCATGTTTTGGGAGTGCGTGTCCAGGATCACAGGCCCATTGTTCTAAACAGACACAGGTTTTGGGAGCGAACAGCCTGGGTGAGCTGCAGGAGGAAGACCCCTCGCACCAAAGCACCATCGCTGTGATCATCACACCCGCTTCTTAACAGCCACAACGTTAAAACGCGTGTTGGGTACATGTGGCGCTTCCTGACAAACGTGTCATTACTGTGAATGATTAAGGGCTTCATTGCTCCCCAGCACAAGGTCTCGGATCAGATTGCGAACTGATCGCCGAGTTCCACTGTACACCTCCGGACGTGATTTTGGTGAGAGGGTTGGAGGAAAAAAGAATATATATATATATATACACACTTTATTAAACATTTTTTTGCATGCAGAATATTTAAGGAAGGGTCAGATTTATATTTGCAGTTGGTAAAAGCAAATTTGCTCCTAAGCTGAACCGCCACGAGTCATGTTTCATCCCAGAGTACATTTTAATGGAGAAGTTATAAACCCCTGAAATACGTGTATGTCTCTCAGAACTGCTGGGAGGCTGCATCACTGGGGCGAGTAGCCCAACCATGCGGCTCTGGCACCGAGGCGGCGTTGCGGGTGGGTTTGTGCAGTAAATACGTGTCTTTGGTAGCAGCAGGGCTGCGGTGGTGGCGAGGCAGACAATGGGAGCTGGAGGCGAGGAAGGAAGTAAAGGGGGGATCTGCCAGCGCCCCCCCAGACAGGTTGCGTGGGGAAAGCAGGTCACTCCTTATCAACTGGTTAAGCAAACGCCAAAACAAAGAGTGTGTCTTTATTTTGACGAGCTCTTGGCAGACACGCTTTCTTATAAAAAATAATTTCTCTGCCTTTGTTTCTCCTCTTCTCCTTCAAATGGAAAATGCAGCCTTTTGTATTCACGACGGCTTCCCAAAGGAAGAAAGGTGATTTTTAAGAATCTGACCACTGAACACCAGTTAGTTACTTGTCCTTCCCCCAAAACAGATTTTAAATAAATAAATAAATAAATAAATAAATCTTTGACAAGACTCAAAAGGCCCCTGAAATAAAGAAGAAAAAAATGTCCAAAACATTAGACGCAGAAACATTATATTTCAGTATTATCATATGAATTAAATGTAATCCTTGAAGAGACTAGTCCCAGGGGTCACATATTAGGCCATTTTTTTCTTTTTTTTTTTTTTTTTTTATTTAATAGAGGTCATCCAGGCTGAAAAGCAGAACCCAAATGAAAAGCATCTTCAATGTGGTTATAACATAAGCTGGACGAGGTCAGGCAGTGTCTTGTATGGCCTCATAAAAAATACATAACCAGACAGCCTAATAGTATTTCTTTGCATTCATTTTTGGATGGGAGCTGGCGGCTGGGGGAGGGGGCAGGTGGCGATGGGGCCGTATCAAAACTGCACATGAACATTTCCGTAACGCACAGCTTTTCCTACCTTTCCTTCCAGAAAAAAGTGAACATTCATTTTAAAAGCTATTTTGGTTGGCTTGCTTTAAAGGAATGATCCTAAACACCATTTCTGTGGCCCCTAAAAATAGAGGGAGGGTTTTAGCATTGCCCGTCGTGCACACACAGGCGCATTCAATTCAGACAGTCATGCTACAGTCATGCTTAATTGGGAGTGCAACCATGTTGGGCTTGCTTTCATTAAAAATTTCTAATGCACGTTGTTATTTGTCCATACACAAACACAGCCTGATTAATTTGAATTATTTCTCTGCTGAAAAGAAATACAGATGAACCCCCACAGTAACACAGTTTCTGCTTTAATTTGCTCTTGCAGGGGAGGGGCTTGCACTCCACACAGGATTTATGCAGGTTGCAAAGATAGACTGGGTGGGACAGAGGGCAGGAGGAAGGCGAGGCAGAAAAGAAAGCAGGGGTGTAAATAAAAATAAACAGTGCTAAAAACGCTGGGCGATAAGAGAATCTCCACATCTCGCCTCCCTTCCCCCTCGCCCCAAATATAGCCTGGAGATGGGTGACCCTGCCAGGGAGCGGAGCCACAGAGGTGACCCGATGCTAACCAGCCTGTTAGAACTAATAAGGTGTGCTCCTAAGCCAGAGGCTGACACTGGGGCATTGTGGAAATAACTCTCCTTGTTATTGCCCATCCTCAGCTTGAAATTTACTGCTCCTTTGCATTATTAAAGAGACAGCTTGCGTGCTCTATGGGGGAGAGGCGCTGGGCAGGAGGAATAACTGTGCACGCTTTTTTAATGTTATGTTTGTGCTCTCTGTAGTCTTTATATTAAGATTTGGAGCATTAAAGCATGCTGGGTTAATAGGTGGCTGTTTATTATTTGAACTGTTTTAAAAAATAAAATCTGGTTTAGAGAAATGAAAATTATTTCCCCCCTTCCCCAGCAAATGGTCAGGAAACGGGAAATGTGTGAAATCTCTCCAAGAAGATCAGGCTGTGGCCAGCAGCAGGCCTTGCAGGACAAGTCCTTCCCAAACATTTTCCAGTAGCACTGCTTCTCATTCAGATCAGATGTTGAGCAGAGCTTGAAAAGCCGCAACAGTATGGTGGATAATAGGGATTAAAAGGTAGTAGAAAAAAACAAAAGGACTCGCTGCAACACTGGTCCATCCTCACAAGAGCAATGTGAAGAGGTGTCAAAATATGGAGCTGTTTTGCAGCTCCACATCCTTGTTAGCTTTTCAAGCAGTTGGGAGGAAAGGCAAAACTCAGAGAGAGATGTAGGTGGAAAAACATGGTGTTTGTCTCCATCTGTGTCCAAATAAACTCTTCTCACTCCTCCAACAACCCACCCTCCTCCCACACTGACTTCCACGGCAAAGTGAGTGTAACTGGTGCGACTCTCCAGCTGAGGGCCGGGGGGAGCATAGTGCAGCAACCCCAACATATACATTTGCACATGACAGACCAAATTTGATAGAAAATGAGCTGCTCTTTCAGAGGATTTTTATGTGCAGGCGTGTTAAACTGGCCTTTGTTACAGCTGGAGAGTCCACACCACACACACAAGTCACGGGGCAGAGCCCTGCAGCCACTGCTGCCAGGGGAGCACCTACAATAATTAGGACTCAAGTATTATTAATTTTCTGCAGCAAAGCAGCTGACTGCACATTGGAGACAGCACTGTGAATGGTGATCAATGACAAATAAAATCCTCAAGGTAAACACAGAATACAATTTAGCAGTCATGGCAGACCGGGAGAGCAAAGGGCTGCTGCTAACAGCACTGAGTGAGGGGGTTGGGTGGTTTCTTGGTGGTTTAGTGCCTTGGATTCCATGAAATCCACTACTGGAGGGATTTAAGAGAATTCTCAAGAGAACACTAGAGGCACAGCAACACTTTAGCTTGTCCAAGGCAACTGGGTTTTCCCACATGTTCGGAGACATCCCATTCTTCTAAAAGGTTAATGTGGTCAGTGGCTGGGAAGACCTGGGATGACAGCAGGAATCAATGCATAGTAATGTGATGAAATACATGTAACTGCCATCATATACCAAAAGAGCGTATATACACCAGTTCTGACAGCAGGTGTAATTTGAAATGAGAACTGAAGCAGCCCAGAACCTGGAGAGAGCAAAGAGTTTCTGGACGTGCGATGGAGACGGGTCTGGGGGAGACATGCAGCATCTGCCTCCCCTCATGCTCTTGGTGGCTTTCACAGGACATGCAACAGAGAGAGGCCTGCACAGCCCATGGCACCTCCACAGCAGCAGGTCTCCAGGATCAGGTGTCTGCCCACCAGCTCTGAGATGCTGCAGGCACCACAGGAACTGTGGTAGTGCTTGCTGTGCATGCCATGCGTTGAAATGCAGGGGGGACTGGTAGGCAGAGATCACCTGGATTTGCTGGTGTGACCCAAACCTCTGAAAGGGTTTCATCAGGTGCCGCTTCTCACAGCAGGTATAAAAAACAACAAATCACTGCTAGTGCTTCACATGCACATAGGATCTTCATTGTGGAACTGCAGTCCAAGCAATGCCTGAACATGTTTTTAACTTCTGTTTTAAACTACTCTACCATGATCACAAAGGTAGCAAGAGTGAATGTTGAGTATCACCATAAAACTCAGTTTAAATACAAAGTGTCACCATACATTTGTGGTAACAAATGAAAAGTAAAAAGCATTGTTTCAGAGAAGAAGGATGACTGCCAGTTAGGGAAATGAAATCCACATTTTTGATAGTGCCAGATATAAACAAGGAATTAAAACTGATACCTGGACAAAGAGGCAAACCAGAAGTCTCGGTGACCCTTCCCAGTTATTCTCTTTCTGGCATTCCAATTTTGTGAATCATCAAAAGCAGCCAAACTAGGCCTATGGCATCTGAGCTCAAGATACTCATAACTACTCTGTGCCCAAACTGTAAGGTCACTTTTTATCAAAACCCTAGCTGGACTTGTCTACAATGTATTTGACCTCTTTTGCATATACATGTTTTTAATCATATCCCTCCTTTAAGTAATAACAGCAGCAACAAACATGATGATTCATATTTGGTTGGAATATTTGAATGTCTTAGAGTAAAATCAAAGGTGTGGAGACTCAGAGAATTGTGTTAAGCAGCTCTTGTGCTCAGCCTTCAGGTGGTAAAGCTTAAGTAACGAGAGTATTAGAACCGTGACAACCTTCTACTGGATTTAAAAATACAGTTTTCAAAACTGATTGCCAAATTCTGATCTCAAGAGTGTGCTGAGTTTTTTAAGCTCTACCAGCAGATCCCATAAAAAGTATTATTTCTCCTTATAAACCCAGGCAAAGTTAGGCACCCAGAGAAAAGCAGTTTGATTGGAGGATTTCTAATCCACTGCAGCTCTCAGTAACACTCTTGAACTAACATCAAAAACACAATTATAAAAACAACCACTTAAATTATTTTTTATGTAACTGGATTGTGTCAATTCCCTATCTCCCACAAGTACAGCGGTGTTTACCCTGCCTTGTGTGTCAGTCTGTACCTCTTCTTTAAACTGTTTCAAGGATTCTCTTGCCATTTTGGCTTTTTATTAATCACATTTTATTAAGCTAAAATCTGTTTCTCTTGCCTTTCTGATATCCAACACACTCCCGCACTGTTGGCTATGAGGGTGCATTTTCCAAATATCTTCTGTGCTGGACAGACAGAAGGTGGGGAAGGGGCTGGTTGTCACGGGAAATTGAATTCTGCTAGGTTTATGAGCATACTCAAAATAAGCACATTCTCATTTCTAAATATATAACTCCATGGATGTGCCCGTCTGTGGATCGCAATGAAGCAATCATGCCAAACATGAACTGCTGTACCTGCATATCACAGGGGCACACACACCTGTAGCTACTCTGCACCCCTGTAGTGTTTCTACTGTAACTCTCTGGTACCGTCTTCCTCCTTCAAACACAATAGCAACCAAAAAAAGGTCCCCAAAACAAACAAGCAAACAAACAAGACCAAAAGCACCACCAAAAAAAAACCACAAAAACAAGCATTAAAAAAAAACAAAACCCCCACAAAACACCAAAAAAAGAAAAAAAAAAAAACAGAAAAAAACACAACAAAAAAGCCAACAGCACAATAAAACCCCTACAAAAATCCCCAACCCTGCAACAAATGTATCCATAACAAATATACAGGTGCGTTTTAAGGCATTCTTTTGGGAATCAGAATATTAGATTATTTTGCACAGAGCAGGACTTACCTGCTAAGTTTTCTAAGCAGCCTCGGTTATTAAAAAACAGCTCACAAAGCTTTTTGTGTCCACAACCTAATACCTAAATATATGAAGCCTCTGCATGTGTCCTATTAAAAGTTATGAAGGGAGTTTGGAGTTTTGTTAGTTTTCCATTCTTGGCGTAGAACTGTTACAAAGACTGACGTCCCCACAGTGAAGATGCTGGGCTTGGTCCAGCCTCTGGGCAGATCACCAACTGCCTCCTGAGCTGTGGACAGTTGCTTAATACTTCTGTTGAATGAGAATGGTAATTCACCTCTCTCATGACTCATCTCTTGCAGCTATTTAAACTGAAACTCTGCACAATAGGGAGGGAAATTTTAGCTCCTCTCAAACCAGTGAGTTTTGGCACACACTTTAGTAAACAAAAATTGTAGGTTAAACAAGTTCAGGTGTCTGCATAGTGAAATACAGATCTTGCCTGTGGTCTCCCAATGCTTTTAGAGCACTAATAAGAAGAATGTGGCTGCATGCCCAAGACTGCATTGCAGCCACAGAAATGCAAGGTCTTAATTTTCAATCACCTGAACCCTGCCAAAATCATCTGTGGAGAAAAATACACACCAGCAGCAGCTACAGTCTGGTAATCATGGAAATGCTACCTCTTCTTCACTTGCAACCAGAGGTAATCCAGTTTTGGAGGAAATGAGTAGGAGGAAAGTAAAGATCACAACTGGGATTTCAATCCCACAGAGAACTGAATTTGAAGTGGGAGCTACAGAGAAGTCCAAATGTAACTGCCCCAGAGGAAAACCACAGCATGTAACTCTGGAAGGTGAAAACTGGGAATCCTAGGGGTATTTAAGCATCTGTGCAACCTGGTTAGGGAGTATCATCTTGCTTACAAGAGACTCTTACATCAGAAACTGGCAATTCAGTGTAGAACAGAGAAGGTCCTGGAGAAGACCCCACGTTTCAGCCAAAGGACACACAAGGAAGCCTGGGGATCGTTAAATAGCCAGATTGCCTCTGGTTAAAACCGAGAGTGATACAGAAAAAGACATTTAATTTATCTCAGTGGTGAGACTTGCTCTTTTATGGGCCTTTGCAAGGAAGATTATTTCACAGTCTAAAAGACTTTGCTGTTAGGGAAAATGAATGTATTCAAAGTTTTGATAAGGATCATCCTATAACTGAGCTGCCATAAACACAAAAATCTGGTTTTTGAACATGAAAAAAAAACAACCCTCAAACCTCATAAATGGTCACTTGTGTGGAGAATAATGGCATCAGTTTTTTTTGTTGCTGTTGCTTAAAACTTAAGAATCATATAGTCAATATAGCAATTTAACAATTAAGAGATGGAGTAAGCGTGCCCATCTTTCAGAATCACTTTAAGATCTAAAATATTATACATCATCAAGATATTAGTGTTATTCCTCTGTTTTCATAAAGGATTTAGGTAGAGTTCTGCACTATAAATGGTACAGAGCAATTCTGATTGGATTTTCTTAGCAAGTTGGGGGCTACCTTAATAAAAAAGGGCATGAACTGAAAACATACACAGTTATAACTCCCTCAATGACCTTAATTTGGAATAAGGATGTCTTTATTTTATTTAGTTTAGTGGTTCTTAAAGTTAGGGCCAAGAGACAGCTACTCAGTAGTGGAATTTCTTTGAGTCACCTTGCTTAACCACACAGAACTGACTCATTCATAAATTTTACCGTTTAATGTAATTCTATAGACTACAGCTAAGGAGACAGTGGTTTAACTTCTCCAAAATACAGTTACAGTAACAGTATTTTGTAACAGAAATTAAACAAGCCCAAAAAAGCCAGTTATTCCAGATGGAGTGATCCATCAGTAGAACTACACTGGCATAGAAGGTGTAACTTTCCTGTGCAAACAAGTCTTGAACAGCTCAAGTCCCCCTGAAGCTCAATGGCACTTGTGTTCCTAAATCACTTATATGCTTTTAAAAAACACATGCACCCATTTTATTTTGGCAACTTCTGATGCTGTTTTAAAATACAGAGAAATAAAAACTGTAAAAATATGTGGATGGCTACTTTTGTGTCCTGGCTGTGTTCTGAGCCAATGTACAGCTGGTCCCCACCCTCTTGCACTCTGCCGCCCAGGAGCATGAGCCATGCAGGAGTGAACTGCTCTTTAGGAGGTGCCTTAAAAAACCTGGTATAAGAAACAGCTTTTGCTAGTAAGGGTGGTGCTGTTGTGTCCCAAACCAAATAGAACCACAATAAAAGCCAACCAAAACACGCATCAATTCCAACTGAAACACCAATGGGAAGGTAATGCCACCAGCCACAAACTGCTCCCATGTTTGTGCTCACGTCAGTCAGCAACGAGCCAGGATTGCACTGTGCAGTATTTGGGGTACAAAACCAAAATTGTTACGTAATTCAGCGTACTTCTTTGTGTCTGCAGCTTGCTTCCCTGCCTCCCTGTCCAGTGACTTGATATGTATCATACAGGGAATAAACATAATACCTCTCACAGGGAATTGAGAAGAGCATTTTAAGAACAGATAGTCAATTAAACATTATCTGAAACTCTTGTGCTTACATCTTTAAACAAGAAAGCACAAAAAAACATTCCCTTTAAGCAGCAGCTTGCTTGTATAGGTGCTAGTTGACAAGTCTCATGCACTACTAAATAGATGTTCTTACAAACTAGATGATTATTCCTGAAATTGGAAATACAGAAGGGTGTTGGCACCATGTCTTTAAAGAAAAATACAAAATACACACAGAGCACATAGATTCAACTGCATAGTTTATATTTAAGCTAGAAAGGCATGGCATATGGTGAAGTCAGTTTTTATACAAAGACATGGAAATGTATACAAAGAAAAATTTTCTCCAAAATAATGCAAAGCTAGATACACTAAAAAATCCCAATACGCCTAAAAATCTTACTGTGCAATTGCGTAAAGTAATAACCTTGCAGACCATTTAAAACTCAACTACCCTTTCCAGCGATGGGAGGTAATCATGGAAATTCTGCAACACCCACATCCACCACTGAGCTCAAGCTTAACCAGCTTCTTTTACTTTGTGAATCAACTAACAAAAGAAAGTGGACCTTATAAAAAATATACTCTGTTTAAAAATTATTATGTAAATAATTAATGAAATACATGTATGCAGTTCTTTAAACTTGATATCAATGAAGATTGCGCTTGCTTTCCATATCTTTGATTTTTTATAATGCCCTGGGAGACAAAGATCATGCTGGAAAAGAATTCCCTATCAAAGGCAAATGTTTTAAGTTCATTAAATTGAAATAGAATTAGCCCAGCTCAGCTGCACTTTGGTGAGCTCCTGCTGCTGTAAAACTGAGAACAGCAAATTGCTCAAACAGGTTCCCAGCCTCACGCCCCTTGACTGTTGACTGCAATGTCTAAACACACATCCATGACTTCGATTTAGAAGTGGTGATCCTGGAGGAAGAAAGACTCAACCAGCTCTCCCTAATTATAACCATAAGCTTAAGAGATATTTTTCTTTCAGAAGAGTTAAAGACCTCACTTGGTTTTCAGTGAAACTAAGAATTTTGTAACGTGAGCTGAATTCAGCTCTCAGTCAATCACGAACCCCGTCTGCAATTCTGACTCCACCACCACTGCTGCCTTTACTCTCTGCAGGGCCCCTGGGAAGGAGTTATCCCAGATGTTACCACTGCTCTACTTGGTATCATCACTAGAGTGCCTGTGCAGGAGCCAGAAATAGCTGGACTTTCAAGTAAGACTCCAAATTTAAAAAATTATTTGAATTAGAATTTTTCTCTTTGCATTTTTCTGCTTCTTCATTTGATTGTTAAATTCAGAACTGAAATTCTACATCTATCTTTGAGATAATTAATCTGAACTGGTTTGTTAAATACAATATTTGCCTTTTAAATATTATATACCTGTTACTCAAGATTCAAGCTATCAACCACAGGTGTTACTGTGAAAGCCCCTAAAGACAAATCTGCTGTATTCAGTCCTTGTGTGGTTAAATTATTAGCATACATAAGCTGAAATGGTAAAGCAAATATATTTTGCTTTACCAAAAGCCAGAAGTTTTATTACTTTTGTCAAACATATTCTCTGATTAATTTGTTGTGGAAAGCAGAGAAGATTATCAAGAGTCAAACTTTGCTGTGTATTTTACAGAAAGGCTTGCCATACCTTCATCAAAAGTAATATACAAGTTTTTCATTGGCATTTAGTTTCTCCCTTTTGACAACCTATAGAAAGAAACTCACTGTGCTGTGTTTATTCTTTTCTAATGGCAATAACATGCTATAAGAGTCATTCATGCTGAAACCTGCTTGTTACGACCTCTCTTTCTTGTACTCTGTTAGACAAACCCAGTGATTCAGCACAAGGCTATTCCCATCAGCCAAAAGACTGACTAATTAACAGCTTCCTTTGCTAGTTTTATATTCTCCTTTTCTACTCTAATTTTGGGATAGGCCGTTCAGAAAAGATAACTAGTTCTTACTGAAGGCACTGAAAGTAAAGGACATACGGTTTTAGCACCAAAAAATTCACATCTGGAAATCTGAAGCCAGGGCTTCAGGAACTTTCACCTTATATTTAACCTGCTTATGCAGATCACAGTTCCAAAGCACACGTACATGGTATTTCCTAAAGCTACAAAAAGCATTGAAATCTGATCATAATAAAGGATTTAGGAGGAAATCAACCAAAACTACAGAAGAAACATATTAAATGGCCAAAAAGAAAATTGGACAATGAAGAAAGGCGACAACTTCAGCAGAAACACATCTTGGCTTGTTAGCAATATAAACTCAGCAACTGAAATAGAAACCAAGACAACAAATGGAAATGAGGACAATAGTTAACAAGTAAAATAATCAAGAAGCTATGGGCAGGAGAACATGGGTGAGGAAAGCTAAAGACAGCCAAAAAATGGTTCCAGAGTTGGGGATATCTGGTTTTTAAAGTGAAATAGAAACACAGAAAACTTAGCAATCCTCTACGACCACAAAGAGATTGAGATGGTGAAGCAGAAAATATAAAGTAAAAAACACAGAAGTTTTCATGGTTCTTATTTCAAAAGAGGGATTTTGACAAGCTCACATAAGAACCACCATGAAGCGCTTGGCAGTTTACTGATAAGCTGAGGTGAAATTAAACAATAGAGAGCAGGTACATTCCGCTAAGCCAACAGCCTCCCAGGACACCAGCACTGCTGACAGCCACCCTTAGCAGGTCTCTGGCACTTCCAGAAATGAGACCTCATCTCGATTTCTGCCACCAGATGCAAGTAACGGTATAGCAAGGAGTCGTTGGTAATGAAAGTCAGGCTAAATTAGGAAAGCTAACACAGGATGGAGCTTCTTTTACCAACTGGGAGGGGAATGTGCATACTAGTGCCAGTTTTGTACAAAGCAGACGTTCTCAAACACTGGCAGCTGGTTGAAGACCTGGGAGGCTGCAGAGGGTCAACCCAGAAGCTGCAGCCAGTGGAGAAGAAGAGGCAGGCAGAGAGCGAATTGATCCTTCAGTGCAAGAGCATAGACCCAGCATCTTCAGGACTGTTGCGGGGCACAGAGCTAGGCGAAAGCTTAAGAATCCTGAAGTTAATAATAGTTGAAAAACCATTGTGGACGATAACTCCAACAGGGGAATGTGTTCTTTAACTTGGGCAAAGAAAGATCTGGTGGTGAAGCTGAAGTGAAGACAACTCAAATAAGAATCCAAGGACATGTTTCTTACCACAAGGATGATTAATCTCTGGGAAGTGTTAGGGAAGGAGGAGTTGATTCTCCATGTGTCATTTTTAGCCACAAATTCAGTGCCTTTTTTGAGCAGAAGCCTTAGTAAGACTCTAGTTTTGGACTAGAAAAGCCCGTAATTGAGAAAAACTCAAGGGACAGAGAGGATGTACAGGCTAAGACCCCTGTGGACTTAAATTGCAGGTGGAAGGAAAAGAAAATAAAAAAAAAAGAAAAATCACCAAAATACCCTCAGAGCAGCTTCCTCAAGTTGAAAACAACTGTTACACTGACAACATACTCTCTTGCACTTCTCTGTGCTTGGCTTGGCCATAAAGTGCCACCAGGTAAAACTGCACATTCTGGAGTGTTTACCTGCTTCCTGAAGGACAAAGTAAGACTTTTAAAACATTTGTTTTGAAGCACAATTTACAGTGAAGGTTTAGGCTGAAACTGCACCTGTACACTGAACAGGGGATAAAAGACCCAGCAGAGAAGAAAGCAATAAAAATATCATTTTAATATCCCTAACTCAATAATCAGCTCTCTCCGCCAGGGAGCGGGGTTTGGGCAGAGGGAGCAGGAAGCATGTTTCTCTCCTGAGGGCTCAGGTTGCACGCCAAAGCTTGTTAGAAAAAGAAAGCAACAACAGGCACGGCTACCTGGCCATGGGATTTTGCCTTGCTCAGAAGGCCCAGCTCAGCCTGGATGTTATCCCTGGCTGTACTCCCACTGGTGCCCGCTCAAGTCTGTCTTGGTGGGGTTGGCACCCCATAGCATCCTGCAGCCGTAGTAGCCAGCACCATCCTTATGGAACCCCACGGAGGGTTGGCAGCACCACAGGGGCTCAGGTGGGGTGGGACAGTTCCCTTGCCCAGCCAGTGCCTGCCACCAGGCAGCGTTGTCGTCTCCTGCACCTTAAACTGCCATGACTGAGAGCACGCAGCTATGAGTTCATTTTCATCCTTATCAGCTATGTAAGAAACAGAAAAAAGAGAATAGCTTAGGAGCTTTGTGCTCACAGACATCCTACGGGTTGGGTAAGGATACGGACTATTAATGTATGCTGAAATACCTCTTTTTAAATGAGGAGAAAAAAGGTCGTGGTCTTTAAAACCAGATTTTAGAGTCCCAGTGAAAGTATGAGAGCAACAATTTCTAATTTTCTGCTGTCCAGTTGCGTCAGTATTTCTCCCTTGTTGTGCATGCCTCCTCTCCCTCTCCCCTCACATCCGTCCTCCATTTCCTGATAACTTCTCATCACGCTGGCTCAAGCCTCCTGTGAAATGGTGGTGTGCGGACAGAAGAGGGGAAGAAAGGGAGGAAGAAAAGCACTGTGATTGGGAGGGCAGGGGAAGAGAAAGATTGAGAGAGACAGAGAGAATGTCAAAGCTCAAGTCTGGCATTTGCCTATTTAAATTCAATCATGCAGCCCTCGCAGAGCTGGAAATGGATGGCCTGCGTTATGAATTTCTGATCAGACGGCTGATAGGTTATGAGCGGGGACGTAATCCCATTGAGAAAGCCTTTTTTCCCAAGCAAGGGCAAGCAATAACTGCCCTTCAGAGATGGCTCTTTGCTTTGCCCTTCTTATATTTTTTTTTCCTTTTCTTTAAAAAAAAAAAAGTCCAAATAAGCATTTTTATGATGATAAATGTGTAATAATGATTCATTTTGCCTGCATCAGAAATGGGATATGCCTTTGCAAAGCAGACATGTGCTCAAAATAAACTGCCATATTTTTTCTTTTTTAAACCTAATTAGAATTCTCTCCTTCTCTCAGCTCATTTTGTACCAACACTAGTGATCTAAAAAGAAAGTGAAAGGAATGAACACATGCATTGAGACCAGTATTTTTAATACCCTGCAGGGTTTTTAATGTTTTATAGTTTGCCTTTTTTAACACAATGTGTTTACATAAAAGTATACAAAAAAAATTTCTTCAAATGTTAAGAACTACTGCCATGCAGCAGGGGCAAGCCAAAAATTATTTTAAAAGCTGACGTTTTCTTACTTCTATTCATATGACATCATTCAATGTTGCTTCATATTACAGTTACTTAATCAAAATAGCTGAGGACACTGGAAGATTTACCATAGCCAAATTCACCACTGAGGGAAAGCACATACAGCAGCATGTTGGTAGCATATGCCAGCACCAGGACCTTGAAGAGAACTCATAACTTTTATAGACTCAAAAAGTAGAAAAGAAGGAGTTTGCTATTTAAAGTTCAAGGATACATGTGCTGAAACAGCACCCATCCCAGTTTACAAGGACTGGCACCAGTCACAGGGGAGAAGGATATCATCCCAGAACTGCATTGACAGGGAAGACACCCAACATGGCTGAAACTTCTGTAAAAGGGGAAAAATAATGTCTGTAGGCATGGGGGGAGGGATTGGAGAGCAAAGAAGTATCTCAGTGTTGGGGCTAAGCAGGAACTTGTTCTTGGAGCTGCATCTCTAATGTATTTGAAACAGCAAGGAGCACCAGGGAAATACTTTGCATATGCAAGTACTTTGGGAAATAAGTACTGAAGACCATGATCATCCTCACCAGCAGGTATCATTCCTGTAACGGGAACCTAGCAGCAGGGGAACCCAATTACCAATGTGTGCATATTGTTTAATTGCAACAGAAGCCCAGGGAAGATTTAAAACACAAAACTAAGTCCTTGTCACATCATTTCAGCTCAGTATAGGTATGAGCTCATTGAGGTTTGCCACTACACTCTGGATCTGTACTGGGGAAGCCATCAAAGAGCTGTCAGCTCAATGTCTGTGCTCAGCAAATGGCTAGAAACCTTCTAAAACCAGGATCAGAGGTGTGCCAGTGAAACAGCACCTTTTCATTTATAGATGCACATTTCAGTGTTGGCAGTGTTTTCAGAGATGGCAAAGACATGCGTTACTGTTTTAACTCTTTTGATACAAGAGATTTCCTGTAATTTGGTGACTTTGCGGTGTCTTGCACAAAGTTGGGTGAGAATACGGCAAAACCCCGCACTCACAAGTTGCTACCTCCACAGAGAGCACTGTGCCCATAGACAAATCCTGGCTGCAGAAATGCTGTGCACAACCTGCTCACTCCAGTCTGTTTCGTTCATATTTTACCCTACTAATATACTCAAATATCAACAAATCACCTTAAGTAAGCAACGAGGTTTTTTCATTGCCAAGTTGTTCCCAAGTGAGAGTTTCAGGGCTGACAGCAGCCAGGTCAAAGCAGTTTCAGGCAGATCTAGGGTGGGCTGATACATGGTCACCACTGACAGAAAACCCAGCGCATGGCAGAATGAAAACGAATCAAATCGCTTGCTGCATCACTGCATTTCCTCTTTGATTTAAGCTGAAGGTGGCTGTTAGCATGAAACAAAACATGCTGTTGGTTCATGTGGTACCACAAGAGCCTTGGAAATATAGATGGAAACTGAAACCCAGGCTGTGATGTCCATATGGCATTTCTACGAATTCTTTTAGGCTTGTTAGATCTATTCCCAGACGTGGCTTTTGCTTCTCTGAATTTGTAATCTGCCAGAATATCCTAAGACAAGTGAGCACCTAAGGATATTGGTGTCATAAGGAGATCATAGTTTGCACCTGGGGCTCTTTTAAGGGTTTGTGGAAAGCGTGATACCAAAGAGAGTCCCCTGTGAGCTCTAATTTAGCACCCACCTCCCACAAGTCAGTTAGTGAAGCCAACTTAATTCTTCTAGATGCAACTATTTCAGAATACCAAGGTTACCCAAAAAAGTATAGCTTTTTCATTTTCTCCTCATTTTGCTCAGATCATGGGTCATCAGGTAAAAGTGGAGGGTTGTGGGGACCCTCCAAGATATGCTCTGCCAAAGAACCACATGCTGCCCCCAGTCCAGCCGCACCCCATGAACATCTCTCCCATACCACTCCGCAAGGGACAGCAGAGACAGATACCAGAGAGGTTACACCAGCTCCCTACACAACAGCCTTCTTTGTTCTCTTTTAATATATTAGATTGTGTTAAATTTGCCTGTGGTAAACTGCCAAAGCTAGATACGTGAAACGAAAACTGGAAAACAAACAAACAAAAGAAAGATATACAGTGATATTCTACCTTCTGACAACATCATATCTGCAAACATTTCTGAAATTTCACATTTACAAAACGAGGGACCCAGGAAACCCCTTCATTGCAAATGGGTAGTTTTCCTGAGGAACATAAAAAGCTGATTAACCAAGTGGTTTCCTACTTTCATGTGCTCCAAACAGTTAATTTTGTGCAATATCCTCTCCCTGAAATGGGCAAGAAACCTCAGAGCTGATAATTATGAAATAACGTGGCCACAGGGGAGTTCCATCCCCTTAGCATTAGTTAGGGATTGTCTTATGTCCTGGAGCAGTAGAATTTTGATTATTTAATTGAAATTATATGTATTAGCATGGGTGTTCTTGTTACGCATAAAATAAAACATCTAATATTTTCAGTCTCGTTGCATCAGCATCTTGTGGCACCATCAGCATCTTGTGAACTCCAAGGGCTAAAAGCATGTTATGTGAAAACATTGTTTGAATTTGCCACCTTTCAATGTCACTGCCTGGATTCTGGCATTAGGAAAAAAGAAAATGAAAAGGAAGGGTTAGGAATAAATAACTGTCTATTTGCCTTCTTCATCTCTTTTTTATGTCACATGCAGAATGAAAAATTTGCTTTAGCTGAGGTAGAAAAGTATTGTCAATTATCCAGCATATCACACAATTTCTTTTCAATTAAAGTTTCTATCTTCCATTGCTGGATCTTAAATCCAAGTGTTGAAACTCCCCTTTAGTTCATAGGACTGAGCAGTTCCCAATGACCAAGTAAAATTCCAGAAAGATTTTTATTTTTATTATTATCTGTGCTCTAATCAAATGTGGGGCTTCCTAAGCTGGTGATTATAACTGCTGCCCCTTGTGTTTGCAATATTTGCTTTATATATTTATTTGGTAAATCAAAACTGGAGGTTAGCTGAAGAAGCAAACCTACAATAATAAAGCATCTTCTTGCAAAAAGCTTTTAGTGGTTTCTTTAGCTTATCATTAAATTTAAACTCCTTTTTACTAGTTTTCACTTCTACAGTTAATAACTTTTATACGGCAATCCTATAATTACATTAACAAAAAAGTAAATTTCCGCCATTTCTCACAGCCTTACTAGTGTTACAGCATTAATGGTATATTAACCAGTAAAACTGCAAATTAAGTCAACTCATCTTCTACTGATAGGGCATGAATTTGCAATTCAGGCGAGTTTGAAGTTCTCAGTGTTTTTTTAACTATTGTCTGGCTTCTGCTCTTCCCAGCGTAACAGTAGTTCCCATTCTAATCACCATACAGCACTTTTATTTGTGTCCTGAGATGCAGCAAACATGTAAGGTGTTCCAGCCAGGAGCAAACTAGGACATTCAGCTTGGGACACCAGGACAGTCAATGACTACAGCCAGTGTAGCACACAGGCTTCTCCAGAATTGATTTCCAGTAAGCATTTTTCAGTACGACTGTCCTTCTTAGCCAGTGCACACCCTCCATATCTCCGTCACATTCATCACATTACCGTCAAGCTCACACACTTTGGAAGCACCACCTCTGCCAGCAAGTCCAGTCCACAGCAACCAGGTCAAAGCCGTCAGTGCAGAAGAGCTTCTGGGACATCTATTTCAGCCCAAAACACCCATACCAACAGCTTCAGTCACACACAGCTGCAACATTGAGTCAATGAACTGCTAATGAAGAGGCAGGGGAAGTGTTTGTGAGCATGCACCTAGGCTCTGGTGCCCCTGGATTCGGCACCCACAGCAGAAGCTGTTGTACCCCAAGGGATCCTCACCCAAAAGTCAGCGCTTCGGAACCCAGGAGGAGAGGGACAGCACAAATTCAGGGTAAAATGAGCTGAATTTCAGTCGTAACTTTAACAGTCAAAAACGTATCGGTGGTGTATTGTGTCTATGCAGTGGGAAGGAACCATCAAAAAAGCTCCATTTCAGAAATATAAAGACTTACTGAGCTAGTGGAGCACAACAGAAACACTCAGTGATAAAGGACATCACAGCCCTTTATAAACTGAATCGGTGGTTTCCCAAATTTAATATGCATGAGCAGTGCATGTGAGTCCTCTTAAATCCAAGTACCAAACCCTGCCAGTTTAATAAATCTCACTAGTACTCCACTATTAGACAGGGGATTAAAACTAATCTATCAATCCCAAAACCAAGCACAGAGTGGATTAAAATGCAAAACACATGAGAGTATGAAGATGCTTAATGCTAAATAACAAACATTTGAATCACAGAAATCATTTTTATCTTCTTGTTTATGCTAAGTAGATACTATTAGGCTTAATATCTGTATTAACACAAGTGGGGGAAGAAACAGTTTTAAGGAGACCTAAATACTTGAATGCTACTGTATTGCTTGCAAGGAGAAGCTCTCGTGTTGCACACAAGTGAGTACACTGCGACATTTAAAACAACTGTTTACTCTCTGAGACCAGCTCAATGGCGCTTGACCTTTTTCTATTTTTTTAACCCAAAGCAAAGCACCCACAGGGTCTTGAGAAAGACAGAACTTAAACCTGTTATTTGCATTGTAATGTCTGAATATCACTTCACCCCCAGCTCTGGTGGTGTTACAAACATTAGCCTCGTACCCTGATGTCCAGCGTAGCTTGTCAATGAACTGCAGTTTGGGGTAGGTTTTGGGCTTTTTGTTAGTCAGTGAAAAAGAGCTCATCCAACTATAGCATAAATATGGTAAGCAAGATGCAGAGGGTATTGTGCAGCTGCATTTGCCTGCATGAAACAGGCAAACGACCAAATATGATTCTCACAATTCACCTAGTTCACCCAATAATTCACATTCTCATTGTCACTCCATGCCCATTTCATGGCAACGGGACGATCCCCCTTCTGGCAGTGTATGTGAGCAGCACGAAGTTACGCATCTGTATCTGCATTTGTCCATCTGTCTTGCGGAGATAAGGATTCAGGAGTGCTGCACTGGGCTGTGGCAGGAGAAGGCACCCCATGTTCCTTCATGATTTTGAGTGCTGGGAAATGCCCAGTGTTTGCCTGAATTCAGCCCAAGAGCATTGAAACCTTGCGGAACTGGACCTTATTCCTCGCTATCCAAGCAAAAACTATCCACTGAATCTATGAATAATCATATGATTTGCTATGAAATAATATCCACCAGGGATCTGTTTGAGGTCTGCACCACCCTCATTTCACTTGTAGACACATCAGGTTGTGAACTGACGTATGCAGCTGTGAAAGCTGGTGCATTAACCCAGTGGTATTATCAGCAGCAGAATGTATAATGAGAAGGAGAGCGACTGGTCTGTGTGAGCGTGGATAATGACACAAGTTCAGGCTCTCTCGCTGGAGAGGGAAATTTGGCAACAGGGAAAAAAAAAGCCACCCCCTGCCCTTTCCTCCACTGCACTGCACACAATGATGGTTATTTGTCTGTGGGGTCTTGCTTTCATGTGGCAGGAGGCTGTGGTACTATTTCAGCTGAACAATGCAGTAAAGTTGCACTCTTACGGTTTAGCTTTGCCTTGGCAGATAAACATTTTTTCTAACACGTCATTCAGTAGTTACTGAAGTCCTTCTGCAGCAGTGTACACCCTTAATGGAAAGCTTGAGATCAAGATAGAAGCATGCTATTTTTAATGGGGGTTTAGACAGCTAAATAACAGGTTTATGCTGTCCTAATCTCTTAATTTTTTCATAAGTCACAATTCAGGAGGAGAGAAAAAAAAAGTAAAGGAGCAGCAGTTTGATAGTTTCTGTGTGAACTGGAAACATTGGTATTTTATTTCACAATAAAGCAACAAACATAAACCTGCTCATCTGTTTGACAGTTATGTTTCATGTCTGACTACAGTTCAATTTGTACTTGCCGTTCCCTCCATACTGCTGGTGTCTGTGTCATCGCAACTCCGGGCATAAGCTCACTGTTTATACGTAGCAACAGCATAACAGAAAGTAGTCACAGGTGAAGAAATGCACGTGAACAGCTCTTACCCATCTCCCTCCCCACTGAGGAAACTTCTGCATCTCTCACCATGGCTCAGGGTAACTGTATGGGCAGCGCTGGGCTCAGCATCCCCCCTGACTTCCAGGTACACCCCAAGCCTTTACTCTGCCTCCTCTTCCCTGGTTGTGGTCAGCATTGTTCCCCAGTGACTATCACTCCCCAGCTGCCCAGAGTGGTTCCATTCTGTTATTTAAAGGCATTTTCATTTTCCCCACTTAATATAACACTCAACACCAAAGACATCAACAAGAAGGTGAGAAGTCAGGATCATTACAAATAAACAGCTCATAGTTGTTAGCAAAGCTGTACAGAATAAATTAACGACATTATCATCAGAAATTGTGGAGGCACTCATTAAAATGCCATTTAGAAAGAGGAAATACCTTTGGCAATGGTAAAATACCTGGAAAAGGAATTATTAGCCCATGGCAGTGCTGGGCTCAAAGAAGAAACCCGCGGGCAGAAGGAGGGGAAGGGAAAATGGTGTAAACACTTCAGAATGCAGATACTGTTTGAACCTAAATATCAGCTCTGTATCAGGTGGAGTTACCTAGAGCTCTGGTTTCTTCCAGTCACTTCCCAGTGGCAGACAAGCAGTAACTGTTGTTATTCCCCTTTTAGTGCCTTTCCTGAGAAGAAGAGCCTTGCAGCTGGTGAGCTTAATAAAAATTCAGGGACTTACAACAATCATCTGTTCCGAGCTACCAGACACAGCCTGAATGACCAGAGTAAATATGCCCATGCACAAGTCAGGTCCACTGCCAAGGTCTTACTCTAACAGAGAAAAAATGTCTATAGCACAAGTACTTGTGTCTGTTAAACAGCCTCTTTCAGTCTCCAACTTTCATCTTCATGCTCCTATGCCCTCGTGTGGTGCCATCCGAGGCCAGGCAGACATCATGCAGCCTTTGTAACCATACTGTGTGGGAGCCAGCTGCACGCCCTGTGCGTTTTGGGTAGCACCATTGTCAACACACATCACCAGTCTGAAATCATCTGTAGCACTCGAATGACCCAGATCAACCCACCCCAAACCGGGGTCCCTGTCCCCAGCCAGGGCTGCCCCAGCACAAGGGGAGCCGACAGGACCCTGTGCTGCTGTTGGGCAGATCAGGGTGGGTGGAAGCATGGGGAGGATTGTGAGATTAATTCTTATCTCTCTGAGCAGTAGGTCCAGTCAGAACCATCGTTCAGTAAACTCTATGGATGATCTGTCTTTATTACTTTCAATCAAACTAAGCATCTGTAATCTGCAGTATGGTTACTAATTTATTGAAAGAAATTACCTTTAGAGCTTGATTATATAATAGACCAAATATAAACTACTCTGGGTCAGCATCCATTAAGTTTTTACATCTCTCAGAGCAAAGCTTTGGTAGTCTCGCTGCACTAGTGCACAGCTGCTGTTGCACGGGTGAAAATTCACAGCAAGAAGTGGACATTATGCTTGCCCACTTCCTAATTAAAATAACATAAAAATTATTAGCATTATATATGGGTTCAAATAAAAAAAATTGCTGGTTTTGAATATTTAGCAAATGCATTCTGTGAGAAATCGCATTTCTAGTGTATTCTGGTTAATGGAATTCTGCTGCAGCCCCTGGACAAAACAATGTAAAGCTGCCTGGATTGTGGAAATCATTCTTCTCCAGTGATGGATAATATAGCATGAGGTTTTGCTTGGTTTGATTAATTTCAGAATATTGCAGAGAAGCTGCATAATCCCTAAGATAGCACAGAAAAGAAGGAAGAAATGATGAAGTAGGATAAAAACGTGGAGTAATGAAGCACAGGCTGCTTCATATATTATAGAAAAGCTCACAAACTCATGGGTTTTTGGCAAGTAGCAACCACAATAAGGGGCAACACTGGAATGCACTTTTCCTTAAGCAATTATATTATATGGTCTGAGCAGGAGTGTTTTGAAGGCAGAAATCTGATGAACATTTCCATGGGTATGACTGGAGACAGGACAGAAACAGGAAACGCATGTTGCCTTTTTTCTGCTCACAACGGCCATTATTTATACAAGTATTGAATATGGAAAAGGGCCTGACAAATTTACAGTGGTGTTTGGATGGATGAGGATGACAAATGATAGATGAGGCAGGCAGAGGATTCCCTTATTAAAGCATCAAATCTTTCCCTAAATATCAAACAGACATCTTAACCTCAATTGCTTGACTCATACCAAAAATTACACAAACCAATGAAGTCATATTCTGCTTCTTGATAAAAACTGGAAATTTGTCTTCCATTATACACACTTAATTTCTGCTGCAGAGCTTAGCATTTTCTTTATTCTGTTTTATACCTATTTGAAATATTCATCTACTTAAACAACAAAAAAAAATGTGACAACATAAAAACTAATTTCAGTACAAATCAGGCAATCAGCATAATTAGAAAATATAAAATTTCCCTGTTTGGCAAATGTGGGAAATAGTTCCAAGACTGCCATGCACAGACTGGTTTGGAGAGACAAGTAGGACTCTACTTAAATTGAAAGCATCTAAGTAACCCTATAATTCTAATGAGAGTCATTTACTGAGGCTCAAAATTCTGTGCTACTAGCAAAGGAAAAAAACCTCCAAACCCTAAGGATTTTTCATCACTAAAAATATTTTCATACATGACTTTACTCAGATGAGCATTTCTTTTGAAGTCAAGACAACTTGCATGTGCAGCTGTTGAGGGATCAGACATTTAGTTTATCATTTTTAAGTTCTGCTTCAGCATTGAAGGATGCTGGAAGTATTTCAGTGACATGGATCAGAGCCTGTGCAGCTCTCCCAGGAGCTAACCTTTTTAGAAGGGACTTAAAGAAAGGAGACGCATCCCAAGTAATGAGTGAGAAGCTCCAAGGGCTGGTGGAAATGCCAAGGAAGACACAGAGACATCAGCTCCAAAACAGCAGCAGAGAGGTTGGGACCACACTGTGCAGGGCACAGCAGCAAACCTGAGCTTCCCTATGGTGCAAGAGGAAACCAGGGAAGAAGCCTGAAAAGTGGAAATGTCAGGGCTGAGTAACAGGGATGGTGGCTGCTGCATTTTGGCTTGGAGACCAGAAGTTACCAGGATGGGATGCTAGAATCAATAAGACTGAAATATCATGGTCAGAAAAGCCAGTATATTGGGATGCTGGATAATATGGAAAATTATGTGTAGCACATGTAAATCAAGTATTCTCAGCTGTAATGTATAGTAGTGACCAGCTTATTTCAAAAATAGTATTACATAATTAGGGGTCATTCAGAGCAAACCATCAGGAATGATGAGGAATATGGCAAATCTCTCATGTGACCAGTGATTTAAAGACTTTTTGTTGTTGTTTCGGGTTTTTTTTAACCTTAACTAGGCAATAAATAAGAGGAGACATAACAGCAGTGTATGAGATAATGAACAACCTACAGGGGGTAGATCAGCTGCTTCTGGGCTATCTCATAACCAAGAAGCTATGAGATAGTACCTGCACAACTTCCATGAAATTAAAAGGTGATGCATTCAAAACCAATAAGGGGCATTTCTTCCCACAAATGCAAATTAAACTTGGGAACTCCCTGACACTGACTATGCCGAGCAGCGAAATGCAGATAGATGCAGAACTGGAGTAGATGTTTATTCCAATATAAAAAAATATCCAGAGTTGTAGTAGTTAATGGTAACAATAAAAACCCACATCATACAAGCCGTGATTTAATTCACTTTCTAATTATAGGGAATAAAAAGGAAAAATAGTACACAGGTAGAGTTGCACCAGTCTAACTTGACATTTCTTGCTCCCTTTTCTGAAGAACTTGGTCTGCTAATGCAGAACAGAGCGCTGAGTTAGGGAGAGAAGAGGCACATGCTGTCAGTCATGGTTTGCCCTATCAGCCAGCGTGCACACACACCCGACCATGCTGCCATCACACAGCCACACGGCGACACGCAGCAGGGCAGGCACAAACCTGCCACTGGCCACTTCATCTGCCCGAGTGGAGACAGCTGAAAGGTTTTTCAGCTCAGTGTGTCCCAGCTTAAGAAACAGGTTTTATTTAACACTTCCCACAAGAGAGCCAGCAGGTTCCTGCTCCTCTGCACCCACCCTCTCTGGGTGGCAGTCACTTGGAAAACCTCCCCAAACCAAAAGCATGGGGCAGTGAGCACACGGGTACTGCTGCCCTCCCTGCATCCCACCTCCTGCTCCAGCACCTTTCATTTCACATGCACAGGGAGCCCTCAAAGGCCTCGAGCCCAAAGCAGCCTCTTGGTGCTAGATCCCACCCCAGAGCCTCAATCCCTGCTGGCAAGACTGTGCCACGAAGCCACAGTGCAGGGGGTGGCAGCCAGAGATGACTCCAGGGAGCTGCAAGCAGCAGGGCGTCATCCCTGCACTGTGCCTTTCTCCAGCACACCTGCAGCCAGCTGGAAGTTGTGAGAGGAAAGAATATGTTATATGTATTAGATATATTATTTTATATTTATGTGTAGGCAAAATAAGGCTCTTCTGCAGACCCTTTTTTCTGTAAACACAGTTCTGAATGGAGGATGCATAGGCCACATCTCAGCTTTATGCCTCGACAAAACACAAATCCTGCCAGCCCCCATGTCTTTGCAATGACGTCGGTGCACCAGAGTCAGTAATGGGAAAGGTCATTCCCTGCAGTGCCTGTTGTCCACTGGGCACGTGCTCTGGGCCATAGCCCCGTATCAGCTGCAGTAGCTGGTACAAAAGCAAGCACATCCTGAGCTGGTTACAGGACGCAGCTGCAGCACCATCCCATTTCCCACCACAGCAACTTGCTTTGCCGCTCGGCCCTCCTGCCAGCTCTGCTCCCTGGACAACCCCAGGCAGTGGCTCACCACCCTCCCCAGCAGCCCTGGCCCCCAGCAGATCTCTACTCAATACCCAGCTCCCTACGCCAGCTCCTTGCTCCCTGCACGCCATCCTCTGGGATGAAGCCTGCAGCGCTGTCAGATATTTGTTATTGTGAATGCTGATGAGGACACAGAAGGGTTATTTTGCACCAGCATCCCTCTAGAAATTATTTCAGAGCCCTGCCTTTTTTGCCAGATGATAGCTAAGCATTTGTACCACACTTCCACCATCAAATCCCAGAATGCTCAATGTGTAATTTATGCTCTCCTTTCTCTCCCAAGCCCCATTAGCTCTCCATTACATTTCACACGTGCACCGACTTTACCTTCAGACCATTAAGCTGTTCGGAGATTTTACTGTTCAAAACACTCCCGTGTTTTTCTCTTAGCTACACACGCGCAAACCCTCCACATGAAAAGCCCACAGACAGCACAGGTCCCAGGCTTCTGGGATCAGCATCCTAGGAAATGGAATCCACATGAGAAAACATCCCCTTAACTGTGTTTTTATTAAAGCTTGTCAGGAAGCATTTTCTCCCTTTCTCTTTTTTTTTGGGGGGAGGGGGGGTGGGGGGCGGGAATCCATCAGTTAATTTACAAAATTAATTATATGGTTCAATTTAACCAAAAATGGAAAAAAAAAAAAAAAATTGCTTCCAAAAATTAGTTGTTGGTTTTCATGTTAAAGGTCAAAGATTTTCAATCGAGACATATTTAGGTGAAAAATTCCATTTCTTCACAGCACCATTTTTAGCTGGGAAAAAAGTGCGAGTGGAGCTTCCTCTTTTTCTCCCCTACCCCACCAAACATCCCTTGCTCCTCAGCTTAATTATCTTTAGGTGCTTTCCCTGCACCACTAGCACAAGCTGCAGGATGCTGCCAACCTCTCGCGTGACCCTACAGGCACCACCAACCTCACTGCACACCAACACGTGCAGTGGGAAGAGGAGTAAGAGGCATTAATGGCAATGGGAAACTTCCAGCAGCACTTTTGCGTTGGCAGTCATTCCTAGTTTCACTCTCCTGGGAAACAGAAACCTTATCTGGGTCTCAGGAAGGGAGATAATTATATTTTCAAGTTGTCACAGTTGCATATTGCTTCTCAACACCTGCCCATATGGTCGACGTGCTCCTGTGTCCCCATGAAGGCAAAGTACTATGAGCAAACACAGGCAGCAGGGAGGTGGATGACACACAACTAAACAAAACTGTGATGGACTCTTATTCAAACAACAGCTGGAGAAGCTGCAGGGGATCACCCGCAGGTAAATTTCAATTTGTTTGGTTTTGCTTTTGTTGTGAGGGCTCTCAACCCACAAAATGAAGACATAAGAAAAGCTAGATAAGATACAAATCAAACTCCCAGCAGTTTCTTGATGGGCTGCAGGTACATTTTTGCATGGAAGTCAAAATTCAATGCAGTCAGTGTTGCTTCTTTTCTAGTAGATGCTTCATTTGTTCTTAAAGGAGAAGTGGATCAAAGTAAGGCAGTGTGAAAGAGAAGACAATAAATACAGCTAGATTAGCCTGTAAACTGCTCTGTTAGATTCGTTTTTAATTAATCTTGTAATTGTATATTTTAAGTCTCTAAAAAATCATATTTACCTCCCATGGGTGATACTTTTTGATACCTGTTTCTTTATTTGCTTTAGTACCTGAGTGGTTGTGATAGAAAATTCTTCCCATAGTATATTCAACATACCAGAGACCAGAAGGAAACCTGCAGTTCTCATGATACTTCTGAAAGTGATAGAATAGTTAGGGGTGGAAAGGACCTTAAGATCATCCATTTTCAACCCCCTGCCATGGGCAGGGACACCTCACACTAAACCATATCACCCAAGGCTCTGTCCAACCTGGCCTTGAACACTGCCAGGGATGGAGCATTCACAACTTCCCTGGACAACCCATTCCAGTGCCTCACCCCCCTCACAGTAAAGAACCTCCTCCTTATATCCAATCTAAACTTCCCCTGCTTAAGTTTGAACCCGTTACCCCTTGTCCTGTCACTACAGTCCCTAATGAAGAGTCCCTCACCACCATTCCTGTAGCCCCCCTTCAGATACTGGGGGGCTGCTATGAGGTCTCCACGCAGCCTTCTCCAGGCTGAGCAGCCCCAACTTTCTCAGCCTGTCTTCATACAGGAGGTGCTCCAGTCCTTGATCATCGTCGTGGCCTCCTCTGGACTTGTTCCAACAGTTCCATGTCCTTTTTATGTTGAGGACACCAGAACTGCACACAATGCTCCAGGTGAGGTCTCGCAAGAGCAGAGTAGAGGGGCAGGATCACCTCCTTCGACCTGCTGGTCACGCTCCTTTTGATGCAGCCCAGGATACGGTTGGTTTCTGGGCTGCGAGCGCACAGTGAAGCCGGCTCATGTTCAGTTTCTCATCAACCAACACCCCCAAGTCCTTCTCCTTGGGCTGCTCTGAATCTCTTCTCTGCCCAACCTGTAGCTGTGCCTGGGATTGCTCCGACCCAGGTGTAGGACCTTGCACTTGGCATGGTTAAACTTCATGAGGTTGGCATCAGCCCACCTCACAAGCGTGTCGAGGTCCCTCTGGATGGCATTCCTTCCCTCCAGCGTATCAACCGAACCACACAGCTCGGTGTCATCAGCAAACTTGCTGAGGGCGCACTCAATCCCACTGTCCATGTCAGCAATGAAGATGTTGAACAAGACCGGTCCCAACCCCGATCCCTGAGGGACCCCACTCGTTACTGGTCTCCAGCCGGACATTGAGCCATTGACCACAACTCTTTGTGTGCGGCCATCCAGCCAGTTCTTTATCCACCGAGTGCTCCATCCATCAAATTGATGTCTCTCCAGTTTAGAGGCAAGGATGTCGTGTGGGACAGTGTCGAACGCTTTGCACAAGTCCAGGTAGATGCCATCAACTGCTCTACCCTGTCCATCAGTTCCGTAGCCCCATCATAGAAGGCCACCAAATTGGTCAGGCAGGATTTCCCCTCAGTGAAGCCATGCTGGCTGTCACCAAGCACCTTGTTGATTTTCATGTGCCTTAGCATGCCTTCCAGGAGAATCTGCTCCAGGATTTTGCCAGGCACAGAGGTGAGATTGACTGCTCTGTCTTTCCTCTTTCAGTTGCCTTTGGAGCAATCAGCAGCTGTAGCTGTTTGGCTTCTGCTGCACAGTGGGAAGCAAAAAGGAAGCTCTCCCACAAAGAGGAGCCTGGACCCAGCCTCACACAGGAGACTGAGCCATGGCTGCACGAGCCCTGGTGATGCAGCTTGCGTTAATGACGCATTAAAACAGAATTGTAGTCCCATTTGAAATATCTAAATTACACAGCAATAGGACAAACCATAACAGCAGGAAGAACAACTACTACAACATCGTGCCTAGGAAGCATCTCCATCACTTCAGGCAGTGAGCTCTCTGGCCTGTACGCACCATGGTGTGCACAAGCAGCTGCCAAGGGACAAGTGGCTCAGTTTCACTCTTCTTCTTCATGTCTACAAGGGATGGAGACTTGGGAGAAGCTATTTGGGACCCACAATGACCAAGCCTTGCTGCCAATTCAAAAAACACTCCTTCATTTTGTTTCAGTTCAGGATGACAAGTGGGACCCCCAGGTGGCTGGAGGAGGGCACACTGGATAAAGCACTGGATGCTTTGCTAAGGAGTTGCAGGGGGAGGAAGTCTGGATGGAACAGTCAAGGATCAAGACACCCAATGGGCGGCAAGCGCAGTGCGGGGTGCCCAGATCTTGAGCAGCTGGATGAGGGAGGAGCTGGAGGCACCAGCGCCAGCACAGTAGCATCTGGCACAAGATAACAGGAGCCTGTAGACTCCTGGACACTAAATTCCACGTTGGTTTTTTTCTTTTTAGAAGTGGTGAGAGATCAGATGATGCCTCCTAGTCCCTTCCTATCACACTGTCTGTGATTTCCATGATCTCCTAAAGCTGAGGAGTTTAGTTCTCATTTAAACAGAATGCCTACAAGACCACAGAGTGAAAATCAGGGTCTGGTGTCATGTTTAAGGTCTGAGGGGAAAAAAAAAAACCTCACGGACTTATTGGGCTGCCCTAAAAATGGGAGCACAGCTCAACACAATCCCTTCACAACAGCAACGCTCTCAAGAGCAGTTGCATGTTTTCTTCTGGATATGCTCTGAGAACAGAGAGAAGTAATCCACCTCAAGTATTACAGTTTTTCTGTAGACAACACACCCAGAAAGGTTTCTAAATGTAGGAAAACAAGTATATAATTACATAATTAAGCAGATGCAGTGCAATTTTTCTTTTATGTTGCTCTTTATATTTTTAAAAGGCAACAGGACAGAGCTGTGCTAAAAAGCAATAAAGCACGGGTAATTTAATACTAAATTACATCCATATTGAAAAGTTTACATGAAGTTGAGAGCAGACAGAGGTCAGGTTTTCAGCAGGACTGTCTTTAATTGTAGCCATCAGTTTTAGCAATCCAGATCTCTGGATCAAAGACAAATATAATGCGTTTCCTCAACACTGAATAGTGAAAGCAGACAGTAAGCATGACACTATCTTGCACCAAAAGGTCATAAAACTGATTATCAGAGAGGGAAAATGCCTTGCTGTTCAGCACACACCTTCACAGAACATACTGTATATTTTCAATAGTTACATTACTTCTAGCAGATTTTTCAGCAATCAGGAATGTAAATTGAAAATTTTACTAGTGGTTTTCAGTTGCAAAGGGGGTTTCTTGTCCTGTAATAAATGTGCCATCTTTGTGTAGGTCTTTTTTAGGTTTTTTTTCAGTTGCTTTCAATCATACTCTCAGCCCAGTGAAACAATTCCTCCCTCCTTAGGGAAGAGATGTGAGCTGAGACACTGTTTTCTTTCTAAGGGGGGTGGAAGGGAAGACAAGGGAAACAAAAAAAAAAAAAATCAGATGAGGAGTAAATTATCAGCAAATCAGATAGAAACAAGCTCCCTAGATCTGCAGATCCATTGTACAAATGAAGCAATTTCATCTCCGCTTGCTCTGGGGGGTGGGATTTTAAGTGGCCAAGGGGGACTGAAACGGGATGCTGGCAGACGAAGCATCACAACATTTGCATGCATAGACCACTCAAATCTGCACCAGGAGACTACTTGTGAGAATCCATCTTTTTTCACTTAACAAGATACAAAATATAAAACACATTTGCCTCTTATTAAGCCTCTCTTGTAAGTGGTTCCAGGTCTACCATTTTTAAAGAGGGGGAGAGGGGAGCCTGGATGCTCTCCGGGGAATTTCACAGGAGTGACTGGAGATGAGGTACAGGCTGGGAGCCTTTATTACCTTTTTTTCCCCCTCTTTTCTTTTTTTTTTTTCTCTCTCTCTCTAAAAGCACAGAAGGAATAACATTTTAAATCATCAGCATTTACTTTAAGTAGCACTTTCTCCAAATAAGCTTCCCTTCCTGGCCTTCACCCCGTCCACACTGCACCACACGCTCCTATGGAGGAGCTGCCCTGATAAGATCACATTTTGAATTTTGAGTGCAGAAGCTGCCTTTTTAAAACTCTGCCCTCCAAACTGAGGCAGCTGTGAAAGGATCTAATCTTGTTTTTCTTTTAAGTGTACTGAGAACAGGGTTATTATGTTTATTAGCGCCTCCACCTGCAAAGCATGTAGCTTCTTAAAGTTCCTGTAGAGATGTTGGAGTGGTTTCTGTTTGGGTTTAAAACCAGAACAACACAACACAAAACCATCATGAATGTATGTTAAAAACAAGGGTTCTTTGCAGACTTAATTCAGTTCTGTCCTATGTCACACATTCAGCGGCATTTTCATCATTTCTATGCTTGTTAAATATTATATGCAATATTAAAATATTGAAGAGAAAAAAAGGCTGGTAGCAACTGCTTGGATTTACAAGATAGAGAGATCAGTGGAGATGAGCTATGAAAGACACCATGGATCCTTTCAGGCTCAAGCCTGTTAAAGAAAATAGTTATGAAATGCTCCTCATTCAATGTTCAAAAAGGAAGGAAAATCAAGTTGCTCCTTTACCTGGAAATTAGGTGTTAATGAGACCTCTTCAGAAATAGAAAAATTGTGTAATTTTCACTTCAAAACACAGCCCATGCTCTCCCTTTCAATTTGCCCAAAAAGAAACCTTGGCACACATGCTTTGTCCTGAATATCTAGTATTCGTAAGAAAATGGACCACATTTCTGGAACAGAAGCATTGTCTTTGATTTCCACATAGAGAAAGAGGCAGGAGAAATTCTTGTATAAAACAGTGAAAAGGATGGAAAATAGAGCATCCGTTGGAGGAGGAAAAAAAAAAAAAAACAAAACAACCAGACACCATCCCTGCTATATTTGGCACCAAAAACTTCTGAATAGCTCTAACACATTTTTCACAAGTCAAGCAGTTGCCCCATTCACCCAAATCTCCTGGAGACACAGATTTGCTAACTAAGGCATGTATCAAACAACCCCTTTTGTGGTGTAATAAGTTCAACAAGAAAGTTCACTTCCTTGGAGCAGCTGTGCAGAAGGTTAAACACTGGACCCAAAGGCAGTTTGTCACAGACTGGGAGGTGAGAAGTATCTCTAATTGGATGCACACAGCTCAGAGCAGAAGCATAACCCTTTGGGGTGAAGGACCCACAGGGCTCTCTGGTCCCAGCAAGCCCCCTCTGAAGGATAGTGGTACCCTCTCCAGACTCCTGCTGCAGCAGAGACACAACATCTACAGCAGAGGAAGACTCAGGCTACACTGAGATCTCAACTCTCACCCCACCTCAGAAAACACATTTCCCACCTCACTGCCCAACATGTGACCATCTTGACCACCCAACAGCCAGAGGAATACCCACTTTTGGACTACTCACCTCTTAAACACCGCTCTCCACCACTGCCACCACCAATCCTCTTCCAAATATTGTCCCTGGGATGACACTGTAGAGTGGGACAAAAGCACAACTCTGACCCCCAACAGCCAGCTTCTCCTTCACTGCTGCAATGCGGCTCAGGCACCTTTTGCACAGTGAAGAGGAGCTCCCAAGGAAGGGCTGATTTCATTAACATCAGGTGAGGTGTGTGAGGACTTCATACACCCACTTGTTGTAGGTTTTGTGGTCTACAAGTGGCAGCAACTTGCATCTCTCCAACCAACACGTGGATAGATTTGTGCATGGATTTATTTGTAAGAGCGATTTTGTGGTGATCCTACATCTCGAGCTCTAGAGAAGCCACGTGCAGAGCACCATTTCCCTGAAGCACTCCCTGCTCCATGAAGAGCACTCACTGAGGAATGCAGCAGCTATGGTGGTGGTGTTGACTCTTAACCACATCTTCAGCTACATCATATTTTCTGTAGGACACTCTTTTCATCTCCTAAGTAGGTCTCATATGTAATATCCACTTTTATCTTTTTTGTATCATTACCTTTTCAAATACAACTTGAAAACTGGCTGAACTGACCTGAGAAACCAGGTTAAAATGGGAGAAGGTATTAACTAATCAAAGATCAGTATTAACTGATCAAAAAGCAGACTTTAAACAGCTGGATGTCCCTCAGATTATCCCACGGGGCATCCTAAAATGTGCCTCAGAAGCTGCTCTTGTGTCATGTTGTGCCCTGGCATTTACACCAGTGTACAAGGGCTCGGGGCAGGAGGAGGCTGCCCCAGGTGGGAGGTACAGGGCTGAGAATTTAATCCCTTTGTACCTCAGTCACCTAATCCATAAACCAGGGATAATAATGCTCACTAATCTCAGAAGGCTTTAATTGATTATTTGTTAAGATCATCAAGAACTTAGCAGGAGGGTTTTAAAGACGTGCAAAGTCTGTTAATTATTTTATCATTATCTTTGCTGAAAAATTATAGAACTTCCCCTCTTTTCCTTTATAGAATTTCCCCACTTTTGCTTTGTGCTGTTCAGACCCAGAAGGTTTCAAGGGGAACTTTCTGTATTCCTGCTTGATCACAACACCCCAGGGCCACATCTCGGCTGAAGTCTCGGGGTATTATTATAATAAATAAGCATAGTTTTAAAAGTAAATTTTTCAGACCAAGGTTTATGTCTTTCTGTTTGTCTCATTCTTATGTAGAAGAAAAAAATGAAAACAATATGGCAGAGTCAAACACTGTGGCTAATGAAGGCATGTGAGGAAGTACTGTATTAAAATGGATACAGCCAGGAGAATGCAGTAACCTTTCCGACAGGGAATTTTACCTGTATCTTTTCATTGTCAGATTGCAGAGCACTTTGCAGTGGAGCACAAGCTTTCCTGCATGCACTTCAACGCCCAGGTAAAGAGCAGTTGTGCAAAGTCAAGTGGCAGAGATCCAACCAAGACCCCCGGTCAACCTTCATGAGGCATTGCTATAAAAACCTAAGCTTGTTTATCACTGTTAACACAATGACAATTGCATGTTTATTAATGCAATATATATAATCATATTAAAACCATATGTTTGTCTACACATGGATTCTTAGATATTTTTCTGTAAATCACTTGACCCATACTTGGTGTAATCATCCTTTAAGCTCAAAGACTTGTTGAAGCACTGACCAGGAAAGTTGTCCAAGTTATAGATAACCTGAGACAGAGTCCACCAGCTTCTTCATTAACCTTTTACAGTGGTTAATTAGTGCCATTAACATATCCATGCCATGTTCCCCGCTGGAATTTTGGTGATAGCAGCTGGGCCCACTGCTGTTTGCAACGGCTTCCTCCATCCACACACACACAGACACGGGGAAGAAAAGGAAAGAAAAAAAGGCTGACTTCTCTAAAGTGCTTTAGGCACCTACTTGTGTTCCAGATTTCTGCATTTTTAGACCCAAATAATAAGCAAATGTCACTTGTCACCAAAGAACCTAGAGCAGGACAATTCCGATGCTCTAGAGTGATGATTTTTGCATGGTTCTGGCAATATCTGGTCACACCTGAGAAGATTAGCTTGTCTAATATCAGTAAGGAAAGATTTTTCTTGGTGGGTGTATTACAAGGAAGCGTGTCCTGAATTACTTCAACTCACATTTAATCTTTCAACCTCAGGGACCCGAGCTTCTCAGAGCAATGTCCAGTGTGAGCTCGGGGGGCCGAGTGCAGAACGTGTGTGCAGCAGGGACATGCTGCAGCCGTTACCTGCAGTTTGCATCTGCATCGACACCACACACAGATGAAGGCAGGCAGTGGAAGATCTCATTTTATTATGGCCTCAGGACAGCGAGCTAGAATTGGTCTAACAGGAAGGGGAAAGTTATTGAGCCACAAGCTTTCTCTCAGATGGTTTTCTCTTCAGAAGTTTACTTTACCTCCCAAATTAAATTTTTTGGTAATATTCAATACTTTTCTTTAAAAAAGAAAACCACATTAAGTTGTAACATAGCAGTGTGTCCACAGTTATTTATTACCTGCCTTGTGGTTTGAACAAATATGATTTTGTTATTCTATGTTGTCAATAGAAAAAGCACATATGGTTTTGGTTGACAAAATTATGATAAAATTCACTGTATCCTAAAAAATGATTGAAAAGTTTGCAGATGGTTTCTGGGCATACGAGGGAGGGGGAGGATAGAATTTCAACAAAAGACGTGCCAAATTTTTTTCTCTTCTTACTGTTCACCCTGTTTTCACATCCCAACTTTCTTCTTCTTAGATACTAGGGCAAAGCAGGTATTCAGCCCAGAAGTCATATGTTTCTCTTTAGCTTTTGGCATTCCAGCACACTTTGTCATGTTCACATTATGTTATACCCAGGTTCATTCACAGATAAAGACAAAATGACATCATGAGCCTCAAGTCACAAACAGCAAAACACAATTAATGGTAATCTCAAGAGTGTTGCATTTGTGCCCCAAAAATGCGATGTTTGAGGAACGTTGGCCTTACATTCTGAAGGTGTCCAGCCAATCTAAATTTTGCCTCCTTTTATCTTTGTTTTTTTTTCCTTAAAAACTAAGTTCTGTTCTTCTCAGTTCTTTTTACTTCCCAAGGGACAAAAAGTGAGGAGAGGGTGAGAGACTGCCAGCCCAGGTCGGACGTTATGTTATTTCTTGTTTGAATTGGTAACCCCCTTTTCCTGAGCACTGTTCACATGGTCAAGCAATCCCTTCTGTGGGCTTTGCTGCAGCTGCTCGCTGTGCTTTTGTAAATTCTGTAAAACAAAAGACCCATGCAAGCTCTGCTCTTCATGTTTCAACCCCAAAACAGCTTTGCAAAGATGTTTCACCTGTTATTTGGTGAAAAACATTTTTCTTTTATTTTGTCTTCTTGGGAAAATGTTGGGGTTTTTTTTAACTTTCTGCTTGTACCTGAGTGCTGCATTGACTGCTGCCCCATTCAAGTGACAGCAGGGTGGGCTGAGAGATGAAACGGACCCTTGGACACTGATGAGAGCAGGGTCTGGAAGCTGCAGGCTGGAGCCTCACAGCCTTACGAGACCACAGGGATTCTGGATTAACCACTGTGCACTGGGACCAACCTGCTTTGCTAAAATAACCCATGGGGAGTGCCTCTCACCTTGTCATGCTTTCCATTAATTTGGTAACAGCCTTCGATGTGTCACAGATGGTTTTCTCTCTGTGACACTCATGGTAGTTGATGATCTGCTACCTCACCACCTCTAAGTTGTTCATGCCTTGGTATACACATCTGTGTGTAGATCCACACTCTACATGGTGACCAGCATGGGCTGGAAGAACAGAAACCTGGTCAGGAAATGCTGCTTTTTCCAGGAGAACCTGGAGGGGCAACATCTCTGTGTTTGAACAAAAGGCTACCTCTGAACTCTGTCCCCACTCTTTCATTTTAGCCATGTTAATGATGGATAACACAAAGTACTCAGAATTTATTCAGCCTGCTAGAACATTCCCACCTCTGCCAAACCTGCCAGTGGCCTTCAGCGGCTGTCATCCTGCCTGCCCAGAGATGTCTGTGGAGCAGCAAGCCAGCCTGGATAAGACAGGTAATTGTTGAGGGGAGAACATCTGGAAGGTGTCATTGGGGTGTTAGTAGCTCTCCCTGTCTATGAGCTATATGCCCAAACATGTCAATAAGTTTCCCAACATGGAATTCATTTTTTATAACAGGATACATGTGGAAGTTCATGTTTCAGCAGTGGCCAGAAGTGGCTCTTCTTCAAAAAGATTTGTGACCTCTTCTCCAGGCTACTGTAATATGATTCATTTGGGTCTCCTTTTATAGAGTGTTCACAGGCCATGATATTACAGAATGCAAGAGCACAGGCTTTCAGCTACAAGTTAATGAGAGTTATGCCCCATGACCTGCACCATCTGCCCGCCAGCCACTGAGCTCAGCTAACGCCTGCTACAGCAGAGCTGCTCTGTGCAAGGGTCTGTCTGTCCTGTGCCACTGGGAGAGGCAGCTTAAGCTGGGCATGGTCGGCAACATTCCACGTGCACAGAGCAAGTGTCAGAGTGCAGGACACAACCAAGGAACACGGCTCACCCCATGTCTGCACCCAGCATCAGCAGCCATCTGGGGTTGGGGGGTTCGGTGCTCCATACACGTCTGAGACATGAAGGGACACAGGACGTGTGCCTGGTACAGTGATCAGTCACAGGAATACAACAGCAGAACAGTGGCTGTGCCTCTTTCCTAGAGCTGCTCTGAACCTAGTGGAGACAGAAGCCTGGGACATGGAGGCTTAGAGCCCGACTCAAGCAGCTCTAGACGCTTTCAAATGCCTCTCAGACATGTTCAAGATTCACTCCAGGTTCACCTAGCCGTATCTGTCCAGCTAAGAGGATACCTGTCCTGCCTTCTGTAGGGAATTATTTAGTTGCGCATAGGAAAAATTTTGCAAAGTCTTTGTAGTGCAAAACTCTGAACTGACCGAGGGGCAAGATGCCCTCCATACCCATGCCTGTTTCCAACAAAGAATGTGGCCTCTTTGAATTTTATCTAAAACTCTTTTCTTACTCAAGGTCTCTCCAAACACTTATTAAAATGGTCAGTTTAACTATCACAGTGACCCCAGACAAATGCAGCAGCTGGAAGATCTATAGCAACAACTAAAAAACTTATCTTTGCAGAATATCACACATCACTTATACCTCAAAATACCACATCTACAAAGAGGTACTCTTTACTGAGGCCCTGGCTGGCACCTCTTCAAAGGGACCAGGGGAACACTACCCCTGGCTTGGACAGAGCACGACGTGCTTTTACACTTTGCCTGAACTGCCACCCTCTGTCCGAGGCACTGAGAGGCAGGATCAGCACTCGACATTAGTAAAATCTTTGATACGATGCTTAAACCTCTAACCCACCAGTTCAGAGGGAAGAATTCTATCCAAGAAGCCTTCCTGACATGCAATAAAAATAACATATTTATTTATTTACTTGCTTGAACCCACCAATGTGCTGTTCATTTCAGTGATTGATAGAATTGGGTTATAATAAGCATACTTTATTATTGAAAAATTTAATTTAAGGTTTAAACATAAAACAAATGGTATTTTCAAATCTATTTTAATGAAGACTATCAAAACCATTCCATTGCCATAAGGGAAAAATTCTGTCTCCATATCTGTTATGTATATATGCATAAAATCTTCAGCCTACAAGTATAAGTTGCCCGTCCTTCTATCAATCCATCATTCTGAAAATAGAATAAAGAAAGCCTTATTTTTTCACTTAATTTTCATTAGATTCTTGAGGGAATTAAAATAACACAATAATGGGCAAATGCTGCCACTACAAATCCAAATGACAGCAATGAATCTACTCACAGGCCGAATTTGGCCCAAACTCCAGCTAGGAGTGCCAAATGCAGAGCAGATACCCATAAAAGTATACTTAGAGCTCAAGTATGTCAGGTAGGTAAATAAGATACTTTAAATTCATAAGGGAGTATGAATGTCTTCAATGTGCCATAGGGGTAATGGATTGGCCAGAGGGACAGTGGTTCAGCTCCTGGTACGTGCTGTAGCTGCAGGCAATCCACTTTTTCATTGGTGCAAGGCATCAAGACAGCTCTTTGCCACTTCGGGCAAGCCCCATGCTTGGCACTGTGTGTCATAGCTGCACTGCCACCCATGTTTGTGAAGAGGTTATTCTTGCACAGGGAAATGCAGGACTTTGGGTCTGCTGACAGAGAGGCAGCCGGACATCCAGACACCCAGCCTGGAAGAAGTCCAGTGATGGGATGTTCCGCCTGGTGCTCACAGTGATGGACTCAGCATGTCTGTCTTCATCCAGATATGCGTATCATCATGCATAGATGCTAGCTGGGGAATCCTTGCAAGCACTGTGCCAGAAAGCAAAGTCCATCAATTGGCCCCTCTGGTCTTCAGCAGGACCTTGACCAGGTTGCGTGTTGAGTGGCTCTCCCTTTTTCCCTGAGCATTGTGCAATTCCCCTCTGCCCCACTGGAAAGAAGATTTTGGAGAATATACTGAGATAGGAACTTTATGAGGCTTTTTCCTGGCACTTTTCAGAGACCTCTCCGTAGTCAGTGTGGACATCAGCTTTCTCGCCTTTAAAATAAAGAGCAGCAAGATGATACCTGTCCTTCCAGAAGCAAACCCTGCTCCTAAGCCCCTTTTCTTCACTCCCCTTTCCCCACAGCTGAGAGGAGCGTTAACGCTGCAGGTGGATGTGGTGAGACAGAGGTTTTAGGGAATGGACACCCATCCCATCCTCTCAGTTGAGTGGCTGGAAGATGCCTCTACCCTGATGGTGGCACTGGGATTACCATTTAAAAATATTATTTGTGGCTTCTTGCTTGTTATGACCAAGTCTGTAAGTTAAGCTTTAGCCTTGATCTGAAGTTCAGGGGGTAGGAATAGAATACCGTTAAGGATGCTGGGAATGTTCTCATTCACATTTTCCTTAATTTTTTCTAAATCACCTCAAACCATAGCCGTGCATTAAAAGCACAAGGTGTTGCCTGGATTCTTGTTTGATAATTTTTAAATGATCATCTAAATTCTAATTCGGTTTGCACACTGCCTTGATAAGTCAACAGAATCATTTCTTCTGCGGGTCAGGCTGTCTGTACATTTTGCCTTTTTGCAGAAAAGAAATTTATCTTTTTAAATTACTTATTCTCTCCCTGGATGTTCCTTTGATGCAGTCTATTGTTTCAGTGTAAAGGAAATGTATTGCTTTAACAGGTTTATGCCTTCAGTGGAATTTGTGTAAGTAGGTTCCACTGCACAAACACAAAAAGCCCTAATACATGCAGGCTGGGTCTACATCACGCCATCAGATGTCAAGTTTGATGACTGATGGTACTTACACAGATTTACACAACAAAAAGTACATTAAAAGGACGTTAAGATCGTGAGTCAATGTCACAAAAGCATGGAAATTCACATTTCAGGATTTAAACATCCAATATTGGCATGGAATGCTGAATATTAAAATGGTATCCCATTAGAGTTAGGGTGCTGAATAATTTTTAATCTAGACTATTACTTTCCTGAAATTTGTTTTTCTCTCTGCCTCTTCTGCCTTTCACATTTTTAATTAAATTTTTGTTGTGTATGTGCCCTTGTCTTGTAATTTCTAAGTTGCTCCTTCTGTGCCTAGTATAATTACATAATATATGCAGTATGTATGATAGCTTAATTGGAAACGTTAACCACAATATGTGTGGAAATCATAAAAAGCTTCATGAAACTTTGAGAGTAAATGTTTCTACAGATTTACTGAGGTTTATAAATGGTTGTTTCCAGTATTATTCTGTAATAAAAACAATTACACCTAGTGCCAGCCCCACTTGGAGTAAAATTATGAATAATAAGAAGAATAATTAGTACTTACAGATTCCTTATCACCATGGTGTTATTGGTTTCAGATGGAAAAATAGATTTAGGGGTTAAGTGACTTGCTAAAGGGCTGACTTGGAGTCAGTGTAAAAGGAAAGGAAAAAAAACAACAAAAAAGCCATGCTTAGAAAACATGCGCCTCGAACCAGGCTCAGGCAACAATATTAAACTCCCTCTCTTTGATCGTTTGACCCCCTCCCCCACGTGCCTGGCATTATTCTTACAAAACCCTTTTGGATCCAAACCTTTCAGATGTTGAATTGCTGTTAGGAGATGGTGAACACTAAAATAAATGGGAACTGAAGGTGCTTAGAAACTCGCACAGCCAGAATGATGTCAAGTTAAAAATAGTAAAGTAAATTGTATTTTGAATTTTTTTTTTTCTGTAACATTAAAAAAAAAATGATTCCCAGGTTTACACATCTTAAGGCAGGTCTTTACCTGGCCGGAATTCTCTCAGGCAATTTTATAAGCCTTCTGAGTAAAAGCGTGTAGGAAAACCAATGTCGTGCTGTAACTTTAACTAGCAGCCTCGCAGCCTCACTGCAAGAGAAGCAGAAATATGCAAGTTAAACCAGTGGATAAAAAAATCTCCACTGTAATGACTATTTGCTACACTGTCAAAAGGGGCTGGGACAGCTTATGAGGAAAGGAGAGGAGTACCAGGAGGAAGGCAAAACACAATGAGATAAAACAGGAACCGCTATTTTGAATACAATTTACGTTTGCTAATTCCATTTCTGTCTATACAGAAGCGAGGCTCCATCTTACAGCACAGTGCAGCCATTTTAAGTTCACCAAGAACAAACTAAACAGAAAATAGTATTCTTCCTCGAATAAACTGTAATATTGGCTCAAATGCTAATGGAGCTAAGTAATGGCTAATGGATGATTAAGGCAAATATCAATTTAATAACAGGAATTTTCTTAATATCACAAGACTACTCAGTAATTCCAGGGCCAGAGGAATTGTCTCTCTCCAGACGCGCTCCCACGTCAACGTTTTGGTGTTAAATCAGCACTGAAATACACCAGCTGTGTATCAGCACATTATTGCAAAAGACGGTCATACATTGGTTTCTGTATTTGCTGAATTTGCCTAACTGCCTCCAGTGACTTCCCTTAGAACAAGCCAGAGCAATCTCTCCCATTCCTCTCCGTAAGGCAGTGGCTGGGATCCTGCCACCGCATCAGGGCACTACACGGTGACACCAAACACAGACCTTGGCATGCAGGAGGGAATGGGACAGCACCAGATGACAGAGGACCACAGAGGAAATACCTTGGTAGTCAAGAGTGGAGCAGCAAAGATGGAGACAGCATGGAGAAGCATTAAATACATCTTGGTGGGAAATGTCTGTTTAATGCAGCAGATGCCCCAGGCTCACTCTCAAACATGCAGATGAATGAAACTCAGGGGCACGGTTGTCACCTCCCACTACAGCAAAGGACCAAAGGCGTGCAGTGATGGGCATCGCTGGCACAGGGCCCCTCTGGATGTCAGGTTGAAGCTTTTCCAGGGTCTGAGGAAAAGCGTGTGTACTTATTTATCTGCTCCCTGTGTAGATAATGAATGGACAGGTCTGAAGCGCTTTGGAAAGAGTATCAGGTTCTAAGAGTGGCAGGGAGTGCATCAGAGATAAGGTGCATCTGTGAAACAATGCAGTTTTGTGGTGATATTTCATGTCTCTAGATTACAGTCCACTATTCCTCTTCAGTCACTTCTAAAAAAAAGGGTTGAGAATTGAGGGGAAGCCAATTCCTACTGAGAGGAGTCGTCTAAGGGATATTTCAGGTGGTTTGGCCTTTTTCTCCCCACCAGAAAGCAAAGAGAACGTGTGTTACTAAAAGAGGGGGTTTCCTTACCATAGCCAAAATCCGACACGTTTGAAATCTGGACACAAGCTAATCTAAAACGTGAAAGAAAAGAGTTGCACAGTCTGTTCTCTAGACTGTCACAACACCATGCAACACCATTGACCTTCAGGGCTCCTGGGAATCCCCTGCCCTTGGAGCTGATCCATTTTCTGCCTTCAGCAGAGGGGATTGAAATTTGGGCTTATATTGAGAAACAGATTTCAGCCTCTGTTCTGACCAAAGATGGCACTGTTGGAGTAGTAGCAAGGGCTCTCCATTCCAGACTTACTATTATCAGTAATGTTAAAAATATATGTTTCAGCAGAGAAAATGTTATGAAAGAAAACTATTGTGAGCATCTCCTCACTGGCCCAGATGCGAGGCTTCTTTCCCCACTCCATTTCCATGTACCAGCCAGGCAGACACCAATTCCTCCTCCCCTACAACATTGAGAAGGGCACTTTATTCTTTCCAGGTGTCCTGCACTGGTTTATTTATGGTCTCACTTTCTTTCTTAGTGCAAGAAATCCCAGCTTTTAGCCAGCTGTAAAGGATTGGCAAGATGCATTTGTAAGAGGAAAAAAAATTAGCAATGCTTTTTTCTTACCACCCTTCGCTCACCTTATTAGGCAGGGAATTTTCCAGTGTGCTTAAATAATCCCCACAGCAGCCTTGGTGTCTGACCCATGAGCAGTGGTGTATGAGGTCAGTCAGTGCATTAGTCCAGAAACCCACTGAAACATGGTCACATCTGATAAACCTGCACTCTGGCATAGGAAAAGCTTCCCATAAGGAATGAAAAGGAAGACAGACTGGCATTTCTGTTCTCACAGGCTTTGGCAAAACTCACAGCGACCCACCTAAAAAGCCCAGAGGTCACCACTTCCCTCACAGTTCATCAGAAAGTCACCTTCCCCCATTCCAAAGCTGGTGTTGCAGTGGCAAGGATGGAGAGGAGAGGTCCCCAGCAGTGCCCACCCATGCAACATTAGATCAACACAAACTGATGTTGAACAGCTCCTACACCAGGGCTCAGAATCCCTTAGCTGGATACATGAAAATGTGAATGGCACGTTCAGAAACAGTCATGCACCACTGGTCAGTCCTTCAGCTGGAAATCTGCACCCAGAAGCAGGCTGTAATTTTAGGGGGGGGCTGGAAACGCAGACTGGGAGCACAGAGAATGTGTTGCAGCAGCTTCATGAAGCCCAGGATCTATGTGGGACCAAAACCCAGCAGCAGCAGCAGCAGCTGGAGCCCAAGGGCTCTGTCCTCATCACAGAGCTCCTGCCCTGAGCCTGCCCTACAGCGAACCAGGCTGTTGGTCATCAGAAAGGTGACGTGGGAAACGTGCCAACAGCTCAGTTTTGAAACAGAGAAGCATGAAAGCGCTGGGAAAGTTGTTGCTTGAAAGAAAATTAATCTAGGGTTTATCAAAATGAAGTGTCAGATACCTTTATGCGTGTGCTAGAGATACCTTACCCTGCTTGGTTAATGGCAGGTTATTCCTTTTCTTATGCTGTCAACTATTGTTACTGATTGTTAATAGCATTAATATTTCTATCACTTAATTTATTTTATTAATCCCATTCAGGTTTACCATTACCAGCATATGAGCTGTAAATAGCAATAATAATGCCATCAAGGTTAATATCAGTGATGCTGAAGGGTATTATGTAAAACACAGCCTGTGAGCGGCACCAAGACAGGCGCCTATAAAACCTCGCCGGCGATAGCGGGGGGTGGGTTAAACAAAGGTCTCTCACAGATTTACGGAATTGCGTTATCTTCTGGAAAAGGTGAAGATTTAATACCAAAAGCCTCCTTTAAATTTCCTGTAATGTTCCTTTCTATCCCCCGACTGCAAAAATATAGCCAGAAAACGTTCTTAAGGAACAGCATTTTTATCTTAAATTATTAAAAGTCTAATAGTGGTTTCGGTTTCCTTCTAAAAGCAAAGGCAACGGAAACAGACAATTTGTCCACTTTTAAATCACAATAAGCAGGTGTTGGGGTGACTGCAAACAGTGCAAGGAAAAGGTCTGGGTAAGAGAGCAGAGCACAAACAAAATCATGGATGTTCTCCTGAAAGCCCAATGCCAAATCCCAGGGTGGGAAGGGGGAGGCAGCTGACCAGGGGGCTCGCACCCATGGTCCTGTGCAGGTGGCAGACTGCTCATGGGAGGCTGGCAAATATTTCAGCTTTGGGGACAGAGCTGGTGCCTGGTACCCCCGAGGGGGCTGTGTTGTGACCAATCAGTGCAGCGGGACAGGGGATGAATTGCCTGCACCCTGGCTGGGGAGGGCAACATCTGGGACACACCATCATGGGGCTGAGCTGTGAAATGTCAGTGATAGCTCTGAGAGCTGCACATGGCAGCACCACCTGCGGCACCCAAAAAGTCCTGCAGAGCAGATATGGTGCACACAGCATGTGGAGGGGTCCTATGGGGGTACCCCACAGAGTGAAACACTCACAGCTCCAGCTGTGCTGGATGCTGAGCCCATCAGCCACACTGGGCCCTGCTGCCAGGGTGCACAGGGGCAATTCTGGGCACTATACTCAACTCTCCAGCATGCTGCAGACCCAGGGTAGCTCCACACCTTCAGCTGTTGGTGCATGAATCAGGGTTGACCAACAAGAGCAACGATCCCATCAGCAGCAAGCACACCTGTATCATTTATTCCCTCAGAAATAAAATCAAACCTGCTAGCTAAAGGTTTATCAGCAATTGAAGGGTCAAAATATGTTTATGCAAACTATCGTTCCCACAGCACAGTGAGTGGACACAGGTCCTACACGGAAGGTAGTGCAGGGCACCAGGCCACAGCAATGCCCATTTTCCTTCAGGTGACACAGTGAGCAAAGGTGGTGACAGCCAGAGTGGAAACATCCAGGGACATCCTCGTTATGGACGTGGCAACCTAAGGAAACATTTGCAAATGTTACTTTGGAAAAAAGAAGGTAGAAAAGATTCAAGAACAATAGTTTAAATCCTAGAGGAATTCCAGGAGAATATAGAAGCCACTAGTAAAGAGGTCATTGAATACAAGTGTTGAGGGAAATATGGAGAAAGGGCTCTGTTTGCCCCTCTGGGGTGGATTTCTGAAGATAAAGGACACACCGCTTCCTGCACCCAGACAGGGTGATATAGTATTCACACCACTTTATTTGGGAGAAATCTGTGAAAGAGTTGGAGCTATAAAATACCTTTCTACTCATTTTTTGTGGATGCTGCTTCAGAGGTTGCAGAAGTCTGCCAGGGCAGGGAATGGAAAAGGACGTTTGCCATGGAGGAAGTGGGCCGTCGACACAGACCCTCCTTTCTTTGTTACATCTGCCTTGCCTCAAAGAATTAAATTAGCTATACAAGGGGAAGGAGAGAGGGAGAGGGGCAAAGAGAGAGAGAGGGAGGGCAAGGGAGGGAGGGAGAGAGATGAGAAAAAAGGCTCAGGCAGGAATATATTTCCTATGTCTGGATAAGGGGAAGGATTCGAGGTAATTGCTTGCTTTTCTCATTGTTCTCAGCTGCCAAGCAGAGATTCATAGAGTGTCTGCAAAGATCTCTCCCTTTTTTCTTTTCCTTCTAATTCTTCACCCCCTCAAACCCCCATCTACCCCAATCTCTATCCCTCCCCTTCCTCCTGCTTATTCCACCCCAGGAAAAAGAAAGTAATTTGTCTGTTTTATTTATGATGCAATGAAGGTATGCTGAACGCGTCAGGATAACCTGACACTGGTCAAACTATCTGTCAGCAAAGAAGAACTGCCTTCATACTCCAACGAGTGCATAATTTAACCATTTCTCTACCGGAGGGCAACGCGAGACCATCCATTCAAAACAAGAGGGTTTGTCACTGCTCCCTTCACAATAAAACCTGGGTTTGTTGCACCCCGGCAAAAACTCGCATTTGGCATGTTTTCAATCAACCCTTTATCTTCTCATTTTCACTAGTCATATACACATTGCCTGCATATAATAAAACTTCTACTTGGAAAAATATAAAATTATTTGAGGTATTCGCATGAAAGCCAGGTCCCAAACCAAGATGGAACACACAAATCTGCCAGCTATGAAACCAATTCAGAATGGATTTAGGACCCAGATAGAGCCAGACAATTGTATGCTGAGTATGGGGAAGAAATAGTAATGCCTCAGGTCTGAAAGAAGTACATATAATCCTATCCTCCTGATGCATAGGCAGGCGATGGCTTCAGCTTGGAAAGAAAACACAACCCATCCGGTGAACAGACTAAAAGGGAAATGAGAGTTAAAGAGAGAAAGCAAGAGGGAAAAAAAAAAAAAGGAAATATTAGCAAAAAATATTCCCAAATATTTTAACTGTGAACCAAGATTTAAAAGAATAAAATAATCTGCATAAGGGTTTTTTTTTTTTTTAATTAAAAAAAAAAACTAAGCAAACAAACAAAAATAATCTGTGCATGCCCTCTTGAAACAGGATTGGAGCAAACAGGGGGAAGGAATTACTACTTGCATTCCACCATGTAAAATGAGTCACAATATTTTTCCCTGTCTCTGATGCAGCACAGCAAGAAGCCTGCATGAGACACACTGGCAAAGCCAGGTGCCAACGAAGCCATTTTCCTGCAGGGACTTTGCCGGCCGTTCCCACTGTGCCCTGCTGGCATTCCAGCTGCGGCCGAGGGGACAGCCTGCCTTACAGCAACTGCAGGCAGCTCCCCACATCCCCCGCTGCTGTGCTGTTCACTGGGAGAACTCTGGATACCAGACAGAAAATGACACGCCGCGTTGTAACAGCTTTTTGGGATTGTCATAAAAAACAATAGTCAAGAGTCGGCCCAGAACTGTGAGTTCTCACAGGGTGAAGCCTCCTGGGCAAGATTGCCTGAATACATGGGATTTGAGCACGCTGAAAATACTCTGATGTTTAATAAAGGCCAGAAGAAAGTATAAACTAAATAAAAAGAGATTTTGCAATATAATGGAATTCATGCACCAGGGATCAGGGAAGGAACTCCAGGAAATAAGGGGTTTGACGAATAGCTTCTGCTCGTGATCTAATTTATTTCTGATCCACACCAGCACTTGCCTTCACACTGTAAGCAATCAGGAAAAGATTTTATGAATGGGAATATCTATAGCAAGAGCGAATGTAAAATGGAAGGGAGATAATAGGAAGGGTCAGGTCAAAGCCAAGAGGCGGTCCCCGGGACGGGCGAGTGACAGCCACCACCACAGGCCACCCTCACCGGGCACCCCAGGATGGGATGCAGGCACCCACTGGCCTCCCCAGGCTCTCCTCTGGCTGTGGGGCTGCTGCTTGGATTGATCATTTTCAGAAGGAGAGACTGCTACATTAAAATCTGGTTTTATTCTGCATTACCGAGAAACCAGCATTTGGAATTGACAGATGTGTTTCTCTGTGAGATTATTTAGGAATCAATCGTTACAGCTGTATTTTACACTTACATATAAGTATTCATGTATAAAACACACGCTAAGATAAAAACAAATGTGTTTGGCAAAACATAAAAATAAAGACATCTTTTGGATATGAGGGATCAATTTATAAAAGAAAAGATTCTGTACCAGATAGATAAAAAAAAAAAAAGACACATGATGTTGTTTGTCCTGTCATTTGGGAAATCCCACATCTGCACAAAAATATGAACATTCACATGATTTTCAGCCCAAAACTGCCCCATAATAATTAATATACTTGGGAACAGTCCCTTTTACTTCCTTGTTCACCTTTGTTTTTTCAATACCAAATGAAGAAATAAGATGAAATTACAGCAACCAGCCATGATCCCTTTCAATTCACAAACCTTTTAAAATAGGAAAATACCAGTCTAGGTAAATCCTGAGAGCTTTATTTTTATTGTAAAATCATAACTAAAATTAAAATTAGTTAAAACAATTTAAATTTGTTAAGAAAAAGCTACAATAAATCTGAACTATTCTGTGCCTATTTTTAACTTGAACCATTTTTTTCAGGCTGAGTTGCAAACCTGAAAACAGGATGCTAATACCTGAAACAGTTGCATTAATTTAAATGTAGGAGCCCAAATAACATGATTATAATTCTGAACAGGTTGTTTTATCTCCTCAAATCCAGAGTTTAAGCCTACTAAAATAAAATTACAAGAGCCTTTTCAACAGAGAAGCCCCTTCAAAAGAAACTGTACAGTTCTGAAACCCAATTTCTGTTACGGATTTTGAAGTGTTCATAATTTGTGTTTGTGAAACAAGCTGGATTATTGCAGCGGGGGAGATCGTATCAGTTTACCGTCTGCCCGAGTTCCCTACAGAAACCTGACAACCCTCCTCCATGAGCCCCTCTTTAAGTAATTGCTCTGCCATTTTGTTGTTGCTTCCTTTTCACCTGACTCGGCCCCAGAGAGCCCAAACCACGCATTTAAAAACAGACTGGAACGTCCCAAAACAAAATTTGCTGTTAACAACGTTCCTACCTTCCCTCCTCATCTTCAAGCAGAGGCAACATATACTGATGTGAGGGAATTCGCTGCAAATGAATAATATTTTATTTTAATCAGGGACTTAAAGCAAATACAAAATGTGTTTTGTAAAGTAAAAGAATCCCCATTTCAAAATGCTAAAATTTCAAGAGAAAAGTAGAAAATATTTGCAGAGAAAAAAGAAAAAGCAACACACATTTAAAAAGAAAGAAAGAAAGAAAGAATTAAACAAGTAGCCAAGAGAAACTTTCAAAATAGATTCACAATTCTCATTAGCAATGTGAAAATAATTTGGATTACAGATTTCTGCAAGACACAGACCTACATTTCTGATAGCTGCCTTGACGGTCGCTGGGTATTTTTGTTTACATTCTCCTTTGGCACAATAAAAGCAAGTTATAAAACGCAAGTCATATTAAAACTGAAAAGCATATGCAAGGGTTTTTTTCTACCTTTGATTAGTTATGGGCATTGGAAAGTGCCCGACCATTTTCTACACTATAAGCAATTTCTATAATGTATTTTCAATGGGAGCTTGTTAGTAATTTGAGATTTTATTTTTTTTTCCACAAACTCCAGAATATTTAAACTGTTTTATCATTCGGCTGCTGACTATTTATCACAGACATGTACTTTAAAGCCTCACATGGTGAGATCCCTGTGTTTCTCTCGGCTGAGCTCTTTGTAAGTCTATTCCTTTCCTATATATAAGCGTGAAAGAAATATAGTTGAAATAAATACTGCTTTCCAAATGCTGTGATAGTTAATACTTCAGTGGCTATAGGCTGACAATAACTCAGGGTATTTGCCCCACTCTGTTGCAGGCTTTTCCCATTTTTTAGTTGGGTTTAATTAAAGCGTTTGCCTCTCTCATCCCCAATCCTATTAAATTTTAAACCAGCCACACAGCCTTTGTTTTTTTCATCCTTTTTTATTATTACCACCAGTTACAGCAGCACACCGGACCCCACGCCACGGTCCCCTCCATCCCTACAGCCTGGCCCTCTTGCTCCCCATGGGGTTCCCCCCCCCTTCCCCTTAAATCTCCGCTGCTCTTTCAGATGGCCTCATGCACTACAAGGGAATAATTTGCTTTCATAATTTAGATTTTTTTTTTACACCCATAGCTCACGGTTTGCTGGGGGACGTAGGAGCTGGTTCGTGGATGGCGAGTGCCCTCTGCAGGAGCACGCAGCCGGCGAACCGCCCGCAGAAGCGGAGCAGAAGCCAGCCAACTCCTGCGTTATTATTTTTCCCTACTCATTTCCTTAGTACAGAACACATCGGTGCTGGCGGGCGCGGGAAGCGCAGCTGGACCCTGAGCTGAAATGTGCCTCCAAGGCCTGAAGCTGCCTTGGTTGCGCCGGCAGCCGCAGGAGGTACAGGAGCAGATAGAAGAATTTCATTTGCAAGGTGATGTTTTATGGCAGGCTCTAAAACCCCTGCCACGTATTGCAGAGCGCAGACGTGCAGGATTCCTGCTTCCCCTGCAGCAGAGCTGTGCAGCATGGGGGTTTTGTTGGGTTATTTCCCCAAAAAGAAGCTCTTCAGGGAATTCCAAACCAAGTCCTGTGTAGACACTTGTCCAGTATGACAGTGCTGGCTGTTTCATGGTGTGCAGTGCTCACTCGCTAATATCAGTAACAAATTCTGAGCTGTTTGTATGTATATATTGATAAGGTCAAGGCTGAACACTGGCCAAGAGGAAACTGGAATGGCAGGATTTAAAAAAAAAAACAAAACAAAGAGAACACTTTGACGCAGGGTCTCTCTAACCAGGAGACTGCAAGCCCTTGGAAAGGCAGAGCGATATGAGGCATCCTGAATGCCTTTTAACCAAAGGCCCAGTTCTGGCAGGGACTAGCTGCCTTGTGTAATACAGGCTACGAGTCCCTTCCCCAAACGCAGCCATGTGTATTGCAGAAGAGGGTGGGATTAGGAAAAAAAAAAAAAACGTTCTCTAAAGGAAAAGCATTTCAAAAGACGTCATGAAATGAGAATTTACTAGTCCTTTCCAAGAGCTCCTAATGCCTGTGCAGCACAATAGGCATCGCTCACTGTGCCACAGACAGACTTGCAGACTCCTTTTTGTCCATGTTCCCCCTCTCCTTTTTAAGGATCTAGCTTATGCAAACCTCACTGCAGACTTTTCCCTGAGACTGTATATCAGAGCAGCAGGGGGTCTGATGAAGTGCTCATTTTTTTACATCAGTCTTATAAACTGCTCTCCCCATTAATTGTTTCCATGGAAACAATGCATTTGGCTTGGATGGGGATCCTGAAAATTTTTTAATGGGATTCTTAAAAATGTGCAGGGAGGGAGGGGTAGGGACATAGGTGCTCTCAAACACCCTCAAAAAAAAGATCCAGCACAACTTCTAACAAAATATGCAGTTAATTGCTTGTTTCCAAATGTTGCTCCACTGAACCCAGATTAAATTGAGGATCTGAAAACATTATTCAAATGACCAGAGGGAAAAAAAAAAAAAATGAAACAAAAGGGCAAGTACAGATTATGTGACAGCACAGACGAGAATTTTCAAACACCTCCTAGCAAAACACAGCCATGAGACCATGACCAAATAACAATTCTTTAATGTCACAGCCTTAACTAATAATTTAAGCATGAGCAGTCCCTGATAACCCATCAGATATTCCAACAAACGCTGCTCCTTGCAGCATCTCCACATGCTGCACTGACAGGGACAGTGGTAGCTACAACCAGGCTGCACCATCCCTGCGCATAAATGTGTGCACACCAGCTCTGCTCACAGATGTGCGCACACCAGCCCTGCTCACAGGTTTTCACACACCATCTTCCCTTTCTCCACTCTTCCTACGCCTGAGAGGATTTTTCTTTTCTTTTTTTTTTCCCCAGCGGGGAAAGTATTTGTATTACAGGGTATGAAACTAGTCCAACATCCAAGCTTATTTAATTTGGAAAATGTGTGGCTAAATGCCACTTGTTATGGGATTAGTTAACAGCTGTGAGTTTGCTACTGTGGAAAGAATTTTTTTTTTTTTTTCAAAAAAGAAAAGGATTTAAGTGAGAACTGATATGTGCCGAATCCCAGCTATCTCTGTGTATTTCCAAGTTCCATCCAGTTTCTCAACTGTCTACGAGGTTGTCCTCACTCCACTATCAGCTGAAGCTCTCTATACTTAAAATAACTCCTCTCAAGTTCATCTGCTCAGGGTGAGTGCAGCCAGCTCTGTGGAACAGCCCTTGAGCTGCTCCCCGTGGTCAAAGGTCCTGGCTCAGCCCCATGGCATGAGCACCACCAGCTCCATCCCCAGCCCCTGGTGAAAGCACCCTTTGGCTCCAGCTAAAGACATGTACAAGCACCACGTTAATGTACTAACAGCTCTCAAGTTATACCTCAAGCTTATCACATGGTGAAGACAGGCTTTAAATTACTTGTTAAAAATACTGTGCTCGTCCTGAGTGTCCTGTAGCATCCTCCAACACTAAGTGCTGTTAATGAAGGAGAATATAATCTTTTAACACATCAGTCACATACAGCAAGTCACATACCAGTCACTTTATGCCTCCTGTCCATACGGCCATAACCTCCCTGAGTGACCGCTAACAACAGATACGTTCATAGGTGCCAAGAAGCAGGATCCTAGACCAGAACTTTTCCCCACAACCCAAAGTATGTCTCATTAGTATCATGTTGCTGTCCTCTTTCCTGCTCAGAAACGGCTTCTCTTCTCTTGAGCCTAAGCCCTCCATTGGCCTGAACTGCTGCACATTCGCTACAAACCAGGTCCTCACTAACAGACTCGAGGAAGGATATGAGTGCTGTGGAGCCAGTCTGGGAGCTGGGAGAAGCAGCTACCTCCCCGGGAAGGGAGGGAGGTGCAAATCCTTGCCTGGGAGGCATGAGGATGAGGATGGCTGGAAGGGGAGGAAACGTGCTGCTGAGCACAGCAGGGCTGCTCAGACAGTGTCACTTTCTGTCACTTTCCATTCCAGACTCTGCTCAACCTACAGCAAAACACTTTAAAATGTCTTCATTGTGAAACTCAGACAAGAGATGAAAGTTTCCATCTGTCACCCCATATGACTGGTGTGACCTGAATTACCTTTGTGGAAGACACACTGGATATACTTGTATGGCGGCTATAGGGACCTCTTCCTTGGCTCCTGGCACAAGATGCTCAAGAATCCCGGTGACCCAGGACGGAGGGGACAAGGGGTTCAGCATCAAACCCCCAAACTCAGAGAAGTCATTTGCAACAGCAGGGATTCAGAAATCTGCCTGCAGCCACGCATCTCCTGCTGGACAAAGGGTCTGCAGGAGCCCTTCAGTGTATGCCCTGCCCCAGGGGAGCAGACTGACTCCCCAGAACTGCCTGTGCCTGTAGCTGTCCCAAACCAGCTGTCTCTGAGCAGAAGGCAATGTTTGCCTGCCTCACCCAAGGCTTGGAGGGCTTTCCCCAACCCTAGGAGTTCTGGGAGCTCATCTCTCCACTTTAGAGCCTCTAAGAGAAACCATGAACTGTGTACCAAAGAAAAACTTCAAGGAAGTGCTCTGCAGTCTGCCCTTTAAAGCAGAGGAAAGCCAGCACAGGCCCTGAGACAGCTGAATCTAACACACTGTGTGATCCTGAAGGGCATGAAAACATTTCTTCACAAGTAGGCAGCTCATCTGGCCTGATGTGATTGCAGGGCTCAGCTCATCCCCTCTCATCACTGCCTTTCGCATTCCCACACCATCTCTGGGCTCCACTGGGAGATGCAGTTGGGCTTCACCAGCCCCTGCCCTGTACACAGACAGCACCATTGCCCCGAGCATGGCAAGAAGGGAGGATCAGCACAGGGAGGAGCTCAGGAAGCTCAATCCACTTTGCAGATGTAAAGTATTGCAGTTTGTGATTTATCCTGAAAGTACTGTCATCTGGGGGGAAACATTTTGATGTGGTGAGTAAGTAGGGAAGTGGCAATGCACTAATGAGTGTGCTTCAGCCAGTCTCTCCAGAACTGGTGCTACCGGTATTCTAGCTGATATTTTGGTTTAATCCTGCATTTGTTCCTATAACTTGTACAATAGAAATTACACAAAGACAGTCATAACGTGGCAGGAAAATCTTTCTTTGCCTGTTTCTTTTGGATACTGTAAACTGATTGCTTTTAAGTCATACATACACATATGACCACACTGTGCTGCCAATTATGTGGACAAAGATGGATGCTACATGGCATTTTTCTGCTGGAAATAATATCCTGAAAGGGGAAGGAGAGGGCTAATTGGGAGCAAGTTTCTTAATATCACATTTCTGTTATACCAGTGCCAGTTCCTTGACCCTGGCCTGAATCAATGTGCATCTGCATCAGTACAACTGAGACCTGACTACACACAGAAGGAGCATTTTCTTTCTTGAAGATCAACCAAACGGGCATCACAGCGAGGTTCCTCCATGGCTGCACCTTGTCTTTCAGTGGCTGTAGTGGATGCTCATGGAATGGGAGTGAAAGCAGGACGATGATGTGGAGTGGTCGCCAACACAGCCTCCCCATCCTCAGCAGCATGTGCCTCTCAGCCCTCAAATGCAGAATCTGCATCTCCACCTTTATGCTTTACAACCCCTGATGGACTTGTAATATTGGTACTTAGTGTGCAGGTTGTGCTAAGACAAGACACTGGCAGAGGGGCTGGAAAAACTCTTTAAAAGGTGCTGGGGATAAAAAGTGTATTTGTAGCTTTTAAATGTATCAATATCTAACTCACAGTGATGAGTGGCAAACCAGCATAGGTACATTAGAGGTAAACCAAAATTGGCCATTTCACTCAGTAAACAAACATGTTTCTTCCCCAAATAAAAAACAAGCATAGAGCATTCTAAGTCCTTTGAGCAATCAAGACTCTGAAAGGGGCATGTGATATTGCTCCAGTGAACACTCCCATCCCTGTTCACCTGTGTATGTCCCCACATGACAGACACACAGAGAAGTACAGTCCTTGTCCTGCAAAGAGCATAAGCACGTCTCAGCTTCATGCACATTAGCAGCTCCACTGGGACCTGAAAACTGCAGATGCTAAAAGTGGAAAGTAGCTTGCAGAAGAAAGCTGTAATTTCCTTAATTTTATCTTAAAAGGATCCAGCCTGGGTAAATTCTGTTTTTCACAGCACCACAGCAAAATTTTCCTTTTCTAATATTCCCTTTTAAAACTGACAAAATGAAAATCATTGTTTCCAAAGCTGGATGTTTGCAGCCTCCCTTCCCCCAGGGAGGTGGGTGAAGCTTTTTTCCATTTGTCCGCATTTAAAACCAGGTCCACTTTAAGAGAAACAAGTGAGAAGTGGGTTTAACCATTCCAGAAATGAAAGGCATTTACCCTCAAGACAGTAAAACAGATCTTTTAAACCTTTCTGATGCAAGAGAGGAAATGGGAAGTTTACAAAAGTAAAGCTCCAGTCCTGCACACACAGCCCTGATCTTCCTCGTGTGTATAGTTCACTGAAATCAATACGGTTTCTCACAAGCGAAGCAGCAGACACACATAAATGTTTCCATATTTTAATCTTACATCAATACTAAAGTTGCACTAAAGCAAAAAACATTCTTCACAATACATTCAAAAGTTTACCCAGCTTCAAATTTTTTTATTAATTATATATGTACTGGTTTTCATCAAAATAAAAACCTTGCAAAAGCACGTCTGCTGGGTGCATACCTGAGCTGGAGAGCTGTAGGATGGATGAAGAGGGCAGCCCTGCTCCAGGGAAGCACCCACCACCCCTTCACCTGCAGCATCCCTGGGTTTGTGGTAAAAACAATTCCTTTTTGACTATCTTGCAATGCAGAGCCTACAGGGTCAGGACATTTCTTTACTCTGTATAGGCCTTCAAAGGCCCCTCCATATGGCAAAGCAACAAGTATTATACCAAAAGGACAGCAACGAGGAAAGATCAGCAGAAATTACTAATACATGACAGAAGGATCACTTCCCCAAGGCCTTCACAGCACAATCTTTTCTCCCACTTGATGAAGTCACACAAAGCAAATCCCAGCTAACCATAAAAAATGACAGCTATTTGCTAGAGATCTGATAATGTTTAAAAATATATAGTCACACATCTTGCTAAGTGAAGGCATGATAAAGTCCATCTCTTACACTAACCTTCAAGGTAAAATTAATAATTAATTAGTAAAGCCAGGACATGGAATGATTGCTATCAATATTTTAATACTTTTACTGCTAATTTCATTCTCCTTCCATAATCTGCTTTCTGAAAAAGCAGGGGAGCTACATGTGCATCTCAGTGCGGTTCCCTGCCTCAGCTGGGGTCAACGCTAGAGAACAAGTATCACCCACAAGTGCACCACAAATGTGATTTCTGCCAGAAACAAAACCCAGCATCCTTTGCTTGGATTTTGTGACACGCATTCAGCAACTGAACGCTGCAGCCTGTCACTGCTTTGCTCCAAGCCTCTTGTGAAGCCATCAAGTAAAAGGAGGGGGGGGGGGAGGGCTTCTTTAGATAGAGGTAGGTAAAATAAAACCAAAAACTTCCTTTAGCATTAGGTTTACCTATTTCCCTGTCCTGCAAATGCACAAGGAAATCTTTGGCCCAGGAGGAAGACTGCTGGGAAAGTTCCAAGGGGTTACCCCAAGTGGGTGCAGAGGCCAGGCAGGAGCTCAGGGCAGAGGCAGCCGCACAGTCACAGGCAGAGCCAAGGAGCAGGCGGGTGGGCGAGCAGAATAGAGGTAATCGCTGCCCTGCACTACTGGAAAGAAAAGTGTGCCCTTGCCTGCTTTATTTACTCTTTATTAGTCTAATGAGGCTGTTTCCTGGGAGCTTAATTACCATAATAGAGACAATTCCTTTCTTAACCCTCTTTACAGCCTGGAAGAGAAAGAGCCTCTGAAAGGGTAATGCAGAAAAGTGGTGTTGCAAACCAGGCTGAGCAGAGGCATTGAACACTCCAGCACGTGGCCATAAATCCACGCCGTGGGGTGGGTCTGGCCGTGTGGTGTCACCCGTGTTGACGGGTGCTGCTGTGAGGAGGTTCCACTGGGCCATGGCACCAGCCACCCTCACCGACTGCCATGTGGATCTCAGAGTGGGAGTGCAGCGCGGCGGAGTTCTGCTACCAAAAAATTAACAGCACATGATTAATGCTACGTAAAATGTGTGGGTTATCAGCCCTTTGAAATTGTACCTCTTCGTCATTTTCCGTTTACAGGTTACTAAAGAAATCAGATATGGTAAAGGATTTCTTTCTTACTTACTTAATTCCCCCCCCCCCCCCCCCCCCCCCGCCTTCAGTTGACAATGCATTTTTTTAGAGTTAAATCAACATATTTTCCATTCCATATTCAGCAAGACATCAGAAAATTAAATGTTTGGGTTTTCTGCTGCTGCTTAGAAGTATTTCTACAGTGTTGCCATAATACATGCAGCAATTTACTGTATTGGACTGACATGTCTGTTACTCTGTGCACAACAGGTAAACCAGGTGAAAGTAAAACAACCCGTTAGCTGGGCTAGTGCACACTGACACAAAGCCGAAATGCCACAGACACAAGCAGCTTTGCTCCTCACAGGAAGGCATATTTGTGTTACATGACAGACAATAACATCATTCTGCTCCCTGCCATGCATATCTTATTAAAAAATAAGAATACACTCCTGAGAACATCAGGCAGTAGAAGGTTGAAATGGAAAGCACTAACCAGCTGCCTCTGCAGCAAGAGTCCTGGCTGGCCTGGCTTCAGGGGACTGCAGCGGGCATGGGGTGTACAGCTGGACCTGGCAATCTGCTTCCATGAAGTCTTGCAGCAATAGACATTTTAGAAAGGGAGAGGCAAAGAGGCAGTGAAGATGAAAAGAACCAGATCTAAGAGGAGAAAATGTACTGGCTATGAAAAAAGCAACAGAGAGCTGTTAACCCAACCAGAAGTCCCTCCCAGCCCATTTCATTCGTTCCTACACGATACAGATAACACACAGCAAAAGTGATGGCAACAAGAGGATCTGCAGAAAACACAGAATGAACTTGTGCTGAAGTCCAAAACAACATGAAATCCTCTGCTCATTTTCTTCCAATTAAGCCTCACTTCCACCTCCGTGAAGAGTTTCCCTTGGCTGGTCATGCCCCAAAAGCTACTATTACCTGGGTGATCCCTCCATGCCTAGACGACATAACTCCATCTTTGGGGTCCTCAGGCACAGAGTAACCTGCCAAGCACAGGGGAGATGGGCTCAAGCAGAGCCACCCAGGAGTGAGGGCACCCACAGGGCTGCAAAGGGGCTGAGCACTGGGGAAAGGGACAGTTATTTATGTACTGGTGCTTCGGCTCTGCCTCTGCTCTTCTCCTGTGTCCAAGCCTGTGCTCCTCTTCGTCACACCTAGTGCAACACAGAACCAAGGGGGAGGGAAATGATGGCAGATGGCCACAGGGGTGACACTACCCAGGGAGCAAGAGAGGCGAACATATGTGATGGAATCAACTACCACTGTTTCTTACTTTGTTCAGAATTGCAGCACTGCTGGTTTTCCTGACCTTCTCCTTCACAACACCCTGGAGAGCGTTTTGCACATGTCCTCTGCCAGGAACAGTGAACATGCAGTACTCGGGCAGCTCACAGAGGGCTGCTGCCATGCTTTGAGACAGTGAGGTCCACGTCTTTGCTGTTAGCACAGTGCAAACAGAACGAGCTGAGACACCAGGTTACTCAGAAGCTCCATTTCACAAGGTAGTACAGTGCTGATGAAATAAAGCAGTTAAAGTATCACTGCCAAGTTCACCACTCAAATGAGGCAGGAGGCCAGGAGACAAGGTTACTGCTGGTGCCACACGGGCACCATGTCCACCACAGCCACAGCCTGCTCCTTCCAATGCCACCTGCCTCTGGGACCACTGGCTCAACAGTGTCCAGGGACCATTGTGAGGGAATTCTCTACTTCATTATGGATCATACTCTTTAACAGGGTTTTTTGGTTTACATAGCTGTTACTTGAACCACAAAACTACATTGTAAAAATAACATGAAATGAAGTAATTAAAGACATTTCCCCCATGGTCCTGATCACAGGATTGCCACGACAGCAACGGGATTTGTGAATCCAATGCTGTGTATTTAGATAATGCACTTTTTTTGTGTTACAGTTTGAAGGTTAGGACTTGGCAGCAAGAAACTGCACTCTCACTAAGATTCATATATGATATCCCCTTTGAACGTTTCCTGTATGCTTATTTTAAATAATATTGTGTTTATTAGCAGAACAGAGGAAAGGCTGTAAAGTGAAGAGTTTGATTTTCAGTCGGTGATGAATGGCAGGGGAGGCCAGGTCACCCTGCTGCAACATCAAAGGGGCAACTGAATCAGCCAGCACACTTGAAGTTAGTTAAAATGCCATAAAAATTTTTTGAGTTTTCTTTTTTCTTACATTTAAAGAAATTATATTCCATAGCACTGGCTGCAGCCATTATTTCCAGGTCTCAACGATACCTAGGACTATAAAAAGGCACTACCTGCTGGCATGCCAAGGAGTATTTGCTACACATTTTAATTGTGATACAATGTGCTGCTGTCCTCAGCAAGAACAATGTCTTTTAAAGAGCCAGAACAAAGCACCTGCCTCCAATAATGTGCTATTGTGCATCCTCACATCAGTCTGCCCTTTTCCAAAGCATCAGGACTAAATTGCCAAGTACTTTTCCTTGCTCCAATTTCCTTTGGGCTAAAACTAGCCAGGCTTGGGCAGATCTTTGCAGAGCCAGCCTTGCCCTTGCCCCTGTTTTCTGTCAATGGAGAGTAAAGAACCAACCATTTTTGCAGTACCCCTTGGCCAGAAGTATAAGCGCTTGAGTTTTGCTGGAGAGCTGAATCAGGTACAGGCTGAAGAGATAAAGTCACATCCTAAGTGTACAAAGTCATTTACTAAGCATAAGCTTCCAGTTAGCAAAGGTCAGTGCAATCTCAAACTGACTCCTAAGAACAAGATGAACATGGATTCACAAAACTTCTGGTATTCAGTCAAGCCTTGGCAAATACAGACGGAAAACAAGAACACTTCTGGTAAACCAGACACATCTGCTGACTGTTGACTCCTGCACATCTGCCTTTCACTGCTTGTGCCTCAGTTAATGCTCAAAATCATGGAATCACAGACTGGCTTGGGTTGGAAGGGACCTTAAAACTTATCCAGTTCCACCCACCTGCCACGGGCAGGGATCCCTTCCACTGGAGCAGCTTGCTCCAAGCCCTGTGTCCAGCCTGGCCTTGAACACTGCCAGGGATGGGGCAGCCACAGCTTCTCTGGGCACCCTGTGCCAGCGCCTCAGCACCCTCACAGGAAGGAGCTTCTGCCTAAGAGCTCATCTCAGTCTCCCCTCTGGCAGGTTAAAGCATTCCCCTTGGCCTGTCCCTACAGGTCCTTGTCCCAAGCCTCTCTCCAGCTTTCCTGCAGCCCCTTCAGGCACTGGAGCTGCTCTCAGGTCTCCCCCTCAGGAGCCTTCTCTTCTCCAGGCTGCCCTAGCCCACCTCTCTCAGCCTGGCTCCAGAGCAGAGCTGCTCCAGCCTTCGCAGCACCTCCGTGGCCTCCTCTGGGGTATTTCTCCAGTGCTAATTTTCCTTCCTAGAGAAAAGTGTCCATCGCTTATTTATTTATTTATTTATTTATTTTTTAAAACCACCTTTATGCCAGAGCCTCTCCAAGCCGTTCCTGCCTCACTCAAACCTGCTCCCGGAGGATCCGCTTCCAGGACATTCCCACCTCCAGCACAGCCCTGCATCCCGCCGTACATCTCGCTTTGTGTTTATTGGCAGGGGAGCAGCAGGGGGCAACCTCGCCCGGGAAGGAGCGCAGCGGGGACCGGGGAGCAGGGACCGGAGCGGGGACCGGGAGCGGGGACCGGGAGCGGGGACGGGGCGGCGGGTGCCCGGCTCACAGCGGCCGCGGAGGGGCCGCCCTGGGGTAAAACCAGACGAAGCCAACCGAAATAAATAGAAAACAAATAACCACCCCTCCCCAGTTCGCCGGTGCCGGCAATACGGGGCTGTGCGGGCATCCAGGCCTCCCGGGACGGCAAGCACCGTACGGGCGGCTCCGCGTACAGCAGGGTGCTTATTGGCTTCTCGCGGGGGCTCAGCTGAAGAGCTGCAGCAGCAGGACATATGTAATCCATATGTAACACCGCGGAAAATGAAAGGCCACAGAAACACTCAACCACCTGGGCAGCACAGAGGAGCAGTCGGGCTTTTCCCAGTAAATCTTACCTGCCTTCCCCACATCGTTGATATTAGGAAGAAAGAAGAAGGAATGATTTAAAACCCTGAGCTCCCTAAAACGGTGTGCATGCGGCGTACCCCCAAACCAGGCACCAGGCTGGCGTCCCACTGAGGAGTGAGTTCCGAACCACGGCAGCCACGGCCAGCGAGGTAAGTTGAGGGGGTAACGCCATTCTTCTGCGAAGTGAGCAAAGCCACAGGTCACAAGGGGAAAGCACCAAGTGTAGAAAACAAACGGAGCTGCAGTGTCAAGCTGGGCCAAAGGACATTCTTGCGAGGCAGGCTTTACTAAATTACCTCCAAGGTAAACAACCAAAACCAGCCTCTATGCTCTGACACACACGAACTTGTTTCCATGGGCATTTTGCCTGGGTGAGGAACCCTTTGTCCCAGTTTTTTACCCACTGCATCACAGACACATACACTCAGGCTGGCACAGAGCACACTACCTGCAGCGGGTGCCAGCACACAGATCTGTGCCCTTCGCTGCCTCTGGAACACCTTCA